>NC_091122.1:150696954-151414454 GCF_040183065.1 Periplaneta americana
ACCAGCAATCGAAAAGTATTGGGAATAAATTTGTATAAGGAACAAAAAAAAGTTTCCTTTCCAGGCAGGATTCGAACCACGAAAGTCTTAGTTACAAGTCTATCGTGCTCTGGAGTGAATGAGGCTCTGATATCAGCTACAAGGTCGCTCCGGTTTTTTTGCCACTACTGTACACTACTGTTTGTGAAAAGTGCAACACCCAGAAAGAATGGCCCGAACGACTCCAAACGACGAGATGTGTGTACCACCAATAATTGATTACGTTTCCAGAGAGATGGCATACACATAGGACCAACAATGATGTCTCTTGTGTCACCAGTAAGGTCAGTGTTATGCCTTGCCCAGTCAGTGCAGAGCTTCCAAACGAAAATTCCTCTTTTCTACTCCTGTACCAATGGAAAAATGTTTCTGGTGTCAACAGATTCATTTCTTTTAATCTGGAGCTTAAGAGTTCAGGTTTTTTTCCTGGTAAATCTTAAATCTCTTATTAATTCATTGATGTCAAACTGGTTAACTCTTCAGGATTTCCACTTTCTACACCACATAGCCTTCTAGATTATATTTCTGATGCTCATCAACAGGTTAGTGTAAAATTTTACATTAGAGCACAGGGTATATTAATACTATAAGATATAAAATATAGTTTTTGCAAGAATGGTGGGTGATATGCCATTTTTAATGTCATTTCTGGCTTCACCACAGAAAAATAGATGAAGGAGAGCTAAATTTTTTTTGTAATTTTTTCGTCGCAGGCCTGTGATAATTTAACAAACGGATTACCGCTGTACGAAACATTCCTCATTTATACAGGACTCACAATGTTCGTTTTACATAGTACATTTTGTTTTAACAGACCGCAATATAATCTACAATCTGTCCTTGAGTAACTGGACAAGCCCGACGACTGTACCGCAAGCAGTGCAGTGCTGTATTTTTGTCACTAAGTACTTGCTTAACACATGCAGCAGCACTATTTATATTTGCTCACTGATTTGCTGTCCACCTACCATGCAGAGAACTTGGTTTTGAGCTCCACGGCGCTGTCTTAACTCACTACTTTAATAGCTTCGTCAAGTATTATGTGTGCTTCTTCATGTTAAGAAGTATTGAGCGTAAATGTTGTGGTGATGCTAAGGTCAGTTGCGAGATTTCCGCAGAAATATACTTATTCACCATTTCTTGAAAGGAAAAGTGATTGCCAGAATATCGTTCGTCTGTCCGTCTGTTTGTTAGGCTATTTTATTAAAATCATTAATTTATAATATAATACTTATACAGTATTTAACTGTGATCGTGCCAGAGAATCAGACCCATTCCAAAGCTTATTGTGTAGTTTCGTAACGAGCTGTTTTTTACGGTGATGGGTTGTTATAGCCTTCTCACAACCCCCAAGCTGGAGAACCACCCCTCATCGGCTGTCCGCGACAGCTTATTCAAGGAGATTCACTATCATCTTTACTTTTTAACTTCTCTCTAGAGTATGCCTTTAGGAAAGTCCAGGATAACAAAGAGGATTTGGAATTGAACGGGTTACATCAGCTGCTTGTCTATGCGGATGACGTGAATATGTTAAGAGAAAATCCACAAACGATTAGGGAAAACACGGGAATTTTACTTCAAGCAAGTAAAGAAGTAGGTTTGAAAGTAAATCCCGAAAAGACAAAGTGTATGATTATGTCTCGTGACCAGAATATTGTACGAAATGGAGATATAAAAATTGGAAATTTATCCTTTGAAGAGGAGGAAGAATTCAAATATCTTGGAGCAAAAGTAACAAATATAAATGCCACTCGGGAGGAAATTAAACGCAGTACAAATATGGGAAATGCCTGTTATTATTCGGTTGAGAAGCTTTTATCATCCAGTCTGCTGTCAAAAAAGCTGAAAGTTAGAATTTATTAAAGTTATATTACCGCTTGTTCTTTATGGTTATGAAACTTGGACTCTCACTTTGAGAGAGGAACAGACGTTAAGGAAAAAAAAATGTTGTGTTTTATTTAACGACGCTCGCAACTGCAGAGGTTATATCAGCGTCGCCGGATGTTCCGGAATTTTGTCCCGCAGGAGTTCTTTTACATGCCAGTAAATCTACTGACATGAGCCTGTCGCATTTAAGCACACTTAAATGCCATCGACCTGGCCCAGGATCGAACCCGCAACCTTGGGCATAGAAGGCCAGCGCTATACCAACTTGCCAACCAGGTCGACACGTTAAGGATGTTTGAGAATAAGATGTTAAGAAAAATATTTGGGACTAATTGGAATGAAGTTACAAGAGAATGGATAAAGTTACACAACGCAGAACTTGTCGCATTGTATTCTTCACCTGACAATTAGGAACATTAAATCCAGACGTTTGAGATGGGCAGGGCATGTGGCACATATGGACGAATCCAGAAATGTATATAGAATATTAGTTGGGAGGCCGAGACGTAGATGGGAGGATAATATTAAAATGTATTTGAGGAAGGTGGATTATGATTGTAAAGACTGGATTAATCTGGCTCAGGATAGGGACCGATGGCGGGCTTATGTGAGGGCGGCAATGAAGGGGGGTTATTTTTTTACGACGCTGTATCAACATCTAGGTTATTTAGCGTCTGAATGATATGAAGGCAATAATGCCGGTGAAATGAGTCCGGGGTCCAGCACCGAAAGTTACCCAGCATTTGCTCGTATTGGGTTGAGGGAAAACCCCGGAAAAAACCTCAACCAGGTATTCGAACCGGGATTCGAACCCGGGCCACCTGGTTTCGCAGCCAGACGCGCTGACCGTTACTCCACAGGTGTGGACGCGGCAATGAACTTACGGGTTCCTTAAAAGCTCTAAATAAGTAAGTATACTTATATTTAAAAATTGAATAGCCAACAAAACACCAAAGTATAAAAATGACTTGAAACTTTAAACTCACAAATATAAAAAAGCTTAAAATAGTTAATGATTCATAATAACACTGTAACTATTACATCAAATCATGGCTGCATATCTTCTGCATCTGTAATGTAAATCGTTCTGAAAAGTAATTTTAAAAAGTTATATTTGTTAGGACCAAATTTCTATATATTTAAAAGACAAAACTAAAATTCTTGCAGTCATTTATTATATAATACACTGCTCTCCTAAACTGACTTGAGCATATTGGGAATTAAATCAATGGCTTTCCCCAAACACGCTATAAGGTGTTTCATATAAAATAATTTTTATCTCGGAAAGGAAGCAAAAACGAGCAAAATTGTATGAACTTTTTTCTCTGAAACATTGCAATACGATTCACGCTATATACTGTACACTAATTTCAGACTCGGATTTGTCATACACAAAATAATGACAAAATTTGAAATTAAAATTTTGAAAACTATTATAATACTTAAACAAGATTATTTTTTCATTAGCTATGGAGTGAAAAAACATAAATGTATGGACAAATTTTTTACTACGGATATATCATATCCTTGAACAGGAAAAAAGTCACAATTTTATTTCAGAATTGTGGTCAGTATATATTTTTAAGAATGCCTGCATTTTTAGCAATTCGTGCATGATCTTTGCAGTACCTATTAATTCATAATGTTCTGCCCAAGGGCAGGTCTTTCACTACAAACCCAGCATTTTTCAATATTCCCTATTTTCTGTCTTCCTCTTTGTCTCCACATATGATCGTCTATCATCTGATATCTTCTTCTGTCCCGAACTCTTCTCCCGTTCACCATTTCTTCCAGTGCATCGTTCAATAGGTAGTTTCTTCACAGCTAATTTCTTTTCCTCTTCCTGAACACTTTTAGCATCATTCTTTCTTCACCCACTCTTTCCAACACAGCTTCATTTCTTATTCTGTCTGTCCATTTCATACGCTTCATCCTTCTCTATATCCACGTTTCAAATGCTTCTATTCGTTTCTCTTCACTTCATCGTAATGTCCATGTTTGTATTCATACAATGCTATACTCCAAACAAAGCACTTCAGTAGTCTCTTCCTTAGTACTTTTTCCAGAGATCCGTAGAAGATGCTCCTTTATTCTAAATAAATTTGGCGGGGACTAAAAGGGTTAATGCAATGTCGTGTCCCATATATTCGCGACCTTAATACCGCTATGATGCATACAAACGTCCTTCGAGCCTTTAAAGTCCGAATAAAGATAAAATCATCCCGCTACGTGCTATGCAACAGCTGTTGTGTTTGTATAATGGTTTCAGCGAAATGCGACAAGGTGAGATTATGTCGATAATTAAAAAAAAAAAAAAATTCTCTGGTGTGAACTTAATTATGTCAGTATTTTTTGTAACCCAGTTTTCACGTTGACTGGCTTGTGAAGAATGTGCAGCTTCATTCATTCGTCTGGTTACCTTGACCGTAACGTAATATCCTTTAACCGTGACATAAGTGCAGTATGGTTTACTCACCCAGTTACGTCACGTATCGCCCACAGCGCCAGGCTCCGGTTTGCAGTTTAATGATAGGATAAACCGAACCGTGGCTAAGTCAGACGACGCCTCCTCGGCAAACAGACCGTGGTCTGGTCCTGTTGTAATTGCGTACTACTGACTTTAAAGCTACACGATACTTTGAATTGTATGTGTGACCGTTCTCCTCCGTTCTCTTGTCTTTGCTACTCTCCACTATTTTCTCTTCTTCTCTACTCATATCTTCCACCTCTTCTCTTCTCTTCTCCTCCGTTTCCTCTTCTCTCTTCTCCTGTCCTCCGTCTTCTTCCCTTTCTATCTTCTGTCTTCTCCTCTTTTACCTCATGTCTTCTCTTTCCTCTCTTCTGTATTCTCCTCTTTCAAATCTTCTGTGTTCTTCTCTTTCCATTCTTCTGTCTCCTCCCCTTTCCTCCCTTCTGTATTCTTCTCTTTCTTCTCTTCTGTCTTTTCCTCTTTCCTCCCTCGTGTCTTCTTCTGTTTCTTCTTCTGTATTACTTTCTTTCCTCTCTTTTGTCTTTTTCTCTTTCCTGTCTTATCTACTATTTTTTCTGTTCTGTTTTCTTCTCTTTCCTCTTCTGTCTTCTCCTCTTTCCTCTTCTGTCTTCTCCTCTTTCCTCTTCTCTCTTCTCCTCTTCCTCTCTTCTGTCTTTTACTCTTTCCTCTCTTCTGTCTTTTACTCTTTCCTCTCTTCTGTCTTCTCCTCTTTCCTCTCTTCTATCTTCTCTTCTTTCCTCTCTTCTGTCTTCTCCTCTCTTCTCTTCTTTCCTCTTCTGTCTTCTCCTCTTTCCTCTTCTGTCTTCTCCTCTTTCCTCTTCTCTCTTCTCCTCTTCCTCTCTTCTGTCTTTTACTCTTTCCTCTCTTCTGTCTTCTCCTCTTTCCTCTCTTATATCTTCTCTTCTTTCCTCTCTTCTGTCTTCTCCTCTTTCCTCTTCTGTCTTCTCCTCTTTCCTCTTCTGTCTTCTCCTCTTTCCTCTTCTGTCTTCTCCTCTTTCCTCTTCTGTCTTCTCCTCTTTCCTCTTCTCTCTTCTCCTCTTCCTCTCTTCTGTCTTTTACTCTTTCCTCTCTTCTATCTTCTCTTCTTTCATCTCTTCTGTCTTCACCTCTTTCCACTTCTGTCTTCTCTTCTCTCTTCTCCTCTTTCCTCTTCTCTCTTCTCCTCTTCTCCTCTTTCCTCTCTTCTATCTTCTCTTCTTTCCTCTCTTCTGTCTTCACCTCTTTCCTCTTCTGTCTTCTCCTCTTTCCTCTTCTCTCTTCTCCTCTTCCTCTCTTCTGTCTTTTACTCTTTCCTCTCTTCTGTCTTCTCCTCTTTTCTCTCTTCTATCTTCTCTTCTTTCCTCTCTTCTGTCTTCTCCTCTTTCCTCTCTTCTATCTTCTCTTCTTTCCTGTCTTCTCCTCTCTTCTCTTCTGTCTTCTCTTCTTTCCTCTTCTGTCTTCACCTCTTTCCTCTTCTGTCTTCTCCTCTTTCCTCTTCTGTCTTCTCCTCTTTCCTCTTCTGTCTTTTACTCTTTCCTCTTCTCTCTTCTCCTCTTCTCCTCTTTCCTCTCTTCTGTCTTCTCCTCTTTCCTCTCTTCTATCTTCTACTCTTTCCTCTCTTCTCCTCTTTCCTCTCTTCTGTCTTCTCCCCTTTCCTCTTCTGTCTTTTCCTCTTTCCTCTTCTGTCTTCTCCTCTTTCCTCTCTTCTGTCTTCTCCTCTCTTCTCTTCTGTCTTCTCTTCTTTCCTCTTCTGTCTTCACCTCTTTTTTCTTCGGTCTTATTCTCTTTCCTCTCTTGTCTTCTCCTCTTTCCTCTCTTCTGTCTTCTCCTCTTTCCTCGCTTCTGTCTTCTTCTCTTTCCTGTCCTGTCTTCTCCTCTTTCCTCTTCTCTCTTCTCCTCTTTCCTCTCTTCTGTCTTTTACTCTTTCCTCTCTTCTGTCTTTTACTCTTTCCTCTCGTCTGTCTTCTCCTCTTTCCTCTCTTCGTATTCTTCTCTTTGTTCTCTTGTCTTCTCCTCTTTCCTCTCTTCTGTATTCTTCTCTTTGATCTCTTGTCTTCTCCTCTTTCCCCTCTTCTGTCTTCTCCTCTTTCCTCTCTTCTGTCTTCTCTTTCCTCTTGTCTTCCCCTCTTCCTTTTCTTCTGTTTCCTCTTTCCTCTTCTCTTCTTCGCTATTTTTGTTCTACTCTCTTGATCTATTTATCTCTTGTATCCCATTTCATTTCTTCTCTCTTATTTCCTCTCGCCTCAACTTCTCTTGTCTTGTCTCCAATTTTATTCAGACGGATTACCCCACACTCTTCGAGGGCGAACGATGTGATCCGAGTTAAAAATAAGTCCTGGACTTGCTTCCTTTTACGACAAAAGTCACAGTAGCTGCACATGCTAAGCAAATGGGCGGACGTTTCGTCTCGTGACGGGTGGAGTCTGAAAGCACACAAGCTGGGCGGGTCCTTCGCAGCGTGTGTCACCCCGGAATGTCCGCGGCAGTCAGGTTATTGTTGCTGGTGACGAAGAAAGGCCTCGTGAACGCATCCGCGTGGGTAGCGACCTCGGGAAATCTTGGTAACCTTATGCTATTGATCTGGGGTTCTTTGCTCTTTTCTTTGCAGACATCGACAGCGATCCTGTTTGAGTGTTAGAGAAGGCCATGTGTGGCCTTAAATCTGCCAGGTTAAATAAATAATAATCATCATCATTATTATTATTATTATTATTATTATTATTATTATTATTATTATTATTATCTTTCAAAATGTTTATTTGATTATACTGAGTGCAGATACCAGCGAAAGGATTTAAATTCCAAGCGAAGTCCATCATCATCGGTAGACGTTTCCACTCAATTGTGGGTCATCTCAGAACACAGTCTCCTCCACTAAGTCCTGTTTTGCTACAATTCCGTCCCAAGATTTGATAATGATAATATGGCGTTGTTAGCAGAAGAGGACGTTTTTCTTGGAAACATAATATAATTCGTCATATCAACTATCAGTATAATTCACAGAGTCTCTATTTTTGTAAATATGATTGTTTACATCTTCTGGTATATTTTTCCAATGGTTAAGTATGTTTTGTCTGGCTGTGTTGGTACTACTGGTGTTTTAATTATTTACTGTAGAAGATATTTAAGAGTCTGTTCTCCTATGGCCTGCAAGAAGATCGGACATGAACGAAATTGAAAATCTGTGATCTATACTGAAGATGAAAGTGAACAAAAAGAGGCTTACAACAAAACATGGACTCATTTAAGCACTGTCTGATATCTGGCTAAATGATGCTGATATTCAAAGAAAGTGTAAAACTTTGGTTTCCAATATCCCTGACAAAATCAACGTGTTAATAAAGAATAAGGGAATGTTCACAAAATATTAGTAATCTCCAGACTCAATTTTCTATTCATTATTTCTGTGCAAAATATATTTTCGTTCATTATTTCTGCTGATATATACAGCCGTGTTACACATATAATTAATTTAGTCTAATAATTTGTCCACGTCTGTATAAGCAGTAATATGAGCTGCTGCCAAGAAGTCAAAAGGAAAACAGCAATGGCCAAGGAAGCTTTCAATAGAAAAAGGAGCATCTTCTGCGGATCTCTGGAGAAAGAAATAGGGAAGACCCTAGTGAAGTGCTTTGTGTGGAGTGTAGCATTGTATAGGGCAGAAATATGGACATTACGGCGAAATGAAGAGAAGCGACTAGAAGCACTTGAAATGTGGATATGGAGAAGGATGGAGTGTGTGAAATGGACAGACAGAACAAGAAACGAAGCTGTGTTGGAAAGAGTGGGTGAAAAAAGAATGATGCTGAAACTGATCTGGAATAGGAAAAGGAATTTATTGACTGGGTCATTGGTTGAGAAGAAATTGCCTTCTGAAGAATGCACTGGAAGGAATGGTGAACGGGAGAAGAGTTCTAGTCTATTTTCTATTATTTTTATTTTATTAATATGTGTTCTTAATTTCTAATTCATGGTTATTTCTTCTGATTTATATAATTTTGTACAACTCTTGTTTTAAATTCAGTTACTTTCTGTACCGCTCTATTATACCCAACTCCCATTCGTTTCCTCCTAGAAAAAATTTATAGCGTAAAATGATGCGCCAAACAATAATTATATCCAGCAGGCCTATGGTCTATTCTCACCAGATAAGTGGGGATTTATTTCCCCTTCCATAAAAATTGTAGTTATAGCCCTCGTCTTGAACTTTTCTTATGTTATCTTCAGTGATGGCTCTTTTATGTATAAGCGCTTGGCAAAGAAATCATGTCACTGGTTTATGTCAACTCTTGGTTCAAGATCGTGATAATTAGGGACCGGATTTTTATGTAATATCAAGGTGTAAAATATGTACATATTTATGTAAGAAAAATAAGCTGAATATGTACCAAAATATGTAAAATCATAAAAATATTTACTACCAATATCTACCAGGTATAGGATAGGTAAGACTTTCCAGTTGTTATTTCATAGAGCACCCGACTTTTTTACCGCACACTTGACACATTACTTTTTTTCCATCTGTAGTGAAAGCTTCGTCCATCGCAATTCATGATTTTATTTTTGTCGTTGGGATTGAAGATACAGAGGCCATTTAATTAGTTAAAAACAGTAGATAAACTCACTTGCACTTTATAGGCTACTGTAGGTACTAAAACTAGAGAACTGAGTGAAATGAATGACACAACAGTACTGCAAGCACTGTTTCGCTTTACTGGATCAGGAGAAAAAAAAGAGGAGATGTGGGACACATGCATTTTAGCTGCTCCCTCTAAGAAACAAAGTACCTTTTAAAACCTCAAACTATAGGCATTTACAAACTGTTGTTTGAAAAGTGACATTCCTGTCTCCTTCAGCAGAGGACCATATTTTCTAATTGCTCGGAAAATGCCATTTCCTTATAGATCTACTAAATTTAAAGTAAAGAAGTCAAGAAATAACCTTAAAAGCTATTTATTTTAATCTTTCAACATCTTTCAAGTTTGTTCATTTATTCCAGCTTCTTCTCAAAAGTCGGCTACTTTATTACGGCTCATGTCAGACTTGTCACGGGTTTTCCATGGAAAGATTAAGAAGAGGGTGGGTAAGGTTGAAAATTGTATGGGAACGGCTTGGGTAGGTAAAAAGGTTTTTTAAATCTGTATATTTCAAATTGTAAACTCCCCCAGCAAAAGTTTCTTTTTTCCTTTTAGAGAAGTAAAAATGAATAAAACCCCTAAATATGTAGATTTATGTAATATCAAGCCATAATATGTAATGTGGGGTAAATATGTAAAAATATATGGTATCAAATTTTAATATATCAATGGTAATTACAATATTCGCAAAGATTTGTTATTTATATACGGTTAGGTTGAAAGGAATATAATATGTAATTACATAAAAATCCGGTCCCTAGTGATAATAGTGAAATTGGAATTATTTAAAGACAAAAAACCTGAAAGATAAGAATGATGAATTATACCTGCATACATTACTTGACACACATTAATGTGTACCAGGATTTTAAGAGATATATCAAGAATGGCGTAAGACCTTTCACTTTTAAAACCGGCAGTTGTCATTGCATCTTCACCCGCATCTATCACTCCGTTTAAGTGAAATATAATGTAGACTACCATTTAAACTGCATGGCTCTTCAAAGGCGATGTAACGATACATGATACATAAGATGAAGTAATTATGGGAAACTGTTTCGAGGGAAATCTATATTGTAGAATGTTTTTAAGATATCACTGTTGCACTGTTCACAACAAATGTATGTAATAAAAATTACCGAAAATCAAATCTTTATTCTTTTATTTAAGTTTATTTTACATGTTTTAACATCTAGGTCATATCATGTGGGTAGGATCTTTGGGTATATCAGTAGGCCGTGAATTATTGAGAATCTACAGGGTGATCCGTTTGGGTATGAATAAAATAAAAACACCGTAAAACATTTACTACTGAATTTTATTTGTTGAAACTTCCTGCATACAACACTGAAAGATGGGAGATTCCTCAGAGCTCAACATGACCTCCATTGCGCACCCTGCACAACTCATAACTGTGATGCAATTCAGCTCATATCCGTTGTAACATAAGAGGGGTGATTTGTTGAAAAGCTTGACTAATTTTTACTCTCATATCATCAATGTTTTTGGGTTTCTGTGAATAGACAATGTCTTTAACAAAACCCTACACGAGGAAGTCAGGAGGGATTAGATCTGGGGAGTTTGGGGACCAAGACAAGAGATAGCTGCTTCTCGTACTGGGTTTCGACTAGGATAACCAGACGCCCTATTTTGTTCGGACATGTCCTTCTTTTTTAGACCTTTGTCCTGGGTCCGGGCCTTTTTCAAGTAATTTTCCTGTAGATGGCAGCAGCATCGATAGAATATACTCTTTGCCAACAAAATTATATTAAATTCACATTTTGTGCGGTCTTTTTATGTATTTTGATAATAATTATAGTTCCCTTGGCTTTCATATGTTGTTAACTGTAAAATCATTTTATATTATTAAGTTTTATCATAAGTATACTGTAATAAAATAGATATGGACATAATTTTAAATATAATATAGGCCTAAGCCTAAATATAAATAGGGTAGATTTTTTCTGTCCTCTTTAATAATTATAGTTCCCTTGGCTCTCATATGTAGCTAACTGTAAAAACATTGTTATTAAGTTTTATCATAACTATTTTTGCAATATTAACATACTTTTAAATATTATCCAACCTTTATCCGTTAATTTTACTACAGAAAAAAGTATTAGAAATTTGTTTAAAAAAGCAGAAAGATTACCCAACTGAATTGTTGTTTAAACATTTCAAAGTTTTCAAAATTAAACAAATGTATTATTTTATTTTATTAAAATATTTTCATAGAAGTTTTAATAACTTTGAAAGGTAACTTATATTACATAAATATAGAACTAAAAATATGAATTCTCTGCGTTTGTCTGAACCAAAATGTAAAACCAATGCAGCTTTATATCATAGCACGAGTCAAGGTCCCAGATTATTAAAAAAATTTTATTCCAATAATATTTCAACCACGAATCCTCTCCAAATTAATAAAAAAAATAAAAAAATGTATTGGATTTATAGTTTGGGTTTAAACATATTAAACACTATTTAATCTGTATTCACTCTCAATTTTTATTTTATTTTTGTCTGTATTGGAATCCCCTCCTGAGCACGAGTCTTACTCATTCAGGAGTAGGTTAGTTTATCTTTCATTGTATTTATTAATTTGTATACATTTCAAACTTACTAGCAATAATAAATAAATAAATAAATAATATAAGCCTAAATCTGTACTGTAAATATTTTGTAAGAAAATAGATATTTACTTACGGTCTTACTAATAAACCGTGTATAGTTTTTATACGAGACTTATGCAGCGCTAAGACAGAAAACTTTACTAATAAACCATGCATAAGCGATGGACGTTTAAACAGGCTGTAACTATACAATGGGAATTGCTTTTCAGTAGTTATATACACGAAATCCCTTGTTTAAGCGTTATATATAGAGAAAAAATGGCCGCCCCTCTAACAGCTGTTCGTATCGACTGTCATTTTATGATGATGGTTGCCTTGTAACCACAGAAGAACAAACCAAAGAGCGCAGAATAATTAGAATAATATTGCTGTAGCTTGTACTCTTTAACCAAAATATAGTGTGGTAATAAATGAGAACCAGTTGTACTATCGATACTTAACACGAAACACTAGAGCGTTCTACCGGATGCAATAGAGAACCACAGATATTCTATTACCTTTCGGAATGAAGTAATGACGAAACTATGACGTATCTGTGTAATAGTTATACTGTTATACACGATGTATGTAGTGATTATTAGTAAGGAATTTGCAAACGACTTATAAACGAGCTACTCATTGTATAAGTATAAGACAGTTAAACGACTGTACAAAGAGTTTTTATTAGTAAGACCGGTAATTTATAGTATAATATAGGTCTAGCCTAAATCTAAGTACATATTTTCTGTCCTCTTTTTTCGAACAATGTCCTTCTTTTTTAAGCTTTGTGTCCACTTTTCTATCGTTGTGAATCTGGTCACCCTACTTATTGCGTAAATGTGTAAGAAAGTGATTGCCAATTAGGTTGCACTGCTTACTTTAACTAAGTATGATTACACCTGACTTTGGTTACCTTTTACCTCAATATCCCTCAGCAGTAGTTCTTAGAACGCTGCCCTGGGTACCGACATTCCATCGCATGGAACAGTGAGCACGATGATGGTACAGGATACACAGCCTTCATAGGTGTCTCCTGTCATGCGAATGAAGCTCTTATCGATCGAATTAATGTGGTAAACCACACCGTTATGTAGTACGACAGTAACTGTTCCTCTCCACGCTACATTAACCAGCCTAGCAGGGTGCTCGCCCACGCTCCCATGTCTTGAATCGATCACATTTCTGGCCAGCAACGTTTTTTATGTTGGAGATACGTTGCAATGTGACATTCTTTCAGCCAGGGAGAGAAACGTTTTAGACTTGGAATCATAATATAAGAAAGGCTAACCGCAATCACAAGCATGTATGACCTTTTAAGTTCAACGTCGAGTTCCATTAACATTTCGGGAGACGAGAGATGATGTTTCTTGCTGTACCAGCTGCAGAGATTGTGTAACCTGCATCACACGGGGTTGGTTGTAACAGGTTGATACATAACTTTGTTGAGTTTGTTTTCTTTCCAAAACGGCCTATGTAAGAAATATGTTTCCACCGCTGTGGAGTAAAGGTTAGCATGCCCAACCGTGAAGCGAGCGGGCTCGGGTTCAAATCCTGGTTGGGACAAGTTATCTGGTTGGAGTTTTCCCTCAACCTATTAAGAATAAATGCTGGGTAACTTTCGGCGCCGGACCCTGGATTCATTTCGCTGGCATTATCATCTTGTTCTCATTCAGACGCTAGATAACCACAGCAGTTGATAAATCATCGTAAAATAACCAACTAAAAATAATAAAGTCCGTAAGTTTTGCTGATGTTAGCATAAAAGGAGGCGACATTGAGGGACATGCTTCTGATGGTAATGACATCTTTGAGCAGTATGGGATGAAAATAAACGCAAACAAGACGAAGACCATGGTCATAGGAAGAAAAATAAAGAAAGTAAACATGCGAATTCTAACTGAGGCATTAGAACAAGTGGACAACTTCATATAATTGGGGTATACTATAAACAGTAACATGAGCTGCTGCCAGGAAGTCAAAAGGAGGATAGCAATGGCAAAGGAAGCTTTTAATATAAAAAAAATGCATCTTCTGCCGACCTCTGGAAAAAGGACTAAAGAGAGTAGTGAAGTGCTTTGTGTAGAATGTGGCGTTGTATTTGTCAGAAACATGGACATTACGACGAAGTGAAAAGAAACGACTAGAAGCATTTGAAATGTGGATCTGGAGAATTGAGTGTGAGAAATGGACATATAGATTAAGAGATGACGCTGTGCTGGAAAGAGTGGGTGAAGAAAGAATGATGTTATAACTGATCAGGAAGAGGAAAATAAATTGGTTGGGTCACTGGCTGAGAAGAAATTGCTTGATGAAGGATGCACTGGAAGGAATGGTAAACAGAAGAAAAGTTTAAGGCAGAAGAAGATATCAAATGATAGACGACATTGTATGGAGTCCACCGCTGTGGAGTAATGGTTACATACCTGATCGTGCAACGAGCGGGCCCGAATTCAAATCCTGGTTGGGACAAGTTACCTTGTTGAAGTTTTATCAAGGGTTTTCATTCAACTCATTAAGAGCAAATGCTGGGTAACTTTCGGCGCTGGACTCTGGACTCATTTCCCTGGCATTGTCATCTTCATCTCATTCAGACGCTAGATAACCGTAGCAGTTGATAAAGCGTAGCAAAATAACTAATTACAAAATATAAAAAATTGTTTGGGATATGTTATTTGTTAAGCGGGAGAACGGTTGAAATTTTGGTTATTTTCAGTAAAAAATCACTTTTTCGTTTTTTGTGAAAAATGAATCCGCAATATCTTATTTGAATAGTGAACAAGTTTCAATAGAGCTTAGAAGCATAACAAATACGTCGTATTTAAATGGCTGCACTCTTGAATTTAAATTCCATGCAAACTTTACAAGCTGTTTTCTCTCACACTGTTTTTCAACTCATTTCGTCATGCTCAAAGTGTAAACGCTCTCACAATTTTGATAATACAAACACGAACGTTTTACTGCATATTCTATACACTATCTTGCTGTTAACCCTTTGCAGCACAAATTAATTTTTTTATGTTTTTCATTTCATGGATCATAACAAAGCTTGGATCAATTTTTTTCAACATTTTAACTCTGCACACAATTTCGAAACATAGTTGGCACCTCTATGTATGTTCAGAGGTGGTTCCTTGGTGGAATATTTGTGCCAGAAAATTTAGAAAGAAAGAAAACGGTGGTTCTTCTGAACAACCACTATGCCGCAAAGGGTTAACAAATCACAGTACCACTGTTTTTATGTATTAAATACTTTGGAAATTAAAAAATGAAATATATTTAATGGACACAAAATATTTAAATTTTTGAAGTTGCATGTATTTAAAAAAAGTTATCTCCATTTACTAGATGTAAATTTATAATTCTTGGTACTTAAGGGACACTAGAACTGGGTTTTTAAATTTTTACAATATTTTAATACGATTTCTTTCATTTTTTCAACTGTTTATTAGATACATTAAGAACAAGGTGTGTGCAAATTTTCTGTTCAATCGGACCGCTAGTTTCGAAGTTAATTTTATTTTAATTATGCAAATTAATCAAAAAGATCCATGTGCATTACATTTAAATACAGCAAGTTCATATTTTATTTCATGCGGACTCGATTCGCAGGCAATATTTTAACGTTAAGAAATTCATGATATGTTTGTAGGTTGTTTTTATCTCCATGTATTACCGTCTCTAATGTCAGATAACAGAAATTAATTATGAATAGGTCTACTTGTTTTACACATGAACATTGTAACTGAACACTGCCTATGTACTCGTATGTACACATCTAGAAATAAATACATAAATAAATAGTGGAAATTACAATAATGGAAGAGATTTATCTTCCGTCAATGGAATTGAGTTTTTGTCCCATGTTCGTTCTTCATTGGTCATGTGCCGTGCTGAAGACACGACCAGAAATATCCACAATGTGTGTCCATCTTGTGTAGGGTAGGGTTCCCATAATGTAATTTAAAAAAATTGGGATATTTCCCATTTTTTTAGCCTAAAAACCCGGGACATTTTGTAAAAAAAAATGGGACAATAAAAACTGCAAATTTTTAAATAAATCCATTACATACGTCACAATCACATTTTAATCAAATTATAAAAGTACATCCTAACGCCCATTCGACGAATCTTGAAATTATTATTATTATTATTATTATTATTATTATTATTATTATTATTATTATTATTATTATTATTATTATTATTATTATTATTATTGTTATATTATTTTCGCTACATTTTATATCATTTTGTTGTTTATTCATTTACATGATTCCATCCTTTCATTTTTAATTACAATACTTTTAATTGTCATTATTTTACGTAGTTTAGTCATCCATTTTATTCCGTCCATTCAATGTCATCATGTTTTTGTCATATTCTTTGTGCTGAACTGTAATTGGCCACTGGCTGTTGTACAGCACATTAAATATAAGTAAATAAATAAATTATTATTATTATTATTATTATTATTATTATTATTATTATTAAAATACAATTTGATGATAGCTACTGTAAACAAGAGTGAAGATAATATTTTAAGATGCATTGAAGTATTTCTCACATTTATGGACATGGTTGACTATGTCTGATCGACCACCATGTGAAATGCAAAATCTAGAATTGCACAATGTAGGGTAAAGTTGCCTAATGCCATGATACACCTAATTCCGCGATACGTTTTTTTCACTGAATATCACGGGATTGGGTACAATATCTTTCTTGGAAGTTCACCGATGCCTCAAAAGTAGGTGAAAGATGCACTCTTTCGAGAAAGACGTCTGGCGCTGTGATCGAACGGCAAAGCTTTGACTCACATTCAGTTTAAAAAAAAAAAAAAGTATCACGGGATTAGGGGTATCACGGCATTAGGCAACTTTACCCTACATTCCTCATTTTCATCCGCACCTTTGATGAATGGGAATTCTCTTCTGATGCTATCGTTTATACTGCATTTACGTTTCGGCATGATGAAAAACAGTACAAAATTATAATGCGCTACATAACCTCAACATTCGGCTATGATGCTATGATATTGAATATAATCGGAATCGGAAATTATAACTAATACTGCCAACATAAGCATGGAGAGAGAAGAAAAGAGCATCGCTCTAAGTATCACCAACATTGCAATAGAAATAATGTTCTTTGAATTAGTCACTAGGAGCGCTACTTATTGAAAAGAGAACAACTTTCGTAATCCATTTTTTTAGGAAGGCTATTCAAAAGCGGGACATTTGAAAAAAAAATTCGGCACACAGGGACATATGATTAGAAAACGGGACTGTCCAGGGAAAAATGAGACGAATGGGAACCCTAGTGTAGGTTTAAAAATAAGATCTCGCATCAGAGAGTAAATCAATATCAAAGGAGGAGATAAAATACTTACTTACTTACTTACTTAATTACTTACTTACTTACTTACTTACTTACTTACTTACTTACTTACTTACTACTTACTTACTTACTGGCTTTTAAGGAACCCGGAGGTTCATTGCCGTCCTCACATAAGCCCGCCATTGGTCCCTATCCTGAGCAAGATTAATCCATTCTCTATCATCATATCCCACCTCTCTCAAATCCATTTTAATATTATCCTCCCATCTACGTCTCGGCCTGCCTAAAGTTCTTTTTCCCTCCGGCCTCCCAACTAACACTCTATATGCATTTCTGGATTCGCCCATACGTGCTACATGCCCTGCCCATCTCAAACGTCTGGATTTAATGTTCCTAATTATGTCAGGTGAAGAATACAATGCGTGCAATTCTGTGTTGTGTAATTTTCTCCATTCTCCAGTAACTTCATCCCTCTTAGCCCCAAATATTCTCCTAAGCACCTTATTCTCAAACACACTTCACCTATGTCCCTCTCTCAAAGTGAGAGTCCAAGTTTCACAACCATACAGAACAACCGGTAATATAACTGTTTTATAAATTCTAACTTTCAGATTTTTGACAGCAGACTGGATGATAAAAGTTTCTCAACCGAATAATAACGCGCATTTCCCATATTTATTCTGTGTTTAATTTCCTCCCGAGTATCATTTATATTTGTTACTGTTACTCCCAGATATTTGAACTTCTCCACCTCTTCAAAAGATAAATTTCCAATTTTTATTTTTCCATTTCGTACAATATTCTCGTCACGAGACATAATCATATACTTTGTCTTTTCGGGATTTACTTCCAAACCTATCTCTTTACTTGCTTGCAGTAAAATTCCCGTGTTTTCCCTAATCATTTGTGGATTTTCTCCTAACATATTCACGTCATCCGCATAGACAAGCAGCTGATGTAACCCGTTCAATTCCAAACCCTCTCTGTTATTCTGGACTTTCCTAATGGCATACTCTAGAGCAAAGTTAAAAAAGTAAAGGTGATAGTGCATCTCTTTGCTTTAGCCCACAGTGAATTGGAAACGCATCTGACAGAAACTGACCTATACGAACTCTGCTGTACGTTTCACTGAGACACATTTTAATTAATCGAACTAGTTTCTTGGGAATACCAAATTCAATAAGAATATCATATAAAACTTCTCTCTTAACCGAGTCATATGCCTTTTTGAAATCTATGAATAACTGATGCACTGTACCCTTATACTCCCATTTTTTCTCCATTATCTGTCGAATACAAAATATCTGGTCAATAGTTGATTTATTACGCCTAAAGCCACACTGATGATCCCCAATAAAATAAGACAAAGAAATGAAGACTTAGGCTATAGAAGAGCGGCCTTAGATGTGTCTGTTCATCTGTAAGTGAAAAACTATCCCAACAGATAATTGCGAAAGAGCCCCTGGATTATTTTTCGATATGCCACTGGTTCAAACCTACACAGTAAGAATTCTCGATTAAATATCTGACCAGTTTAAGCTGTAAAAAACTGTACGCACATATTGCCGAGTATCACGTTTCATACTGTCTATGACTTGCTTTCTTTATTGTGTATCGAAAGCCGTTCAATGTCGACGAGGAAAGCGGGCTTATCGCTTACCTACTACTGCCTGCCAGTCGCCCACAAACCCTCCCACTGCCACATGTTGTTCCCCGTCTGTCACCTGTCCTCGATGAATGACCCAAATATGGCGATAGTCATCATAGCTGCGGAAACAGGTTCGGGCACGCGATTAGGGCATTTAATTGTTACAACACATTGCATTGTACTTCTGGAATATCCAATAACCAACTCTTCAGTCTTTATTTCAATAAGTTTGCTTCAAAACAGACCATTTCTTATTATGAAATATGAAATGCCTGAAATCCCATAAAGGTACGGTCACACATCGCTACTTTTGCAGCGCAACTTTTGTAACTGCAGCTGCAAAAGTTGCGTATCGTGTTCACATGTAAGCCAAAATTAGCACGCTGCACGCTATTTTTCTTGCTACGCAACCCGAGTGCAGCAAAAGTTGCAACTGGAGGTTGCGAGTCTGTTCACACACAAGGCGCTATTTTTGCAGCCGCAGTCATGCTGCAGGTTTCCATCTCCGTGTTGACTTCTCAATACACATTTTGTGGTTATGTTCGCATTATTAAGAAACTCATGCGAAAGCTTCCTTATCTATTATTTGCTTTTCTGTCGTATCTAGTATTCAGAAATTGACATTATTTTTACTATAAAGTTTTTAAAAACACCCATATATACTTAAATGATAACCAACAGTATATTCACGTAATTAATGTTGGCAACCTTCTGATTGGAACTACGCTACGGAAAATTTTTAAAATGAATTATATCGTCAGCAATTATGCTCAGACTGTGTTGTGTATTTAATAACTGTTACATATAATTTATTTTCATCACATTTAACATTAAAATATATCCAAACAATAAAAGTATCATTGGCACATTTGGGTGGTAACACTGGTTGCAACCGCAGCAAAAGTTTCAAAAAAAACCGATATCAAAAATGCTGCGGCTGCAACCCTGAGAGCCCTGTTTACACGTCGCTACTTTTAAGCTGCGCGCAGCATGGAAAAGTAGCGAGCAGCAGGTTCGGCAGCCACTACTTTTCGGGTTGCACCGTTGTTCACACGTCGCAGTAAGAGAGTTGCGCAGTTTTTTGTACTGCAGCGCTGCAAAAGTAGCGACGTGTGACCGTACCTTAAGGGCAACTGCCTCCTACATTAGTGTAGGGTGAGCTGAAAGTCTACTACACTTTGGGAGCTAGTCCAAGAGAGCTTGCGCTACACTTACAAAAACTAAACACGTAAACAAACTATATAAACTAACACGAAAAACCATACAGACTAAACACATAAATTATACAAACTAAACACCCACAAAAAAATATACAAACTGAACACATAAATTATAGTCCGAACACACAACTATCCACACTAAACACACAACAAATTTTACAATTATACACTCTTAACTCACACACAAACTAAACACACAAAAATACATATATTATAGTCTTAACACAGAAGAGCTATACAAACTGCGCATATAAATTATAGTATAAACACATAAGCTATCTAATCTCAACACACAAAAACCATACAATTAAACATAAAAATTATACTAACAAAATACATTAACTATACCAACTAAACAGGTACTCAGACTATCCAAACTAACACACACACAAAAAGAACTATGTCCAAGCAATACAAAATTATACACAGTTTACATAGTGTTCGTAATTTCTTCCAGTCTTTTCCATGCCTGTCTGTCCCTCACTGTTCTCGTCGATGTTTATAGAAATAGAGAAAAAAGTAAAAGAGATGGGCCTAGAAATTAATGAGACTAAAACTAAGTATATTTACGTAATAAAAGGTTAAATGAGAAGAAATGTTAATAATTTAATAATAGATTACTATACATTCGAAAATATTGATAATTTTGAATATCTGAGTGCCGTAGTTAATAGTAATAACAAAGTGAGTGAAGAAATAAACAAGAGAATTATTAAAGGAAATAGAGTTTATTATGCTAATTTGAAATTAATTAAATCTTGGCTATTACCTCGCAAAACTAAACTACGAATCTACAAGGCCTTGATTAGATCGGTAGTAGCGGTTCTGAGACATGGAACTTGCTGAGTAGTGGTTGTAATAAACTTCCAGTGTTTGAAAGGAGAATAATGAGTAGGGCTAGGATTTTGATGAAATTGCATCTTTTTTCTAGTAAGCCAGAAATATTGCTGCTTTAGTATTTATATGTTATGTGATAAACTGGGTGTTTTAAAACATATTTGTTAGGGCATTGTTTTGCATTTTTTGCCTGTTTCAACTCATAAGAGCATCTTTTGCTTTATTCGGTCATTTTATAGGCATTTTAATTTAATTTTGGCCATAAATCCCCATTATTAATGTAAAATAATGTTTATTTCCTTTGATATTTTCTTTACATATTTTGTTCATTAATACCCATTATTTTGTATAATATTTTAATCGTTTTTCTACACAAATATATCCATTTTAACGTAGTACACCCCATGTAATGGATCAGTCCAACCACCCCGTCAATATAGACTCCTCTGTACCTGCTAATTCCGAATAAGAGTGGCCTTGTGGTAGACTACATGGAAACTAAAAGTAAAGTACAGCCCATGAAGGACCAAGATCGACCAGCTGACTGCTGATCTCATGTCCACATGCCGACGCAGAGGTGAACGATCATACAAGGAAACTACATCAGGTAAAATAATTAAAGCGTACTACTTAGAAAAAATTATGTAAAATTTAATTTAATTACTAGTCTAAATATTAAGTAGTACAAAACCTCTTTTCCTACTAAGCCAATTATGTAAGATCAATTTTTAGGGTATTTTTAAGGGCATTTTTGAAAGATTTTTAGGTAATAAATGCATTGTTTTTAGGACATTTCTTCATGATTTATAGGTCATCAAAATCCTAGCCCTAATAATAAGAATTTATGGTGCAATATGGGACAACGGGGAGTAGAGTGAAGGATAAGGAACAAGAGAGAAATAATGAAATTCTCGAAAACGAAGATACTGTCCGATTTATAATATCACAGACTACGATGGATAGGTCACATTGAAAGAATGACTAATATAAGAACTCTTCTGTAACCCGATAATCGACTAACTTTAAAGATCCACTAACTAATGGAGGAATACATCATTTATAGGTCTGCTTTCTTGCAACCCAGCGTTGGACTACTTAATTGCCGTCCGAACGATCCTCAACAAGTAAAAACTACTTACCTCGTTTCATACATAAATAGTTATTAATCCTCTATGGCGTAGTTAAAACCATTGTGAAATATTCTCCCAAGCTTGTAAAATAACTACACTGGTCAACAGTCATTTTGCGCCAGACATAAAACTAACAAATTCTTACTAATTTGGACCTCCTGAATTCAAAAATAACAAGCAAAATGTTCCATCAGTTCGGGTCATTATATAAAGTAGTATTTTGAATAGATATAAATTCGAAAATTTCTCAAAAAACGTAGCCAACAACTGTTTTTATTGTCATATTCGTATTCAGGAGGCTCAAATTATATAGAAAACATGTATCACATGCCCAGCGCAAAAAAAAAAAAAAAAAAAAAGTTAAAATTTGTTACGCAGTGTTACCAGAAAAGAAAGAAAAATATTGTACCAACTTTGCGAAACATAAAACACTAAAAACAGGCATATTTTATTGGAGAAGGCCTACCCAGTACTTTTCAATTGAAGAGTCAACTGCAAGAATGATGGATGTCACTTTCTTGTCGAAAATGAACCAAGACTGTCAATGCATAGCTTAAGACATATAGAATGTACATAGAGAGTTATATGGCATTAACACTGATAGTCATTGTCCAGTAATGATCGGAAAATCACAGTTAAGCTTTGAGCGCTAAGCATTTCAAACTTTCAATTGCTTCTCCTGCAAAATGTGTTCCAAATGACATCCCTCATTCTTGCAGTGGACTCTTCAATTATTAGTCTCTATAGTGTTTTTATTTCCAGACTAAAAGAGATAACGGTAGGGTCTACATGAGTGTAATAATGTTCATACTCGTATATATACATAACAGTAAAAACAAGAACTTAAATGATTGAGCCTTGTAAAACAATGTGCATATTAATATGCGAAGTGATTCAAGCTTTAAATTTCAAATGAATGTCTATTTTTGTGAAACACCTCCTTTAAGTCTATAATCTTATCTTTGTAAAGATCTGTAAAACCTATGATAACGGTTGTAAAACAGTACATTTATCTTCTTGTCCCTGGCGAATGGAAATTCGTCGCGAGTGAAAGAAAACGTTTCTTACGTAATGCTCTGCATAAGAATGTTACATAGCCTGTGACGAAATTGTCAGTCCAAGTAAAAGTATGTGGTCTCGGGAGATAACCGTTCCTTACCTTAGAATGAGGACATCTACAGGGTGGGGAAAAATAACTTTTAATAACTTTGAGGAATGATAGGACAGACAGAAATAAACATCTTGAATCTTGGGCACACTACTTTTAACACTTAAATATAAATGATTGATTGAATGGCAAACTTACTAGTATTAAATTATATAAGCACGTGTGGCTTACAGCTGTTTCGGTGTATCCTTCACACCAACATCAGAGCCTACTAGATCCCGGCGTCATCTCGACATCGCTGCCTGTTGTAGGGGGTGCGTTTGCGTGTTGAAAAGTGGAGTCGAATAGTATGTGTGTTCTGAAATTGATCTGTATATTGAGAATTTGATTAGGGTGTGTTTTAGTCTGTCTGTATATTTCATATTGTTCTAGTGTGTTGAGTTTTTGGTTTTTGGGTTGGATGTGTAGGATTTCCACGTCTGTATTTATGTTATTGTATGTATGGTTAGCATTAGTTATGTGTGAAATCTTACACATACAACCCAAAAACCAAAAACTCAACACACTAGAACAATATGAAATATACAGACACAGTAAAACACACCTAATCAAATTCTCAACACACAGATCAATTTCAGAACACACACACTATTCGACTTCACTTTTCAACACACAAACGCACCTCTACAACTGGCAGCGATGTAGAGATGACGCAGGGATCTAGTAGGTGCTGACGATGGTGTGAAGGATACACCGAAACAGCTGTAAGCCACACGTGCTTATATAATTTAACACTAGTAAGTTTGCCATTCAATCAATCATTTAGAAATAAAAACAATTTCAAAACATAAAGCAAGAATCGGAAACGCTTATTTACTTCTTGAGGGACTTAAATTATTCGATGTTGTAACGCCTGATTTGAGTTTACGCAATTCAGAAGACTCTCGTCATTCTAGTGGTGTTGGTTTGAACGTACCGCTTAGTCTCGTGACTCTCTCACCAGAGAGCAGCAGTTGTTCCTGTTTGTCAAAGTCCGTCGATAAGCCAGGTCTTCGCACGCTGCCATGTTTGCGCCAACTTTTAGGTTTGTTTACATTGCGCTATGGTTGGGTTGTGGAAGGAATTTGTGTTTAAATTTATATATTTTATAAAATAAGTTTCCAAAACAGATATTTCGATAACTTCCGGAGAACATTCTGCTTGACAACAGCAACCGATGGCGGACATTAATGGAATGGGATGACAGGGCCTTACTAAGAGCTGTTCGACAGCGACATCTAGAGACCTTACTGTTTATTTTTGAAGAAGGTGTCAATATAGAAAAGTTTTCTTAATTTTGTTCTAAACTTTTCCCGCTGAGAAGATTTAAGATACTTGGCCAGAGAATTGAAGACTGTAATACATTAATAGTGAACTGCGTTACACATGCGAAAAGTCTTCTAAAATCATATCTATCTGTCTATCTATCTATCTATCTATCTATCTATCTATCTATCTATCTATCTATCTATCTATCTATCTATCTATCTATCTATCTATCTATCTATCTATCTATCTATCTATCTATCTATCTATCTATCTATCTATCTATCTATCTATCTATCTATCTATCTATCTATCTATCTATCTATCTATCTATCTATCTATCTATCTATCTATCTATCTATCTATCTATCTATCTATCTATCTATCTATCTATCTATCTATCTATCTATCTATCTATCTATCTATCTATCTATCTATCTATCTATCTATCTATCTATCTATCTATCTATCTATCTATCTATCTATCTATCTATCTATCTATCTATCTATCTATCTATCTATCTATCTATCTATCTATCTATCTATCTATCTATCTATCTATCTATCTATCTATCTATCTATCTATCTATCTATCTATCTATCTATCTATCTATCTATCTATCTATCTATCTATCTATCTATCTATATCTATCTATCTATATCTATCTATCTATATCTATCTATATCTATCTATCTATATCTATCTATCTATATCTATCTATCTATCTATCTATCTATCTATCTATCTATCTATCTATCTATCTATCTATCTATCTATCTATCTATCTATCTATCTATCTATCTATCTATCTATCTATCTATCTATCTATCTATCTATCTATCTATCTATCTATCTATCTATCTATCTATCTATCTATCTATCTATCTATCTATCTATCTATTTATATCTGTCCGTCTATCTATCTATCTATATCTGTCCGTCTATCTATCTATCTATCTATCTATCTATCTATCTATCTATCTATCTATCTATCTATCTATCTATCTATCTATCTATCTATCTATCTATCTATCTATCTATCTATCTATCTATCTATCTATCTATCTATCTATCTCTATATCTCTATATCTCTCTATCTATATCTATCTATATCTATCTATCTATTTATTTATTTATTTATTTATTTATTTATTTATTTATTTATTTATTTATTTATTTATTTATTTATTTATTTATTTAACCTCTTAGAGATAAGGCCATCAGGCCGCCTGTTCCCCTCTACCAGGGGATTACAACTACAATATTAAGAATACAATTACAATTATAATTGCAATTAATATTAAATTTACAAATACAATGAAAATCAAAGGACTAAAAGATTATAGATTATTTTATTATCACGAAATGAATAAATGCGTTAGGCCTATACTTTCCAATGGCTATTATTAAATCTTGTACAGTAAAGCGTTTTGTACACGTATTCTTTCCTTAACCACAGACATACCTGTCCAATCATACGCACACATTTCTTGTATGTTGTTGTAACTGTACCCAGCAGTCCAGGGGTTGTTACATTTCATTTCAGACTGCATTCATTGCACGCTGGCAAAGTGTTCGTAACGGCTATGCAACCGTAATATTCAGGCGTCGGATCATCGGGTTTGTATGCAAATGCATGTTTAGTTTGCTTTTACATATGATGTGGAAACTGGAAGCTAATTGCGTTTTACGTCCTTCCGTTTCTATATGTAAAATATTATACTGTTTATATTTGAATATTTACATGTACGCTATTATTGCATATTTTTTAAGTTTTTGACATACAGAGTGATTCAATAAAATCGTGAAAAATTAAACAGGAAATAGCGGATGCTCTACAGAATATTTTAAGATAGGGAACTTTGATCTGTGATGTCAGATTAAGGAGATATGAGATTAAACATGTCTGTCGCTATCGCTTACTGTTTTATTAACATTTATATACAGAGTGATTCACGAGGTTTACCGTCACTTAAGGGACTAATTTCCTAAGACGTTCTGAACAAAAAAATGTCATATAATCATTTGTCCTAATCTCAATATTTTCAAAGTTACATTAAATTGAAATTGTTTGTAAAATACCCTTTTTCTTTAGTTTTAAAGGTAATAGAAAATTACAAATAGAGAATGAACTATTTAGATTAATTAGCTAGTGTTTTGAAGCTAAAAATATGTTGTCAGTTCTTTTGTACAGATTTTGTTTTTCAATTTTTAACTAAAAATGACATCATTCTTACGCACTTATCACAAAAATTGTTACAAATCATACGACTTTAAGAACTTGATTTTTTATTGTTTAATTATGCATCTTAATGTACAGTCTTGAAGAATTTGCAAGAGTGGCGTGATTTGTAACAATTTATTGTGATAAATGCGTAAGAAAATGTAATTTTGTACTTAAAAATCTAAAAAAACATTCTATGGCATGGAATTCACAACATTTTTTTAGCTTCAGAATACTAGCTAATGAAATAAATGATACTCCTGAATAGTTCATTGTTTATCTGTAATATTTTTTTACCCTT
Organism: Periplaneta americana; assembly: GCF_040183065.1. Lineage (NCBI taxonomy): Eukaryota > Metazoa > Arthropoda > Insecta > Blattodea > Blattidae > Periplaneta > Periplaneta americana. The sequence goes on from NC_091122.1 coordinate 150,723,711, forward strand.
AAAACTTAAGAATAATGGTATTTTACAAACAACATCAAATTAGTGTAACTCTGAAAATATTGAGACTAGGACACATGTTTATATGACATTTTTGCTCAGAATGTCTTCGGAAATAAGTTCCGTAAGGGACGGTAATTCCTCCTGAATCACCATGCGTATATACAGTATATTCATACATATATATATCGGTGTGCCGGAATTTTGTCCCTCAGGAGTTCTTTTACATGACAGTAACTCTACTGACATGAGTCTGTTGCATTTAAACACACATAAATACCATCGACCTGGGCCGGGATCGAACCGCAACCTCGAGCACAGAAGGCCAGCGCTGTACCGACTACGCTACCCAGGCCGACTGTACTGTAAATATTTTGTAAGAAAATAGATATTGACGTAATTTTGTATAATATAAGCCTAAGCCTAAATCTAAGTATATATTTTCTGTCCTTTTTTTTTCGAACAATGTCCACCTTTTTTAAGCTTTGTGTCCTCTTTTTCTATCTGGTCACCCTATGAAGGATGGATGAAAATAGACTCTCAAACACGCTGCTGAACTACTAACTATGAGGATCTAGAGGTATTGGAAGATTTAGAATCTAAATCTTCCAATACCCCTAGATCAAGCCTGCACAAACAGCGCTCAACGCTCGGAGCGGGAGAGCGGTTTTTACCGCTCGCCGAAACGGAGAGGAAGATACGTCAGAATGACATAGACTTGCTGTAGGTAGAGAAGAGGGAAACGACCACTCAGCTATCTAGTGGAGTGCAGTGTGTAGGCCTATTCTCAGTAACTGTTTCACGTTGCTTACCTACTGCTACAATACAGTATGGAAGAATCTAAAAGACAACATAATATTTAACATTTAACGATTTACAGCTCGAACTTATTGATCTTCAATGTGACCTAAGGGCTAAAGATCGTTTGAATAATACTACTAGCCTGGTTGAGTTTTACAAGACAAAACATTAGCAATAATATCCACGACTACACAGGCTGGCTGTGAAAATGATTGCTATGTTTGGCTCAACATTTATATTTGTGAGCAACTGTTTTCTATAATCAACTTTAATAAAGGCAGACATCGAACATCTGTAACTGATGTTTCATTATGTTCAGTAGGCTACTGTTCCTTTCAGCTACCAACAGCATAAAACCACATTTTGATGTACTGATAAATAAAAATATAACAAAATGATATTGTACATTTAAGTAGCTATAGAATTTCTATTACTTCTGTAAAGTAAATATTTCTTTATTAATTAATAATAGTCCAAGATAGTTTTGCAAACACTGAACGGGAATTCATTTCATAAACACTCGTAATAGTACTTCCTTTTGTGTTTATTTTGTACGAGATCACCCCTTCTTCCAGTCCATCCTTATACAGAGCGCAACTAATATCTGCAATCCGCTCATGAGCTGTGAGCCGGCTCGGAGAGCGCAAACCTTGTGCAGGCCTGATTTAGAACAAGATGGGAAGGAGACCTTTCCTGCGATTGAACAGGCCAGAGAGCCTAGTCCTTGGTGTAGTAGCAGCAGCAGCAACAACAAAAAGAAGTTTATCATTGTGAATAGTGCCTCGGAACTTGTGGGTGGCTTACATGGATCTCCGGAGTGTCCGCGGACCACCAATTAGTAACTATTGAATTAGGAAATAATGTCGTTGAAGTGAATTGTGCATAGTTGAAGGAAATGGAAGAATCCCTAGAAAAACACTCGACCTCCGACATTGTTCACCAAAATATGAATGATATGATTCCTGTCAATGTTAGGTATTGAACCCAGTGGCGGCTCGTGCCTTTCTTGGATGGGTGTTCACAAAAAAATGAGTAATGAACACACTGATATATTCTCGTATAGCTGAGTCAACACGTCAGAGATAAACCAGTTCTAACATGCATGTACCAAATCAACGCATATAAACCAAAATTAAAACCATTAAATAAGAGTAGAGTAAAATTAATTCATAGGACTCACCTTCACTGCTGTTGTAGATGGTGTTGAAGATCTGGATTTATTTGTAGAGAAACTCCATGCGCCTAGTTTTGAGAGATGCAAACTTATCAATAACTTATTCTTGAATTCTCTACTGTCGTTAACAAGTTTTTTTTTTCCACTGCCAACATAGCCAATGTACTTAATCGGTCTTCTGTCATGGTGCGGAGGAATGTTTTAATCCTCTTTTAATTTAACATACAATTTCACTCACGCCCGTCTCCAAACATCAAGTGTTACTGTTTCAACTTTCAATACGCACCATTGCAGCTTGTATTTCCCTTACTTTGCTGAACAAGAGACAACAGAATCAGCCCCCGCGCGTAACGGTATTTTGAAAAGAAAAAATAAAGCGAGAAAACGAGGAAAGAGGGACAAGAGAACACGATGCCAGCCCCAAGAGAGATGGAGCATCTCTGTTTCTCTGTCACTAGCACGTTCAGACCTTTGCGAGCAGAGCTATTGTAACCATTGTAACAAACCAGAAAATAATAATAATAACAATAATTTATTTATTTAATCTGGCAGAGCTAAGGCCAGTAGGTCTTCTCTTCCGCCCAGCCAGATTCTAATTCTAATTAAATACATTTGCTTACATAGTTATTACATTAATATCTAGATCATAAAACAACATGAAAGTAAATAATGAAAATTGGATAACTAATGTTAGTGTGACAATAATAAACACTGGTAAGAAATAGTTATAATAATAATGATAAAAATAATAGTAATAATAATAATAATGAGATAATTTAGATATTTATCTGTGATATATATAAAACCATTAAACATTGAGAAACCTGAAACAGCTATTATTCTTAACAAGAATTGTTAGAAAAATATCTCCTTAGCCTATTCTTAAATTGATTTGATGTCTGACAGTCCCTGACATTACTCGGTAGGGAATTCCAAAGTCGAGGAACAGCCACAGTGAAAGAAGATGAATATGAGGATGTTCGGTGGGAGGGAATGGATAATATTGAGGAGTGTTGTGATCGTGTGTCTAGGTTATGATGGGTGGATAAATTTTGAAAACGAGACGCAAGATAGACAGGAGTGGAGAAATGCAATATGAAATGCAATGCAATAGCCTCAGGCTATTCCACCCTGCTAGAGAAAAATTGTGTGAGCTGCTGTCAACGTGTCCAATGGAGATTTAAAGACACACACCACACAAACGGGACATTCTCTCGAGACGAAAAATGTAGGAACGTCATTGCACATTGAAAAGTAATAGATGTAATAATATTAATACGGTAATACGTACGATTATTGTTGGTTTTTAAGGTATTCACGTGCTCCTGTGCTCATATAGAGGAACCACCGCTGATTGAACCTGAGTTTGGAGAATAAGTCCACGCTCTAGCACTGAGCTGCTGCAGGGGGCGCCGTACCGTGTTATTTCAAGGCGAATTCTCCAAATCTGATGTGACATCAGGAATGTACGAGTAGTTGAGAGCGTCATGGTTGCATTCTGAGTAGTTCCTGGCACGGTCTTAGAAACACAGCAAAATCCAGACAGTTCTCAGAGCATCAGACATGCAAATTGACAGGGAACCTGACACCTCCGCGATACACACAAATGCGGGCGGAACTGTCACAGTTGTACGTCTCGCTCATAACCTTTCTCTTTGAAATGGAGAGACATTTCAGAGAAGCTCTATGCCGTGTTCCTGCAAAATCAGTCGTCGTCCTCAGCTTTTCCAGAGTTCGTAGGATCAAACCCCGCTGAAGCGACGGATTTTTTTTAACAGTCTTGGAATCATACGTCCCGCGCCGTGGCGTCGTGGTCTAAGGCATCCCGCCTAGGACTCGCGTTACGGAATGCGCGCTGGTTCGAGTCCTCATGGGGGAAGAAATTTTCTCATGAAATTTTGGCCAGTGTATAAGACCGGTGCCCACCCAGCATCGTGATGCATTTGGAGAACTACGATAGGTAGCGAAATCCGGTTGCGAATACCAGCTATAACGGCTGGGGGGATCATCGTGCTAACCACACGATACTTCCATTCTGGTTGGATGATCGTCTACCTCTGCTTCGGCATGTGGGCTTGAGGCCGGCAGCCGGCTGGTTGGTCTAGGTCCTTCACGGGCTGTAACGCCACAGATTATTATTATTATTATTATTATTATTATTATTATTATTATTATTATTATTATTATTATTATTATTATTATTATTATTATTATTATGTATTTTAAACTCATTCATTATTTATCCTTTCATCGTCATTATTGTCATTAATTGTAATTGTATTTATGTGTAATAATATTATTTTTGTATTATGTTTTTGTTATGTTCTTTGTGCTGAACTGTAATTGGCCACTGGCTGTTGTACAGCACATTAAATATAAATAAATAAATAAAATAAAAATAAACATAAAATTATTATTATTATTGTTATTGTTCTTATTATTATTGTTATTGTTATTGTTACTGTTATTGTTGTTATTGTTATTATTATTGTTATTGTTGTTATTATTATTATTATTATTATTATTATTATTATTATTATTATTATTATTGTTGTTGTTGTTGTAATCATACGAAGGAAATAAAGTCGAGGTTCCGTTCCGTGCAGTACATGGAAAAGCTTTTCGTTTAATGGGAACGTTTTACATAAAATTCATCAAGCATTTCTCGTCCACGTTAAATTTCGATTATTAAACCGTTGTCTGTCGATTGTCAGTTTTCACTTACGTATAGACGTGTCGTGCTCACTCCATAGCAAGGGAGTCACACATTAGACCGTATTCTTCTTCTTCTTCTTCTTCGTCTGGATTAGACTCATTCATTCATAGTGTTCTGTCCAAGGGCAAGTTTTCCTCTTCAAACCCAGCATTCTCCAGTCTTTCCTATTTTCTGCCTTCCTCTTTAACTCCTCATATGATCCATATATGAAGAGTCCACTGCAAGAATGACGGATGTCATTTGGAATACATTTTTCAGGAGAAGCAATTGAAAGTTTGAAATGCTTAGCGCTCAAAGCTTAACTGTGATTTTCCGAACATTACTGGACAATGACTATCAGTGTTAATGCCATATAACTCTCTACGTACATTCTATATGTCTTAAGCTATGCATTGACAGTCTTGGTTCATTTTCGACAAAAAAGTGACATCCATCATTCTTGCAGTGGACTCTTAATATTTTAATGTTGTCTATCATCCGATATCTTCTTCTGCCCCAAACTCTTCTCCCGTACACCCCAAGTATTTGAAGCTGTCCACTTGCTCTACTACCTCATTTATAATTCGTAAGTTTACCTTTTTTATTTTTCTTCCTATGACCATATTCTTCGTCTTGTTTGCATTTATCTTCAACCCATACTGCTCACAGCTGTCATTTAGCTCCAGTAGCATATCCCGTAGTATCATCTTCTCTTCTGTTAACAACGCCGTATCATCAGCAAATCTTACACTCTTTATTCTTCTTTCTCCTACTATCACTCCTCCCATGTTCTGAAAACAGTTCTTCACTAAATCCTCCAAATAGATGTTGAACAGGGTAAGTGATAAAGGGCATCCTTGTCGTACTCCTCTCCCTATTTCATTTCCTTCTGATATTTCTTCTCCTATCCTGACTTTGACTCGTTGTTTCATGCGAAGGTTACTGAACAACCTCCTCTCTTTCCAAACCATGCCAATTTTCTTCAGGACCTCTTTACAAGTGTTTTGTATACTTCAAAATTTTTTTTTCACAGTGAAATAGTGAATTTAAAAATGTATAGGCTAAGTTTTATTTTAAATCTAGCATATTTTCTACAATATTGTACTTAGATGTGTAAAGTTTAATAGTGCAACAAATTATACATAAAGCAAATACATTTTATTTAGTAAATTCATTTCGTGAGTAGCTACATACCATTAAGACTGCTTTTTATACGGAAGGAAACTTTCCTCCGTTGAGTTTAAATGTTAGAGCAAACCTTGTCAATCAGTAACAAGAGGGGTTGGGGGTGTGTACTTACTACCATATACCTGTTTGACAGGATGTTCCTACAAAAAGTAAACGTTCTTTGCTATCCTCCCAATCTAAAGGTACGGTCACACGTCGCTACTTTTGCAGCGCTGCAGTACAAAAAACTGCGCAACTCTTGTACTGCGACGTGTGAACAACGATGCAACCCGAAAAGTAGCGGCTGCCGAACCTGCTGCTCCAAATGTGCCAGTGATACGTTTATTGTTTGGATGTATTTTAATGTTAGATGTGATGAAAATAAATTATGTGTAACAGTTATTAAATGCACAACACAGTCTGAGCATATTTTCTGACGATATAATTCACTTTTTTAATTTTCTGTAGCGTAGTTTCAAACAGGAGGGTTGCCAACATTGATTACGTGAATATGCTGTTGGTTATCATTTAAGTATATAGGCACTTTTAAAAGCTTTATAGTAAAAATAATCCCAATTTCTGAATACTAGTTAGGACAGAAAAGCAAATAATAGATAAGTAAGCTTTCTCATGAGTTTCTTAATAATGCGAACATAACCACAAAATGTATATTGAGAAGTCAACACGGAGATGGAAACCTGCAGCATGACTGCGGCTGCAAAAGTAGCGCCTTGCGTGTGAACAGACTCGCAACCTCCAGTTGCAACTTTTGCTGCACTCGGGTTGCGCAGCACGAAAAGTAGCGTGCAGCGCGCTACTTTTGGCTTACGTGTGAACACGACACGCAACTTTTGCAGCTGCAGTACAAAAGTTGCGCAGCAAAAGTAGCGACGTTTGGCCGTATCTTAAGCCTGCTTGTAACCTAGGTAAGTTCAGTTTTTAAACACACAGTCCCGTGGAATGGTGACAAATCTCCACCACTGTCGGAAATGGAAATAAGGTCCGTTTGGTACAGAAATTTACGCGCTATTCACTGACACATACAGGCGGACTCACTACACTAATACTCATTCATTCATTCATTCATTCATTCATTCATTCATTCATTCATAGTGTTCTGTCCAAAGGCAAGTATTTCACTGCAAACCCAACATTTCCAATCTTTCCTATTTTCTGCCTTACTCTTAGTCTCCTCACATGACCCTGTATCTTAATGTTGTCTATCATCTTGTTTCTTCTTTCGCCTCGAACTTTTTTTCCTTTTCACCATGCCTTTTAGTGCATTCTTCAGTAGGCGGTTTCTTCTTAATCAGCGACCCAGCCAATTTCTTTTTCTCTTGCTGATCAGTTTCAGCATTATTCTTTTTTCACTCACTCTTTCCAGCAAGCTTAATTTCTTATTCTGTCTGTCCATTTCACACTCTTCATTCTTCCCCATAATTACATTTCAAATGCTCCTGTTCGCTTCTCTTCACTTCTTCGTAATGTCCATGTTTCTGCCCCACACAATGCCACACTCCACACAAAGCACTTCACTAGTCTCTTCCTTGGTACTTACTGGCTTTTAAGGAACCCGCAGGTTCATTGCCGCCCTCACATAAGCCCGCCATTGGTCCCTATCCTGAGCGAGATTAATCCATTCTCTATCATCATATCCCACCTTCCTCAAATCCATTTTAATATTATCTTCCCATCTATGTCTCGGCCTCCTTAGTATTTTTTCCAAATGTTCCTGTTCCTATTAAAATCTTCCTGTGCCATTGCTATCCTCCTTTTGACTCCCTGGCAGCAGCTCATGTTACTGCTTATAGTACACCCCAAGTATTTGAAGCTGTCCTCTTGCTCTACTGCCTCATTTGGAATTCGCACTTTTATCTTCTTAACATTTCTTCCGATAACCACAGTCTTCGTATTGTTTCCTCGGACATAAATCTCCGCCGGTCAGCGCATCTGGCCGTGAAACCAGGTGGCCCGGGTTCGAATCCCGGTTGGGGAAAATTACTTGGTTGAGGTTTTTCCGGGGTTTTCCCTCAACCAAATACGAGGAAATGCTGAGTAACTTTCGGTGCTGGACCCCGGACTCATTTCACCGGCATTATCACCTTCATTTCATTCAGACGCTAAATAACCTGAGATGTTGATACAGCGTCGTAAAATAACTCAATAAATAAAAAATAAATAAATCTCCGAAGTACTGTACAGTACAATCCGGCTATCATAAATTCCATCAGCGCTAGGGAATCTCGCAGTTTAAATAGCACCATTAAAAGAACAAATATTAAAAATAATTATGATAGGATAGAATCTGCCAATTTAAAAACATGGTATATGTTTATGCTTATATCTCATTTTTGTGTGTTTCAGGTGTGGATTCTGTACTTCCTAGAGTGTCCGTACCACACTCAACACGTTAAGTTCAACGACGTGTTCAACTGGACGGCAACGTATCGTCGAGACAGTGACATCGTGGCGCCCTACGAGAGGTGGGCATACTACGACGAGCGAGTCAAACAAAACCCGCGACCTGACCACAACTACGCGGCCAACAAGACGAAAAAGGTGAGAGATGCGTCCACGGATTGTACGAGCAAATCTCGTTTCTAATGTCAGATCTATTTACTTGGTCATATAAGCCCTATTAGGGACAACAAAAGAGACTCATTACTCATTACCACAAAACTTCAAAAAAATTCAATCAAGGTCACTGTCATTGAGTGGTCTACAACCCTCTTCGCATAGTGAAGAGTTGAGTTTTCTTTGTGCTACTCATGTCGCAGGTTTCGTTGTATCCTTAATTTAGAGACGATTAAACTAACTGCTATTATTACATACTAAATCAAAGTTTATTCTCTCGGCGAGATGGCGTTATTACCTGCAGTAGCAAATTCTATTTTAAATGACGAATTACCATAATGTATTATAAATTTTAAAACATCACTCCACTGAATTTAAGAACACATGTCAACGAATTTCTCATAACATTTCATCATTCACTATATTTCAAACTCAATTACAATCTGTATACAGCTTGATTACACAACTTTTAACACTATATCACTTCGGAAAACGTATGATGTGTCTTTCTCGTGTTAAATTTTACATTACCTCGTTAACATGTTTCAGCCTGTTATCGGCCATCTTCAGAACTGGTTGTTGTTGATCTTGACGCACTAAATATACTAGAACAATACGAAATATCTACTTACTTACTTACTTACTTACTTACTTACTTACTTACTTACTTACTTACTTACTTACAAATGGCTTTTAAGGAACCCGAAGGTTCATTACCTCCCTCACATAAGCCCGCCAGCGGTCCCTATCCTGTGCAAGATTAATCCAGTCTCTATCATCATAGCCCACCTCCCTCAAATCCATTTTAATATTATCCTTCCATCTACGTCTCGGCCTCCCTAAAGGTCTTTTTCCCTCCGGTCTCCCAACTAACACTCTATATGCATTTCTGGATTCGCCCATACGTGCTACATGCCCTGCCCATCTCAAACGTCTGGATTTAATGTTCCTAATTATGTCAGGTGAAGAATACAATGCGTACAGTTCTGTGTTGTGTAACTTTCTCCATTCTCCTGTAACTTCATCCCGCTTAGCACCAAATATTTTCCTAAGCACCTTATTCTCAAACACTTGGCACTTGGAACGTAACTAGTCTTTATAGAACAGGAGGGGTAACATTAGTAGCAAAAGAACTAGCTAGATATAGAATAGACTTCGTAGGAGTACAAGAGGTTAGGTTAGATGGGAATGGCATATCACAAATAGGAGATTACTTGTTGTATTATGGGGAAGGAAACAATAATCACCAATTAGGAACAGGATTCTTTGTTCATAAAAGAATAAAATCAGCAGTAAAAAAGGTCGAATTTATCAGTGACAGGTTATCATATTTAGTACTTAAGGGTAGATGGTGCGACATCATAGTTATAAATGCTCACGAAATATCTACACACACAAAAATACATCCAAATGAAATTCTCAACACAGCTCAATTTCGGAATACACACACTCTTTGACTGCACATTACACTACATACCCCCACAGGAAACACAAACAAAAGGCGCCAAGACCAGCAACAATAAGTTCTGAAGATGACCGATAACAGGCTGAAATATGTTAAGAAGTAATATAAAATTTAACACGAGAAAGATACGTAGGCCTAATACGTTTTCCGAATACAATCTGTACTTAATTTATGCAGAATACAATATTCACGTCACTGCACGATCAGTTCAAGGCGAATTTCTTCACTTACAGATTGTTAAACTCATACTAAAGACAGAAATCCTTTCACTGTTGGTTCCAGATGTTTACGTAAGGTTCCTTTAAACATCACACTTCTCTGATTAGGGCTGCCAACGTAGATTTCTACGTAATTGATTATAAAATATTAGATGACGTTATAACTTGCATGACGTTAATAGCTTGACTTACCCTTTGTCGTAATTCAACAGCAGAGGAATAGCTCAAAAGTGAACTGTGGTACGCCCTCATACATAAAAAAGTCATTGGACCCTTCTTTTTTGCCAAGGACACTAATACTCGCAGTGTATCTGGATATGATGGAGTTTTTTGTAGCACCTCAGGTAGAAGTGTTTCAACCTTGGCTGATATTTCAACAATATGGTGCGCCGCCACATTTAAACTTCAAATTTTCCGATAGCTGGATTGGACGTGATGGTCCGACATCCTGGCCACCAAGATCCCCAGACATAACCTTTCTAGATTTATTCCTGTGGGTTTATGTGATAGACAAAGTCTATCCATAACGTGTGCCAGATGTCAGGACATTGGTGATGAGTAGAGCCCGGATGTTAGGCAAAATGTCTTTTTTAAACTGAGTGTATGTATGAAAGACCTATTAGAGATAAACACGTTTCCACACGTTTGGGGACGATAGGAACAAATTTTATTTTGCCTTTTTTGCCTAGTTTAGCTCCCATTGCCTATTTTAAGGTTAAATACCTTTTTTAGCTTTCTTTACGTCGTTATTGTACATTTTCTGTATTTTTAATGCATTTAAAATAAACCGTACATAAATTATATAAAAAAAAAACAAAAAAGAACGGTTGTACAAATTAAAATATATTTATTCACCTCACACAAGTTCACACCTGTGGAGTAACGGTCAGCGCGTCTGGCTGCGAAACCAGGTGGCCCGGGTTCGAATCCCGGTCGGGGCAAGTTACCTGGTTGAGGTTTTTTCCGGGGTTTTCCCTCAACCCAATACGAGCAAATGCTGGGTAACTTTCGGTGTTGGACCCCGGACTCATTTCACCTTCATATCATTCAGACGCTAAATAACCTAGATGTTGATACAGCGTCGTAAAATAACCCAATAAAAAAAAACCTCACACAAAAATTTGCTGAAAATCTTATTCTCCAGCAGTACATGTTTCCTAGAAGTCGTAAACTTTCCTCCCCAACAGATTCTACCTTTTATGTCACTTAACAAAGATGTTTGAACAGTATAAACCTCAGTGCTCAGGTCACTTCGGGGTTTACCAGCAAGTCTCCAGGTCCCGTTACTGTTATGGCTTGCACGCACAAGTCACGCGTACTTTGAAGTCTCTAATCCTTTTTCACACCCCTTTTTTTTTAGACAATACACAGTCGGTTTCTCCCGATCTCTGAAAGAAAGTAGAGACAGTCCTTCTGAAATAAGTTGTTTTAAGTTTGCTCCAATCACTTCAGTAGAAATATCTTTTTCCACCATGAAAAACGTTCTCTCTGACAGGCGGCTCATTTTGACAGTTGACAACTTAAAAAGTATCTTGTTGTGACATGCAACCAAAGAAAGTGAGTACCGTATGGGATAATTTATTAAGTATTTGTATATTTTTTGTCTGTTGCCATGAATAATAAATGCCTATTTTACTATTTTAGTGCTTATATGCCTGCCTATTTTAGCCAAACTAAATGCTTAAACATCCGGGCTCTAGTGATGAGGATAAGAAAAGTTTTTGCCACCAACGGCGCACAGAAGTTTACTAATATGGTAAAGGAAACTTCATAACTACCCTTATATTCCATCAAAACCTATTCTTTGTAACTTTGCAAGATTTTGTATAATTCAATGTTGTAATGAGGGAAAGACTTTGTCGACAACCTGCATATTGCTACCAGTCGCTGTTTTTTTTTGGGGGGGGGGTTATTTTACGACGCTGTATCAAGGTTGCCAGATTTTAAATCTACCAAGGAGGGACATCCTTCTTCCATCACATACAGTAGTTATGTTTTGTTTTAAAGGAAGAGTGATATGAATGTGGGCAGAGTAACATTTTCGTGACTGCAAAAATTTATTTAAAATGATCCCTTTGTATGCAGTTAAAGATACTAATAATATGAATATCAAAATTGCAATTTTAATAAAAGAAATATTCAGGTAGGCCTACAGGTTTCCAGACTGTAAGTTACACCACATTTGTCTGGCGTCTTTCTGAAGAGCTTGTGACAAATGTTATGCCAAATTATTATTAACTCAATGACTTAATAGTAGTTCTGTCTCATAGATTTCCCCAGCTGTTTATTATTAATTGTAAAGTACAAATTCCATAAGATAGCATCACATGTAACAAAATATTTAAATTTCAATGTTACTCATTTATTACAATGACATAAAATTTATTGATAGCTAAATTCATATTTATTTTGTGACTTAACATATTACCGCTCTAAATCCATCATTTAACATACAAGTATACATTTTCAGAGCTTATATACATATTTATCATTGTACTTCAGCATTTTCAACAAACTTTTTTTTCCATTCTCTGTGTCATGCATTTCTGATGAACCTATATTTTTAAATGTTCAGAAATATTATAGTCACCACTGAATTCGTTGTCACAAACCTTACACTAGTCAAAATATTAGTTTTTTTTTCCAAAGTGCAAACCTACATTGTTAAAAAATAATTTAAATGTAATGTAATTATTATTAGTAGTATTAGTATTTATTTATTTAACCTGGTAGAGATAAGGCCGTCAGGTACGAAAAGATTACCTGAATAATTAAAGCTAGATAATTTATCATAGAGAAACAAAGAATATTTCATATTTACTGAATTATAAATTAAATCTAGAATAACAAAATTGTATAGTGATGAAATTACTGAATATTGAAATATTTTGTGATAGATTAAAGAAACTATTTACAAGAAATCAATTACTGACCAAGTGCCTAGTAAGTTTTCGTTTGAATTCAATTTTATTTCGACAGTCCCTGATGCTAGCAGGTAGCGAATTCCAGAGTCTTGGCAGGGCTATTGTGAAAGAAGATGAGTATGAGGAGGTGCGATGGGATGGTATTGTTAGTATTGTTTCATGACGAGAGCGTGTGTTCAGACTATGGCGGGAAGAAAGGTAAGTGAAGCGAGACGACAGGTACGAAGGAATAGAAGAGTTCAAGATTTCGAAGAGAAAGAGAAGTGAATGTAAATTTCTTTTCTTATCTAGTTTAAGCCAGTCTATTGCTTCCAGGGATGGGGTAATATGACCATATTTACGAACATTGCTTACAAAACGTACACACAAATTATGAGGACGTTGAAGTTTCGTTTTGTTATCGCTGTAGAGGCCAGTCAGTAAAATGTCCGCATAGTCGAAATAGGGAAATACAAGTGTCTGCACAAGAGACTTTTTTAAGCAAGAGGGGAGATGAACATTTATCCTTTTTAGCACATGGATAATAGAATATACTTTTCTGCAGGTTTATTTAGGCCGAGTAAAAAATAGTTACTAGTAACGATAAAATTATACAACTGATGTTAATTTTCTAATGGAGGGACTTTTGCGTCCCGCCTGGAATCGAAGCGGGACTCGGGATTTTTATATCGGGACATCTGGCAACCCTGCGCTGTATCAACATCTTAGGTTATTTAGCGTCTGAACGAAATGGAGATAATGCCGGTGAAATGAGTCCGGGGTCCAGCACCGAAAGTTACCCAGCATTTGCTCGTATTGGTTTAGGGAAAACCGCGGAAAAAAACCTCAACCGGGTAACTTTCCCCGACCGGGAATCGAACCCGGCCACCTGGTTTCGCGGCCAGACGCGCTGACCGTTACTCCACAGGTGTGGACCGCTGTTTCTTCGTCGCTTATATTTCAGTGATGTTAACATGAATTAAAGTATTTTCCGTGTGATGTGCAGGTGGCGTGGTTCGTGTCCAACTGCGGGGCGAGGAATCGGAGGCTGCAGTACGCCCACGAGCTGCAGAAGCACATCTCGGTGGACATATACGGCGCTTGCGGGACGAAGAAGTGCCCGCGCTCCACAGCGTCCAAGTGCTTCGACATGCTCGACAGGGACTACAAGTTCTACCTCGCCTTCGAGAACTCCAACTGCAAGGACTACATCACCGAAAAGTTCTTCGTCAACGGCCTCGGGTACGTTCACAAACAGACTTGGCTTGCTTTGTGTTATCATTACTATCACTAGACACCAGATATTGAGGCATCTTTTCCATCACACGCTTCTCGAGATGAAGTTAATTCCTTCAGCAGTGCGTCTACTTCGAGCACATTTCAGATTGTAATCCGATAAGTGTTATTTTCGTACAGGTTTATTAATTTCCATGAGCGGAGACAGTTATTCACGCGTGTATGTTGAATATAATAATAACAATAATACTTACTTACAAATGGACTTTAAAGGAACCCAGAGGTTCATTGCCGCCCTCACATAAGCCTACCATCGGTTCCTATCCTGAGCGAGATTAATTCAGTCCCTACCATCCCATCCCACCTTTCTCAAATCCATTTTAATATAATCCTTCCATCTACATCTCGGCCTCCTCAAAGGTCTTTTTCCTTCAGGTCTGGATTTAATGTTCCTAATTACGTTAGGTGAAGAATACAATGCGTGCAGTTCTGCATTGTGTAACTTTCTCTATTCACCTGTAACTTCATCTCTCTTTGACCCAAATATTTTCCTAAGAACCTTATTCTCGAACATTCTTAACCTTTTCATTCCTCTCTCACAGTAAGAGTTCAAGTTTCACAGATTACTGGTTGTTCATACAGAACAATCAGTAATATAATAATTGTCCTTTAAATTCTAACTTTCAGCTTTTTTGAGAGCAGACTGGCTAACAAAAGCTTCTCAACCGAATAATAACATGCGTATCACTTATTTATTCTGCGTCTTATTTCCTCTCAAGTGTCATTTATATTTGTTACTGTTGCTCCGAGGTACTTGAATTTTTCCATATTTTCAAAAGATATTTTTTTTTTGTTTATTTTCATTTAGTGTTGCTCTAAGATATTTGAATTTTTCCATCTTTTCAAAAGATAAATTTATTATTTTTTTTTTTTTCATTCAGTGTTGCTTGAATTTTTCTACCTTTTTAAAGGATAAATTTACATTTTTTTTTTTACTTTCATTTAGTACTATGTTTTGGTCACGAGGCATAATCATATACTTTGTTTTTTTTTTCGGGGTTAAGGTTTACTTTTACGGTCTACCAAAGTTTTCTTTCTACCTTTCTTAGGAGCTAATTGGTTTGATATTGATGTATGTGATCCAAAACAGATATCATTTGGAGCTCGGTCAAGACATCTTCATTTCTTTTCCTTGTCCCATTTTGTATAATCTGTCATGCGGAGCATTTATAGTTAGGAATTAGTATAGGATCTGTATCATTTACATTTATAGTTTTCCTTACTTACTTACTTACGGCTTTTAAGGAACCCGGAGGTTCATTCATTAATAATAATAATAATAATAATAATAATAATAATAATAATAATAATAATAATAATAACAAGCCCATAGAATCCCTTCAGGGCAAGGGCCTCCTACTTAGGGATGGCTCGGTTGTTTACTCACATGGGGAGTCAGCCCGTGTGAGTTTGGGTGATTTTCCTGTATGTCTTAAGGCCTAGTTACCTAATCACTTCCTGAGCTAGTTCCCATGTAGTCTAATACTATTTATAATACTGTACTATAACACTAATCTTATAGTATTTGTGTCTCTAGTTTTTAGTATTAGTGACTTTAGTTTTTGGTGTGCGTGTTTGCCTCCTAGTCTACATTTTCGTCACACTATCTTGCCGCTTTGTGTCTGAACCACTTCACTACACTGCACTACATCTTGCTATCTCCCTCCCTAGAGTTTTCCACTGCACTCTGTCCCTGGCGATTCTTGTCCAGTCTGCTCCGGCTGCTGTCTGGAAGTCATCCGCCCATCTACAGTACATGTGGGACGACCCCTCCTTATGTTGAATATAACGTACTTAAAAGTCTGTCAAAGATTCTTTGTTTATAAATTCTGCCTTCATTTCACTGTCATATTGAAGGTCTATAAATTCCAGCTGTAATTCCGGTGACACATGATCAACAGGAATTGCATAGGATGTAAAAAATACTTTAAAATCCGTTTTCATGCAGTCTAAGTTGTAAGCTGGGACTGGGACCGATTTCGGAATGTCGCTTCGTAAGAGAAAATATATTACAGTACATGGAATTCATTAATTACTTATTTTATTGTAAACCTACAGTCTTCATTTGTAAATGAAAACAAAAATAAAACATTCATACCAACACAACTCTGTAGATCCATTCTCGAAACTGGGTGACGTACTGTACGTGCTGGTGTGTCTCTGATGCAGAGCAGAATTGTTTCAGATAGGTAGGCGTACCTACTCAAAACATTCATATAGGCTAAGATATTGATGTATTGGATGCGTCAAAGAATTGAAGTTTGCTCACAGTCTACTATATACAGTCGCGAAGCTCAATATGTAGTAAAAATGCAAACATGGGTAGTTTCCCACCACTAGGATCGCTACTATCGCCTCATCATCGCAGATCTCTCTCCTAGCAGACGACAAAATATGTTACACTTCCGTTGTCGTGTTCTTTTGGAAAAATTAACACCTTCCTTCCATTATTGGAATATTAAATGCATGAAGTTAATTTATTATTTTAATGAAGTATATTAAATTCCACCATAAACTCGAAGATACCTGCAAGAAATAAGTAATATAATTTTTGTTTGTGCAAAACGAACTGAAATTTACTATAATAGCTTCACTCATTCAAGATTATAGCGATAATTAACTATGAAACCAATAAATATTAATTTGCATTTCCCTTTACAACAATAATAATGGAAATATGAATTAATGGAGTAACTTACGCGTACCGGTACTTGTAGTGTAGGCTTACGTAGTTAAAGTGGGATGAGGTTAAGCACTAATAATCATATCAGAATTGGAAATAAAACGTGATCAATAAATTTTATTGTAACAGACTTTTACTACGTCTCTAGTAAAGGCAACAAATAAAAATAACAACAAAATTAACAACTATTATTTAAAACATCCTTTGAAAAAAATAGGCCTAAGCAATAATAATCCCACCAGAATTGAAAATAAAACGTGATCAATAAATTTCATTAAAACGAACTTAATTTTTTTTACGTCTTTAGTAAAATAACACATAAAAATAATAACAAAATTAATAGCTACAATTAAAAATATATTCTCTGAAAAAAAAAGTAGACCTAACCTTTATTTCTCTGGAAATTTAGCAGCCTAAGTGACGGAATTTTAACCGGTATCTAATGTCCTTTCGGTTAGACTGAAACATTTCATTGTGAAATTTAAAGATATAATGTATTCTAACAGTCACAAAGAACTTCAAAATTCAGAGTTTTGTTTCTGCACAGCATTCCTGTGGGAACCCAGGAACCTTTCTGAATCTTTCGGAAATCGGACAAAGGATAACTCTGGCCTCTTTCCCTTACTGTTGCTACAATTTACAAAAATATTACTTACAACTTACTTACTTATTATATTATATTTTAGCCATTAACATTTTCATTACAACCAATAACGAACATTTCACAAGCATCAATGTGAAATACGCAACGAGCTAGCACTCGATAGAAATACGACACAGTCCAAAGTCGACCATGGACAGTCTATTGTTTCTAGTTGCTAACCGCTTGGAGCGCTTTATCACGAGATTTGCAAAAAAACACCTCAAGCTTCGCGACTGTATATAGTAGACTGTGGTTTGCTAAGTATGTAGAATGTATGAAATAGTATGTGTTTTGGTGACACGACATTCCCTTTTTCTTCGTTCCTCTCACACAAAATATCTCTCTAGAGAGTGGGAGATTGAAGGGGCAATAAAATACATTAAAATAAACAACCTATTATGCATTTTGTAATTAACTGCACGGTTAATTAGAAAATTAGGCTCAAAGTTTGTGTAATTTGACAACAGCGCATCGTTGGCTCACCTGCGAAAAAACACACGCATTCGGACTGAATAATAAAAACATTCCGTCCCTTAGTCACCGCAGTAGTGTTGCTAGACTTCCTAATGGCAGCAAATAACGATACGTGTTAATCTTTTTACTTAATTTGGAAGAAAGCCGTTCATTTTATTGAAAAACTGCAAAGTGATAAGCCATTCCTTATTAATTTCTATAACTTACGCATAGTAGGTTACCGATTAAAACAGTGTTAACATTTAGAGAAAAGTAAGTTATTTTTTTTTCTGTGAAAAAATACTCATTTGGGACTAATGTGGCATTAGAAATTTTTGTTGTACTCAATTCAAGGAATAAGCTGTTAAAATCTCATTCATTCATTCATTCATTCATTCATAATGTTCTGCCCTAGGAGAGGTCTTTCACTGCAAACCCATCATTCTCCAGTCTTTCCTATTTTCTGCCTTCCTCTTTGTCTCCGCATTTGATCCATATATCGTAATGTCGTCTATCATCTTATATCTTCTTCTGCTACGAACTCTTCTCCCGTTCACCATTCCTTCCAGTAGGCAGTTTCTTCTCAACCAGTGACCAAGCCAATTCCTTTTTCCTCTTCCTGATCAGTTTCAGCATCATTCTTTCTTCATCCCTTCTTTCCAACACAGCTTCGTTTCTTACTCTGTCCACTTCACACGCTCCATCCTTCTCCATATCCACATTTCAAATGCTTCTATTCGCTTCTCTTCACTTCGTCGTAATGTCCATCTGCGGAATTATATCACAGTCTACTATATACAGTCACGAAGCTTGAGTTTTGAGGGTGCTAGAAACAATAGACTGTGACGGTACTATTTTGCATTGCCTGTAATGAGGCGATATTAGCGATCCTAGTGGTGAGCAACTATCTAATGTTTGCATATTTACTACGTATTGAGCTTCGCGACTGTATATATACTAGACTGTGGTTATATTCCTTCCAACCTGTATATGCGCGCTGCTCTCCTCCCACCACCCGCCTCCAGTCGTGCTTTTAACTCAGTGGGTGAATAGTGAGTGTGAGGGGCCTTGAAAGTCCGACGTAATGCAATAAGTTTCCATTCATTGTGGACGTCGTAATCCGCAGGTGGTGCAAGGTCACTTCAGAGAGTTAACCGCGCCCTCTGTGGGGTGTACAGCTCGTGTGACTTTAAACTTGTAATATATGTACTGAAGCTACAAAGTCTCATTCATCATGACGTGCTTTAACTTTCCATGAACCCATTTTGAAGAACACAGAGTCACCTGATTTTATGAACACTGCAAATCCAACTTTCTCCAATCTTTCCTATTTTGTGCCTTCCTCTTTGTCTCCGCATATGATCCATATACTGTATCTTAATGTCGTCTATCATCTGATATCTTCTTCTGCCCCGAATTCTTCTCCCGTTCACCATTCCTTCCAGTACATCCTTCAGTAGGTAGTTTCTTCTCAGCCAATGACCCAACCAATTTCTTTTTCTGTTCCTGATGAGTTTCAGCATTATTCTTTGCCAACTCTTTTCAACACAGCTTCATTTCTTATTTTGTCTCCATTTCACATTCTCCATTCTTCTCCATATTCACATTTCAAATGCTTCTAGTCTTTTCTCTTCACTTCCTCGTAATTTATTTATTTATTTTTTTATTTATTTATTTATTTATTTATTTATTTATTTATTTATTTATTTATTTATGTCTATAACAGGGCAAAGCCCCAATTACAATAGACATACAGATATTTGTTTAAAAAAACATAGAATTGCAAAAAATATATATATATATATAACATGAAAAAAGAGATAAAACAGATACAAATACAAGATACAGGTGTAATTACAAATTAAAAATTAGAAATGAAAAAAAAAAACATATAGATACTACCTAAATAAAAGACACAGATATAGATATAAATGGAAAAATACCAAATAAAAATAAATTAAAACGAGTTAAGTATAGATATCATAGCAAAAAAATGTAAAATGTAGCTATAAATGGCAAATTACAGAGTAAATATAACACTATGTTAATAAATTCAGTATACAGTTTTTCATGAACTTGTAAAAATTTCTACGGTTAAGTACTCTTTGCCCCTTGTGGCAGCTCACGAATGGTGAGAAGATATATAAAAAATTTAATTTAGTAGGACTAATAGGCTTAATTTATTTATTTAAGAAATTCACTGCTGCAGAACATGTGTTCCAAGTAATGCTTTACATAAATTTTTCTTGTACATATTGTACGATAACGAAAAATCTAAATCCTGTTTATTTGACAGACGATTGTAAGTATTTGATAGATGATTGCAATGTCCGTGTTTCTGCCCCATACAATGCCACACTCTACACAAAGAACTTCACTAGTCTCTTCCCTAGTTCTTTTTGTAAAGGTCCGCAGAAGATGCTCCTTTTTATATTAAAAGCTTTCTTCGCAAAATTGCTATCCTCCTTTTGACTTCCTGGCAGCAGCTCATGTTACTGCTTATAGTACACCTCAAGTATTTGCGCTGTCCACTTGCTTTACTGCGTCATTTAGTATTCGCATGTTTAACTTCTTTATTTTTCTTCCGACAATCATAATCTTCGTCTTGTATGCATTTATCTTCATTTCTTACAGCTCACAGCTGTAAAGGGAGTTAAATCATTTTTTGTGCAAATGGAGTTTTGTTCACCAAGTGAACACCAGTGGCGTAGCATGACATTTTGAGCAGGGGAAGTTAATTCAAGTTGTCTTTCATGAAATATGAGAAAACGTATTACAAAAGCATAATCTTAAAATAAATAGTAGTCAATGTCAAGTCAGCAGTCGAATATTGGTTGGAACCTCGTAAGTAACACAAATAAGGCATGATCTCAAATGGTACGTAGTAAAATATGATTTCACGGTTTACACATATCTCTAACAAATAGACACGTATACGTATAACATTAGCTCACTCCCTGTCATAGTTAGAGGAATCACAATATTAACAGCCAATAGATACAGTACGTAAGTATGCGTCTGTCTTTTGGTTGTGTCCTTCATTGACAGCAAGGGAGTCGGTCATTTGTTTTTTAGATCACACTTTTGTTCGTAAGTCAGTAATAGAATTGTCCTAAAAATTCAAGTAAATTGGTATCAGGAACAGTTATTTCACTCATTATTTATTATATCAGCCACAATGCACACTAACACTTCAACTGAACACAACTGATGAAAAGAGATAACTCGGAAACTACTTATTTTCAATGTCAAAGCTAGCTTCTTGCGAGCCTTGCGACCAGGGTAGTTTAGTTAGAAAGGGATGGAAAATCTGCGGTGTGGGAATGAGTGTAAGAAACCAGTCTGCTTGGAAGCTGGTGTGTGCAGGCTTCTAGTTTACTGCTGCATCACAAATCATCCTGAGCTGCCGCATCACAATATTTAACGCGTAAATATAAATTCTATTAAAATTAATAAATAATTTTGTCCATAAACTGAAGGTTTATTATGAAATTATTATTAACTGGGGAAGCTGAGCTTTTTAGCTTACATTGACGCTACGCCACTGGTGAACACATAAGTTAAATTATACAAGTGGGTATGCAAAAAACAAAAAAAAATACTAATATTCGGTGTGTTTTGTTTGTGTATAAAATTATTTTCAATAAGGGTCCGAAGTTTAATTTTTATTTATCTCAAAACTCAGTTTTATGACATAACTCCCTGTACCCAAACACCATTGAATTATATTTATGAATCGAACCCGGGCCGCCTGGATGGAAGACCAGCGCACTGGCACTTTAGCCACAGACGCGGATTATTATTATTATTATTATTATTATTATTATTATTATTATTATTATTATTATTATTATTATTATTAAAGTGTGATGAATTGACTTGCTGATATATTGTTCCGTCTTAACTCCAGACGCAACATCCTTCCGGTGGTGATGGGGGCGCGCCCGGAGGACTACGCCCGCACCGCACCCTACCGCTCTTACATCCACGTGGACGAGTTTGAGTCCCCGCAAGAGCTGGCCGCCTACCTGCAGCGCCTGGACGCTGACGACGACATGTACAACTCGTACTTCCGCTGGAAGGGCACGGGCGAGTTCATCAACACGTACTTCTTCTGTCGCCTGTGCGCCATGCTGCACGACGACTTCCCCAACAAGTCGTACCGCGACGTCAACGATTGGTGGCGCGGCCCGGGCACCTGCACCGGGGGCTCCTGGCGCAAGGCGAACAAGAACGCAGCGTCGGCGCCCGGAGGATAGACCGGCTGCTACCAGTGCTTAGATTTGTGAACGTGCTCTAGCCAGGGCTTGCAACGGAGGCTGTCACCATCTCGAGAGTGGAATGTTTTCAAAACGGCGTTGTTGTAAAGCTTCACGCGTTCTTTATTCTAAGTATTTGTTGTAGGAAGCAGTAATATAAAATTTGCATCTATATTTTCACCAAAACGTCATGAATTTTGCCCCAGTTGTTTTCTAGTCTCGCTCTGTCCCAACCATTTTAGCATTTTTTCGTGTCTCTATTTTGTGTATACCGTGTGTTTTTCTGGGTATAGGACATAGGGTTAACATTGCCATAAGAAACCTATGTATAAAAACAATGAAATAACGTAATCGGTGGGCTATATTTAGAAATTAGCAGGCTTTGACAATTTGTAAAACAAAGGAATACCAAAGCCTGATGTTCTCTTGTTTTACAAATTGTCAAAGTCTGTTAATTTCAGAACATAGCCCACTGATTGAGCTATTTCTTTATTATTTTATTCGTAAGTTTCTTATGACAATGTTAAATCTTATGCCCTATATCCAGAAAAAAAACTTATATGAGATGAAGCTCATATTCTACTTTTTTTAAGCTTTTAAGTCTCTTATTGTTGAAAAGTAACTCCATCTGTGAGCACAACCATAAAGCATCTAATAGATGCTATAGAGTTACCAACAACGAAAAAAAAAAAATCTCTTCAATATTGGCATTTCGATGTTTTGCGTTATAATACAACATTTTCAGTCAAAATAAGTGCCGAATGAATTTAATTTTCTCGTGTTTTAATTATATTTATGGTTATTGCATAAATATACGAATAAAATGCAAACGTTTTCATTTATTTAACTGATCATCAGATATTAATATATAAATTATTTAAGGTTAATGTTGTAAAATGAACTTCATATTTTATTGCACGGATTTAAATTTAAACTGTGAATCGATTCGCCATTATTGCTTTCTACATTAATTTTCAGTTTCTCTAAACGAAGTTACTGAAATAATATTTTTATTTGTTATCGGCATTTATTTTAACTTTCTTGAACAATAAATGTTTATATTTTTATGAAACGTAGGACATTGAAATGTCACAATCAAGTTATTTTTTTACTCCGAAAAACAATTCGTAATGTTAATATTTTCCTCTTGATTAAGTTATTCCTTGCTCAGATTGTAATCTTATCCCAGTATTGCAATACTGGTTAGTAAATGAAAGATCTCAATCGTTACATTAGTTATTTTCTTCTTCTTTTGAGAAGACATCGCTCGTGAAATTCCATTTCTTGGTGGAGTTTTCTTTACTGTTTCCGGAACCAACATCTTCCAATGATGCCTCCGTTGTATGATCATACGTACGAATCCCGTACACCGATTTCTTAACCGAAATACCAGCCAAATCTATCGTTATAATAAACAATTTAAGATATCTGCTTTGTTTTCGAAAGGAATAAGAACTAGACCACATCCGTCTGATTGTAATTTACTCGATTCTTCAATCTCTGTGTCGGTACATAGCTGAAACTATTACAGTTCAATATTTTTAATTAAAACAACGTTCAGGTTGTCAGCTGTATGATTTTTTGAGACATAGAAATAATTCTACTTTAACTAGAATCGTAAAGTTAAATTTATTCCGATCACTTTATTGACTTTCTGAGCATTCATTTTCCTGTTATTAAAAGTCTTCAAAAGGTATACTTTTTATGTAAAAATTTTAAATTTAAATTAATTTTACATATCAGTCTAAAAATATTGCTATTTAATGCACGTTTTACTTATGTTTTTCATCTCAAAAACGTCTTAAGCTGTCATCATACATCATTATAGCGAACGTTAATTAATACATGTATAGATTAACTGCTTTCAGGTAATTGAATAGTTGTCCTAATTCGGTTAAAATCACAACCAGGGGTTATGTCGAAGTATGTAGCCTATTATAAACGAAATGAGAGTTGTAACTCTTTGGTGTTACGCATCGTTTTTCCTGAAATGCACCGGTTTACTAGTCACTCATGCATCATTGGTAGCTTCATGTTTTAGCTACGGAATGGTGTTCAACATGTCATGCCATCTTGTGAGGACAACAGGAAACTAATAACAGTTCTCTACGGTGGATAGGCTAGCTGCGTAGAAGTTATTAATAATTATTGTTCTAGCGGCTCACAAGGGTTTTACATGGCAGTTGTGCAAATACAGTTAGTATCGAAAGACATAAAAACTTGTGCAATATGCGAGACATTTTTGCTGGATGGAATTGTGATTACTCTTGCTAACTGTAGTGATGAGTTTGAAGGTTGGATTGTTGTTAACACTGGACTTCGATAGTGGTGATAATATCAACGCTTCTTAATGAAGACTTCCAAGTTGAACACGAGAGAAAAAAAAGACAATATTGAAGTTTCGCGTGTGGAGTGAGAAATGAGATGTGTGTTGTTGCTCTTTCTTTATTAATGGTTGTTTATTTAATGAACGCAGTGTGGTGGTGATAGCATTTGTTGAGTTTTGTGGGGCTGTGTGTAAATATTTACGTCGTCCAAAGAATTTTGAAGACAACAGTGCTTAGTCTGTGAGAAATAATTTATGGTAAACTGCAACATCGTAATATCAACCTCAGATACATACCAAAACCTGCCTCTATGAGACACTCTGTGCTGATAGTCTTTAGCTCCCAAATTTTCTTCGTCATACAAGTTCAATGTTACATCTAACAAATTTGGAAGCGAATACCGTTTAGATAAAATTATTTAACTAATTTCTTTTGTATGTTTACTATAAAACCATATGATAGCTGACGTTAATCTGAGGAGCAGTACGTAATTTGTAAAATTTTGCCAACAATATGAGATCATATTTATCCAATATTCCACTTGTAGTTGGATTATATTACAATTCTGTTACAGTTATGTGAAATGGAATGTTTACGTCATATTTATTTTATTTCATGAAACTGCGAAAAACAGCCTGATTAAATGTAGGAAAAATAGTAAATTCGATTCATTGTCTTCACTTGTTTTCATCTAAGCTGTCCCGTCTCGGGTAAAGTCGTTTTTCTAAAGTAAGTACATAGAAATCACGAAACAGAAATTCTATTTGTTCTTAACTGCGAACTGACTTGTGCCAGATGACAGTATATCACACAATCTAAATCTAATTATCTAATAAAGAGACATTTACATAAATTTTATGACAGTAAAATAACATACGAGAATGATGCTGAAAGAAGAAGAAGAATAACAATAAGATAAGTAAAGAAGCTGTTAAAGTAAATCTGAATAAGTATATGTCAACTTAATTATTTACATCTCAACTTACATAAGTAACTTAATCGATTATACATCAACTTCGTTAACTGCATATCAACTTAATCACAATAACTTAATTACGCCTCAATTTAATTAATTACACATCAACTTAATTAATTACACATTAACTTAATTATGTATTAACTTAATTACGCATCCCATTTACATACCAGTTGATAATTACGTGCAAACTTACTTAGCTAATATACATTATACTCTAAATTACTTTTCAATTTCGTTAGGGAAGGACAGCGCTCAAAAGTAGGAAATCATTTAATAAGTGAGAATGAAACACAAAAGCGATGAAAATTATATTAAGGTTTACAGAATCTTTAAGTTTTCTTCTATGTTTTATGCTATTATAACGCTGTATTCTTTTTTTCAGTTTTTTTTTTCTATAACGCTACAGAAGTATTTTTGTCATGTGTTACTGAAAAAGCAAATGATTGAAATCTTGTTTCGTTAGGCTCTCGTTGACGGACATCATGTACGAAGACAATCCGGTTAAAGTGTTTCTGAACAACAGGGTCCCTTTTATAAGTCGCCCGCGCTAGTCTTATGTCGACGGAAAGCGAGCAAGCAGGTTCCGCGAGCCGAAACTATTGGATGACGGTGTATGCACAACAGAAAATTAATTAATTCAATAAATTCACTTCTGTTTTTACATGATTGCCTGAAAATACTCCCCATCACAGTCCAGATACAATTGGCACCTTTCGAGTAAGTTCTGGGGCAGTTTAAAGTTCAACCGGTGTAATCCTGGCTATTGTAGTCAGAATAATCTTTTAATTATTATTCTATTGTACGCGGATTATTTTCATAGATTTCTCCTACAATGTTCCTCACGGATTTAAATCAGGTGATCTCACAGGCCAAAAATTCTTTGCTAAATATCCTATCAGTTATAATCAAATACGTCTGTTATTGCATTCAATGAACTTTCCTTCGTTTCGAACTCTCTTTTACACTTTTTATAGCATTTATGCTTTACATAATAATCGTAAGTAAATAAACGCTTTTATAAATATTGTAGAGAACCGTATTATGTATCGTATGATATTGCATAACTACAGATTCTGACGACTTTCAATACTTAATGAAGTCAAGTTTGTGACATCATATAATCGTGATGACAGAGATATCGGGGAGATTATAAATAGGGGAATTTGTATAATGCCACGTGCATTCGTGAATCATTCACTTTGTCAGTTCGTTGCTAGACACTGATGTATTTTCATCAGTTTTATTCTGCTTGGTTATTGATTTATACAATGATCTTTGTGATATGCATAAAAAAATTGCTTTATGCAAAGTCTAAAGGTTTAGAATTCTTCATGGGAAAGTTATAGAGAGAGCGCGTACAATATTTTTTACATACGGAATGTGAACGATGTCTTTACTTCAACGTCCAACGACTGATTTAGGTAGATTGGCTTCTGAAGTATGCGCAGAAGCAACCTTGATCGAGCCGCCTTCGTACTTGACGGTTAGTGTAATGGTCATGAATATCACTACAGTGATCGCCGAGAAAGATTCGATTTTTGATGTCTCTAGTAAAGCACGTGGAAGGTATAGGACTAGAGCGCGGCGTTGTAAATAACGGCATTTTCCCTTCCCTCACTTAGATGGCAGATGGAAAGCGGGCGGGTGGATGAGCTAGCAGATAAGCGCGGAAGGAAAGTTAGGGAATAAATCTATGTGACTGTGACACGTCGTGTCCACTCCGTGTGACGCAAGAAAGGCGAGTGACGTAGTTGCCATTAGCTGAGGGATCCGGGGAGCTGATGAAAGGAAGTTCAAAAATATAAGTTGCTTCTTTGCCTGCAGAAGTTTTAACTGACGTATACAGACATTTACTAGTGGAATACAGAAATGTTAATCACAAATTAAGTACTGCTCATAGGATTCGATGTACTTTTCAAAACTAAACCACTTGGGTAGGAAACATTGTCCTTCGTGAGTGTCTGCCCAAAATAATATTTCGAATGTTATTTCATCTCATATTTAGTGAGGTAAATAGATGGTATATTAACAGTCAGGCAGAAAACGCATTTATGATCTCACGTGCTTCAACAAACTAAGGCAAAATCTAACCAAAATGAAGGAATGGTTCCGAACAAAACTGTAATACCAGAGATTACATAGAATGCTTGATATATGTGATATAATTACGAATACAGATAGTTTTCTGGGAAAATGTAGTGTTGACAGCGTTATCATTCGCAGCTATGAGAATTATTGATGGGATGTGTAAGAAAGTTGCCAGTGAATTTTACGGCATAATGAATTCAAGCTCTCAACTGCTACAATTACATCTATTGATTAACTCTTTGCATTTAAATGTATTATCTAACCACAATTCTAAATCATTTATACACAGACGAGCGAAGAAGTAAGTTACAAATCGAACTAGTTATCTACATTTTTTAATGAATGCCTGAAAGTATCGCCGTTAGATGGCTGTATTATCCAGGTGATCGATGTGCGCACAAGCGAAACAAAGAATCAGCACTTGCAAGATAACGGCACCTCTGCACGAATGTACCATTGTCGGGCAGCGCTCCGTTGTGTGACTTTTCTGAGCAAAAGGTCTGGCAGCAAAGCATATTTTTAAATAATTATGCTACCTGTATATGTTGAGCATTTGTCTGTCACGCCAAATTGTCTACAATAACTGGGTACAGAAGTTCTCTGACGTGTGGACAAGTATTTAACACCGAGTCGGTCGACCAGTGGAGATTTTCATGGAGGCAAATACGCAACAGGTTTGGTGACTTGATCCGAGAGACGACGATATGCTGGCTAGCCCGGATAGTCTCAGATGATGCATCAATGCTCGGAATAAGTAGTCAATGGTAAACTCGTACAGAAGTGCCGCCATCTTGCAACTGCTGCTTCTTTGTTTCGCTTATACTCGCTACACAATTCTTTAAAAAATGTAGGTTTCTATTTTAACTTGAAACTTACTGACTTTTCCTCGTAATTAAGCCCGAATGGCAGCTTTTAAACAAACGAAACTGCACTACCCACCTATGGGTACGTTCAGTAATTCACATGCTGAATCGTTTTTGTTTGCTCTGAATTAGAAAGAACAGTGAGAAGTAGGTTTATTCCTTCATGTTATAGAGGGATAAAAGAGGAACAAAGTTTCAATTACTTAATGTACCTACTAGAGTCAGTAAGTGTTTGGGACACAGTTAGTAAGAACCATTCTGTATTTTAGTATGTAGAACAGCTATATCCACGGTCAGAATTTGCCTTTAGTATGTTTATGAATTATGTGAACTGTAGCTTTATGGATGTGGAGAATTACCCGTAATGCCTTGCGTCGAGATATGCAAGGCAATAGATATGTAGCAGCTAGGAGAACGTGTTTTTGGAGCTGGGTATATTTCTCCTTGAGTGAGGTGTAGTCAAATTAGTTTTATAGATATTGAATAATTTATGTGACTTGAGTTTTAAGTTTTATTTCTGTAGTTACATGTTTTGAATTAGGAAATATTGCCGCTTAGAGCAAATACTGCACAAAATAAGGATATGAATTAGATTCATTAATATCTTAGTGAGATTTTTTTTATAAATTTAAAATTATTCACAAAGAGATGAAATTCACAACAAAACATTCCATTGTTTCAGTATTTTTAATGTATATTTAGAAAGAGGCTTTTTTGTGGAACGTTTTGTATTATTGAAGCTAAATTTAATTTTTTTAATTTATTATAGAATGCGTTAATGTAAAATTGCCTCTGTTGTTGAGACAAGTTAATATCATAGCACAAGGAAAAGTGAATTTACAAATTTAGAGCGCGCAATAATATTTATCAGAAACGTAGATACGTTACCTATTCAAATTGCTATGTGGAAAATCGTATTCTCCATTATGGAGGTTTTATAATACATGAAGTTGTCTAATAATGGATATACCATATGAAAGTGCTCAAACTGGTTATTTTTAAACGTGTAATGCAAAACTATATTAGAATATCTACCTAATATGAACTCGGTAGTTGCCTTCACTTATGTGTTAGTGAGATTCTTCTGCGATTACAAAATGAAAAGGTTCTGAAACAGTCGATTCGATTACTTAATAATGTGAGTCATTGAATCATCTTTAATTCCGAAAAAAAAATAATGTTTCTTGCTTATAATATTTCTTATCCAGCTCGCTACATACTGGATTGCAAATACTTCAGATTAGCAGTTAGCGTGCATTTCAATTAAGTACAAAAATTTTCTCAGTGTTCATTAGAAAACTATTTTTGCTTAAAGTGTTGAATCCGTTGCGATAACAATATGTCATTCTTACAGTTCCATATCATACTATGCTGTACCATAGAGTTACTATGCATTACGTATAATAATAGTAACTATACAGACTGAATGGTAACCTCCACACCAAAATTTAAGAGATGATTCTAAATGTTAAGGGATTCTGTACACCGAATTTTTACAAAAAAAAAAATAATTTTGGTTTTTATCGTTTTTCGGTAATTTAATATGTGTAAAATGGTAATATGATTTTATTTCTTCTAATTGTCAGATTTTAGCCCTACCTTCAGCAAAAATATTGTAGTAATTCTTAATGCAAAAAATGTTATAAACGGTAATCTCACTAGAGGTTTTGATTTTATCGATAAATCTGCTAGTGGAACACGAGCAGATTTATCTAGAGAAAATCAAAATTCGAGTGGAGTTTAATTGACTATTACACGGTTAGAAGAAAGTATATAAAGATTAGAAGTAACGAAATACTCCAATACAATAAAATATTAATTGACTTACGAAAATATAACTGTCTTCAAATGTATTATTGTACCATCTCAACAGTATAAATATTACGCTAGATGGCAATAGTGTGTTATGATTAGCTGTTTTCTTGTTATCAGTTGTGCCAACTATGGAATCTTCATTGAGCTCTGTGGACGGTTACTAGTCAAGAAGGCTTTGTTGATTCAGTTTCATTCTTATTAAAACAGTTGCATTCCACTTCAGTTATCCGGATCGCAATTATCAACGTCACTTGACAGATGTTTTTCAATAAATCTCAGTATTAATCATGCCTTCAACATATTCAAAAGTGAATCCAGAAAAACTAATTTAAATCACTCATTATCATGTGACCAATGACCTTGTGATTACTCATATTTTCTGCCGAATGCGCTAATATTATGAATAAAAAAGCAAGGCTGACGGTAGGATTCTTGCACACATGCAAACTCAAACATAAGTTCCATGGAAGAGCCTTTCTATGAATATGTCAAATGAATTTCGTTTTGTGGTGTAATTTTAAGCAACGTATTATCCCTGGACCTACATAAATAACATTGTACTTAAATTTAAAAGAGTATTCAATTGTTTACACATCTCATTCATTTGTTCTCACATCTTTTGTTTTCTATCGTCGCCTGGCAACCTGGATTTTTGTTATTATTTATTAGAGCTGAAGAGAATAAAACTACGAAGACTGTTGTTGATTACAGATTATTTCAGGTAATAACACAAACTATATTAATGAAAATTATGGTTGTTATATCAGGGGAGTACGCAAATGGGGAGGGGGTGTTACCAGGCTTGAACTCCTCCTTGAACTTAAAAAAATGCATATTTAGATTTGAATATGTTTTTATCCATAATTGTTTCCCCTTCTCTAATTTTTTACTGTCAGAGTAACATAATCTACATCGACATATGGGATAGTCCTCCTACCCCTCCTTTAATACAATTCCTGTGCTTGATACTGAGGCACGTTCGAATTATAACAATGCTATCTTTATTATGGAGAGATCTACCTCCTAGTACCGACTTTGTAATAAAATGAAGCTGACACAATATGAAATTTAACTTGTTGTGAAACATATTGAAAAGGTTGACAGTTCTGCAGTGCAGATGTTAAATATTGTGCATTGTCGATTTTAAACTCATTTTAAGAGCATTATTCACCCGTTCGTTAGTTTGAGTTCTGACTTTATTGTGAAATGTTCGTTCAACGTTTTGTGCATTTGATAGTTCATATTTTAATAATAATAATAATAATAATAATAATAATAATAATAATAATAATAATACTAATAATAATAATAACAACACATTTAAAATACCGATAGTATAAATTGTGAATAATTATAATTATGAATAAAATGACAAAATTCTGCGTACGCCACTGTGAATTATAAACCTATTCTTTACAAATTTAAAATAGGATAGAGGATAATAAAAGCCGAGGCTTGGTTTACGTTGTAATGGTTTTGTTATTATGGTAATGCTATGTAGATTTTTAAGTAGGTTATTTTACGACACTTTATCAACATCTTAGGTTATTTAGCGTCTGACTAAGATGAAGGTGATATAATGCCGGTGAAATGAGCCCGGGGTCCAGTACAGAAAGTTACCCAGCATTTGCTCATATTGGGTTGAGGGAAAATCCCGGAAAAACCCTTAACCAGGTAACTTGCCCCGACCAGGAATCGAACCCAGGCCACCTGGTTTCGCGGTCAAACGCGCTAAGCGTTACTCCGCAAGTGTGGACCGCTATGTAGTGAAGTTCCGAAATAGGCTGTATTACTGTCTAGCTAACAGTGGAGAACAATTATAGCATTTAATTCAGTAAATTTAATTAATTTAGGAAATTATCCAAAATAAACAGTTTTCGTCCTACAACCAACTGACAATAAGAGCAATCCAGGTTACCAGGCGACTATAAAAAACAAAAGATGTGAAAGGAATGAGAAGTATAAACGATTGAATATTCTTTCAAATCGAAATATCAAAATATAGGAGTGCCATTTGGAATTTCAAAGTTGGGGGGAGAAGGATAAGATGGGAAGAGGGGTGAAACCTAAAATGTCATTAAGACTAGTTTTAAACTTCACCCTCAATATATATTGCTAATTTAAGTGTTTGTAATTAAATTTAGTTCAAATAAATATTTATTTAGATTTGGAAATTTTGAAACGAAAGCCCTGTATAACGTCATAGCCTATATTATGCTGATTTTATTATGTAATGCCTTTCAGAGAATTTTTTTACAGTAGTTACATTTTGTTTTCAAAAATTTCTGTTTTGCGAATTAAATCATGCATAATTATTATTCTGGATAATCCACAATCACGTAATTTATAATTGTATTTAAAATTAATTAATTACAGTGTCTATTATAACTTTTGTTACGACTTCGTATTTCTGTTCGTAAATATAAAATCTGAGTTGTTTATACGAGACATAATTATCAAGCAGAAAACAAGTCACCTTCTAAATTTAGATATGACCATTATGGAAACAAATATTCTTGCACCGCCATTATATATTCAAAATGACGCATTGTATCAGTCGACTGTTTCATAACTTACATAACGTTCTTGTTACTAAACGGTAGCATTACATTGCCAGAATTTAAAGTGACTTTTATAAACCGGTCACTGTGAAGTAAAAACAACTGGAACGAGTCTTGTATGTAGGGTACGTACCTTAACTTACATAACCGGTCGATCAGACTGTCTTTGAGAGTGTGCGTGTGTATATAAGAGTACGCGTGTGAGAGTGGGTGTTTCATTTTCTTGTTATTGTTGTTCCTTTCGCCGATACGGCACGGCACAAAACTATGTGTGAGTTTCATTGTTGATGTTTGTGTCACTATTCAGTATTATAATGAAGCCAATGATCTATATTAAAAATATTTTTATTCTATGTGTTGTGAGCTACCTTCGCATTTATATGACAACTCTCTTTTTTTTTAAGAATTTAATGTGGATTTTGTTTCTTTCTTTTTTAATGATTTAAAGTAAAAACAATTTTCAGTAAAAGTTCTTTATTCCATTTTTAAATACTCTTCGGTGCTATTGACGAATTTGTATTTTTAAATTTCACGTGTGAAAGAAAGTAATTGGTAAAATCATTACAGCGTAATATTGTTGTTGAAGCTGCAGACATGTTGAATCGGCTGCCCTGTGGGTGGTGGCTTTATCACGAGTATGTGATAGGAAGACGTAGCTCCTATATGTAGATAATCTATGTATAAAAGTCATCATGTTGTGCAAGTAATAAAATTATTGATTGTCAGTTAAAACTGTAATTAATCCCTTGCCTTCCACCATTTCCTTCCTATGATCGTATACAAGATGGCGCGATAATCACTTTACATTTTTAAAAATAAATATAAAGTGTAAGAATACAATGAAAACTACGCACCTATTCTGGCGCTAGTATTTTACTACTAATTTAAGGTTGTTAACGAAACAAAGTACAAACCACAGTCTAATACATACAGTCGCGCAACTCATACGTATAAAATATGCCAACATTTGACAGCTGGCGCGACAGTAGCCCTCTAGCGGCAGGCAAGTTAAAAGTGTGCACACGACGTATGATAACATATCAGAAAACGGGTTTTGCATAATTTATTTTATATTTTTATACTATACAGTAAGTGTATATGGTTCTTAATAATTTTACTTTAGAATCCTATAAGAATTTCACACGCAGTTAACTTTAGAATCCTAGAAGAATTTCACACGCAGTTAATCTACAAGTTTCAGAAGCTGGGAATAAACGTAATTCTTTCTGCTCCTTACAACTGAATCATGGCCCTGATCACGTATCATGGTTTGAAAGAATATAATTGTTCGTACGTGGAAGGTTAATTCAATTAATTTCTAAATATATTTATGAATCATTGGAACTCTATATTTCCTGTGAGAAGAGTTAAAATTAGTAGCTTCAAAATTGTAGGGCATGTCTCGTAGGGTACATCGTGTGGTGAACTCCTCTCCCTATTTCCTGAGAAATTAACTATTTTCCATACCGCAAATTGGGGTAAACTCGACCGCTGAAGTAAACTTGAAAATAGAAAAAAGGGGGAGGATTTAAACCTTAATATGACAGACATTGATTTATGAAATTCATTATTTGTCCATTTCTTAAAGAACCGGTATTTCCTTTATCATTTTGAGTCACAAATACTGATGATATTATGGTTTAAATTTTTATGGCAAATTTACAGCATTTTACATTACATTTCCAGTTTTCACACATAAGCTTAATTTTAACTTATCCTACCTATATAATACGTAATTTACATGCACTTACTGTTAATATGATGTAGGTGAGAACGAATAAATGAATACACAATTTTGTTGAAAAAATTGTAACTTCAATTAACTCAGAAAATGTAGGCCTAATTTTATTTTAAATTTTGCTCACTTTCTCCTAGTACTGTTGTTCTTCCTTTATAAACAAAAACCTATCGGGCTCGAAACTAATAAAACAAACATAAACGAATCGCTTCTTACGGGAAGAAATAATACAACCTCATCTCCACAAAATACATGTTCAAAACTATTTATTTAAAAAGTAATTTGTTATCAAAGTGGATGAAACGTTCTACCATATACTTATCCTAACTTCATATTACAGTACCGTACTCGACTGGTTATCAAACTCGGCCTGCGGCCTCGCTTGACAACTTTCCAATCTGTAATATGAAATGTTACGATACTCATATCGTGAATAACTATTATTTAATGGTACAATCATTAATCATTCAGAACAGTACATTAACTAGATCGTAAGTTTATTAGTACATTGTAATGAGTAGACATCGGATTTTTAGGCACTAAAATTGCAGTTTTAGGCGCCTAAAATAAGCTCAAAATTTGTAAAATAAGGCTCTATTTTAATGAAAATAGGCATTTTAGGCACATCAAGGTATCATACTTATTTCTTTCACTGAAATTTTTAGTTATACACTAAAATACGCACAAAAAAGTATGTTTAAACATTAAAAAAGAATACTATATTATATTTATAAACAGAGCTGCACAAGTTTAATATATTGAAACTAATGAAATAATGATTATTGATATCAAGATTACTCATTTTAAGTTATTGAAATTCAGTTCCATGCTCAGACTTTATTATAATTATCTGCACAGTACACCACCAGAATTTTTTCTAAATTCTCCACAGTTAACCTTTGCCTTTTGTCACTGAGAATAATTTTGAAAGCAGAAAAACTTCTTTCAACCGAAACTGATGTGAGAGGCGCAAATTTTAAATTAGGTACAATAGAAACATCAATACTTATTGGAACATTTACACTTTCCCCCGATATCACTCTTGATACTTTTTCCAACAATGAAAATCCTACATTCTTATTTAATACGTTGTCCCACTTATTTTTAACTTTTCTCCCAGTTTCGCCCAAAGCAGAATGTATGTTCACTTGAGCTTCCTTTACTATTGCTATTTGGCTACAAAGAGATTGTTTTTCACGTTCTAATTGTTCAATGCTTGCAGGTATGAAAGAAAAGTTTGATGTTATGTAGGCAATATCGTTTTTCACTCGTGAGTCATTCAGACAATCTTTCACTGCTTTCACACACGCTGCACTATCAGTTTCAGGTAATTTATCAATAACTGTGACCACTTCTTTAAAATACTTAGAATAATACACCACTGACTGAATCCAGGTTCCCCATCGTGTAACAACCGGCTGAGGTGGGAGTGGGATATCTGGAAAGTTCTCTCTGAATATTGAAATCCTGGATGGGGCTTTACAAAAACATTTTTTTGTGTTAGAAATAAACGAATTGACAGGAGGAAATTCATTCCGGATTGTTTCAGAAACCCTGTGAAGGCTATGTGCTAGGCAGGTTACATGCGTGAGGTTAGGATAAAATGTTTTAAGAAGTGGAGCTGCAGCAACCATGTATGAGGCAGCATCAGTACAAAACAACAGAACTTTAGAATCGTCTATATTTCCTGAGTATAAAGACTGTAGGCCTTTATTTACAAAATAAGCAATGGCTTGGCTATTCACTTTCGAAAGTTCCTTAACACATACGAGGTGTGGAATCGAAGGTCCATCAGGACTAAGTTTTCCTACTACCATATTTGCTATATACTTATTCATAGGATCTGAGGTTTCATCCACAGAGACCCATATGTAAGAATCACCTATATCCTCCCGAATGGAAGCTAGGGTCGACTCAGATGGGATATTTTGTTTGCAGTATTTTTGTAAAAACTGTCTTAAAACCGGATTTTCAATTGCATTCCAGGGAATGTTAGCAGCAACAAACGCTCTGGTTAAATCAGCATAGAAATTGCTGCTGAGATTGGATGAAGTAGGCTGTGTTAGTAAAGTTTGTTGCAGTTGATTTTTCTGCTGAGCTTTAGCCTTATGAGCCGCTCCTTGCACATGCTGCTTTAGGTGGCACTTCTTTTCTTGCGAAATCTAAAAATGTAAAGTAAACTGAATTAAAATAAAATCCTAATTGTTGTATTGCCGTATTTCTATCACAAAGTTAGTGGGTTCGAACAATCAAAATTTTAATGACCTGCAAATACTTTAACTATCGGAATTTAAAAGGTTAAAGTGTAGTGGTCTTAAAAAGAATGATACCTCAGGATAGCTCAGTCAATGTATAAATATTATAGGCCTACTCATTAAAATTAATAGAATTTATATATTTCAACTATTGTTACATACCTGTTTGCTACAAATCTTGCAGAATATTATTTTTCCATCATAAGTGAATTCTGAATATTCTGTTAGCCATTGCCGGATCAATGTAGATTTTGCACTTATATTTTTCGGCATTATCGCGTTAAACTTCACAGGAAGACGTCCTACCGCTTAAAACTTCTCAACACAAATAAGGTGAGGGAAAGAGCAACTGTTAACGAGCATTCAAATGAATCGTTGTTATTGAGATTCAATTGGACAAAAATACAAAGTTCCACTTATTGTTGCATTTCCTGGTAGTGTTAACACTAGGAGGGCCATTCTTTTAAATATTTTGTAACGGTTTACCCTACTAATTCGCAGTTTTACGACTTTTCATAAATATTTCAAAAACACTCTTTCTCCAAAAATTGTGATTTTATGACACTCTGAAGGGCAGTACAGCTAATCGGTTTCAGACCGAAAACAGTAATTTTTATAGTATAGTATATCTCTGAATCGGTAGCAGCACATGTTGTGATTGTTGCCTGCTTCAAAACTAAGGTTGGTTCTTTGTCGGCATTTATGCCTCCAAACATGTTAAATTCGGTGAAATCTATTGCGAGTGTCGTGAGATTCAAAACATTTTGTTTCCTTTATCAATGGTTTCATGGCCGGTGAGAAGCAAACTTTCCACTTTTTAAAAGCCTTAAATTTCGCAGTGAATGCGTGTATAAATTATAAAAAGTAAGAGTAAAATGCGAAACTTTACAGTGAGTTAGGCATTTTAGGCGAATATTAACAAATTAGGCTCTAATAACCGTTTTAGGGCACTATAAAACTCTTTGAATACCTTTCAATTTCCATGAAACACAAATATTAATAATTATTTTTACTTTTCTCCTAAAGAAACAAAATAGGCATTTGCCCTAGAATCCGATGTCTGGTAATGAGTTAACGAGCGAGGTGACTCAGCGGTAACGGTGAAGTTGAGCTAGGAGTTTCCGGTAGGAAGCCGTTGTTTTGTTGCCAGACCACCAGGATCGCATCAGTTGTTCTCTGCTTTCCTGTCGTAACATGCGGTGTGCACTTCATATTCTTGTTCTGTGGTGGTAACGCACTAAAATTGTATTCGGGAAATCTCGGCTACGTCATTAATTGTACCTACTTCGCTTGTTTACTTATTGTATAATATTTTTTATTAACGGTAAATGTGGCATGTGGAAAGTAATTTTTACAAACTGTATCTAATTATCAGAGGTAAGAAGTTCGTACCGAAACTGTTGTGCGAGCTCGGATTATATTATATCTATCGAATGAAAAGTATGTAACATATGTTGCAAATGTGTTTCTTCTGACTGCATTTCTTCCTATAAATTTGTCACAAACATCTGATGTCCAATTTTCAGTAATACGGTATCATTATGCGTTACCTGACTAGCGATTAGAGAGACGAATAAAGCGCACATCAACAATGCATCCTTACTTATTACAAAAAAAAACTGTTCTTTAGTTATTTAAAAAAATAAATCCATCATGTGTCATAAGTAATAGATGATAAATAAGAAGAAGAAGAAGAAGAAGAAGAAGAAGAAGAAAACAAATTGAGTGAGCTCTGGGTGAGCCCATATAATTTGGCTTTTATTTCAACTAGCTATTTTGATAACTCATTTAGCCGATTTCTATTTTCATGTTGGCAAAGCTGTTCAAACGCAGTCATTAACAGTTTGGCCATGATAGCGGTTTTCTCGCTAGATCTGGCATTTTTAGTGCTAGCCTTGGGTATCTACAACGAGCTAGAAGTATCTACGACAACTTTTGTTTGATGAGTTTACTGTTGCCAACTCGATTATTAAAAACCCGCTATGAAACAGTGCAGAAGCCGCTAAATTGCTGTATTGTCGTAAAAAAATGAGATTATTTTGTCGCTGTGAGTGTTAAAAGAAACCGCCAAAGGTTATCGGGTAAAAATTTACGGTACTTGTATTGCTGATATAAGGATTTGGCGGGTTCTTTTAACACTCACAGCGGCAAAATAATCTAATTTTTTACGACAATGCATCAATGTAGCGGTTTCTGCACTGTTTCATAGCGGGTTTTTAATAATCGAGTTGGCAACATTGGAATCATCAAACAAACGTTGTGGTAGATACGTTTACGAGTAGGAAAAGAAGTACAGAAAAATGACTAATATTGATATTAAAGACGTTGATTTATATGAGCTACTTGGGCTCCTTTCAACGTGTACTACACAGGAGGTATGTAACAAAAATAAACATTTTCTTTCATGGTTAGTTTTATGAGCTAAACAATACATCACAATATAACCTCAAACTTCTTCAGGTAATGGTACAATGTGTGGTCACGTCTGATAATGTAACTGTTCTATTAGTATTGCAGTAGTTGAACCAGAAGGGTTAAAAAAGTCTGATATTTCTGTTTGATTTTAAAATATGTCATTATTATAAGAAGATAAACAAAAGCTTTTGCTCATTTAGTAACCATGGGAACCTCTGTTCACCCTTTCCAAGTATAAATAAACATAACTTCTATGACAAAGCTCATTGTAAGTTAGTAACTGTATATCAGGCTTATGGCATATGACTACATTGATAACATTATTTAATTTTCTTTAAAAAAAATGAAACAACTTCCACATCTCCCACCCAAAAAAGCATAGACTAGCGACAAGTGTTTTCTGACTTTTCCCTGCTTAGATGTACAGGAAATTTTAATTTGAGAATGTCTGCGCCGTGAATTTTAGCAGTTAGAACACTAGGCCCTAATTTAATATTTTAATTGTCACTTTATTGATTTTAACTCTTTAAGTTAGTGAGGTAGCTGGTAGGTATAGGTATTGTATTAGCATTGGGGTTTGGAGTGTGTCACTAGATTATCAGGGTCCAGTTAAAAAAATGAAATGTGTTCTTTATTGTAGGTAAAGAAAGCATATAGGAAGAAAGCATTATCATGCCATCCAGACAAGAATCCAGACAATCCGAAGGCAGTGGAACTATTTCATCAGCTCTCCAAAGCATTGGAGATTCTGACAGATGAATCAGCTCGTGTAAGTATAGGCCTACTGTATACTCTTTGTTACACCCTAGCCATGTCATGGCATAAATTTTTCAATGAATGCAATGATGACATTAGCTAGGTAACTTATGAGTTGTCTTTTTCCATTTCAAATTTTATAGATGTTCGAAATAAAAAAATCTTCATATCAAGCTCTGGATCCTATACATGGATTATAATGTACAGTTACAGGTGTCCTCTTTAGTGCTAGAGGTATCACAACAAAATTTTTTGTTCAGTGGTGAGAGAAATCACTAGAGACAGAGATAGTGACAAGTATAATCAAGTATTCTCTGACGATATTAAGAGCCATTGGCGTGACTCAGTCGGTTGAGGTGCTTGCCTGCTGGTTTGAAGTTGCGTTCAGGTGCGGGTTCGATCCCCGCTTGGGCTGATTACCTGGTTGGGTTTTTTCGAGGTTTTCCCCAACCGTAATGTGAATCTATGGCGAATCCTCGGCCTCATCTCGCCAAATATCTCGCTATCACCAATCTCATCGACGCTAAATAACCTAGTAGTTGATACAGCGTCGTCAAATAACCAGCTAAAAAAACGATATTAAGAAATCATTTGTATGGAACATACACTGTTTAATTATTAAGAAATTGATTTGTTTATATTTTCTGTTAATGAAGGTGAAGTAATATTGGATCATGAGTGGTGTATATGCACAGAAAAAAAAAAATAAATTTCCCCTAGCATTCAAGGAATTATTACTGAGGTAACCTTACTTAATGATCAACCCGTTTGTTTATCTTCCTGATACTCATTTTGTTTTTATTTCCTAGGCAGCTTATGACAAAGTTATAAATGCGAAGAAAGCAGCGAAGTTGCGGCATCGTGAACTTGATTCCAAGCGTCAGAGGCTAAAGGAAGATCTAGAAAGAAGGGAAAGACTAGCTGAGGAAGCCGCAAAGAAGTATCGCAGTTTTGACACCAGAACAGATGAAGAAAAGCTTCAGGTAAAAGGTGGTCTCTCACCAGCTCCAGCATCCTGAATGCAAATTGGACATACCTGATATGTAAGTGAAGGATTATTGAAAAAAAGTTGTCCATACTAAGAAAGGATTTATGACAAATTACACTGTATTTTGTCAGATATATTGTCCCATCATATACACAGTTCATTGCCTTAAAGCATGAACGTATGAAATGTGG
The DNA here is from genome assembly GCF_040183065.1 of Periplaneta americana. Taxonomy (NCBI): domain Eukaryota; kingdom Metazoa; phylum Arthropoda; class Insecta; order Blattodea; family Blattidae; genus Periplaneta; species Periplaneta americana. Next base: position 150,765,015 of record NC_091122.1, read on the forward strand.
TTCACATTTAGTTAAAACTTTAAAAATGTTGTTAGGGCTTCAATTATGTTCGAATTAAAACCAATAATTAGTTAATTACTGTTGAAGACATGAAATTTCTGCGACAACAATGGATACTTCTCCCTAGTGTTTAAATTGGGTGGTTTTCCACTTTAACATCAGGCTAGCTCATTGTACATACTAGCTGTGTAGTGTAATGTTTCAGGAGGCAGGATGAAAATATGCGTCAGATTTTTACCACCTTTTACTCTGATCTCGTAGAACGAATATTTTTACTATTGGTTAGGTGTATTAATTTAAGTAAAGTTAATAGAAGATTTTAACTTCTTTCTTATGCTTTCAAAACATATACTTTTCTTTAAAGCTTTTTAACTTACTTTAATTATTTAAATTATCTCAAAATTTTATTATTATTGGGTGAATGATATAATATAAGAAATACAGAACTGTTAAGATTTTGCACCTCCGACAATAAAGTCGTATATTGTTGAGGTTCTGAAATTGCTGCGATGATAATGCTCTGATTTCTTAGAAAAAAAACTGAATGTATTTAAACACCTGCGACTGTGAAGTCAATTGGCGTGTAAATTTTCATTTCAACAAGCTTTACTACACAATCAAGCGAAGAAAGTTTAACCAGCGAATAGGGATTATAAAGAATGGACACTTCGCGTCGGTACCTTTGATGTAGCGGACCGATTTCAATGACCTTCAAGCCAGCTAGAGCGTCAAATTCTGCTTTCTCCCTAGAGTTGACGCTGACATCACACCAGCTAGCAGTCGACACAGCGGAAATATAACACATATAATTAATACATCTAGGTACATTATGTACTCAAATAAAATAAATTGGATCCATAAAATAATAAATCCTTCATTAACTGTAATGTCTAGACTCTAGAGTTTCTTTATAATGAGGGTTGAGACGTTGACCCCAACAACAATTAAAATATGTAATGATTTGATAGTGCTGAAAATGGAAAAACAAAACTCTTACGAGAAGTAAAACAATATACCTATATTATATTATATACAAATATTAAACGAATTCGATACTTAATTTTATAATGTATTATATTATTTTATAATATAATGTATTATATCTGAAATATAAAATATTATTATTACAACTAGTTTGTCACTGAGAAATAAGGAAAAGCTGAATTTATTTGAAGCAAAAGTGTTACTGGATTATGCAATAAGGTAGGTGATGTTTGGATCCTGTGCCTTAATTCTATTCTCAATTATTATCTTAGCGTATGCTCGATTACACTACCTCTAGCGCTTGAAAGTGGAACTAGCTGCTGGCATACAGAGAAACAAAACACAGGAAAATTCGCTCAGTGTCCATTCTTTATAATCCCTATTCGCTGGTTTAACTGTCGACATGACAAAAGAAAAAAGTAGCAAGAAAATATTTAGGCCTATTGAACAAATGGTTTCTGAAGACAAATATTGTTTTTCTACTAATTGGGAAAATCATCTTCTGTGCGATATAGCTTCTTGACAATTATTACTTTACATTATTTTAATTTATATCGTATTATTTAACCTTTAAAGCATATTTTTTGTTGCATATGTGTATTTCAATTTTTAGCGCATATTTTAACAGTTTTTACTGCATAATTGCATGCATATCTTCAGGTTTTTTAGTGCATAAAGTTCCGAGGTCTAGTTATTAATAACAATTATAGATCTTTACGTAGTTTTTTTCCTTTTTTTTTTTAGTTTTGCTTATACAAACTTCCACATCATAATTTTTTGCTCCCTTAAATAATATATGTACTGCTCTTTGTAAGTTGTCTTCAGAGTTGGCTAGAATAATCTGGTCATCTGCATTTATATAAATAAATAAATTTAGCTTCCCTTATGAAAAGGTTGCCAGATTTGACAAGGCGTATCACATATAATTTGGAAACACACCATAAAAGGTAAAATGATATACATTTGAAATGGTTAGGGAATCGAATATACAAAATGTCAAAAAAATTTACACCTAATTAGCATTTGTGCTCATTTACAGTTAAGAAAAGGGGGAAAAAAATATCATCAGATAGGTTGGAATGATTTGAATGCCATATACCACGAGAAAAATAATAGTACGGATTTATTGGCATTCATATCTAAACCAATCAACAGCCATCGGTTAAGATAACTTGAAATTTCCATTATCACTCCCATACAAGTGATTTCTCAATATCTGAACCGATCCTTTGAGGGCACTAATGGCTATTTCCTTCACGAGGCTGTGTGTTAGGGAAATATCAATAATGAAGTCCACACCTTTGGAGTAACAGGGCATCTAGCCGTGAAACCAGGTGGCCCAGGTTCGATTCCCAGTCAGGGCAAGTTACCTGGTTGAGGTCTGGTTGAGGTTTTTCCGGGGTTTTCCCTCAACCCTCTATGAGCAAATGCTGAGTAACTTTCGGTGCTGGACCCCGGGCTCATTTCACCAGCATTTTCACTTTCATCTCATTTAGATGTTAAATAACCTAAAATGTTGATAAAGCTCGTAAAATAACCTACTAAAGAAAAGTCAATCATGAAGTGTGTAATCCAGTTTCCCACATCTTAATGATGTTACTATTTATGTAAATATTAAATAAAGTCGGTGACATTGGACAACCCTGCTTTACACCTTGGTTTATTATTCTACTTTTTTTTACTTATTATGTCATTGGTTTTGATTTTTGTCTTTTCATACATACTTTTAATTGCATAAAGTAAGTATTGGTGTATTCCTATTGAAACCAGAACTTCTCATAGTTGTGTCCTATGCACTGTATCAAAGACGTTTTGATAATCAATAAATGCCTTGTGTGTTGGTATGTTGAATTCTCGATATTTCTCAGTGATCTGTGCTAGTGTAAAAACCCCATCTATGCAGAACCTATGTTTTCTAAAACCATTTTGTTCTTCAATAAGTAATGTTTCCGTGATTATATTTTTTTTATCCAGTGCCACCAGGTTGTCATTTGACATTTCTGGTCTTCTCTCCTGGCAATGGCTTATTTGTAACCCACTTCTGAGATTGGAGCACCTGGAAGGTGGAGTTACGCAGCCCCGATGATATTGTGATAGGATGATTATGAAGTGCCAGGAGAAGTCTTAAACCTAAGCCTAACCTAATTTCCAGACTATGGACAAACACAGGAACATTCCCCTTTAAGGAAAAATTCCTGTGTTCTAATCGGGAATCGAATGCAGAACCTCATGAACTGTAGTCAGAAGCTCTGACCACTAGCCCATGAGGCTGGTCGTGTATATTTATTTAATCTGTTATTATTTTTGCGTAGATTTTATATGTTGAATTTAAATTGCAGTTAAATACATTTTGATTTGGGAACAAATTCCATATTTAAATTCAATCATTCTTATAATTCTGACAAAATATACATTCTTTTACAGGCAGAAATAGAGAGATTGAGAAAGGAAGGCTCAAAGCAGGTTAAAGAAGAGCAGGAGTATGTACAGCAGCAGATTTTACTGGAGAATTTGAAACCCAAACGTAAAGAAAGTGGTTGTCAGTGTAGACTGAAAGTACGATGGGATGCAGCAAAGGATGACCCGAATAATGGAGGATATAATGAAGAATTATTGCAAAATATATTTTCTAAGGTAAAGTATAGTATCCCCTAGCCATTTCCTTCAATTCATTTATTGAGATAGGTATCTTGAGCTGCTAATATCCAATAGTTGCTAAAGGTCACTAATGAAAATATGTAAAAGCGAGTGCATTGTATTGTATTGTATTTATTTACATTGTAGTGTATTTATACATCGCTTCACAGCTAAACTATGGAACATGTCTAAAAAAATCTGCACATACTATAGAAGTCCCGGCTGTCAAGTCACTCAATTGAGTGCGCTCCTTGTGTGATGACTGTTGACATAAAATATATGGAGAGCTTGCAGGAAAAACGATCAATGTCACATTTCTATTAAGGATTATATAATGATCTAATTGAGTCTATAACTCCAAGATGTAGTTCTGTTTCTATAGAAAATAAAGGAAAGGATTGCTGTATTCGTGGTGATAATTCTCCTTTTTACCATTTTTCATAAGAACAACATTAAATTTCGTAGTGATCCATTGAATTAGATAATGACATCAACCTTAAGAAAACTGTGACATTCATCGTTTTTCCCGCAAACTCTTCATATATCAGTGTAATATAAGTCGAACACGTAGTAAGACCACTAAGGGAAAAGAACCAAAGGGGAAAGATTCAGGTACAGTGGGTTGAACTTCGACGTAGCTCAGTGATTAGAGCACCCAGTGTGTAGAACTGGGAGACCTGGGTTTGATCCTCAGCACTGGAGCGAATTTTTCTCCATTAATAAATGGTTACTTTATTTTTCTTTATTTTATTTTATTTTATTTTATTTTAACCTCATTAATAATAATAATAATTTAACCTGGCAGAGTAAGACCATACAGCCTTCTCTAACACTCAACCAGGAGTAAAACTGCGATACAAAAAGACTACAAATTTACAAAGTACAGCACACACACACAAAAAAAAAAAACTGAAGTAGATAATCATTATACAATGTGAACAACAAGTCAGTAGGAATGGGACATAATATAACATATAGAAAGAAAGGAAAAGGCATAATAAAATGCAAACAGTAAGTCAAAATAAATGAGACATACAAAGTACTGTATAAAAATATGAAACAATAACAATAATAATAAAATAGTAAAATACAAAGTATACAATGAACATAATATTTTTTAGGTACACACAGCAAGGAAAACTAACCCTCTTCTGTTATCTACTGAGCAATCATACACAAGCTTTGTATCAGTTTATTCAAGCTGTGAGATTCATCAGGCATAAACTTTGATGGGCATCAATTAATTTAAAAACAGTTTCCTATAAGCAGTGGTGAAATATTGCTGAATTTAAGAAAGACTTTACGAAAATGTGAAGTTATTGATGAGCTTATCAATGAACTAAGTAATGTGATCATACACGTTGATTCAACATTACATCATTGTTCTCTAATACACAGTTCTCAATGCTCAGTAGAGAATCTCATATAAGCTGACAAATGCTTCTATAGGCCTTCAGATGCCCCTGAATCCATTAGGTTCATCATTCGAGACAATTTTTTTAAGTTTGCTGTTCCATCTCAAATCGACCGAAATATAGAGAAAATTGACCTTACAATTTCTAAATATAATGAAACTTTTTTTGTACGTAGAGAACTGTGATACAATGCTTTGTGCAAAGTTTGAGGCATCAGAACTTCATAGTGTTTAAATTAAAAATATTTAAATTTATCGTATTTTCATAAAATTAGCAACTTTAAGCTGTTGCAGCTCCGAAACTCTTTCACCCAATGATCAAAATCATGGTTTATTTTGATGCTGAGAAATTAAAGTTTATATTGACATATAAACAGATTTTCTTACTTTTTATGGAAATGGAGAAATTAGATTTTTCCTCATTAAGACGTCTTTGGCTAGGAAAAAATATTTTAAAAATATATAGTTAGATTCCGCATTGAAAGTACAAATAAACACATATTTTTTTACTGGTAGTATGTTGATAAGAAAGTATTGAAAATATCAAATAAAGAAAATAAATAGTACGCGCGTGAACTAACCAGCTGACTGTGAGACAGGAGCTAGCAGAGACAACCAAGGCCAGGAGACAAACACGTGATGTGTTGTCTAGCAGTCATGGCTGTGCTAGCTTTATCACAAGTTTTCATAAACACAGAAGTAAAATGACGCCCAATGCTCGCTTATCTTCAGCTCTCGGCCAGTGCATGTGGTACTGCGCCGTTCAAGTCTAGGTGTGTGAAAATAATCTATTTAATACCCTCGAAACTTATTGCCGTACCATTAAGCAAACAATGCCGAATTCCTCTCAATAATGCAAGGATTTTTCTCAATATTTTTTTACATTTTTACAAATGGCCAAAAAGCCTAAAAGCAAGTAAAATCAGATTATATGTCTCTCTATGTACAATAAAAATAAGTATTCCTTCTTAACATAACCTACCAAATGTCAGCTTCAAAATAAGCTCTCGTTCAATGTTCTGCAGTAAATGGTTCCAGAGTTCTGAGCGCTGAAAGAGGCTTTTTTTTATAAAATACGCTAAATTTGTCGCTCAATAATACGAAAACCGTTTGACTTTCGATAGTATATTTTTGAAAATGCACTCCCCTCAGCACCTTATATAAGTAGGGAAAAAATTAGAGTATAAACAAAATGCGAGATTTTTTACTGATCGATTTCATATTATGGAATAGCCCATACATGTCAGTGCCTTCATCTATTACAGTAGACATCAAGTACAATATTTTTGTTTCATTTGTTGCAGTATGGTGAAATATCAGTATTAATTGTATCTGCAAAAAGAAAAGGAAGTGCTCTTGTAGAATTCAAAACAAACGAAGCTGCTGTAAGTACATGATGAAAGTAATGAATTTGAGGAATCATGATGTTTTGTGCTATTTGTATAAGAATGCATTGAAATATTTATTTGTAGTTGATGGCACGAAGATTAGAACGAGGCTTGGCTAAAAACCCTTTAAGAGTAGAAAATCTCGAATCTGAAGGACAGAAAAAGCCTTCACATACTGGCAAAGGACCAAGGCTGGCAGATCTGGAGGGCGAGAATGATGGGACCAAAACTGGAAGTCAGCATGGCATCTTCCCTTCAGTGGATGAAAGTACAAAGAACGTCTCAGCATCTGCTTTTCCTTCGTTCTCATTCAATCCAAATATTTTGGTATGTATGTGGCTTACTTCAGAGAGGGTTTGGAATTGAACGGGTTACATCAGCTTCTTGTCTATGCGGATGACGTGTTAGCAGAAAATCCACAAACGATTAGGGAAAACGCGGAAATTCTACTTGAAGCAAGTAAAGCAATAGGGTTGGAGGTAAATCCCGAAAGGCTAAGTATATGATTATGTCTCGTGACCAGAATATTGTACGAAATGGAACTATAAAAATTGGAGATTTGTCTTTCGAGGAGGTGGAAAAATTCAAATATCTTGGAGCAACAGTAACAAATATAAATGACACTCAGGAGGAAATTAAATGCAAAATAAATATGGGAAATGCCTGTTATTATTTGGTTGAGAAGCTTTTGTCATCTAGTCTGCTGTCAAAAAATCTGAAAGTTAGAATTTATAAAACAGTTATATTACCTGTTGTTCTGTATGGTTGTGAAACTTGGACTTTCACTTTGAGAGAGGAACAGAGATTAAGGGTGTTTGAGAATAAGGTTCTTAGGAAAATATTTGGGGCTAAGCGGGATGAAGTTACAGGAGAATGGAGAAAGTTACACAATACAGAGCTGCACGCATTGTATTCTTCACCTGACATAATTAGGAACATTAAATCCAGACGTTTGAGGTAGCAGGGCATGTAGCACTTATGTGCGAATCCAGAAATGCATATAGAGTGTTAGTTGGGAGGCCGGCGGGAAAAAGACCTTTGGGGAGGCTGAGACGTAGATGGGACGATAATACTAAAATGGATTTGAGGGAGGTGGGATATGATGGTAGAGACTGGATTAATCTTGCTCAGGATAGGGATCAATGGCGGGCTTATGTGAGGGCGGCAATGAACCTCCGGGTTCCTTAAAAGTCAGTAAGTAAGTAAGTGGCTTCCTTATCTTTTACTTTTAAAAAATTTAATTTACCGTATTTACTCGTGTAATAGACTTGAGTTTTTCAGTAATGATGAATTGAGGAGGTGGGTGGAATAAGAGTGTCGGTCTGTTAATGCTATTATTGCATAGATAGCTGTGCTTAAATATTATGCATTATAAAATCTATATTAATATACAGGATGATCCGTTTGGGTATGGATAAAATAAAAACACCGTACAACATTTACCACTGAACTTTATTTGTTGAAACTTAGTGCATACAACACTGAAAGATGGGAGATTCCTCAGAGCTCAACATGATCCTGATTGCCCACCCTGCACAACTCATAACGGTGATGCCATTCAGCCCATGTCCATTGTAACATAAGAGCGGTGATTTGTTGAAAAGCTTGAGTAATTTTTTCTCTCAGATCATCAATGTTCCTGGGTTTCTGTGAACATACAATGGGCCATATTCATAGACATTCTTAGCACGGGCTTACGGTGGATCATCAGTGAACTAACATTTTTCATATTCATAAACCAGTGTTAGCGATATGATATGAATCCTGTACAAGTAATCCTGTACTAGCTTAGCGCAGGCTAGTGAAATGTCTATGAATAGCACTCAATGTCTTTAACAAAACTCTACACGAAGAAGTCAGGAGGGGTTAGATCTGGGGTGTTTGGTGACCAAGGCAAGAGATAGCTGCTTCTCGTACTGGGTTTTGCCTGCGACCTCCTTGCATGGTTTTTTAACACAGAGCCTGTTTCTACAAATGTTCGGTACCACAGTATTATGGAATCATATTTAGGTACATTACGCACACCATATTCACGTCGAAATTCCCTTTGAACTCTTTTAACACTCTCAAATTTAGCATACAAAACATTGTGCACGCTGTTGATTTGTAGTAGCCATTTTAATCATCTACGATTTTCATTTGTCCTTTCAGATTATGCATTGTTGATTGTCATATATGAAAACTCCCATCTTTTAATCATAATATAACCATCAAGAAATTTTTCCTACTATCATAATTGCTTTATAATAATGAATTAATATTATCCATACCCAAATGAATCAGACTGTATAACCCCTTAGCATAAGAATGTCACGATTTTGTTCCTAACAGTTTCAAAATGTCCATCTAATTTTTCTCGAAAGTTATCGTTGTTGTTTTCTAATGCCATGTGTTTGACAACAAAGTCATTTGACCTCTTGCACTCAGTATTTTTCAAAAATATTGTCATGGTCAGCCACTGAAGCACAGATTTTGAAGTGTTCCGAATCCATTTCGTGGTTTGAGTCGCATAATGGGCAGTTAGGGGACTGATATAGTGCTGACCTGTTATGGCACTAAAATCGTCCCTCAGTGGCTTAAGGAGGGAAAACTGGTGATCAACAAGATCTTCCAACTAGGTCCAGTGGATCCATCGACCAACAGCAGGTGTGGTCCTCCAGACATTGTGGGGGTTATGTGTGCATGAAATAGCCACCAAAACTTAAAATATGGTGTTGACTTAAATTGGCTGCAACTTGCCATTTAACCATTTTTCTCGAAAGTAATTTTGTACATTAACACTCTTCTTGCACCCAGTTCCCTAATTATTTATAAAAAATATTTGAAACTGAAACATAACACAAAACTGGCTTCATTTATACACTGACAGATCCTTGATCTCCAGAGAACAAGATGCCGGTGCAGGTGTTACGTGCTGTCTCTTCTCACTTCATAGATCTCTTGGATATGGAACAACAAGTTTTGATGGAGAAATCATTGCAATAAATGAAAGTCTCAGGAATCTTCTATGCCACATCAGTAAATTTAAGAATGCAGTTATATTGTCAGACTCCAAAGCAGGTATTCTATCAATAGTCTTTAAACACACACCTTCATCTCAAACAGCAGAAATAACTAAAATGCTCTCTCAATCAATATCACTCAATAAAAGAATTGTATTCCAATGGATATCATCCCATTGTAGAATCCTGGGAAACGAGAATGCAGATGCTTTAGTAAAGAAGGGCAGCACTGCTACTTACAGACCTGTTACTAAATCTACGTATTACTCTGTGAAAAGATTTATTAAATCTACATACTTAGACTTCAGCAAACAAAATTTGATAACACAATCTCAAGGGAAAAAAATGGAACTCTCTGCATCATAATCCACAGATAATTTCCGATTTACCACGAAAATCGTCTGTAGCTGCATTTAGATTGGCAACAGGGCATGATTGTTTGGCTAAACACCTGCATAGAATTGGGATATATCAGTCCCTTAACTGCCCATTGTGCAACTCAAACCAAGAAATGGATTCGAAATACCTCAAAATCTGTGCTTCAGTGGCTGGCCATGATAATATCTTTGAAAAATATTGGAGTGCAAGAGGTCAAATGACTTTATTGTCAAACGTCTGGCATTAGAAAACAACAACTTTTATTTATTATTTTGAACATTTCGTATTTGTAGAGACAGATACAAATAATAATAAATATGAATCATACAGTGAGAAATTTTACACAATGTATTATACCTTTGCCCCCACCTTTACATATCTATTGCTGAAAAACTGAAACGATTTTTTTTTTTTCAGAACTTACCACAGCAGTCGGATTCAGATTTTGAGAGTTTAGTACTGCGAAGAATGAGACAGGCTGAAGAGAGAAAGAAACTAATTGAAGAAATGAAGACAGAAGATGATAGTGAAGAACCATGAAGTATTTTAATTGAGGCTATGCATTCTGTATAATAATATTTTATTGTAAATTTTGTTCAGATAATATTTTCTATTGTTAAGACACTCTTGTATTTTTTGACTTCAAAAATTGAGTGAAACATGTAAAAGTGAAATGTTGTATAAATTTAATATAATTAACTGTGATGTCACTCTATATTAGGCATGTTCAACATCAAGCAGAAGAGGAGAAGTTGATTTTACCCTTTCCATTCTTTGCGTCCATACATACTTGATGTTTACAAACATCTCCAATGTCTGCTGTGTTGCAGTGGCGACTGTGGAAGGTTCTTGGTTTAAGAAAACGAAACAAAATCTTCTATAACTGTAAATTATAAAATAAATAAAATTTAAATTCATATTTCCTTCACTAAGTCAAATTATATTATTTTCTGTGTATTGAAATTTAAATACTGGTAACTAAGTTACAATCAATACACTTGGTTATTATTATGTAGCCTATTGCGATACTGACATTTAATCTGCTAACTCATTTTGGAAGACATTTGCTCGCAAATGTATGTAGAACTAAAGGCTGCCATTAACTCGGATGCAAAAAGGCTTAACCTGGAAAATTTGTCACCAGGAAAAGACTTAAATAATTCCCAATCATATCTTTCACAAAACATTAAAAGTGAAGAAATCGGCAAAATAAGTACAGTAGAGCATCGATTATCTGAATACCGATCAACCGAAAGCGTTCCAGTCAGCAAATTCATATCTGTAGAAGTTCATATCTGTTTGCGAGATTTAGCTGCAAAAAAAAAAAAAACAAGTCTCAGCTATGAAGCAAAAAAAAAAAAATGGACTTCTTTTCCTAAACTGTAGGCGTACTTTAATGGCCATTTTGAACTTGTCAGACTAGGCTAGTCAGTTCTCGGTTTTGTTTGTAAGACAGGATATAAAATGTGTATATATATCTACAGCTTCGTGTTTAATAACAGTGTTTCTTTGTTTCATACTGCTCCTATGATTCCAGTACAATTTGTTTTCGTATATGATTGGTTATCCAAACACCCCCTGTCCCCAATTTTCGGATAATCGATGCTCTACTGTAGTTCTCTTTGCAGCACATGTGGTGCCTCATTGCATGAAACTTGAAAGGATTGTTAAACAGTTGTACTTGCCGCTCCATTTATTTTTTTTTTATTTCTGCACCTGACTGTACTTTCCTCTTTGATACAGAAATTTTGTTCCCTTGCTCATTGTGAAAATTATACTCAAACTTGCGATCTAATCGAGTTTACAGATTGAGAATTCGGTTCATTTATTATTCTCAGCGACATAATTTAAATTTTACTGTAAAAAAATTGTACTCTTCAGTATGGTAGGTACTCATTTCTGAAAATGTTATTTTGCTTGTATTTAAGACATACCCATCTAAAATATATACATTAATTTTATTATTATAAACCGAGCTTGTTGTTTGACGGAATAGTATAATTATAATTAACTTGTTTCCTAAATAATTGAAGAGAGAAAGTTAAAGGAATGGAGTGCGCCAAAATTTACTTTTACCCAGAATGCCAATGACCTGCTGTAGCCAAAGACCTGTGATGAATCCTATGTGTAACCCCAAAACATCGATTGTATCTGCATCTGTAACACGGTACAAATACCAAGAATTTTCGCGCCATGTTAACATACATACCCGAAATATTTTCAGTCTGCAAATTTTAATTTATGCACTGGATTTAGGAACTAGAATCGTGAAGGGAAATTCATTTTTCCCTGGGGAAAAATGGATTGGCAAGGAAGAGTGTGACGTGTACCGTTTTTGCTGACGTCTTTATCTATGGTTGTCATCGGTGCAGTTGATCAAGGAGGCCAGTGGTATGTGTGTGCGTAATGTTGTCAAAGTGAAATAAGCGATGTCTAAGGATAACGAAACATTTCCACTGCCGGTCGGACCTAACGATTTATGCTTTGATAAAAATGAATTTATCAAGGTAATATTAATATGAATGAAGTATAATTTAACTTTGATTTTGATTGAGCTTTGTAAGTGGGCGTGCCGTGATTTTGAGGTTATATATTTACTTAATTTGAATAAAGTTAATTGAGTATATATAAAAATGCATAAATGCTGACATTCAATTATAAATTAATGTCTTAATGTAATATGAAAATATAGATAAGGTGCGATAAAGTTTATAAGCGTTACTATATATATATACGATTTCTTTTTGTAGCCTATTTATTACAGAGACAAATTACAATTTCTGTCACAGTACTGTTTTATTTCCTCTGTTCTACTTATTGATTGGATTTGTGCTATAGTTATTTTACATATAATTTGTGGGAGTTTAAATATATTCATAATACTGAAGGAAATGAAATGCCGGTAATCTTGTGCCTATACCTATCAAGAGAAAATGGTAGCTGTGAGCTTGCAAAATAGTGTTCATTGGTAGTGCTCCCATGAAAAGCTATAATCTACTGCATCATCGTTATCTTCATCTTCACTCATTGGTCGCAAGAAAAAAGTAGTTTCACTTTCATAAGCGATTGAATGAATGTGAATGCTGAATATGTGTAAGGAAGACGATGTGAACACTGGGAGAGCTGTGTGCCCATCCACTACAAATTCTGTCGTTTCCTATAGATGAAGAATTCGGTGAAACGAGCGTTGAGCGGATTCCGACGTACTTGAACTGCCAACATAGAAAACAAAAAATCACACTCAATCGCTTTCACCTTCATCTTGACGGGATAATAAAAGCCTAAACTAACCTAACCAGAAGACGAATTCCAACTTGATAAAAGTTTGGATTTTGTTACTCTATCCCCCGTCAACCAAAAATTTTTCTGCCCACCTGAAATGAATAATTAATACATTTCAAATTTAATAAAAGTATGGAGCCTAAGGCACGTGAACTTGAAGCAATAAGTGAGACTTGTTGGGCAAGCCAAATTATATCTTATATAACATATAGTATATTAATTTATAAAAATTATTAAATATGTATGTAAATGCATGGACATTTTTCCAGGCAAGAATAGGCTAATTAGTTAGTTGCCATATTACAACATTAACACTTCACAATGACATTTTAACGTAGCCCCCACCCCGAAGCTAATGTCTCGCCCCACCTCTGCCACTCCCCTCCAGATTAAAAATCCTGACGCTGTCCTTGCTCGTCAAAGCTTTCTAATCTCGTCAGAAACCTTGGTCTACGCCCCTTGGGGCTGTCTTGTAGCAGACCTCGTAGCTATTTGTAACAAGACTTTGGGGTTATCTGTCGCAGGACTAGGTGCTGTCACAAAACTCGGCCTATCTGTTACAGACCCGGGCTGTTAACTAACCCTTCATTTAACCCTCTCAAACTTCCTCACTAATCTCGGGATATATGTATCATAGTGAATGAGGAATAAGGAACAGTACCTCTTTCATTTGATGGGTTATTTCAGTAATTAAGTGACTTGTTATGTGCAGTGCTTGCACGTATTCACTATTCAGTGAGTAAATTATGGCAATGTCTTAAGGCCTGCTCCCACTTAGCGGAATTGAACTGAATTGAATGGAAACAAAATGTCTGCTGGCACTCACATCTAGTGGAATCAAACCAAACCGAAGCATGTACAGATTAAAATGGATCACATAATGGCTTTAGCACAGTTATGTGAAGGGGCAAAAAAGAGAAGAAATAGAAAGCAAGAAAAGGAAATACTGGATATGTGGAGAATTTTCACTTTGACTATATTCTCAGAGGTAAAGCAAAATTCCGTTCTTTAGCGCTGCTTTGGATTTTAACTTTTACTTAATGTTTCCGTTACTGGTAATTTACTTATTTTGCTTCAACCATTATCACAGAAATAATTATTATGGTAGTACTTCTGTGTTTTGTCATACAAGAGCGGATAATTTTGAACAAATTTTATTTTTTCTTTGTTCATATTATTTAATTGTAATTTTCTGTATAGCTCTACATACTATTTCAGCAGTAACTTTTAATACAGCAATTGCACTATCAAAAATGGATATGACTCGTTTGTTTTTTCACAAAGGCTTCACGAGAACATACTATCATAGCCGAAACAAGAAATTCTGTTTCGTCAGTGGAATAAATAGTCTAGGTCATGAATTCTATTCGATTCGACATGCTACTTTCTGCTATCTTCCAATTAAATACATTGTGAAGATAAATTCTGTTCAATTCGATTCCGCTAAGTGGGAGTGGGCCTTTTCAGCTTCTCTGTCTTCCACCATGGCAATCCGCTTTCAATCTCTGTTTGGGTTACGAAGAAATTTGTTGACAGAGCTAGCTCGAAGGGTTTTTGGTTATTTCCCAGAATGTGTTGCAGCACATAGACAAGTCTTACACTAAACCTAAACTAAAACCCTAAACTAACCTAACCTAATCTGTCATAGATTCAGGAAAGGTTAGGTTAAGTTAGTTTAGGGTTTTAGTATAAACCAAGTTTAGGTTTAGTATTAGACTGGCCTATGTGCAGCGGCACATTCTAGGAAATTACCGGGATTTTCTCGGGTTTTTTTCTTTTCCCCTCACCATTATTTGCATTCCATTGATATTGTGTAATCACCCTCACTCTACGAGGTTCCGAGCCTGAACTCCAGAACAAATAAAAAATGGCTGAAAACGTACTTATTTGTGTTTAATAAAGACTAGTAGGCTACAATGTATGAATCAACGCATTTTCTTTCAAATAACATAAAGTTTAATTCCAAAAAATGAAGAGGAATTTTCTTTACACAGAATATAGGAAGTACCTTACTACAGTACAAGAAGTCAGTTTCACGTTATTACGAAACATCATCATTATCATCATCATCATCATCATTATTATTATTATTATTATTATTATTATTATTATTATTATTATTATTATTATTGCGTATTGTTGATGTTATTTCTTTCGTATGCTAAAATAATTTTCATTAGGCCTAATAGGTCTATTTGTACGTGTGAATGAAGAATGTAAATGGTATTTTCCCTTTCAGAAATCTTTCTCCGTGGATCAGTTTCTTCAAAATCATCGGAAGAAAGCAAATCTTGAAACTCTTCGAGATGATTTGGGAATTTACTTGAAAGTTCTTCGTTCTGCAATGATAGAGTTAATTAACAAAGATTATGCAGATTTTGTCAATTTGTCAAGTAACTTAATTGGTCTAGATAAAGCAATAAATGGAATCCAAGTGCCACTTGGTCAGCTGAAAGAAGAAGTGCTGGTATGTTGGAAGTTTAAAACTGTTGCATACTTCATTTTTATTTTAACAGAATTTTGTAATTTTAAACAAAACAGACGTAGAGTTGAGCATAGAAAGCAGTAAACTATTGTAATATGAGGAAAAACTAGAAGACGAGAGTCATTTTAAAAATAAACATGGTTTCTTTACGAGTCAGTTCTCAGTTTTATGTTTGTTTACTTAGCCTATATTAAATACTTTCATTATTTCGGAATATATTAAGGCGTACCAAACACAAACCAAAATAATTTAAAAGTAACTAATTTTTTTTTTCGTTTAGCAAGTAAAATTGAACTTGGATGAGGCAATGGAGGATCTGTCATTTCGCCTTGATCAGCGTCGGCAGATTCGTGCTAGGAAACGAAGCCTTCAGAGTTTAGCTCGTGTCCAAAGTTCTTTAAGCAAGTGGAGTACTTTGCTGCATTTAGATGAGAGTGACAACGAGAAAAATGCAGAGAGACTTCAACTGGATCCAGGTCTCGTGGAACGAGCAGCATCTGAATTCAACCAGCTTCAGTTCTGCATTTCCAAATGCGAGAAAGATTTAACAGAGAGTCACAAACAGGTAAGGAAACTAGGCCTATATGGCTTTTTGTACTGTAAAAGTCGTTTAATATAATGTGATTCATACAGAGTAATTTTATTATAAGCATTCACAATTGAAGTAATGAAGTAGGAAAAAATGAGCGTTGAGTGATTTCCAGCCAATTTTGGAATAGACACCGATGCACTTGAACTGCCAACATATAAAACAAAAAATCACTACCTGTTCAAGAGTGCCACATTCAATCACTTTCACCTTCATCTTGATGAAGTTAATAAAAGTCTAAGAAGTCCTGCCACTAAAATCCTAAACTAACCTAACGTGTCACAGATTCGCCTATAGAAGGCATGACAAAAGCCTAAACTATCCTAACCTGTCCACACCTGTGGAGTAACGGTCAGCGCATCTGGCCGCGAAACCAGGTGGCCCGGGTTCGATTCCCAGTCGGGGCAAGTTACCTGGTTGAGGTTTTTTCGGGGTTTTCCCTCAACCCAAGATGAGCAAATGCTGGGTAACTTTCGGTGCTGGACCCCGGACTCATTTCACCGGCATTATCACCTTCATCTCATTCAGATGCTAAATAACCTAAGCTGTTGATAAAGCGTCGTAAAATAGCCTACTAAAAAAAAATATCCTAACCTAACCTGTCATAGTTTCGATTATGCAAAACATAATAAAAGCCTAACCTAACCTGTCACTAAAATCCTAAACTAACGTAACCTGTCACAGATTTGCCTATACAAGGCATAACAAAACCCTAAACTACCGTAACCTAACCTGTCACAGATAAGTACTTAAGACATAAAAGTCTAAACAGTATAGTTTCCTAGTACCCGGTACTCGCACATAAGTCGTTTTTGTTTGCACAGTGGCTCCTTTCTGGAAAGAATGTTAATAGTTTGTTACTAGATGTGATTTTAGTCAGTTTGTAATATATTTTTGGTCCAGGGAAAATACACATCTCTTATGAATATACAACAATGCCTGACTTAATGGCTTATGTAACGAGTACCGGGTACTAGGAAACTTCCGTCCAAACTAACCTAACCTGTCATAACACTCCATTTTCTTAACTCTACAACTTCCCTGAGATATGAAAACGGCCGAATTTCTATCCCGCTGGAACATTGCAAATTAGCGTGAAATGTTCGTAACGTAAGTTATGTTGGTATGACGTGTAAGATGGCTGAAGATGCATATCCGCAATAGGAAAAGAAGTCACTCAACGCTCGTTTAACCATGAAGTATATTGGGTGAGGCATTATATTTGGTACCACTGTGTAGTAATGGTTAGCATGTCTGACTATGAAACAAGTGGGCCCGGATTCAAACCTAGTTGGGACAAATTATAGGCCTATGGTTAAGATTTTTTCTGGAGTTTTCCTTCAACCAATTGAGAGCAAATGCTGGTAACTTTCAGTGCTGAACCTTGAACTTATTTCACTGGCGTTATCACCTTCATTTCTCTCATGATGCTAACCTTGAACTTATTTCACTGGCGTTATCACCTTCATTTCTCTCATGATGCTAGATAATCGTCAAAGGTAAATAAAGGTATCCCCGTAACATGCCATGAAGGCATTTGGGGGGCATGGAGATAGAGCCCCATGCTTTCCATGACCTCGGTACTAGAATGAGGTGATGTGGTCGGCACCACGCTCTGACCGCCTTTTACCCCCGGGAAAGACCCGGTACTCAATTTTATAGGAGGCTGAGTTAACCTCGGGGCCGTTCTGAAAGTTTGGCAACGAGAAAAAATCCTGTCACCACCTGGGATCGAACCCCGGACCTTCCAGTCCGTCGCCAGCTGCTCTACCAACTGAGCTACCTGGCTGCCGCTAGATAACCATCACAGTTGATAAAGTGTCATAAAAGAAACCAATAACAATACTACTAGATACTTGATAGCCATCCTAACCTGGGTTTAATAATCGGCCTCCAAATCAATTCTAAAAGAATATGTAATTATATTTAATATAATTATTTTTTTAACAATAGAAACCCTAATTAGGTAGGCTGTCATTGAAAAATTTTTTGAAAATACAACAGACAGTTTACAACACAGATTACATTTTATAACGAATATAAATTATGGAAATTGATGCATTGGAGGCTATCATCTCCAGGAACTTTTAATTTGCGGAAGACTTCTAAGGACTCTCATGGGAATGTGCCTCTAGCCCGAATTGGTAGACCTGTAATTTAATCACAAACTGATGACAACAAACTTACAGCAATGACCTGTTTCCAATGTGGCTTATCAATTTGCCGCACAGTATCTATGGTCCGGGTCAGCTTACTTCATACCCTAAGGGTGAAACCTAACCACTTTTCCCTCCATTACTACATATGCTAGTGGATTGTGGTGATTTTCTAGTTTGCAGGTCGAATTTTCTTTTGCCAACTTCGTTTCGAATTTCGATACTGACAAATACTACAAATGTAGTGATTTTGTAACTGGAATGTTGGCAGCTGAGAGAAATATCGATAATATTTGTCGAGACTGGAGTTCCATGAAATTAAAAATTGTACTAGATTTCTGAGCCATTACTGGAAGCTAGATAAATTTGAACATACTAATAATTTAGGTTAAGTTTAGATTTAAGACCTCTCCTGGCACTACATTATCATAATCATCCTATCACATCATGTAATGTAACTCCACCTTCCAAGTGCCCCCAACCTCAGAAGTGGGTTACAACTAAGCCACGGTCAGGAGAGAAGACCAGAAATGTCGAAAGACAACCTGGTGGCATTGGATAAAAAAAAACATACTAATAATTAATTAAAATCAGTATTAATATTAATACATAATAGTTATTTTATGTGTTGCGTTGTGGTTATAATTCAAGACTATAGTCAGGTAAGTTTTCGGAGTTTGTACTAATAATTTCATGTGGTTAAAAAAAATACCGGTACATTTTTAGTTTAGATCTTGTGAGTCAGTTGTTTAGTCAGACCAATGAATTTCGTATTGCTAGACAAAATACTTGACATGTTGATCCCTTTCTCGTATAGTTTGCCTACGAAAATATGTTACAAATTATTGAATTATTTAGAATAACCTTCCAACATAAAGTACGGTAAGTAAATAAGTCATTTAGTAGATAAGATCGTGTGATATCTGGTAACAGTTGGCAACACTGACAAGACTGCAATATTTGCTGTTTAGGAACTGTTCTTATATGACCCCTCACTATAGTTACTATTCTTCTTAATCCACTGGCCTTCCAGTTGAAAACATATAGTTCATTTGTTGTTCATATTGTGATTAAAATTGTAACTTATTTTTGTTTTCAGAGAATAGTTTATTTAAAAATATTAATTTTGATCCCAGTACAATTTAGTTAAATCATCAGCCTGTTGTTTTGTGGTGTTGAAGTTTTTGCAAGTGAGAAGACCAGTACCTACTTACTTTCCTCCAGTTTATTTTCTTTTGATATCTCATCAATGCTGATAATTTTTTTGTAATCGAAAGTATTATTGTATTCGTCACCTGAATGCAAGAACTAGGTAACTTGATTTTTCATATTTTGTGACATTGCCTATTTACTTATTTATTGCACTAAGGAATATGTATAGTTTCTTTTACCTATATTTTACATTGCAAAATAGATGTCGCTGGTATCGTTCGATCGGTTACCTAGTTCTTGCATTACATTTTGTGCGATTTTTGCTATGCTATAACAGAGATAACTACTGCGTGTTCAGTTCAAAATGTGTCATGGCTCGCTGTATGTCGTAATGTGGCTAGCCGATGAGTCTAGAGAATTCAATCTTCCCACACTTCCGCAGAAGCATATTACCTATGTGCCAGAGAAGTTGCCTGGCAAGTACGGCGTTCATTCAGAAGAGTACTTACCAGTAACGCCTGTAGTGGCAGGAATGTGAACTGTTTGGAAACACGTACTGAGGTGAGTTTTTTTCTTACTATCGGGATATGGGGAGAGGGTTAAGACGATTACTTATGTACAGTATTTGTTGACATTAACTTCGACAGTCAACATGGACACGGAGCATTTGATTTGTGTTGTGGAATGTTGCTTTATGCAACCAATGATAACAAATACCCTGCGTACGACTTGCCCATGCAAAACACAGTTCGAAAGAGATCATGGTAGCACACAGACAGTGCTGGCCTTCTATGCCCAAGGTTGCAGGTTCGATCCTGGGCCAGGTCGATGGCATTTAAGTGTGCTTAAATGCGACAGGTTCATGTCAGTAGATTTACTGGCATGTAAGAGAACTCCTGCAGGACAAAATTCCGGCACATCTGGCGACGCTGATATAACCTCTGCAGTTGCGAGCGTTGTTAAATAAATCATAACACAGACCGTACAGACCACCATCTGTTGTACGACGTTCAAGTTATACCATACATGTTCTCAAGTTCAGATTGAACACCTTGATTAATAGGCAACTTCTCTGACGTAAAAGCTGAAACTTGCTTCAAATCGCTGACTCACAGCAGTGACGTCATGATACACTTTGAAATGAACACTCAGTAAAAAACGCAAATTTCGAGTTACCTAGTTCTTGCATTCAGGTGACGAATTATTACTAAATAAATAATACTGTCTAATTTTTAGCGCGCAGAAAAGATTCGTGACCTTCTAACATCAAGTCTTGATGGAATGTTCCTCGGAAGTTTACGAGAAAGAGACAGTGAAGGAATGGCTCGGTGTTTGAGAATATACATCACACTAGACAAAACAGCAGATGTGGAAGCACTGTTCAGAAGAGAAGTTGTATCACCTGCTTTACACAATGTTGTTAGTGAAAGTTCACTGCAGTCAGATCCTAGAGGTCTGCAGGGTGTGTATTCGAGAATCCTCTCGTTCATTGATACACACATGGACCAGCTGCTGAAGCTTACAGCCAGGGGAGTGAGGTAAGACAGTTTTGGATCTATTAGAATAATATATTCAGTAATTTTTGTACTCTTGTAGCTATACTTTTTTCAAATGAATGGTTCTTACATTTATCATATTTTTTGGCATATTAATGAAGATTTTGTAAATTTATGTACAGTCTAGACGAGGCATGGGTATAAGGGAGAGGCGATATAGATGATCCAATTCACTCCTTCCACAGTATTTTTGATGTAGCTGCTGAGTTTATATCAATGGATAACTACCTGAACTTGACTTCTCTTCCACTTAGGAATGTACAAAACTAATGAACAGGTCATTACTAGGGAGCGGATTTTTATGTGCTAAAAATTTAAATATATTTATTTTTTATGTGCTAAAAAGTACAAAAATATTTGCTAAAAATAAACAAATATTTATTTTAAATATAACAAAAATACCTTATTTAGCTTGAAAAAAAAAATGTTACTAGGTACTCACCAACCACATTTGAGTGCTAGTAGTTGGCCGAGAATTGCAGTGGACAACAAAGGTCATCTCCAAATTCTCCATCACAAATGCATGCCGATTATCTCTGAACAACGACTTATACTGTGAAAACGATCTTTCCACATCACAGGATGTCAAACTTGCATATTTAGAGAGAGGAATGTCAGAAACACAAACACCGTCAATTTCACCTACAGGCACATCCTCCAATACTTGAGCTACTTTACACATTTTTTTATATCCACTGTTTTCCCCAAACACATTCTGGAATTTGTCTCTTAGTAATTGTGCTTTTGAACCTGGAAGCGAGTCTAGTTTAATTTCCACGGCACGCACCTCCCTGTTTCAGACAACAGGTTTTTGGATGTTTCGAGTTTTTTAATGGTGTCACACAAAAAGCTTAAATTTGCTAATAGGAAAGCCAAATCGTTTTTTAAATAACCATCTTTCAGTATATCTTGAAGGATATCGTTTGACGAAGCCCGATAACAGGAAATCACAACAAGACGTATTGCCTTACTTGATAGACATGAGCGAGAGGCGAGAGATTTGTTTAAATTAAATAATGTTCATACCCGAGCTCTTATCTGTTGTGTTTCACAAACAAAGCGTGGAATGAAATCATCTTCAGCAACAATAAACATTCCTGATTATGTGTTGCAGGATGTCTCCTCCTTGTCCATGTTAATTTATTCTCTAATAATAACATTGATATGCTGCCTAGCAGTTCTCAGAACTTGAGGTGATACTATTACGAAAATGGATCACGGATACACCACGGAGCGCTTAGAAACACGAAGCAACCAAGAATTCTTAAAAAGATAACGTACTTCTGAGTGACATTATTGATTTATCTTGCAGTGTAGGCTTTCACGGCCGGAGTCTATAGATGTAGATTCATTTTCCGGGCTGAGAGGCCGTGGTCTATTAGTTGGTTTTATACCAGACGTTTCGTCTGCAACTGCGGCAGACATCTTCAGTGGAGTGGTATCCGAGGTCACACAACCAGACACAGGATCAGTTGCCTCAGGTACTCCGAGAAGAGTCTTGCGACCTCGGATACCACTCCACTGAAGATGTCTGCTGCAGTTGCAGACGAAACGTCTGGTATAAAACCAACTAATAGACCACGGCCTCTCAGCCCGGAAAATGAATCTACATCTATTATTGATTTAGTTTTAAAATATTTACAAATTCTTGTAAAAGAATTATTTAAGTAAAAAAAAACTCAAAGATTTATGTGTTTATAATAGATTTCCAGAAAATATGTATTTACATAATTTTTTTGTGAAAATATGTGTTTTTATGTGAAATAAAATTCGGGTTTTAAACTTAAAACTTAATGTTCGGAATTTTTAACTTTATTAATTGTGTTTTATCACACGCAAAAAGAATATTTAATTACATAGGAATCCGCTCCTTAGTCATTACATTAAACATTTCAAATCATTTTTATAGATAGATGGTACCGATAAGCCGGTTAATAATCTTTAAGTAATGGTAATTCCGTTTAAGGCTTATCTAATTTCATAAATTTGTTTTAATTTAATTTTACGACAAATCTTTTTGCTCACCAGTGAGCATCTTCAGATCTTATAAATAAAGCATGAGGTCAATTAACAGTGAAGTACCTAAATAACACAAAAATAATTACATGTGTGCTTGGCGTGTTTTACATGACATATTTGCAATTTGTGAAGTGATTACAGCCATAATAAATAAAATAAGTTAACAAGGTCGATGTAACTTTGACTTTGACTTATATCCTGTTGTTCCTAGTTCCTCCAGCGTACTCTGTTGCCAGCCATCCATTTCATCTCTTTCCAGCTTTTCCCGCATCTCTCTATTGCCTCCTCTATTGATCATTTCCATGTTTTTCTAGGCCGTCCTCTCTTCCTTACTCCTTGTGGATTCCAATCAATTGCAGTCTTCTCAATAGCTCAATCTGGCTTTCTCAGCGTGTGGCCTATCCAATTCCATTTTCTTTGTTTTACTTGGTAGCATATTTGTGATTGGTTAGTTCTTCTCCACAGTTCTTCATTTGCTATTGTTTCCGGCCATCTTATATTTAGAATACACCTCAGACATCTGTTGACGTACGTCTGTATCTTTTTATTTATTACATCCGTAATTTTCCATGTTTCACAACCTTACATTTGTGTTAAACAGTCTGAGCTTTGTCTTCAATGAGATGTTGTTATTCTGCCATATGGGTTATAGCTGCACAAATGCTCTATTTGCTAGCCGAATACGTCTTTTCACATCTTATTCCGCTCCATCTGTTTTTGTAACCACACTTACCAGCTATAGAAAAGTATCTACTTCTTCTATTTCTATATCATTTAATGTCAATTAATTTTTATGATTAAAATTTACCCTCATCTGTTTTGTCTTAGAGGAGTTTATCTTTAATCCAACATTTCCTACTTCTTGTAATTTCTCAACTGTAGCTTCCATATCCCTAAATCTCTGTGCTAGCAAACATATATCATCTGCAAAGTCAAGGTCTTCCAGACGATTGTTAATATCCCATTGAATTTCTCTTTTCCTTTTTCCTATAACCCTTCTCATAGTTCTATCTAACACCATCAGAAACAATGTTGGGGAGAGAATACACCCTTGTCTTACTCCAGATTTCGTTTCTATAGGTTCTGAGAGATTACCTTCATGTATTATCTGTGCTTTGGAACCTTGGTACATGTCTTTAATAATATTAATAATTTTTTATGGAATGCCATACTCCTTTAGGGTTTGCCAAATAACATGTCTACTGACAGAATGAGTTCGATGCAAAAACAAGTTAAAAACAATGCTAAAACATCTTGTGGAAAAATTTACTGTAAAATGCATCTTTAGAACTATTAACGTTCAGTAAGAATGATGCAGATATACTTGCATTATTTGTTAGTATTTGTTGACAATCGTTTATAAGTTATAAACCAATTTTATAGTGTTGATTTTATTTTAATATGTGTGGTGGATTTTGTTGAACAGATACATTAATTGTGAGGAATGATTGACACGGTCTTTTCGATGTTTTGACTTGATAATATAGCCTGTCTTGTAAATATGTGAATATTATTACTAGGCTATCATTCCAATTTCAACTGTTTTGTATCCTAATGTAATTTTAAAACAACAAAAGATATACTGTAAATACAGTGTTGGTATAAAGAGTGAAATGCCTATTTTGATGAGAAATAACTTTTAGCCATATCTCTGTGAAGTGACTGTCCTAAGGAAGTTGTTGAAATAATATATTCTCCACTTTTCCTTGTTTACTTGAACATAACAACACAACAGTAAACTATTGTAGGCAATATACTTAATACAAACTTATAATCTCATGTAATACGCAAAATGACTTACTGGGCACAAGCTAAAAATAGACCAGCTACAGCAAGTATGGGGCGTATACTAGCTCTCAGCAGTCCTTTAAGTAATTACTAGGGCGGATATATACAGTATGAGGAAGTGAATAGGTTTATACATATACAGGTTAGTTAAAAGTCCCGCACCACCAAAATAACTTTTGAGGCATGTGGTTCAATGAAATGAAACTTGGTATGTGGGGATAACCTTATACTAAGAACTCAATAATGCTATTACCGAGCTTTTACTACTTCCGGTTTAACCGGAAGTAACTCCAACTCTCTTATTTTAAATGGAACACCCAATATATATTTTTATTTTTGAATAAAGCTCATTAAGAGCTTTTCAAAAAGTACCCACACTTGATACTTCTGTACAAATTCAGTGTTGCTAAATAAAAATGGATGTGGTGCAAAATATTCCTAAAGCCTGGTTAAATCATTCCTTAAATGGTTTCTATGATCAAGTGACACATTGTAAAGCAGCTGAGGGCTACCAATTTGAACACATAATTTAGAAGGTGAGCTAGCTTTGTTTTGTTTTTGTTAAGGAAGGAGTATTTTATTATTTTACTATTCGATACACTTTTCTGTTTTCTTGACTTAGCAACACTTCAAATTTGTACAGAAGTATCGAGTGTGGGTACTTTTTGAAAAGCTCTTAATTAGCACTATTCAAAAATAAAAAAATATATTGGGTTAAACCGGAAGTAGAAAAAACTCGGTAATACCATTATTGAGTTCTTAGTATATGGTTATCCTCACATACCAAGTTTCATGTCACTGAGTCGACCTGCTTGGCGAGTTGGTATAGCGCTGGCCTTCTATGCCCAAGGTTGCGGGTTCGATCCCGGGCCAGGTCGATGGCATTTAAGTGTGCTTAAATGCGACAGGCTCATGTCAGTAGATTTACTGGCATGTAAAAGAACTCCTGCGGGACAAAATTCTGGCACATCCGGCGACGCTGATATAACCTCTGCAGTTGCGAGCGTCATTAAATAAAACATAACATTTAACATTTCATGTCACTAAACCGTATGCTTCAAAAGTTATTTAGGTGGTGCTGGACTTTTAACTAACCCTGTATAGACGTATTAGGTACAGTTGAGTTTCGATTATCATCATTAATACTTTCCACGAAACTGTCACATTTATCAAAATGACAGTAATCGAATCATTTAAACTGTGTTAAAGAGACGGTTCATTCCAAAAATAAATCCTGCTTATTTACATACTGGTACTCGATCGATCCTCTTGTATCATCAGGTGCAGAGGTTCTACAAACAGCTCCCCATTTATCTCGGTCTGCAGTTAATATTTTTGATCTGTTGATATCCATTCTTCTTTCTTTGGAAACCATTCCTATTCATTCATCCCAAAACCCAAGTCTGTGTGGGTTTCCCCTTCGGTCTCTTTCCATCCACTCTGGCCTACCATACTATTCTGGCAGTCTTTCTTCTCGCAATGTACATATCCAAACCATCTTACCTCTGCATATTCATTTGAAAGGCTCTTTCATTTTTTAATAATTCTCAAGATAACACACAACGTTGCGCAACAGTGATAAATTTTTCTAAGCATGTGCGCTCTCTAGCTTTGAACTCAACTATTTCCATGTTCCTACACATGTTGTCACCATATACATGAAATATGTTTCTTTATTTATATAATTGTTATTGTAGTTTGAATTATTAATAATTGATTTTATACTAAATGTTTGAACTTTCTCTTTTAGTATGCCTGCAGTCAGAGGATTTGACTTCCTTGTTAATAGCTTTTGGCCTGAAGTAGAGCAACGTTTAGAATTACATTTACCATCAATATACGCCCCAGGGAATCCGGAAATGTTCTACCAAGTATGTCATTTAATCATTTATTTCTTCTTAACATTTTAATCTTCAGAATATCTTAGTTTGTCTGTTTCAGTAAATGATCAAATTATTATGCATGTAACAACATAGGAAACTTTAAGAATTTTTTTACCAGTATTGAAGATACGTTTTAGATCAATTTCCTTCAGCTCATAGGTCCGCCATATTTAGCGAAAGCGCACTCATGCACATTGGTTCTCCTCTAGGTAACAGCAATATCAGTGGTGGATTCTACAAGCTGTTGTGTTGTTCTCTGAGAAAAATGCTTTGATCTAGGTTACAAGTAGAAAAAAAGGTTGTTTAGTCAACTGTCCGAAGACAGGTTTGAACCTCATAAGCGACACCAATAAGACATCACACGTGAGGCAACTAAGCCAGGAGATAATGGGATAGGGTAGCAACTTCCTTTTCCTCAAATAAAGATTAATGCATTGAAACGAAGAAACCAAATTATTCTTCGTAGCTATGTGTATAGGCTTTGTTTAATTTTAATTGTGATGTTAAGCAATCAATGTTTTAAAAAATAAAACTCATTCCTTACTAACTTTGCGGATGGCCAGAATGAAATAATAAGTGTGCATGAAAGAAGTAATGACGATAATACAATGGTATTCACTACAACTTTCAAATTATAAGGGAAAACAAAGTGGAACACTATATTGAAAACAAAACATTTATTAAAAAGAACTACATACTTTTACGTCTTCGGTACATCGGACGTAATTTTTCATTCTTTTTTATACTTACAGTATTGTGAATGTTTATAGTCAATGATATTGAACTATATATTCTCAAAGAACAATTAAGATTTCGATCTATTAGACTGATCTTTGAGGACTTTTGCATACCTTCATGGCCAAAAACATTTGTTCGCAAACTTACTTTGAATCAGACCATTGGTAGTATTTTTGCAGCACATTTATGTAAGCGAGTAAATCGAGACGTGAGGGTTGAAATCATTTTTAGGAGTTGAAAACTTGACATTTCAGTGTATGTCCAGTAGGCAAGCTGAATGGGGCTGTTTTCAATGTATGAAGTTCTTAAATTTTGTAGTTTCCTTGTTACTTGTATTTTCCTATTTTCAGGAATAAACCTAAGATCATGGTCTTCACTGTCTTCAGTTGGTATTCATATTAATAAACATTTGATTGAAGTAAAAATAAATGCACACTAATACTTACGAAAATCAGTACATGATCATTTAAAAATTTTCTAAAATTAGCAAGTTTTCAAAATTTTAAAAAATGTAAAAAAATTTTCAAAATTTTTAAAAATTCTCAAAATTTTCCAAATCATGTTATTTATACGTAGTGCATGTTTTACTAATAAATATCATAAAAGTTAAACAATTAATATTAGAGACAGTCATGAACATGAACGTCTTGTATTATATAATATGCTCATTTTATTTTCTTATATCTAAGCAATACTTCCATAACTGTGTTACAAATTCCCAAACACACCTCAGGTTGTGTGTGCTGAATAAGGTCAGGGCTTGAAATAATAGTGAAATAATTTGACTCACCCACCCTCTATGGACGGGAGTTAAATTTCGTCAATATAACCAAGAATTAATTTTTTGACGACATGTTTGGAATGGAAATTTCTTGATTTACTATACAGCAGCGACTGTGTGTTTCTCACTTCTCACAAATTCTGCCTGATAAATGCACAAAAGGTTACTAGAGTATTTTTCAGCTTTCTGGATCTTAGTAGTCTTAAATGCATGATCTTGCTAGCAAATTCAGAGAGAACGGAAGTGAACAAGACAACGAGAGTTGTGTATGTTTTGACCCAGGAAACCTATATGATATAGCACTTCTTGTAGAATGTTTTTAAATAAAGCTGTTATTTTTTGGTAAGAACAATTACTGATAATGGAAGTTACTGCCTA
The DNA here is from genome assembly GCF_040183065.1 of Periplaneta americana. Taxonomy (NCBI): domain Eukaryota; kingdom Metazoa; phylum Arthropoda; class Insecta; order Blattodea; family Blattidae; genus Periplaneta; species Periplaneta americana. The sequence continues at coordinate 150,793,625 of NC_091122.1, forward strand.
AGACATTCTTTTTTTTTTTTTGACTACCTTGTCGACTGCATGATGGAAGCTGTTGGCACAGTTGGAAGTGCCATTAGCGGTAAAATTCTAAATCCGGTACACTTTATTACATGTATATATATATATATATATATATATATATATATTAGATTTATTCCTTTAAACATCAGTATTTTATTCTACTTGATAAAACTAATAACGAAATTTAAAATTAATGTAAAGTAGTTATTGATTATTGTATAAAAAGGACGTAATTATAATGTATTGTATGAACACTGAAAACTTTTTCTAGCTTGAAATGATATATATATATATATATATATATATATATATATATATATATTTAATTTCCTTTACTAATTATCATCATCATCATCATATACCTTCTATACAGTATAAAAATGACGATCTTCCAAACTGAATTCAAGAGCAGTAATGTCTGAAACATTACTTTAGAAAGTTAAATGGAGTTTTGTTAAAGTGCAGCAAGATTTTCGTTTTTCTTGTTTCAGAGATATTGTGAAACACTAGAGTTTCTGGAGAAGTTGGAGAGGTATTGTGGCACTCAGGTTGGTGTGAAGAGACTACATGCTCATCCACAATACATTGCTTTTCTTCAACGATGGAATCTTCCTGTGTATTTTCAGATTAGGTAAAGTTTCTGATAATTCAATTAAATATTTTCATGAAACCTTTATGATCTTGAAATTATATTCAGTATCATATAAATCAACAACTTTATAATTAACTGTTTTTATTAAAATCTAATAATAATAATACATTGATGCACTTTTACACATAACAGTTTTAAGAGAGAGAGAGAAGGATGGGATGGAGAGAGACAGAAAGAGAGCCTGTTCGTCGTATATGCTTCTTTGTCAGTTTCATATGATAAAAAGTTAAGGGTTCCTGCTAGTCATATCTCCTCTGACGCCAAAGCCAAACTTCGAAGGCCGTGAAAGAACATTCATTCATTTATTATCTTCCATAGATCTTACATGACCAATGAAACTTTAAGATGTGGAACAAGTCAAAATTTTACAATATTACAATTACAAATTTTTACAGTTTTACAATGTAGTAATTTTCTACAATGATGAGGTGAGGTCCGAGGATTCGCCAAAAGATTACCCGGCATTTGCCTTTTGGTTGGGGAAAACCGAACAGTTCAAGAAATGTTCCAGCAACGTAAAATCCCGAACTACGAGGCGCATCCAGAAAGTAAGTTTCCCTATAAAAAAAAAAAAAAGAACACACACTTTCAGGAAAACATTTATTGGCAACAGGTACAGCAATGTTTCAGCTATTTTTCAACATAGCCACCATCAGAATTGAGACACTTGTCGTATCGTGGGATCAACTTTTGTATCCCTCTGTCGTAGAACTCTGCCGCCTGTGAATGGAACCAGTGTGTGACAGACGTCTTCAGCTCTTCGTCGTTGCCAAAACGCTCACCGGAGGACAGGAATTTCCTGAGGTGCAAGAAAACGTGAAAATCGCTGGGAGCAAGATCAGGACTGTAGGGTGGATGATGAAACAACTCCCTGCCCAGTGGAAAATGGCTGCTCAGCTCCGTAATCGTGAAGCGACGGTTCTCCATGATGCACTGACGCACCAGCTCAACACGATTATCATTGATGAGGGATGGTCGCCCACTGCGCTCTTCATCATGGACACTTTGATGACCTTCGGAAAACTGCCTACATCAGCAACGCACCATCTGCTTACTCATGATGTTCGGCCCATAGACCTGACAGAGCTGCCGATGAATTTCAATTGGCGCAATGCTTTGTGCATTAAAGAACTTTATCACCGACCGAACCTCGCAGGCGGCGGGAGAAGGAATAAGAGCTTCCATTTCGGACCACTGCTGCCACGCTACTGGCACCAGGCGGGACCTGTCCGGCTGGCATATGATTGATACGTCATAGATCTGTTATGCATGCGCAATTGACACGGCTAATTACGTTTACTTTCAAGGGGAAAAAATAGGGAAACTTACTTTCTGGGTGCGCCTCGTATTTCTGAGACTGTATACAACTGGTGTATACGCCAAAATAAGTTCAGTATTAGTTAGGAATGCATTCTGAATTGCTTGCTGGAACAAACCTTATGTATCCTGGTGTGCTCTTCCTTCTTCCTACTCCTTTAGCATTTGAGGCTATGGCTCTGTGTAGGCACATGAATTTATTTTTCAGTGCTTCATATGTTTAACTAACAGTGTGTCTTACATTATTGTCAAAATTTAAGAGTTACTAAATTTAACGATTTCTCCATAGATTCCAAGAGATTGCTGGTACACTTGAGAACGTAATGAGTGAGGGCAATCCCCAAGTACTATCAGGGGGACCAGCGCCAACTGACTTCCAGTTGCGAATAACCACCACTGCTTGGGACTGTCTTATGCGATGCTGGGCTAATGGAGTATTCCTGGAACAGTTAACACACAGGTATTTGTTATTATTAACGTTTCTCTTTTCAGCAAGCACTGGAAGTGAAATTATAACTTCATCCTTAATGTGTAAGACATCTGTTATCTGTAGCAGTCTACATTTGTTCATTCTTTTTTTTTTTTCCACCAATAATTGATTTATAGCTTTACATTTTCGTGGTGGTTTCGAGGCTAATATTCACTACACAAATAATATCCAATTAAGATCAAGTGACACTAGGAGTCTGTGTAATACCAGGCATGGAAAGTTATTTCAGTTTAGGATAGAATGTGATAATTCTAGAGCAAATTGGTGCAGACGGTAGCAGTTGTGACTCGTATACTTCGCACGAAAACATGACGACCTTCCCTCATCTCCTTCACCAGTTAACTGCAGGCACACGCAAGGGATAAACCCTTAGCCGAGTTGCCAATTCTTGAAGTCATTGTGATTTGCGAACGTTTTTCAAACTGTGTTCCGTGAAACTGCGATTTTCAGAAAGACTATATTATCTTTGTAAATATACCTTAATTTATAATTACTAAAACAAAATTGGTATAAAAATGAACAAACTTATTTTTATATTTATATTTTCACTAACATGTTTTGTCTAAATAAACAAAAAAATGCAGACTTCTATAATAAGTGTTAAATTCTCATGTTATTGAAGTTCCAGAATTGTATACTTAATTAAGAATGTTGCGCTGGTAAAATTTGCTGAAACTGTGATCATTGAATAGTCATAGAATTTATAGTACAAAAGAGTAAAGTTAGATTTTATCAGCTTCGCCTTGGGTGATAATTTCCACGAACGCATGAAATCCGTTTACTCTAGTATGCTATACAATATTTTATTCATTACTGGTATGTAAATTTAATTTTAAATTGTAGGGCTTTTCTTTGTACTGTGTTGTTGGCGAAGAAGTTCATATATATTCATTTTATTATTGCTAATATGTTGGTTGTCATGTAGAGTGATTTAAAAACATTTAATTCACTGCTGTAAGTTAGAAAACTTTTAAGCACTGCTGTGAATAATGTCATTATTTAGGTTGCTAAGGACGGTGTTGCTGTTGGCGATATCTCTTTCGCGTACTGTTCACATACTGTTCGGCGAAGTAAATCACGTATAAAATCGTCTATCTTACCGAATTCTGTTTTAATTTGTTTATTTTCTCTTTAGTTGGTGAACCGTAATTCTTAATTTCTATGCCCATATATCCAACTCCGCCGGTTGCATCCGATGTTAAGTGATTAAGATTTATACTTATTAAACTGCCTGAACTTTCGATTACTTTATGGATATAATTTCTAACGTTGACACAATTTTAACACTTTGTTTTCTTAGCTACGCCCCTCTGCAAATAAGATATTCTGTTTTCTTCGACGGCGTTATTTGTTCTTGTCGTGATGACCTGGATCTTCAGGTGAATCAGGAGGCCTGGCTGCGGATCATCTGCTCCAACACTCATTAATCATGGCCGGAATAAATTAGACATATTGAAGCGCACAACGGTATAAAACAACACGTCGACAAAGACACTGAGAATGGGTGAAACCCAACAGGTAGAGGCAATGACTGCTAGATTTGGCAATGCTGGGATCTATTGTATTTCTGCCACGCGGCTAAGGGTTGAGTAGAGGATGGGGGTTTATGAGGGATTACCAATTCCAAGAAGAGAGGCCGTCATGTTTCCGAGCCAAGTATATTCGGGAGGTTCTGGGTTGCGACGGTTACCTGGTGCCACGAGTTGGTTGCGCCATTTGCGATGGTTGCCCTCTTCTTCTTCTGCCGCGTCGCCAACAGAGCAGAAGTCGGTCTGCTCAGTTGGACGTCGGTGAAAGAGATTGTCCCCCGGTAGAGGTGATCTCTTCTCAGGGACCTTGTGGTTTTGTGGGTGTAGGATATAATGTGATGTTTGTCATTCACACGAAAAGAAACCAAGGAGTAAAGTTCCACTAAGTATGTTTATTCGGATCACGTCCCTTACTTGAGTCCAAGCGACGGAATACTGGCTGTTGTCTTCCGTGTGATCTCGGCAACGTAATTATCTCGTCTAACGCCAGTTTAAAATCGCTGCTACCACTTTTTGAGTAAATCACAAACTAAAAAGTGCGAAATCTACACTTTATCACTTCGATCGGCTTGATGTCCGGGAACTATGTCAGAAACTCGATCGGCTCAAAATGCCGAGAACTTTACGACGTACACGATCGGCTGGAAAACCGAGAATGGTATGATATACGCGATCGGCACCAGTGCCGGTAATGTTATGAGTACACACGCGATCGGCTCACAGGCCGGTGATATTCTGAGTAAACACGCGATCGGCTCAAATGCCGGTAAGATTCTGAGTAAACACACGATCGGCTCACTGGCCGGTAGTCTTCTGAGTAAACACGCGATCGGCTCACAGGCCGGTAGTATTCTGAGTAAACACACTATCGGCTCACAGGCCGGTAATATTCTGAGTAAACACGCGATCAGCTCACTGGCCTGTAGTCTTCTGAGGATGCGTCTCGGTACTCCGTCCTTTTAAATACTAGCTATGGTGACGTGCTCCCCAGACGCTACTATTGTTTGCTAGCTTCAAACAACGCTACAAGCACGTTCCTAGACAAGGAAAAACCCCCGCTTCTGAAGCCTATGCTATGCTAAAGTTCAGTAACCTACCTCGCGTCTACTGGTTTTAAATGCGATAGGCGCCTGCCAGACTGTGAGAACAAAGTGCCTATTACACGCTTCGCTGATCCCCGTCGCGTAGGTTAAACACCTCAAAGAAATAGAGAAATATCTAGAATGAAGCTATACTATGACTTATATAAGAGAAAAATATCTTCCTATCGCTGGACCACCCGACTACAGCTTCAGGGTTCAAAATCCGTGGCTGGCCAATCTGACTGCGGTTTTTCATGGTTTCCCTCAGGCAAATGCCAGATTGGAAATTTACATACCATGATTCATCACTGCCTCAATTACCAATAATAATAATAATAATAATAGTAATAATGGCTTTATTTAACCACCTGGCAGAGTTAAGGCCTCTCTTACACTCAGCCAGGATTAAAACTTGCTTACATAGTTGAACATAAAACTGGATCGGAATTAAGTAATTACGTACTGATACAATTTAGGTACATAATGAGATCAAAAGAGGTAGTTACATAAAAATTTACCTCATAAAAATAAAAATAAACATAGTGGAATACATATTAATGTTGTTAGAATCAAATACGAATCACATAAGAACAGAAGCCGATAATTCAATAAAAAAATGTACACAGTAAAAATAAAAATAAACACATTAGTATACATACCAATATCATAAACATTAAGGGGTTAGGTACAGCTTACAGCAGTAAAATGTTTGGAAATATTCAACATTTTTTTTTCCTCCATTACTGTATCTTGTACAATAATGAAAATTGGTATGTGTAAAACACTGTCCTTCTGCTATATGAAAAAAATATTTTTGCGATTTAAAAATAAAATTACTTATATATTTTTTTTAATTAAAAATGGTGGCAGTTCACTGTGCAGTGATGAAGCGTTTCCCTCGTAACTCATAAACTTGTTAACTTCTCTCTCTCTCTTTTATTTTATTGCTGAAACTCATATTTATAATATCATGCTCTTTCAACTACATTCCTTAATAAATAATTTTTTTTTTTTTATTTTGTGTTAGAAGAAAATACTGATATTTGACCATTTTTAAAATGAATTTATTTTTTATCAGACAATCTATCAAAGGTAGAGAAGTGATCTTGCATCATATTGTAGATATAACATGTATAAATACACAAAGAAAATTTCATCACAGAATGTTGGATAGTTTTTGAGTTATGTGGGAAACGCTTCATCACTGCACAGTGAACTGAATTTTGATAAAAAAAATGTAAATAATATTTTTAAATCGAAAAAATACTTTTTCATATAGCAGAAGGACAGTGTTTTAAACATACCAATTTTCATTATTGTACAAGATACAGTAATGGAGGAAAAAAATGTTGAATATTTCCAAAATTTTATTGCTGTAAGCTATACCTAACCCTTAATAAAAAATCTAAAATCAGTTACATGAACACAAGCTATCTACAACACACAACAGAAAATAGGAATTCAACAAAAGTAACAATGGCTTATTGGTATGCCCACAGATCCTAACACGTGATACGACCATAGATTTAAAGCATGTATAAATGAACATCCAAAAAAAAATGTGGTAGTTAGAGGGGAAATGTTGCATATAAAACCTATATTACAATTAAAAAATAATAATAAATACAGGAAATAAAATCATAAAGGTATTTTATTTAACACTCTCTCCTTTAAATATTTATATAGTATCATGAAGAAAGGGAAGCTGATAATGTAGTAATAATAAAAAAAAAAATTAAAATAAATAATTTTCCTTGTACCACCTAAATGAAATAAGCATGCATTATGATTTCAAAATATCAATAAATAAAACTAAAATAATGACTTTCTGAGGAAAATTAATAGCAAAATAGTTTTTTTGGGGATTATGGTTCTTGCAGTGGTGGCTCCTGCATATTTCTTAAGAGGAGGAAAGAAGTTAACAGTACGAAATGACACCTTCTTGAATGAAACATGCTACAAATTAGCCTACATGCATACATGTAAGACCAGGTAGTGTTGGGGTTGGCCTTCCCTTCTGTATAGCAATAATCTATATGTGTAAACTAAGTTTCCTAAATTGTCCAAAATATATTATGTTTTCACTTCCATTCATTCTTGAATAATTGCGTAAATTAACAATTACAAGGAAATTCACAACCTCGTAGCATTTTTCGAGCACACTACAGCATCACACGTGTTGGAAGAGACTAGCTACTAACTCGTAACCGGAACCGTTTTACGGAAATTGGAATGGGAAATAATCTGAGGAAAGCAAGAACACTGCCCCCACGTGGTCTGTGTTGCCACATGTACATTTTACAAGTTCAGTATCACATGCTTTTGCAGAATGTCAGTTCTTGTAAAGTCATACTATCGTTATTGTTCAAAGCTGCCGGTGGCCAATTAATTTTTTATATTAAAAATGATGTACCTACTTTCAGTTTCAAATATATTTGTACAAAACTGACAACTTGGCTGTTGCCCTGTCTAGTAAACAATGAATAGAAGTGAATTTCAGGGGCCAACTACGTAGAACTACTTCCTCTTTGTTTTATATAAACCAGACTTTAACTTTCATATATCCACGAAAGTTTCAAACCATAATAGTAGTCTATATAAAGTGCAATGAATAATATGTTTGATTTATAATTTTTAAAAAAGTTTACATGGTGTCTTTCATAGTGTTGCGTTAAAATGTTTTTATTGTGCCTCCTTCAAGATCTGTTAGTCTGGTTGAATGCAACATCGTTAGATGGCAGCGGTAGCGAGCTTGCTGCACGACCAGTCGGTTTCTACTTCCTGCCAATGACTGATTCAGAGGAGGATCTCCTCCCTCTCCATTCATTTACTTGTTTTAAAACTCTGCTTCTTTCTCTGGCCGCTAGTGTGCTGTTGTCTAAGTGTGTTAACTGCAGTAGAGGAGGAATCGAGTGCCTTTCCTCCACACAGACAATCTTGCATCTTTCTCACAGTTTTCTACAGCACATGAGCGCGCGTCGTTTAAAACTCGATCAACCAAGTTTTTCTTATAGCTGTGAACTTAAAAATTATCGAATCTTCCTCGAATTTCAAGGCACATATTTTATTTGGCTTTTACTTTCAAAAGAAGAAAATGTGAGAAGGACATTCCTCCCTTCCCTCCCCCGGGGAGCCGCCACTGGGTTCTTGCCTGTTGACAGCGGGAAATCAAGGAAATAATCACACTGTATTAATATGAGCTCCAGTAATGTAACAAACACTATCTGTTTCAGATTTTGGAAACTGAATCTACAGATTCTGGCTCGGTATTATACTTGGGTTGGCGAAGCTCTAGAAGAGGTAAGGACACTATAATTTTTATTCTTAAATAATTGTATTCGTTTTTGCTGTCTTAGTTAACATTGTGTATACATGTATTTCTTTTGCAGAAGTGGCCTTCTGATAGCATTGGATCTGGAGCAGTCAGTGTTAATGGAAGTGAGTCATCTGGTTCTCAGAAGCTTCAGTTTCTTGTTCATTTATATACTGATGTAGAGAAATTGGTAGCAAGGTTACCTAATTTGTTGGATCACGTTATGCCGAGAATGGGAAATTTGTCACAACAAGGTCAGGATTTGCTCAAAAGTGAGTATATGTTAAGTTCCTATTGATATAAAAATGTATTACGGAGTGTATTTTTATGCTCGTTAAAATACATTGTCTCCTTTTTTTTTTTTTTATTGTACAGCTAATCTGTAAAATATCTTTTGACTAGCATATGCATACCTGCCAACTACAGAAATTTGAAAATCTGGAGACTTACTTCTTTTAAAGCTTGTGTTGTGGAGTCTTAGGCCAGGTGCACACAGAATCAGACGCAACGCAATGCTACATTTTGCTTTACAATGCCTCATAACAGCTTAAAACTGTCTGCTCGCGACAACTGATTTGCTGGCTGTGTGGATTTGGAAAACGGGCCTAGGCTAGAAAATGGCGTCAATGAAAGAGGACTGTCTATATGAAAATTTCTATTGTATTTGGTTATTATTTCCTAAGGATGCTTAATACGACTAAAAATCTATACGATTGAAAGAGTCTTAAAATTAAATACTACTAATGTACTGCACAAACGTCATTTTCTATGTTTATGACTACATCTCTTGGGTATGGAACTACAAGTTTTGATGGAGAAATCATTGCAATAAGTGAAAGTCTCAGGAATCTTCTATGCCACATCAATAAATTTAAAAATACAGTTATATTGTCAGACTCCAAAGCAGCTATTCTATCAATAGTCTCTAAACACACACCTTCATCTCAAACAGCAGAAATAACTAAAATGCTCTCTCAATTAATACCGGTAACACTCAATAAAAGAATTGTATTCCAATGGACACCATCCCATTGTGGAATCCTGGGAAGCGAGAATGCGGATGCTTTAGCAAAGAAAGGCAGCATTGCTACTTACAGACCTGTTACTAAATCTACGTATTACTCTGTGAAAAGATTTATTAAATCTACATACTTAGATTTCAACAAACAAAATTTGGTAACACAATCCCAAGGGAAAAAATGGAACTCTCTGCATCAAAATCCACAGTTAATTCCCGATTTACCACGCAAATCGTCTGTAGCTCATTTAGATTGGCAACAGGCCATGATTGTTTGGCCAAACACCTGCATAGAATTGGAATATATCAGTCCCCTAACTGTCCATTGTGCAACTCAAACCAAGAAATGGATTCGGAACACCTCAAAATCTGTTCTTCAGTGGGTGGCCATGATAATGTCTTTGAAAAATATTGGAGTGCAAGAGGTCAAATGACTTTATTGTCAAACGCCTGGCATTAGAAAACAACAACAACATGTTTATGACTACTTCACGACTCACAATAAAGAAAAATATATTAAATCAAGAATGAGTGATAGCATAGAGCAGAGAAGTAGGCCTACTACAAATTATTATTATCAATATTATTACTATTCAGCTGGTGCTTTCATCTCATTTGCAATTTCTCACATATTTTTAGAAACCACATTATTGTTGTGATATTGTTTCAAAGATTTTACAGAACGTATATTTCCTGTACTAAAACAACTAATTCATCCATATCGAGCTCCATTATGAATAATGTGCACTACACAACAAAATAGTATTTGTAGATAGTAAAGCGTGCAATCATAGCCACTACTAACGCATGCGCAGTACACTGCAGCTATCAGACAGTCTCCTCGCGACGAACTTCTAGCAGTCATTCGATGTTGTCTCTCCATGTCTCCTCGTGTCTTCTCGCGACTGTCGCACCATGTCTGAGTCTGTGTGCACCACATAATAAGAAATCAATGGGAGTCAAGTACTATGAAACAAAATGTCGCAGCACACTGTGTTTGATTCTGTGTGCACCCAGGCTAAATTGTCTACACACTGGAACAATGTATTTCTAATCTTTACTATTAAGGTGATGAAGAATGGTCCAACAACTTTGAAGTTGCAGACTTAGCCTTCTTCAGGAATAAGCCATCAAAAGTTTTGCTCTTAAACTTCCACTTTTGTTCAGGTTTAATAGTCAATAGTTTTTCCAGAGTGGCATCAGTAAGAGAGGATCTGAAATGTATCTTTGTTTTGTTCACTTGCCTAAAAATCCTTTCACATTCTGCACTGCTGCGTGGAATTGAGACAACACCTAACATCAACATTGACATTTTATCACACTTTAATCTGCTGTCTCCAGATTTTATTCTTCTTGACCATAGGCAGAGTTATGGGGGGACACTGCCCCCCCCCCAAACTTGTCTGAACTCTTTTTTTTCTTTTAATGTTAAAAAATATTGAATTCAAAACATTTTTCTTGCGTTTGTTTATGATTAAGTTTCTGTGCTTAAATTGATTAATTAATGTCTTCAAGTCATGTGTCTGCACTATAATATTTATTTTAAATATCTGAATGTACAAGAATTTCTGTACCTCATTTGAGAAATGGAAGCATTGTAATATTTATTTTGTAACAGCCTGTACTCATGTGTTACAAGTCTGCAGATGTTCAGGCTGCCACTTGGAGAAATATGAATAACATACTGCACAACAACGCAGGAAAAAGAAAAGTGATCCCAGTATAATGTGTAAACTTAAAAGACCAGAGATTAAGTAAAATAATTAGAATTTTAATTTCATGTGATATCTTCAGGAAGGTAAGCTTCAGATAAAAAAGTTTCTGTTAGCCCTGTTACATAGTGTTATTGATGTATACATGTGTTTGTGCACGAGAGAGAAAAATAGGGAGATTGTTTTAAGTTATGCCCTATTATAATTTGTAGTAGACCTACAGTTCAATGCTGGGTAACTTTCGGTGCTGGACCCCGGACTCATTTCACCGGCATTATCACCTTCAGCTCATTCAGACGCTAAATTACCTAAGATGTTGATAAGGCTTCGTAAAATAACCTACTAAAATAAAAAAAAATACAGTTCAAGCCCTAAACAACTCAATCCGAAACATCGTGGATATGAATGTAACACTGTAAGAAATATGCCCCCCAAAAATACCTTTATTAAATGATCATATGCCGATATACTGTACCACAGTCAAGCTGTAACGGGGGGAGAAGGTAAGTAATGTCCCCCATAACCTTGTTATATCGGTATTCTATGGTTTTGCTTTGCTCCCCCCCCCAAGGAAACTGTTCTCTCTCCGCCTATGTTCCTGACAAAGACCACTGAACATTCATTCTTTGTTTCTTACTAATGACTAATTTCTCCACTAACTTCTGTCTGCAAGGAGCAAAACTGCATCTGTAACACATCCAGTTCTTTGTCCATATCTTTTCCTTCACAGTTCAAAATTGCAGGAACTCTTTTAACAAGAAACAAACAAATAAAGAAAAATCCGGAGAAAAAATAATTAATCAGGAAATCATGAGAGTGGTTTAAAAATCTGGAGTCTTTCGCCTAAATCCAGAAAGTTGGCAGGTATCCATGTGTAATGTCTGAATTTATTAATAGTCTTCTACCCAATGGCAGGTCTTCCATTACACACCTATCATTCTCCAATCTTTCCTATTTTCCGCTTTCCTCTTAGTCTTCACATAGAATCCATGTATCTTAATGTTGTCTTATCGTCTGATATCTTTTTCTACCCCGAACTTTTCTCCCATTCACCATTCCTTTCAATGCATCCTTCAGTAGACAGTTTCTTCTTTGCTAATGACCCAGCCAATTTCTTTTTCTCTTGCTGATCAGTTTCAGCATTATTCTTTCTTCACTCATTCTATTACAGCCTATTTCTTATTCTGTCTCTCCATTTCACACACTCCATTCTTCTCCATATCCACATTTCAAATGCTTTTAGTTGTTTCTCTTCACTTCATCGTAATGTTTGTAGTCTCTCGATTGGGTTGTGTCCCTAGATCATATATGTAACAGATAGGTCGGCCTTATAGGCTTTGATGTTAACAACTTTTGTCAGGTTTACTACACTGCCATCTAGTTGTTACATAAGGAGTCAAGTCATAATTCCCATTTGAATTGCATTAGCGACTGTACTGCCATCTCATTTTCGTTTATAGCGGACGGGTGGCGATCCTGGTGGTTGTTCTCTTCAAAGTGCTACCGATTTTAACATAGCGATGAGTTATCTGTTACATAATATATGATCTAGGGTTGCGTCATAATTTATCCTTCCCCTTGTATCCCCCTCCCAGACATCTGAATGGGGGTATAGTTTACGTTTGGAATCTTTTACAGTGGAAAGACTCTTCATGCCATGTTTACAGTTTTTCTTGGGAAAGATAAATGCTGTAGCTTCAGACTATATAGGGCCTATATATCTTTTCCAATTTCAGTACATATAGCAAGGTTTAAACCCAGTCAGAGCAATGTATTTTTAAACGCAATGAAATATCTTAGTATGACTTCCTTTAGAAGGGAGGTGAAGCTGGAAATACTCCCCATAAATGTGGAGCATATAAACAAACCTGTCTCTGAGTGAGGGCTTTATTCAGAATATACCCGTCATATTTCAACCACATGAAAATTCAATTCTGTTAGCCATTATCCATACCTATCATCATATCTTTGGGAGTAGTGAATTCCTTCTTTCAGGTGTCTCCATATCAGAAAATGAAATTATTTATACCATCAGACTAGTGAAGTTCGTACCAAAGTAATACGAGTCCTCTTTGTCAATAAGTAATTTAAGAGAGCAGTGTATTATGATGATAAATGATTAAAAGAATTTTAGTTTTGTCCTTTAAATGTAAAAGAAATTTGATCCGAACAAATGTTACGTTTTAAACATCCTTTCCAGAATGATAAGTTACATTTTTTTGGGTCAAATTTCTGCACATTTAAAGGACAAAACTAAAATTCTTTCAATCATTCATTATCATAATATGTGACCCGTTGCACGGAAAGGGACCTAAAGTCATGAAAGGAAATTTTACAGGAGAACAAAATAACGAATTTGTGATATAAAAACTGCATTTCTATGTTTTGACATCTTGTGCTACCTGTAGGCTTTTTTACATACTAAACTAGGACGTAGTTTTACAAAGTGCTTCTTAAATATTTAAATCTTCCTTATAGTTGCTAAGGAAACAAATAAAAATTTCAATTTGCATTTTTCTCGAAAAGTGCATAATGTAATATCAATATTCAGTAAGTAATATATTAAAAATTATAACGCCTAGAACCATGATTTTTTTTAATGCTCAGTATTTCATCCTCTTTTTGAAACCACAAAAATGAAAAATCCGACTTTAGGTCCCATTTCCTGCAACTATTCAGATATACTACTCTCTTAAATTGACTGAGCATATTGGAAATTAAATTAATGGCTTTTCCAAAACACGCAATTAAATATTTCATATAAAACAATTTTTTTCTCGATAACAAAGCAAAAACGAGGAAAATGGTATTAAACTTTTTTGTTTGAAATATCTCAAAGAATATCCTTTTGAAATTAATTACATTACTGACGGTTCACCCTGTATAAGTGTATGTATCAGTTCTTAATTAATCCTCTGTATGTCAGTATTGTCCCAAAGCAACACTCCAGCTTTTCTTATTGATTTTTCTCCTTATGATATTCATATTGCTCATATGATGCATTTACATAATCTACTGTTTTTGTTAATTGTATAATATGGTGTTGAGATTATTAAAATTGTTTAAAATATCGTTTTTTTTTTAAATTTCAGTGTAATTAATTTTTAATTATTTTTCCATAAGAAAGGAACTGCTTCCTCTGCAGTAAAACGAAACTCCATCAGTTTGTATGCATGTCATACATTGTTTATTTTATATGGGCCCTCCCCGTTCTTTACCACAGGTTGCAGTTGACTGCAGTAGCTAGGTTTTAAACGTGCGATCTTAGGCTAATTATCTTGTCCACTCATAACTGACAAAACTTAGACTGCACAGCTATTAAAATACGATGCTTCTTCCCCCTTACAGGCTGAAAAGATAGATCAGAAGTGACATAAATCGCATAAAAATTCGGTTAATAGAGGGTTAATTGAAATGTCAGCTCATTTGATACAATTGACTTGTAATTCAAATCCTTTTGTTTAACAGCTGTTTGCGCTTTCTTTGTGTTAAACAGGTAGTCTGAAGGAATCAGAGCAACTGTTGTTAACGAGATTACCTCTGATAACGCAATTTATTCTTGGCGAAATCAGTGGCCAAAGCTTGCCACACTTGCGACAAGTGAGTGACATACCTAGATTATTCAGGAGAACGAACAGGGAGATGCCTTCTAAACCCTGCTCATATGTTGCACTAGTTCTGGCATTACCGTTGGCATTCCATAGTACCCAGAAGTCAATCGTTAATCCGGAACTTCTGACACAGTGGTTGACACTCACGTTCTCAGCAGTAACACAACAGTAAGTACATCTGTAGTTTGTTTTCATTTCTTAAATTTATTACTGTTCTCATGGTCTGTTTTTAGCTCAGTTGAGTGGTTAGATATGAAGCTCAACTGTGTGCATTATTATTATTATTATTATTATTACACATTAATTATATTTATAGCCATGCAATAAGAATGTTAGGAATAATTCGGTCAATTACTCATTCTTTTTCAACATCTGACTCTCTTTTAATACTATACTATACATTAGTGAGATCGAAACTCGAATATGCATCTGTAGTTTAGAACTCTATTACTAGTTCTGATTCGGCAAAACTGGAAAATATTCAAAGGAAATTTATTTCATTATGTTCGTACAGGTTCCTGCCTAATAACTCTGGATATAAATATTATAAAAAATGCGAGCACTTTAAATGTCGAAGCCTGTATGCCAGACGTCATGATCTCGATTACTTATTCTTATGTAAGGTCCTTAAAGGTGACATTGTCAATCTTTCTGAAACAGTGTCAGCCTTCGTATTCCTATAAGGACATGAGACATCACAAACTCTTCTATATTAGAAATTCTAAATCTTCCTCGCCGGTCTCCAGATGTATTAAAAATGCTAACTTACATGTAGGCGATTTCGATCCATTCAGTGTATAGAAGTATTAGAATATGGCAATGTCTTTGCTAATATTATTTGCATAATCCTTATACACAAACTGGTAGTAAGAATCAACTCCTTTCCCTAATATTTTATAGTATTAATTCTTATAAATTAATTATTGTATCTGTGTTCTTTATTTTATTGTTAACTCAAGCATTGTTGTTCATTTTAATGTATTAATTGTATCGCTGTGCTTGACTTTTATTGGCCAATGGCTGTTGTCTAGCACATAAATATCAATAAATAAATTATTATTATCGTATTTACCCGTGTAATAGACGCACTTTTTTTTTTTTTCGATTTTTATGACAAAAAACTAGGGTGCATCCTTTATGCGAAGAAAAAATTTTAGTGAAAAAAAAAAAACACGTATTAAAGGTGTACCAGCTCGAATGCTGAAATAATCGATAGAATATGTAACGATAATATATGGGCCGCGACTAATTTATATATCGATTGCATCACACTTAAGACGATCGATAGTTAGCAGCAGTTGTATAAACAGATGATAACTTGTAACAGTGAATACAGCAACAATAAGACAAGACATTTTATTGTTATTATTAACACTAGCCTTATCTCATTCACTGTCAGCTTCAGCATCGTTGCAGATGACCTAAGAATACGTTATTAATTGCAATGGTACCAGGCATTGTTATTTAAAAACTTGAATTCAAGCATAAACGGCTTTCGATATTATTAAAACGATCTTTATTTAAAATGAGATACATCTATTATGCAGGGAATTTTTTTTTAAATCTTAACGCCGGTCGAGGTGGGTTCCTCCAAGTGGTGACCGGGGGGTGCAATGGTGGCTCTCGTGCTCTTCTTTTCGGCCATTTTTCGTCCCATCACCAACCACTCCTCTTCGTTCTCTCTTCTTTTTCATCACTATTTCTCTCCGCCGGCCGCCATTGCATGCGGAACGCCCACCACATCATCATAGCCATTTTCACCTCTCCATCCCCGCTGTTTTTGTTCTTGCCACGTCCGCCACCATGACGGGATTTGTTAACAATGCCTGATGAGGCTTTATTCTTCTTCCCCTTCTAATTCTTATATCTATTATTAGGTTAAGTTTCTTAGGTTTATAACTCCCGTCTCACCAGCGGGGATCTTTCCTATCTCCGTGGTCCTGTCCCACGGTTTCGAGCGCGACTTCCAACTTGTGTGGCCCGACAGGGCGCCCAGCAACAAAGCAATAGTGGACCCTTCATACTGCCCCTATATGCAAGTCTAGGTGCGGAGCCCGGACCAGTAGTCATGTACACTCACGTGGAACCCCAATGGGGGCCCGGAGCGACTTAAACGTCCCGGTGACCGATTCTGCTCGCCGGGGCGGATATGTCGCTCCGACGTGTTACCGCTGACGTATGGGTGTCGCAGTGTAATCAACCACAAGTCCCCTGAAGCTGCGTGCGGTCTCGGATTGCTCCGGCTTTGGGAGGGTCGGTCGGAGTTAGCCGCAGTAGTCTGGCACTTGTATTCGGTGTAGAGTGGGGAGCCACGGGCGGTTATTCCCGTGGTAGGGGCATAAAACTGCGACACGCCTCTGGTGTAAGACTTGCCATTAGGTGTGTAATGACCAGTTTGAAGGGTAACTTGCGTGAAGTGGGTTGCTTGGGATCGGGCTGTGGGGGGGTCCCCACGGCCGGCACAGACCGAGAAGACTTTTTTGGTGTCTTTTTCTTCCGCCCCCCCGGTGGCAGGCTGACGCCGACGGTTCCGTAGGGGGGGCCAGTTTCAAAATGGCTTCTACGCGCTCTTCTTCTCCTTCTTCAGAAAAAAGTAATAAGAAACATAAGACAGGAGAAAGTACGACTGGTGGTCATATGACGAAAATTGCTATGGAATTGGACCCTGAGAAAGTTACTTTAAAAGTGCCGCCTCCAAAGTTTATCAGTATCACATTGGACGGAACGGACAAAACTATGAAAGACATTAGTCCATTCTACGTGAGACGTGCGCTCGATGGACTCGTTGGAAAGGTCAGAAATGCAACTCGACTCCGCAACGGTAGTCTCCTCGTTGAGACTGCATCTGCTAAACAGAGTGAGACGCTGTTGAAAGCAAAGTTGCTGGGGTCATACCCCATCAGAGTTGAACGACACTCCTCGCTTAACACCACGCGAGGAGTTGTGCATACAGATTCTCTAGATGGTCTATCAGATGAAGAGATCCAATTAGAGCTGGCGGAACAGTCCGTGTCCAAGGCTTACCGTTTAATACGGAAGCGGGACGGACGGACTGAACCCCTGAGCACAGTCTTTCTGACCTTTGAAACGTCTCTCTTGCCAGAATATATCTTTGTTGGGTATGAGCGTGTCCCTGTGCGTGCGTATGTGCCGAACCCAATGCGGTGCTTTAGGTGCCAACGGTTCGGACATACGCAAAAACGTTGCACAAACAATATCATCTGTGCAAAGTGCGGCGGTGCAGACCATGGGGATTCCCCATGTACTGGCGCCGAGCACTGTGTGAATTGTTCTGGGGACCATGTTTCAAATTCTAAAAACTGCCCAAAGTATATGCTGGAAAAGACGATTCAAGAGCTTCGAGTCCGGGAAAATATTAGCTTCTTTGAGGCACGTAAGCGTATTTTAGATAAAGAAAAGAAGGCAACTGAAAAGTCCTATGCGTCTGTACTGCAGAGAGCAACAGAGGGAATCGATGCCACCACACAAACGCCACCTCTTACGAACATACCTGGGAAGCGAATTGAGATCGCAACCCAGACATATGTAGACGCCGCTACTCAGACTGCTGAGTCAGACGACACTTGTGGACTTGACATCAGGCCTTACGTCCCTAAGAAAATTATTGCTATGACAGCTGAGAAGGATTGTAGGCCTAGTAGAACACCAGAACGTCGCACTCCTAGTTCGGGTGGCAGGTCGAGATCACGTTCTCGATCACGTCCTCGATCAAGATCGCGATCAGGAGTGCGACGAACTGCAAGTGAGTCGCCGGAGTCGAAGACAAAGCAGTCGCAGGCAAAAGCATCTTCCCATAGAAAGGAAAAGAAGAGAAGATCCCCTGTTAAGCCACCAACATGATATAGCTGCTCTTGATGACTGATATTCTACAGTGGAATGTGAACGGTGTACGCAGCAGATATACAGAACTACAGCAATTGATCTATCATGAAAACCCTGCTATTTTATGTCTCCAGGAGACACACCTTCGGCCCGAAAACTCCCTAAGTATCTCGGGATACTACGTTCACCGGTACGATCACCTTGCCGGTATTCGTGCCAACGGAGGTTGTGCTCTCCTATTCCGCCAAAGTATCTTTTCCTCTGTTATCAACATCAACAGCCCACATCAATGCATAGCCGCTCGAGTCACTCTACCTTCCATCCAGTTCTCAATAGTCTCTGTATATATACCCCCAGACACACCTTTCACAGTGCATGACATTGAAGACATTTTCTCGCAGGTACCTGCTCCATATTTGGTAGTGGGGGATTTTAATGCATCCCACCACTCATGGGGCTCAAATTCCGATGATGACAGAGGAAATAAAATAGCAGAGGTATGTACCCGTCTAAATCTTGTTACCCTGAATTCAGGGGAAGCAACACATCTCTCCTTAGCTTATGGTACATACTCCATGATAGATATCTCCATTTGTAGCCCAGTTTTGTCCACGCATTTCGAGTGGTCTGTGATTCACGACCTACATGGTAGTGACCACTATCCCATTCGAATGCGTATGTCCGCTTTACGTCCGGCGGAATCTCGATCTCCAAACTGGGTTCTTAAAAAGGCGGACTGGGTCGGATTTTCGGAGTCCATATCATTCGATGATAACGGACATGAAAATGTGGACTCCGTAGTAGACCATTTCTCAAATGTGGTTATAAAGTCAGCGGAACTATCTATCCCCCGGTCGTCCTGCAGGCCAAAACGCTTCTCTGTCCCCTGGTGGACGGATGCCTGCAGAGATGCAATACGTGACCGCAAACGTGCTTTACGCCAATTTGAGCGCCATCCGACCCAAGAATATTTTGTCCAGTTTAAACGTCTTCGAGCCAAAGCTCGTCGCATTGTGTGCGATGCTAAGAAGACGTCCTGGACAAATTACGTCAGTTCATTGAAACACAACGTCCCAGCTAACACCATATGGGACAAAGTCCGTCGAATAATGGGGAAACGTAGTTCTGTAATTCCGGGCCTTCTAAACAATGGAATAACGACCACCAGTCCAATAGACATTGCTGAAATATTTGCTACCACATTTTCACAAATAAGCAGCTCAAATAATTACGACCCGGAATTTCTGAAAATCAAAGATACTGCAGAAAAACGAAACCTAAATTTTCAATCTGACAACACTGAAGACTACAATGCACCGTTCACATCCGAGGAGCTGGAGGCGGCACTAGACACATCCCCTGACACCTCCCCTGGCCCTGATAACATCCATAACCGCATGCTTCGTCATCTTCCACCAGCTGGAAAATCCTTTCTTCTGTCTATGTACAATAGAATCTGGACTGAGGGTGTATTTCCATCTGCTTGGCGTTCTGCCATTGTAATTCCAGTCCAGAAACCGGGAAAGGACCCTTCTTTACCTGGCAATTACAGGCCAATCTGTCTCACCAGCTGTGTGTGCAAGGTTATGGAAAAGATGATAAGCAAATGCCTGATGTGGGTACTCGAATCGGGAAACCGATTATCTAACATCCAATGTGGTTTTCGCAAGCGCAGATCCGCCGCAGACCATCTTGTTCGGCTGGAGACCGCCATTAGAGATGCTTTCCTCAAGAAGGAACATCTTGTGGCGGTCTTTTTTGATCTAGAAAAGGCTTACGATACCACGTGGCGTTTCGGAATTCTGCAAACCCTGTATGACTGGGGACTTCGTGGCAGTCTGCCAACGTTTATTGAGAAGTTCATGGCAGAGCGGTATTTCCGAGTTCGAGTAGGCACCACACTTTCTAACGAACATCTCCAAGAAAATGGCGTTCCGCAGGGGTCTGTATTAAGTGTTCTTCTTTTCTGCATTGCGATCAATGGCATTGCCCACTGTGTAGGTAACCGAGTATCTTCTCTCTTGTACGTTGATGACTTCAGTCTATATTACAGTTCCCGATACCTCCCATCTATCGGTCGACAGTTGCAACTGGTCATCAATGTGCTATCGGAGTGGTCTCTTCGCAATGGCTTTAAATTCTCCACTCAAAAGACGCAGTGTGTCCACTTCTACAACCAACGTGGACTCCATCCACATCCTGACCTGCGTCTTAATGGAGTGGAATTGCAATATACAGACACTGCGAGGTTTTTGGGCCTTATCTTTGATTATAAATTAACGTGGGAGGCGCATATCCGTGATTTGAGAAGGCGTTGTGAAAAATCTTTAAACATTTTACGCCTTTTGTCAGGGGTTCGCTGGGGTGCAGACCGCATAGTGCTTTTACGTCTATATCGTTCTCTTATCCGTTCAAAGCTAGATTATGGCTGTTTTATCTATGGCTCAGCAAATAAATCTAAGCTACGTTTCTTAGACACTATCCATCATCATGGGATACGACTCGCTACAGGTGCCTTCCGAACGAGTCGGATAGCGAGCCTGTATTGTGAAGCGGGGGAACCATCACTGTATCGGCGACGTAATGTCCTGTTGTGCTCATATGCGGTTAAACTCCGCTCGCAGCCTGAGCACAATTCTTTCGACTCTTTCCATCATTCGTCTCTTTACGGCCGATACAATGAAAATCCACGGAGACCTCGTCCAGCAGGTGTGCGATTCCGTGAACTGCTCTCTGAGCTCGATGTCGATCTACCATCCGTTCGCACACTAGAATACACCACCACTCCACCGTGGATTATGCGACGCCCCATGTTTGATGTAAGCCTGAGCCAAAGTTTTAAGAATTTTACACCAGCTTTTGTTTATAGACTTCGTTTTAGTGAACTTTTATCGCGATATCCAAATTATTCTTTAGTTTATACTGACGGATCCCGAGTAAATGATTGTGTTGGTTGCTCCTTCGTTGCAAATGGACAGATATTTAAATATAAACTGAGCGAATATACCAGTGTTTTTACTGCAGAATTATATGCTTTTTACAGAGTTTTATTGTTTTTAATTCGAGAACCTCGGGGCAGATACCTAATCTGCTCTGACTCTTTAAGTGCCATTCAGTCTTTGCAGTGTCTCTATTCAGAGAACTCAGCTGTGTTAAGAACTCAGCAGCTGTTCCACACACTCTTAAGCTCTGATTGCGAGATTGGAGTAGTGTGGATTCCTGGCCATGTCGGAATTGGTGGGAATGAGGCCGCAGATGCTGCAGCCAAAGATGGTGCCACGAATGGCACTCTGGTATATTGGCGCGAGAGGTGGCAAGATTTACAAAATTATTTGAAATGTAGAATATGGTGGCAATGGGAAGGAGAATGGTCTGCACAAGAGGAAAACAAATTACGTAGAATAAAGAATACTGTTCGAGTTTGGGATTCGTCCACAAGAGCGTCACGACACGAAGAAGTTTTACTCACCCGGTTGAGGATTGGCCACTGTTATCTGACACATGGCCATCTGCTACGTGGCGAGCTTCAGCCGGAGTGTGATCTATGCCATGTTCCACTTACAGTGGAACATTTTTTATTACATTGTAGAAAATATGACCGTGTCCGTCGGCAATATGGAATTCGGCCGACTCTTCGTGACGCTCTTGGAAATGATTTTAATTGTACAAATGCAGTCCTGAGATTTTTATCGAGTACTGGACTTGACAGGGTGATTTAGTTTTTGACCCGTTTTAATTATCCTCCGGACCCTTTACATCCGGAGGTTACACTTGTTATTTAGTATATAAGTTTTTTAACAAACTTGACATTCGGACCTTTTACATCCGAGTATTTTAGAAATGCGCCAGATAATTTATTTATGGTAGCATTTGTATTGTTATTTTATCTCTTTTTAAATATTAGTTAAGGTCAGATTTTTTATAATGTTTTATGCATCACCCTGTTGAAACTGCATTTGTGTACCTCGTTTTAATCGTGACAACGTTTTTTAGTTCTTTAAGCATTCTGATTATTGTATAGTTTCTGTTTAAAGAATTTTAGACAAGGGCGCAAATAGCCATAGATGCTGACGCGCCCTTTTTAAACCCCACTAACTAACTAAATCTTAACGCGAAAAATTTTACAAATGTGATGGTTATTGCTATGAAAAGTAAAGTCAACTCCCTATAATTCGTTCTGGGGATAATTCGCAATTCTTCTGGGAGGGAGAGGCGAAGTTACGCTGTTACATTTTTTACCTGATTTATAGTGTCTCCCTACTTAAGAAATTTGTGATCTGAAATCAGAAAAAATGAACAGTCCTCTAAGGAAAAAAAAAAAAAGACATTATTTTTTGTTAAACTAAAGTATCATACGATATATTGTTGTTGTTTTCTAATGCCAGCCATTTGACCTCTTGCACTCCAATATTTTTCAAAGATATTGTCATGGTTAGCCACTGACGCACAGATTTTGAGATGTTCTGAATCCATTTCTTGATTTGAGTTGCACAATGGACAGTTAGGAGACTGATATATTCCAATTCTATGCAGATGCTTGGTCAAACAGTCATGGCCTGTTGCCAATCTAAATGCAGCTACAGATGATTTTCATGGTAAATCGGGTTTGGTTTAATTTGTAGATTTTCTTTTAAATTCGGAACGTTGATTTTCTGTTTTAATTCTTGAACCATGGATATGAAACTTCTTTGAGTTTTTAATCTACAGAGAGGACTGTATGAATGCCAATTGTTTCCGGGTAATCTGATAAGTTTTTCATATTGAATCAGTGCTTTTTCTTCTATTATCATTTTGATGCTGTTAATATTAGTGAGGAATCTCATAGAATCTATTGGAGTTGTTTTGATTCCACCAGTAATGAGCCTGAGAGCTTGGTTTTGAACACGTTCTATTTCGTTTATGAAAGGTGAAGTAATTAAAATTTCTCCGCAGTACGTCAGCACTGGCTGTATAAACATTTTGTATGTAGTGTTCAAAGTATTTCTAGAGCAACCCCATTTCTTCCCTGCTAGTCTTTCAGAAGAGAGAATCTTTTACGAGCTTTTTCAGAAATATATTTCAAATGGTATATTGTAAAACTAGTGTTCCTTGTTTTAAGATTCTATCCCACTGCAGCACTGTATAATATTATAATGTTTCAAAATGTTTGCACTGTTTCACATTTTGCACGTGATTTTGAAGTGTATTCTAGTAATTAAACCTGACAGAATAACGTTTACTGTACTTTAAATAATAATAAAACATTTTGTGGATAATTTGCAGTTTTCGATATTTCGCGGAAGTGCATGCATTAAAAACCGTCGGGAGTCGACTGTACAGTATTATGTATAATACTCACTGTTATACTTTATTTCTCTCATACTTCTAGATTTTTTAGTTCAGTGGATGATGTTCTTACATCAGTTCAGAAGACAGAAGAAAGCTTACGTCGACTAAAGAAGATTCGAGATCGTTCTACTGCCACTACAAGTAGTGAGGCCAAAGGCATTGGAGATGACGACAAGATTAGGCACCAGCTTCTCCTCGATGTGTACAGTTATTGTGAAGGGGTAAGTCACTAAGGTTTAGATTTATACCAAAAGTTAAAATGCAATGTGTTTGTAAAGTCATGGTTGCGCTTTTTTAAATTTAATTTAAACAGTATTTGACATATTGCTTCCTTAAATTATTTGTTTTATTATTGTTTAAGCATTATATCATATCTCATTTATATTTTGTCGTTGCATAACAATTACCAAGTCAGCAGTGAGTCAGCAAGTGGTTTACATATAGCAGTGCTTAAAGCATAATAGCTAGGAACACTGTAAAATCGTAAATAAAATATATCAAAGTCTGTAAATAAAACTACTGTAATTCGTGAAAAAAGTCTGTATATAAATCCTAAATCGTGAAAAACGTCGTTATTTAAATACCTATCTATCTTCTATCTTCGTAGTGTATCCAGCTATTTGCTGACAACATGTGTTCCACTATGTTTCACTATGAATTTCCTCTTCTTACAATTGATGGGTAAAAAGCACGATGCTTGTTGTATATTTCAGCAGCCACATTCCAAAGATGAGATGTGTTCAGTATATAATGGAGAGAATTGTCCGAAGTTACAGGGACTGCAGATTTTAGATTAGTTCTTTGGATGTTTGTGACAGGGCAGTTTAAGAGGGCATGTTCCAAATCTTCTTCGTTATTGTTGCACCAGCAACAACTACTAGAGTCAACAAGATTAAAGCGGTGAAGATACTTCTGAGTGATAATATGGCCTGTCCTGGCCCTTGCTAAGAAAGTTTGTATGTGTCTGGGAATGTTGCAGAACATTTGTAAATCATTAGGTTTCTTCTGAATGTTTTGAAGAACTTGGCCTTTATCAGAAGAAAGCCATAATTCGACACATAAATTTGTTAAATGAGAATTAACTGCAGAATATGCGCTGGTTAAAGAAGTTATTTGCATAGGTTTGGGCCCCAAAGATGTTGCCTGTTTAGCAATATTATCTACAACCTCATTTCCAGTAATGCCGCAGTGACTAGGCATCCATGGAATACTATTTCTTTTTGAAGATTTAGTTTATATAATATTTTTTGTATAGATTCAAATTGCTATGTAAATCGTAAAAAAGTTGAGTCTTTATTTAAATATGAGGGAGTCAGAAGTAAAGGAGTACAAGTGACATTTCTGAGAACGTGAGGTAAGTGCATCTAGGGCAAGCTAAAACATTAAAAATTTTAGTGGCAAAGGGATACATCTTTTAACCACCTCACATATTAAAACTGAAATAACAGATTTCACGGAATTTACAAAATCTTAAGTACTTTCAACCACATATTCTCACAGATAACTAAGTGCACTTATACCCCTGCCCCCTAGGGGCATATTCGTGATGCACGATATTTGTAGAATCGAAAAAGAACCAGCAACATTATCTTCACATTGAACCAACTTTGTCACGCTTTTTTCGGTCGCTGCGAACCTGGGTCCTTCTACCTCGATGATTATACCTTTGTTTCTGGGTCATACCCATAAACCCATGATTCGTTACCTGTAATTACCCTATTTAACAAATCTAGGTCATTATCACCCTGATTAATCAGTTCTTGGAACACTTGAAGTCAGTGTTGTTTCTGCTCGTCTGACAATTATTTTGGAATGAATTTCGTGGACACTCAACACACGTTCAAATCTTCAGTTAAAATTGACTAAACTGCATAGAAACTTAAATTCAGTTCATCAGCCGTTTTCCTAATTGTAAGTCGACAGTCAGAGCACACTAAATTGTGAACTTTCACAATGTTTTCGCTCAGACATTTATCCCCGAAAGCTGTTTTTAAGAGTTCATAAGTCTC
This sequence comes from Periplaneta americana, assembly GCF_040183065.1. Taxonomy (NCBI): domain Eukaryota; kingdom Metazoa; phylum Arthropoda; class Insecta; order Blattodea; family Blattidae; genus Periplaneta; species Periplaneta americana. The sequence goes on from NC_091122.1 coordinate 150,819,550, forward strand.
CGAAGTTGATTTCCCGGTTTTAAAACAAAATTTATTACAAACTCGTATGCAGTTATATTGTCAGACTCCAAAGCAGCTATTCTATCAATAGTCTCTAAAACACACACCATCTCAAACAGCAGAAATAACTAAAGTGCTCTCTCAATTAATATCACTCAATAAAAGAATTGTATTCCAATGGATACCATCCCATTGTGGAATCCTGGGAAACGAGAATGCGGATGCTTTAGCAAAGAAAGGCAGCACTGCTACTTACAGACCTGTTACTAAATCTATGTATTACTCTGTGAAAAGATTTATTAATTCTACATACTTAGACTTCAACAAACAAAATTTGGTAACACAATCTCAAGGGAAAAAATGGAACTCTCTGCATCATAATCCACAGTGAATTCCCGATTTACCACGAAAATCGTCTGTAGCTGCATTTAGCTTGGCAACAGGCCATGATTGTTTGGCCAAACACCTGCACAGAATTGGAATATATCAGTCCCCTAAGTGCCCATTGTGCAACTCAAACCAAGAAATGGATTCGGAACACCTCAAAATCTGTGCTTCAGTGACTGACCATGATAATATCTTTGAAAAATATTGGAGTGGAAGAGGTCAAATGACTTTATTGTCAAATGCCTGGCATTAGAAAACAACAACAGCATTACAAACTCGTTCCGTTTTTTCATACATTTGCAAAATCAATAAATCCTCCTAGAACCAAAAACACGTCTTCACTCACCAGGCTGAAACTCTCTACTAAACAAAGATATCATGATGATCTTTTCAGGACGTTTCAAGGATAAAACAAGCTTTCTCTTATAGACCTCCAGGCAAACCTACCCCCCCCTCCTATTGAGTAGTGGCGGCTCTTGTCTTAAAACTTTCCAATCACACCTCGTATATTGATTTTGTGCAGTTTTTTTTCCTATATCTGTTGTCAATTGTGAAACATCACAACCTTTCATCCAATGTTAATTCTTAATTTCAGATTGAAAGTGTCGGTGTGACGAGAAAGAATGTGGATAAATTAGAAGAACTTGTTGCATTGGTGGAATCTGCCAGAACTAAAAGCGATACAAGTAAATGATGAAGTATGCAAGAGAGAATGCGGTGTAAATTGAATCCTGCAGTAGTATGTAATGTACATAGTGGTGTGATTCTTTGAAGAAGTTGCTGAAGCGAACCTTCCTACAAATGAATGCAGTTTTAATAAGTCTTTTGCCACTAGTGCCTCTTGTGTGTGTGAAATATAAAATAAAATTCCGCCATGTAAATTTTTTATTTTACATATGTTATTTTCTCTCAGAATTACAAATTGAATACAGGCTATTTATGCACAGGTTTTGTTTCCTTGCTGCTGTTCTGGTTTTCCTATAAGGAAGCCATAGTATTGGTAAAATCAAATTTCTAACAATGTTGAACATTTACCGGACGAAATTTTATGTAAATTTGCCACAGTACACTTTAAAATTTGTGCACACTGTCTTGATCTGTCACTCTTACAAGTGGTTGCACACTTACATACTAAGCTGGAATAAATATAACGTCAAATTAAAAGTGCATTTGATATGTATAATGAATGATTTGCAAGGTGTTGGTGGCAGCATTGTAGCAGCATAGTAGAGGAGACTTTTAAATATTAGTACAAAAAACTATAAAAGTATACATGTTTATAAACATTGCATATTTAGGATGAAATACATTTTTGATTTGAACAAACCTATTTTTCAGTCTTATTTCAGTCTTACAGGATTTATTCTCACTTTCAGTCAGAAGCCATTGAAGTATCCTCTTCAATGTATAAGGAACAGAATAACTTATTGTGTTTGAAGTTAAGTATATGTGTAGTATATTCTCCTTTTTATAGGAGAAGATAATTGTTTGACATGCAATTTTGACAAAGAAAATTCATTTAAGATTTTTAGATACATTCTTATTCTCACTTTTACATGCTAACAATGCATCTGTCACAGAAACTTCTTATGCTATTTTATGTTTCTTTTTTATAGTCCCGTCGCTCTTATTTCCGGCAGCCAATCATGTTGCAGGCCAGCTACATTTAAACTTGTGCGTCTTGTGATTTACTGCTGCTGACTATTCACTTCCTAAGGCTGGATGAATACTTATAATCCTTTCACTGTAAGAAAAATCCTAATATAAACAATAGCACGTGACTGAAGTGAGGCTTCATTGGCTGCTGTTTGGCGCCATAGATTCTCAGTACATGTTCCCGCCTGCTGTTGTACATTCTGCTTCATGTTAAACATTTCCTGTTGCTTGTCAAGTAGGCCTAACCTCACTACTATGCATTCATTTGCTTAGGAATCATTTACTTTATAATTACTGTAATTAAAACTCACATAATTTATTATATACATTTAAGACAATTCGTTTTTCTCCACTTTTCAGAGGGTTTCCACTCTTATGTTTAATAACCACACACACCGAGGATGCAGAAGCCTTCACGTGCTTACGTGAACAACTACGAGCTCAAGTGACGCCAGCTTGTTACAAGAACAGACTACCTCGGTATTACTGTTGGTATTTATCTGCGTTCTTAGTACATAACAAAATATAAAAGTAGCTTTTCTTTTACATAGCGTTTTACGTATGAGTGAAGTTGTATGTTTCACTGTATTTAACAACTAGAATTCAATTTTTTATTTCCAAATAATACAAGATTATGGTTTCCAAATACTGACTATATTTTCCTGCGTCGTGTGAGTGTTTGGACTGTGAGCCAATCACGGGTATGACAGCCATGTGCTTGTGTTTACATTAGGATTTTTCTTACAGCGAAAACAGTATAATATAATCGCCCACCATTTTGGATCTTTCGCTGGCGTTCGCAGAAAGCACACGAGGACGTTAATTGCCGCTCAATTAGTTGCTCAATTACAGTGCATTTGATTTATTATCATAGGAGCTACGACATGATCATGTTTAATGGTGCGACAAACAGATTCCTCGTCTGGTAGCTTGGCAACGAAAGAACAAAAATGGCAAACGATACTACCTAACTAGACTTTACAGAGCCTTCACTTCCTAAGGCGTAAGGAAAGAGGAGGAGTCACGCTGGAAATAACAGTGACGCAACTATAGATACTTAAGTGTAGCAGCCATAAGGTACCTATTACACTCAGTGGTCTACTTTTTTTTTCAATGCGTTATACATGAGGAAGCGCATGCGGTCAAAAAGACCATGCTACTGAAAATATGTTATGATTGCTTGAGCATTTTGTCTCGTGATATTATTTTTATTTTAAACATTACAAGATTTTTAATAATACAACCTTGGAACATTTTATTACATTTTCGCAGTACATTTTTTTCTATTTCAAAAGTTAATTACAGTATTTATGTTTTCTTTAATGCTATAACCTAAATTGCAGCAACACAATGTTTGAATTAAATCTCTAATGCAAATGGAGAAAATATCACAGTGCTTTTATAAAAATAAAGTAACACAACAGACAGTCGAGTCTGTGGCCATTGCCATTTTCTTTATATGTAATGTTGAAGTTGATATGTTCTTCAGAGTCCTGGTACCGATGTTCTGTTTAAAAAGAGTGGATTTATTACTACTCATCTCCTGGGGATCATATTATCCTTAAAAAGATTGTTAATCGGAAGATACACTTTGTCTTCCTCAAACAAAAAAATAAATATAAAGATAAACTCAATTAAATAAAAAAAGGAAATGTAGACTTACTGTGTACGATCTCAATATCTTGTACACAAGCCACCTACCCTTCTAAAACTGGTAAGTATGATTCCGCAAAGCATGGAATCGACGAGCTCCCGGAAACACTCGGGACCCTAAGAGAAATCGGATTAGAGATACCCAATTCCTCCTCCTCATCATTAGCCAGGTATTCCTAGATCTGTAGATTTGAAACCACAGTTCGTCTTGATTCTGAGTGTCTCGCGCATGCATGCTGAAAGGTTTGCAGTTTGGAACCTGCCAGGGGAGAAAATCTTCTGATTGCAAGATCTGTAAATTTACATCTTTTATTTACAACAAATCAATTTTCAATGGGTTACAACATTCTGGATTGCAGGAATTTCAACAGCTCCCTTAGCGATACGTTATGTATGAAGGCTTTCCACATCCAAGCATGTAGTCGACCTGGTTGGCAAGTTGGTATAGCGCTGGCCTTCTATGCCCAAGATTGCGGGTTCGATCCCGGGCCAGTTCGATGGCATTTAAGTGTGCTTAAATGCGACAGGCTCATGTCAGTAGATTTACTGGCATGTAAAAGAACTCCTGCGGGACAAAATTCCAGCACATCCGGCGACTCTGATATAACCTCTGCAGTTGCGAGCGTCGTTAAATAAAACATAACATTTTTTTTTTTTTTTTCCAAGCATGTGTAGTGTCTTCCAATTTGGTCTTGGTCATTTCAAACAGTTCAAAATTTTTTTTCCAGAACTGTACTATTTATGTATTACCAGTACATACATTTCACATTCATACTGGTCCTGGACTTGTTAATTTTTTTTTATTGTGGTATAGTTACATCTTTTTTTTTCTGGAGTTGTTCATATCAATGGCCTATATTTAGTTTATTGTCATAAATAGGGTCCGTATTCCAGCTACGTATAAACTGGAATGAAGTTGCCTGATTCGAAGTATATATGACGTCACAGCACAGGTACAGGTACATTTGTATACAAAATAGTTACGCATTCTCTTCCTCTAGAAAGTCAAAATCAGGATGCAGTCATAGTGAGTAGTCTTATAGATCACTGCTCTTACCAGTCGTATTATTTAAATAACTACATCTTTGTGACTGATTGAAGGTTCAATGCAGAGGTAAAATGCCGTGGGTAAGACGCTTAAGCATGTAATATTGCAGGGCATAGTTGAGGATATTTGAACTAGTATTTTCACTGTCAGTATAGACAAATATTACATATACATTGTGTAAAATAAACGTAAGAGTGACAAAAACAGTGCACTGAAAGACACTGCAGTAGCAAAAGACACGGAAAGTGTATTGAACGTAATCCAAAACTATCAGTACCATCAAAATCTGAAAATTTAGCATGGATTTATGTAGCCTACCATGATGATGTTGTTTTCTAATGCCAGGCATTTGACAATAAAGTCATTTGACCTCTTGCACTCCAATATTTTTCAAAGATATTGTCATGGTTAGCCACTGACGCACAGATTTTGAGATGTTCTGAATTCATTTCTTGATTTGAGTTGCACAATGGACAGTCAGGAGACTGATATATTCCAATTTTAAATGGCAAGTTGTAGCCGATTTAAGTGAACACCATATTTTAATGTTTTGGTAATAACATCATGTGCTAATGAAAGAATTTCTTGCAATATAAAATCATTTCAAGTGACATCCACATATGTTCAAGTTCCATAACTTACGAATGCACGTTATTATTCACTGCAAAGATCACGACGAAAATGAACATCACTGCTCAAGCATGTCTTTACTAGTATAGCTTCAGAATGTCGAGAGTTGACTGTACTCCACGAACATGCAGCGAGATGCGTTTGTTTATATCCTTATCCGTTGCATTACCTGTGTTCCGCGTACTATATACCCACTGTGTCTTTAACTTCAGTCTTTAGGTAGCTGGAATACGTAGCCTATTCATAAATGTTTGTTTCTTGTGGAAGGTAACTTCACATTGGACACAAAAGAGCCAGAAACAAAGAATTCAATAAATACAGCACTATATTGAAGCAGACTACATATAAGGGGTTTCGATGGTTTTATTATGGATTTTGGGAAGTGGTAGCAGGTGTTACAAAGAACAGGCTTTGTTAATGAAACCATATCTAGCATTGCTCCACTACAATGCTATATGTACTTATAAATTAGACAGCTCTCTTTTACATTTCCATAGAGGGATGTGAGGACCTAGGTTGTATATTTTTATGAGGGTCAAACTTTTTCTACATAGCTATTACAACATTTTGAATTGCATGGTTTAGACAAGAATATAAAAATGACATCTGACTGGCTTATAGCAAACATTGCAATGTCATACCATTGACTTTCGAATTCGCTTGGTTTCCTTATGATGCGATCACAAGTGGCTAACATTCTCGCTGAAAGATCTCCTTTCTAAGATCTACCTTTTACGATAAATTCCATTCCATATTCGAGGAATATCACTTTTGCTGACGTCGTACAAAATGTTGTCCAATATTCTTTTGAGAAGATTAATTCTGTACGTAGATGAAATTATTGGGGATCATCAGTGCGGTTTTAGACGTAATAGATCGACTATTGATCAGATTTTTTGTATTTGACAGATATTGGAGAAAAAATGGAAGTATAAGGGTACAGTGCACCAGTTATTCATAGATTTCAAAAAGGCATATGATTCGGTTAAGAGAAGTTTTATATAATAATCTTATTGAATTTGGTATTCCCAAGAAATTAATTTGTTCGATTAATTAAAATGTGTCTCATTGAAACTTACAATAGAGTCTGTATAGGCCAGTTTCTATCTCGTGCTTTTGCAATTCACTGCGGGCTAAAGCAAGGAGATGCACTATCACCTTTACTTTTTAACTTTGCTCTAGAATATGCCATTAGGAAAGTTCAGGATAACAGACAGGATTTGGAATTGAACGGGTTACATCAGCTTCTTGTCTATGCAGATGACGTGAATATGTTAGGAGAAAATTCACAAACGGTTAGGGAAAACACGGAAATTTTACTTGCAGCAAGTAAAGCGATAGGTTTGGAAGTAAATACACACACACAAACACACGGATATATACATACTTATATACATATACAGATATACACATATACATGCAGGATGTTTGCAGTGCTCTATTGCAGTAATGACTCAAGAGAAATGGTTGATTGCTATACAAGCAGATAGGTAAAAACAATGTGAACAGTTAATGTCTTGAATCTATTTTTGCGTATCAAACCATTTACCCATGAATTTAAATTGAATAATTGCAAAAATCATTAAAATAAATCTTGCAACGCAATGCACTATTGCGCATCACTGAGTACAGCAGAGGGGAGGGGGAAGGTAAGGAGTGCAGTCCGCGCTTGGTAGATATATTGTAGTAGCCATAATGTTGCCAAGTGTCTCATAGAAACATAATGATTTCTTCTAAAACAGTGAATGTTGGAGAAAAAAACTTATTTCCATTTTTCAACTCTCTCCTCATGATCTATTATCAGTTTCATTTTGGAGCAGAGGTTACCATCCACCATATATATATATATATATATATATACACACACACACACACACACACACACACACACACACACACACGTATACATATACATTTTACTTTTTACTGCCTTGGCTATCTCATTTCGATTGAAACATCTAAACAGTTAGGAATTTAATTTATCAACAGATTATGATTTACACTGGAAGTATTGTAAACGATATGAACTCTACTTGTGGCACAGCTAACAAACTCAGGTATTAATAACTGTAGCTACAATACTGTACACAATGTTTCCAGACAGCTTGTGAATAAGCTGGAAGAGTGTCTGCATCACTGAAGCAAAAAATGGATTGCTCGCTGTGTGACTGATGCAGAGCACATAGGCTACTATCCCCAACTACTAGGTTATTTAGCATTTATGAAATTGATAATAGATGGTAATTTACAAGATTTTTTTTTTAATTGGGTTATTTTACGACACTGTATCAACATCTAGGTTATTTAGCGTCTGAATGATATGAAGGTGATAATGCCGGTGAAATGAGTCCGGGGTCCAGCACCGAAAGTTACCCAGCATTTGCTCGTATTGGGTTGAGGCAAAACCCCGGAAAAAACCTCAACCAGGTAACTTGCCCCGACCGGGATTCGAATCCGGGCCACCTGGTTTCGCAGCCAGATGCGCTGACCATTACTCCACAGGTGTGGACACTTTACAAGATAAAGTAGAGGATTTACCATGCGATTACCCGACATTCGCCTTACAGTTGGGGAGAAAACCTCGGAAAAATACTGAATCAGGTAATCGCCCGAAATGGGAATCGAAACCACACCTGAGCGCAGCTCTAGATGAGCAGGCAAGCACACTTACCTCCTGAGCTACATCAGTGGCCCTCAGATATGAATGAAGTGTCGTAATGGTTAGACCTACAGTTTCTTTTTGAAGAGTCTATGTATACATCTGTGGATGTTGGTTCAAATGGTTTTAGTTAAGCGTCCATTCAATACATAAGGTAAGAATACTTTCTTATTATGTAAAATATAGTTCTCGTGGTGGTTCTAGTCACTCCTCTGGGAAGCATATGGCCTTAATGAAAGCATGCCATCGAAGTCTGTTCTCTGCCAAAACTTTGATTTCAGTCCAGCCGTGTTGTTTAGCTTTTCTTACATTATTTCGCAAAGTAATTTTTGGCCTCCCTCTATTTCTCGTTTCTCTTTGAGGATGCCAGTCTAAGGCCACCTTTGCTATATTTTCATTTTTTCTTCTAAGAGCATGTCCTTTTATCAAATACTGCTGTACCTTACTATAATAATACCGGATAGCTGTATACTAGCAGCATTGACATGAGTGCGAAATATCGCGGACTTGACATCTAGCGGAGTGGCGTAGAATTACGTCCACAAATACAAATATTAATTGAATAGTACCGTATTTAATGTAACATTATTTTATATCAAAGCTGCATATTATGAGAAATATTGCATGCTTCATATTATTTTCCGTAATTAATTGTTGCGTATTTTTTCATTGCTTTAGTGAGACAAAATTAATTCTGACATATAGAATGAATTTAAAATAGCGCTTTATATACCCATTACTAACAACTGCAAAGATAAAAATGGTAGTAATCTGTTGCTTGTAATAATAAGTTAAATGCATGTGGACAACAATAAAACTTACGTAATTAGTTAAAACCTTAAAATTTCCAATATATTTTAACTTAACTTCATTTATTAGGCCTAAATAAAAAAGCTAATTTTTATTGTTCTATCAACACAGAGACAAAGGCATTAGGCCTAATAAAGAAACTCTCGGAAATCTAAAGTAAGATTTGGGGCAATTTGTAATGCTGTAATTGTAGCAATTATAAACAGCACATATACACCCTGACATTTTAACACAGCACTAATTAATAAAACTATTAACTAGCCCAGCAACAATATACATTGCAGTTGATTACAGCTTTATTCGCGAATATCTCCACCTAGGTAGCAGCACCAGCGTCGTTCGCGCGCAGAACTGCTAGCTGTCCGGTATTATTATAGTAAGGTATTAGCTTTTATTTTTATGGGCAGCTGTTTTGTTATTTTTGTCAAACTGCTGTGAATACTTGAAAAAGTGCACAATTAGAGGGAAATTTCAACTTAAGCTCAACAGTTCTCTTATTAGTATTCTCTTTCTTTCAGCGCGCTCGAAACAAATCACCTTTTCATTTCACTGCGTAGGTACGTGTTGAGAAGGTAAAAATGAAATCTCGGAAATTAATGAGGGAAAGGAAACTAATCAAGTAATCATATTAGACCCTTTACGAATTCTTCCGGTACTATTCTCGAACTAGCATTATGGTCAATTCCGTAACTATCATAAGAAGCATATAGGCTCTTTCTAGTTCTTTAATGAATTAGAAATCGAGTAGTATTTCACATATTCGAGTTCCGATACATTCCAGCGGCATAAAAAGACCACTGCATTTAGTGACTACCAAAATATCTGACTGAAATACTTTATTATATAATTTAATGGTATGCAGCGCGTGCCTCGTACCGTACCTAGTATAATATACTCATACTTAAATTACGCACTTCGCAAATTTACGTGTGACATCGCACAGTCTACTAGGTTTATAAAAAGTTTGTCGTACTGTCTAATTACATATCTAGGATAAATATTTAGAGATAATACACTAATATATAATTGCCGAGAAACGTCTAAGTTTACAGATAAACACTGCAATGAACAACAAATTGCTTAATACAATAAACAGATTTGTTTCAAGTATTTAAAAATTAAAAGCCCTCCTTTCTAACATGTGACAAAACATGCCACACGTGACTAAACGTCATCGTAGAACTTGCGCTTTTAGTCTGATTATCAGTGGCCTCTAGTGGTAGAAATACGATACATTTCGTCAATAAGCAAGTGGCAGAAAATTGCAAAACTGAATTTTACAAGAAATTTTATCGTGAAAAATGGCAGATAACGAGCAAAAAGCAATGCAGTTGATGGCAGAGGCGGAGAAGAAATTAAGTTCATCGAAAGGCTTCTTTGGATCATTATTTGGGTAATTATAAAACTCGTTTCAAGAAATTTTGTTCGAATGACAACTACAACTTACACTCCGGATTTGCATAGTCTCGAATTAGTTTATGAACTATAAATTGACAATAAATTTGAAATCTAATTTTTAATAGAGTTCTGTCACATAAATATAATTGCAGACAACATGAACTATGATGAACATTATAAGTTACTGCACAACACGTTTCGTTGTTCAAGTGCTGTAGGTATACCAAGTAGACCTATTGTTATAGCCTACGTTGCTTTTCAGGGGGTCTTCAAAAGTAGAAGAAGCTGTGGAATGTTATCAACGAGCAGCAAATATGTTCAAAATGGCAAAAAAGTGGGGAGCAGCAGGAAATGCCTTCTGTGAAGCAGCCTCTCTTCATGCAAAAGCAGGCAGCAAACATGATGCAGCAACTAATTTTGTAGATGCTGCAAATTGCTTCAAGAAGTCAGACCCAAATGGTAAGGGCTAATAATTCAATTATAACTATATTTGCCTAATTTTATGTTTTATATTATGTATAAAAGTATGAAAATATTCTATATGTTATGACTCACAAAGAGCTAACTCTATTTTCCTACGTAGGCAACTGGCCTGTATGACAACATATGTCGGGAGTATGTACCGTACATTAACCATGTCCCATTCCATTTGTTATATACGTAAAGATAACTACACACTAACTGCTATGTTGAATACCTACGCCTTTTTTTTTTGTGATTAGAATTTTAGAAAAGTAAGTTATTTACGTAATGACTATTTCTTGACAACGAATTTTATGCATCATAACACGTTATTAAAAATTGTGTTATTCAATTTGAATTATTCTTATTATGTAGGCCTAGTACTACCCCATTCTAGTATATACAGTCACGAAGCTCAGTACGTAGTAAATATGCATCCATAGATAGTTGCTAACTACTAGGATCGTTAATATCGCCTCATTACAGACAATGCGAAATAGTACCAGCACAGTCTATTGTTCCTAGCAACCTCACAACTCAAGTTTCGTGATTGTATATACTAGACTGTGGTACTACTATTATCCTAAGGGACTTTTCTGTCGCACACGACACTGAAATCTCCAACTTGCATTTTTCTTAGTTCTACAGTGCGAGAATCTGTGACAGATTAGGTTAGGTTATTTAGTCTTTTCGTAGTATGTCTTGCATATACGACTGTGTCACAGGTTAGGTGAGGTTAGTTTAGACATTTTATATCTTTGTATAGGGTATACTATGTGAAGTGAAATATTCATTTCGCATTTATTTTGAGATGTTCTGCCATTTTATTTCACGTGTTCAGTAATCACTTTTAGGTTACGTATACTGATCAGTTCTTTCCAATTTCTGCTATTTTGTTTTCAGGTCAACCGACGTTTAATCCTACCTATATGAATTCTTCACATTCCAAACTAGCTTCTCTTTAAAAATTAGACGATTTTTCCACTTTTTTTCGTAAAAAAACCTTCAGTATCGTGTGATGTAGAAAACTCATTTAAAGTAACTTAGGCCTACTTAAACAATAAATTGAAAAAAATTTATTGTAAATTGAAGAAGTGCTCCTTACAAAATAGGTTCACCTGAGAATACACTGTTATAAATCAGACTCACTTTTACTATTTATGTGAAGAAATGATTTCTTGTAACAATTGTTTGTTCTGAAGCATTAAGTCATGAAATGCAGCACAATCTGCGCTGAAAAATGATTTCACAATAAGCATTGATTTTATTGTCTTTATATGCAACTTGTTTTTCTCATCAGTCTATAGTGAGTTCATGCAGGAGAACAATCTTTCAACATTTGCATTTGTACCAAGAATATACGTAATGAATTCTATCACTTATTTAAAGTTCATCGAAATATTTTGATTTAATAATTTCAACTTACTATCTTCTTTAGAATTCAGAACATTTTTCACAATTATGATCTCAGTCATGGGCGTCATGGCAGGTGGGGACAAGGGGGAACCCCCCCCCCCCCTCAGTCATTTTCCGAAACATACGTAGTTCCGAAGGAAACTAATTTACTCAGTAAAAAAAAAATGGAATTTTTAATTCGAGGCAAGGTGATTTGAAGAATGTAGTTCGTCCCAATGTTATTTTATAGGATTTTACCAAACTGCTTTAACCACTGGTGAAGCCATAGCATCATTCATTTGAGATGTTCTCATTAGACTACAACTGCCATTGGCAAATCTTGGACAACAAGCTTGTGATGGGATTGAAAACATGAGAGTGTTCAATAAAGTTATTCAGTACATCATAATTGACAAACAATCTTTGGCTTATGTGCATTGTGGTGCTCATTGCTGTAACTTGGTCATGTAGAAGAGTTGTAATTAATGTAGAACAGTAAAAATTCTATGGAATGGGCCAATCAAGTTGGGAATCTTATTTTCCAACACTGAAGTTAAATCTGTATTTACCCACATTCATGAGGAAGCAATTCAGGGATCAATTGAAAATATTGCCAGGATCAAACCAGCCTGTCCCACGAAATGGATCTACCGAAAGTCACAAATAGAGAACATTCTCAAAAAAAATATTATTTGATCTTTGAAACATTGAGTAAACTATCAGAAGTAGATTATAAAGAAGGCAGTGGTCTAATCATTTTGTTTGAATTCAGAAAGAATAGTATTCAATCTTGAGAATTATCTTTAATGCAAATTATGCAATAAGTCATATGGTTGAATACCATTCGTTTTTAATTTATTACTTGACTTCTTGGAATTTTTCAAAGTGAACTCAAAATTGTTTTTGGAAATGGAGTAACTTAACATATCTTGGTTACCCTCTGGAGTGGCTGAATGATCAGACCTTCAGACTGTCATGCAGGCGGCCCGGGTTCGATTCCCGGTTATATCTGGAATTTTTTCATTGATAAAATCCATAGTGACGCTTGTGGCGGACAAGGTCGCAGTTGGGGTTTTTCCCAGGGTTCTCCTGTTTTTCCCCAAATTAGGCATTTACACCATTCTGTCACCATTTCTTCATTTCGTTATCATTTTGTAGCATCCCCTGAATGCCGGCTGGCAATGCATGGAGGGTGCTGGCCTAGGGACGAGTGGGGTTGCCTGCTCGAAATCTTGGGTACACAGAGAATCTTAGTGTGGGTTTGGGAATGCGTCACCAGGGAGTTAGCGCAATAGATCTCAAGAAGTTGTAGTGCTGAGCCATAGTGCCCCCCTCGGTTAAATTCAATTCAATGTCTTGGTTTATTGATGGGGGAACAGGTAATTGATGTCCTTCAACTCTTGGGAACAAGTCTTAACAGGGGAAGAAAAATACTATGGTAGGCCTTATTAAATCTGTTGAAACCATTATTGATGATTTAAACTGACTTAGGCTAATGAAAAGTTTCAGTCTATTTCAAAAGATTGCAATGGGAAAGCAAATTTGATGGAAAAGCTCGAGTCATACGGATATCAATCATATGAAGAATATTACCAACAAGAATACTGTGAAGTGATAGACACAGCTGTGGTAGAACTTCAAAATCGAATTTTCAATGGCCGTGGTGGAAAGAAACAAGTTCTGCTGAAAAATGTCATGATAAAAAGGGAAAATTTTGATGTGATAACATCTTATCCTGAAATAGTCATGAATGAATGAATGAATGAATGAAGCCACTGTGTCCCATGAAGGGCTAGGGAGGCCCTAGCCCTTCATGGGACACAGTGGGGGGAAGCTCGGATGGTGTGGTTCACATGATGAGCTATTTCACGTGAACAATATTTACATTCACATTCACTATGTGAGATACACTAGAGTTTGTCAAATTTTAGTTCTATATGAGTTTGTTCACTATTTGTCTCCACTCGTTCCTGTTGCGGGCGATGGTTGACCAGTTCCCTCCCAGCTGCTGCTTGAATGTATCTGCCCATCTTCTTCTTGGCCTGCCTTGTGTTCTCCTTCCTATGTAGAGGTCCCACATGGTGGTTTCTCGCGCCCATCTGCCTTGCTACTGCCTTGCTACATGACCACCCCACTTCCACTTCGTTATGAGGGCTTTTCTGTGTGTATGAATCAGGAAATTGAAATCAAACACCTAGAAGCTCCGGACATGTTATAATTAAAATTGGAAATACATTTGTTCCAATGAAAGAACAAGATTAGGGTACCTGCTTAAATGATGCTAAAGAAGCTTTGAAATCAATGATGAAAGAGGTTAGATGTCTATTTAGAAATGTAGAAAATATTGTCTGGCTTTTACTGATATGTCCATTATTCAGCTGTGAAGCTGAAAGAAGCTTCATTGCACTATGCAGATTCGAGACATACTTGCAGTCAACCTCTGACCCAAAAAAGGCTCAACTAGGTAACAGCGTGTCACATCTCTACGGACAAGTTCTGAATGAGAGTGACAACAGTAAGATTGCAAACATTTTCATTTCCAAGAATGACGCAAGGGAAAATGTATTCGGAATTGTCTGGGATTAAAACAGTATTTTTTTCTTTTACTATTTCACAGGGCAGTTATTACTGTATTAACAAGTGAACATCAAAATTATTGACGCAGTATAATAACATTGGCTATTCATTGCAAATAAGTAACAGATATTAAAGCAATAAATAGTAATTGTTAATTATCTTTTAAAGCTAAATCTGAATCCTAGTTTAGATGAAAATCCTAAAATGATGACAGAGTAAAAATAAATCAGGGCTGAAAAATACTTACTGGTATGGTATATACAGGGCTCCTACAAAAGACTTTTCCAGTTTCGAACACATTTAATTTACGTTCTATGAATCTGAGGTGCATGAAAAAAGCACCAATGGAAAGAGAAACTCAAGAAGTTTAGTTGTGGCAACATTATTTTCCTAGTTGTAACATTGCCTCATAATAGCGCATATAAACAAATTTGTTCATTGTTGAGGTGAAATGGCTGCTATAGAGGACAAAGGCTTGGTTTTCATGTGAACCAGTCGGTTATTAACTTAATTAACTTGTTATTAATTTAAAATGTTGTGAACAAAACGACTCCAAATTATACTATTGCTTTGCGTTTTCTTATTGACATCAAATGCACACATGCGGAGATTCTTTTCCTCACGTAACCTAGCATGTTGGAAGGAGTGTATCAACATTTCAAGTCACTGGATGGCAGCACAGTCACTTTTTGCTGCCACTTGCAATGCTAAACAGGAAAGCTTTCCAGTGTTATTGTTAGAGAGTATTTGGGTATGCTACAGATCATATTAGAGGATTTCTTACATGAAATAGACATCTAATGGCATCTGCCTTCAATAATTCCTCTACATGTGGCAAATATGAGCGGTCGTATTTTCATTTGAAAATCACATTTCAACGTTTGAGTTCACAGACCACAGTACAAGTAGGATATACTGTTCACGTCTTTTGTTAATGTATGTTATACATGTTCTTTTATTCTATACAGCAGACTATCAGGTAAGGAGTTGATAACCTAGTTAGTGCTGATTATATAGATCATACCTGCACAAACAGCACTCGTTTGGAGCGGGAGAGCTGTGTTTACCGCTCGCTGAAACAGAAAGGAAGACACGTCAGAATGACATAGACTTGCTATAGGTAGAGGAGAGGGAAACGACCACTCAGCTGTCTAGTGGAGTGCAGTGTGTATTTTCAGTAACTGTTTCACATTGCTTACCTACTGCTACAGTACGGTATGGAGGAATCTAAAAGACGGAAAAGTGATCATTAGGCAAATTCTTTCAATGTTGCATGGGAAAATGCTTATTTTTTCATAGCTGCCAGAGTAAATACTCAGTGCCTTATCTACCACAACATTTTGAAAGGTAGAAAGAAACATAACGTAATGCATCATTACGAGTCCAGACATAAGTCGTAAGTCAGTTTCGGAAGGTAATATGGCTCACTTTCCAATGATAGAAACTGCTCGTGATGAAGCTATGTTAAACGATTATGTGCAAATATTAATTGAAATTCAATATGAATTTAATTCTAGGTTCCAAGATCTTGTCTTAATTGGAAAGAAGTTTAAAGTTATCATAATAAATTCCTTCAAAATCAGCTGAAATAGGTCATACAATTTACAGGTCGGCCTGGTTGGCGCAGTTGGTATAGCACTGGCCTTCTATACCCGAGATTGCGGGTTCGATTCCTGGCCAGGTCGATTGCATTTAAGTGTGCTTAAATGCGACAGGCTCATGCCAGTAGATTTACTGGCATGTAAAAGAACTCCTGCGGGACAAAATTCTGGCACACGGGCGACGCTGATATAACCTCGGCAGTTGCGAGCGTCGTCAAATAAAACATAATATTTAACTTTTAACGATTTACAGCTCGAACTTATTGATCTTCAATGTGACCTAAGGGCTAAAGATCATTTGAATAATACTTCTAGCCTGGTTGAGTTTTACAAGACTAAACATTAGCAATAATATCCACGACTACACAGGCTAGCTGTGAAAATGATTGCTATGTTTGGCTCAACATTTATATTTATAAGCAACTGTTTTCTATAATCAACTTAAATAAAGGCAGGCATCGAACATCTGTAACTGATGTTTCATTACGATCAGTACTGTTCCTTTCAGCTGCCAACAGCATAAAACTTCGTTTTGATGTACTGATAAATAAAAATATAACAAAATGAGATTATACATTTAAGTAACTATAGAATTTCTATTATTTCTGTAAAATAAATATTTCTTTATTAATTAATAATAGTCCAAGATAGTTTTGCAAACACTGAACGGGAATTCATTTCATAAACACTCGTAATAGTACTTCCTTTTGTGTATATTTTGTACGAGATCACCCCTTCTTCCAGTCCACTCTTATACAGAGCGCAGCTAATATCTGCATTCCGCTCATGAGCTGTGAGCCGGCTCGGAGAGCGCAAACCTTGTGCAGGCCTGATATAGATGTAAATCTATTTACTGAAATTATAATTATAAAGTAAACATAATGAGAATTATTGTGGTGTAGTTTTTACATATATATTGTTATGACTGAGCTTATTACAAGGTGAAGTGATTAATACACTTCAAGCAAACAAATAATTAAATACATAACATGTTATTTATTAGGGATGTAAGAAAAATCATAACAGTGTTGTCTAAGATCATTCCAGCATGTCTCATATAAACAGGGTCAGAACATACTGTGTGCCAGTTGTCTAGGTTCAATTAAATTACCATAGATGAAGTCCACAACACCAAATAAAGTCTTTTCCTGTGACTCCTTTTGATATTATTATCATAAAACATGTGAACAGTTTGACTATTGCGATATTAAAAGACACAGCTAATCATATGTTTCAATGTTAAGTTCATCTAATAACAAAAAGCACGATTGTATTACTCTCTGTAAGTCCGCATATGGAAGTAATTTAAAGAATGCCTTAATGACAAGCGAAATAGCGGAAACAGCAGTTTTTTCTTTCTTCTTGTGCTGCCATCTATTGTTTCAGTAAACAATTATCAATTTCGCATTTCCTGAAATTCTTTGAGCTGCTCTTTCTAATGACACCGATATGAATTTCGTAAAATACATAGTGACAGAATTATAGCAGTTTATAACCTCAGAATGTTTCTGCGGACACATTGTATATTATTAAATTAATAGTTCAGCACGTGTTTAGGTATAAATTCAGATATATATTCAGTTTAATGAATTAAATACTATTATAGTCACAATCATGCCATGGTATGAAAGAAAAATTTCACAACCTCGAGCGGGAATCGAACCTGCGACTTCCTGTTCTCTGGTCAGGCACTCTACCACTGAGCTATCGAGTTCGTCTCACGCCAAAGGCCATGGCATGATTGTGACTATAATAGTATTTAATTCATTAATATGTCACATCAACGGACGTATATACGTTATCCAAACATCGTAAGATGAAGATTACATTTGTAAAGTTTCTTTTCACCCATAAGCAGTGCTGACTAAGATCAGACGCTATGGACAGTACTCTATAACAGAGTCGCCAGTATGAAAGGATAATTCCAAGCCTTTGGCGTGAGACGAACTCGATAGCTCAGTGGTAGAGTGCCTGACCGGAGAACAGGAAGTCGCAGGTTCGATTCCCGCTCGAGGTTGTGAAATTTTTCTTTCATACCATGGCATGATTGTGACTATAATAGTATTTAATTCATTAATATGTCACATCAACGGACGTATATACGTCATCCAAACATCACAAGATGAAGATTATATTCAGTTTATAACAAATTTTAAAAGAATGTTTGTAATGACTCGATAGTATCAAGTTTCTTAACATATTGCAGTACCTACTGTTTGAGAATTGGAAGATCACATTCATTTTATGATGACATGGAATTCCTGAAGATTCTTAAAAATAAGAGTTGGTCTGTTGACATGAGGCATTTGTCTGAAAATGAATGTGTATCTTTATTATACGCAATTGATATGATGTATGATTATATATATATACACACAAAGAGTATACCGTAAGTAATGTCAATAATTGTGGTGGATGATTTCTTGAGTAAAGAGCAACAAAAAGTCAAATATCATTTTGATATATTTTGAATAGTTCCAGAAATACGTGCATTTTAAAATACATGAATTATGAGAACTTGCAATGTTGCATCCTACAACAAGCTGAGAATTATATTGCTCTGAACAAACGTCTCCACCTGGGTTGTTGAAGGTCATTGTCATCATGCCATGTACATTGCATTTAAACTGGTAAAAAAAAAAAAAATACAGATGATACACCGTTTAATTTTTGTTTCATTTATATTTATCATTTCAGTAAATGCATTTCCAATTATAACTAAGCAAATATCAACTCATTGTCTGATAGTCTATTGAATAATGTAAAGTAACACGTATAACACATTTCATCCCTTACGAGTTATAAAGAACATGCCCTCTCCATTTCCTTCCCAACCTCAAACACAAAGCTGAGAACTAATGACTATTGCTACCCTACAGCTGGGCTGGGAAAAGGAGGATAAAATTGTAATAGAAATACAGAGATTGAAAGGGAATGAAATCCTGTATTACGTTTCGTGATTAAATTCATGGTTAATTAGAAAATTGAGTTGGAAGTTTCACCAGCGAATAGGGATTATAAAGAATGGACACTTCGCGTTGGTACCTTTGATGCAGCCGGACTGATTTCATTGACCTTCAAGCCAGCTAAAGCGTCAGATTCTGCTTTCTCCCTAGAGTTGGCACTGACATCACACCAGCTAGCAGTCGACACAGCGGAAATATAACACATATAATTAATACATCTAGGTACATTATGTACTCAAATAAAATAAATTGGATCCATAAAATAATAAATCCTTCATTAACTGCAATGTCTAGACTCTAGAGTTCATTTATAATGAGACTTGAGACGTTGACACCAACAACAATTAAAATATGTAATGATTTGATAGCGCTGAAAATGGAAAAACAAAACTCTTACGAGAAGTAAAACCATATACCTATATTATATTATTATACAAATATTAAACGAATTCGATACTTAATTTTATAATGTATTATATTATTTTATAATATAATGTATTGTATCTGAAATATAAAATATTATTATTACAACTAGTTTGTCACTGAGAAATAAGGAAAAGCTGTTAACTTGAATTTATTTGAAGCAAAGCGTTACTGGATTATGCAATAAGGTAGGCGGTTTGGATCCTGTGTCTCATTCTATTTTCAATTATTATCTTAGCGTATGCTCGATTACACTACCTCTAGCACTTGAAAGTGGAACTAACCGCTGGCGCACAGAGAAACAAAACACAGGAAAATTCGCTCAGTGTCCATTCTTTATAATTCCTATTCGCTGGTTTCACCACTAACACGTCCCTCTTTCTTCTCTTAATACAGAAATAAGAGGTCAACGAACTCAGGTCTGTCTGCCTTAGCAAACTATCTCCCATAACCCTTTCTAGATACAATATTGCAAGCTGGTTGCTTCGGTCATTGGCTTCAGATTAGAGGTTTTTAAATTAAATTTACATGAAACTCGTCCACACTATTGAAATACAGCAGAGGGATAAATTATTCTTTATTAGATTTTTTATCGATATGGACAAAAATCACTATCCTATTCGCTATATTTACTGAATGAGAGGGTGTTAAACATTCTGGGAGGGGGGGATTTTTTTTTTTTTTTTTGTCAGAAAACTATGGACTTTCTACAATATAGTATTAAACTTTTTTGTTACATAGGCTACAACATTAGCTGTTCGTTTTGAAAATCTGCAGGGTATATTAATACATTTATCTTCTATTAATTTCCAATATTAAATACTGTGTGTGCTAAAGATAGTGAAATATTATACTGTACTTACATATTTCAGTCTTTTTTGTGTGGTATATGCATTTCAGTTTTTTAAGTGTTTTGGATAAACCCTTATTTTCATTATCTGCCACAAGTTTTCTTTAATTGACTTAAAGCTTTGTCATGGGTGTGTCTCAAAATTAGATATGAAATATCTCTTTAATGGGCGGGTATCTTCAAAGACCCAGAGTGAAGCTTAACGTATTGAGAAGGAAGTAACAATCTCTCCTATTATCTTTGAATGTGAGAGATAGAACTTCCTGGAATATAATGGGAAATATGACGCCCAAGAAAAACCCTTCAATCAGATTGCTGAACTTGATTTACGGAAACAGTCCAGGAAAGTGATTTTAAGAGCGAAACTTTAACTTGATCATGGTTCAACATAGTTCAACAGATGAAATAGATGTATTCTTTGTTGAACAGTATGGTTCTGGCCAGGATGTTCACTTTGGCGGTTTTTCCAAACTAATAGTTTACTGTATGTTATCTTGGAAATAAAATTGACATTATTGACAACTGATGTAACACTACAGTAATAAATTGAGATTTTGATTGATGCCACATAATTGCAAAGACATAGGGAAAAGGAGGAGAAAGATTAAAGAGAAAGATTATGAAAAGAGAAGAAGGGAGAAAAGGAAGGAAAAAGATAACGATGTGGTGGGAAAGGAGGGTAGAAGGAAGAGGAAGAGATGAGGAAGAAAAGGGGAAAGAAAGTGTGAAGATGAAAAGAAAGGAAAAAAGAAAGCAGAATGAAAATAAGGAAAACGGAAGAGATGAAGATGAGGAAAGGGGGATGGAGATGAAAAGAAGGGAAAACAGAATAAGATGAGAAAGGAAAGGGGGAAAGGAATTGAAGATGAGGAAAGAAGGAAAAAAGACAGGTAAGAAGGTGAGGAAATATAGGAGAAAAGTAGAAGAAAATGAGGTGGAAAAAGTAAGGGAAAAATGAGAAAGGAAAGAAGGTAAAAAGAAAACGATGAGAAGATAGAGAAAAAAGCAAAGGAAAAGGAATGGATGTCTTTGCCTTTGTGTCTAGACTTTATGGCCACTTTGTACTTCTGTGGCGAAAACATTGCACCATGTTGAACACTGAAAGTATTGCATCATATTTCAGTTTATTTTGCCATTCTCGTTACTTGAGTGCTCAATAGTGTCGTAATGAATACCTTAATGATTCTGAACACGTAAACTTTACAGTTTAAAGATTCGTTTTAAAATTACAATTAAAGACTGGAAGTGGGAAATGCCGAAAGTGAAGTCATTACTTAATTGGCATTCTCCAAGTTTCTTCATTCGTGAATGGCATTTTCCAAATAGCAAACCCACAAGGAGACGATAAATAAAATTCACTGTTGCTATGCAAAATAAAAGACAGTGGAAAGTGACTTGGTTTCAAGACCTGCAGTGTTTACAATTTATCAAGTACCTACTACCCATATAGTATGTACATAATACATAAACAACGTACATCTTTCTCAGAAGATACCATTTTTGTTGCTTTGTGAGTAAACAATAAAAAGTCAGAAAAAAAAAAGGTTTCAGTAAAAGTTGTTTCTTTCTAAAAGTAGTTTCCAATGGGACCTTCAATGACCTATGTTCTCATTTGAAATTTCGAAGTTGACCACAGGTAGCCCTATTTCCGGTTTGTTACAGGAAATGGTACAATCACCAATCGATTCTTTACATAGGTTTTGGTCATCAAAATTTTTTTTTGAACAACCAGTATCATATAGTTTTCGAGATAAAAGCCTGATACGGATGGTCTGAAACACCCAGTATACAGGGTGATTCAGACCACCTGTAAGTCATGTATTTCGGAAATTAATGCATTAAAATTTTCGAGAAAAAAATATTTATCACTAAACCACATGTGAACTTTCACTTGAGCTTAATTTCATCAATCAGCTCTAACAGGAAGTAGGGTCAGTGGCGTATCGCTTTAAAATTTCAAATGGGAATATGGATCAGATATGTACCATTTGATAGAGCTCTTCAAAACAAACAACTTTTATAGGAAACGTTTTTATTAATTCCTATTCTTTCACTGAGAAAACATACGAAAAGGCAATGGGTGATTCGGACCACACTTAAGTAATTTATTTCGGAATCTAGTGCATTAAAATTTTCGAGACAAAAATATTTATGATTAAACCACATGCGAACTTTCACTTGAGCTTGATTTCATGAATCAGCTCTAACAGGAATTAATGCACTAGATTCCGAAATAAATGACTTACGTGTGGTCTGAATCACTCATTGCCTTTCTGTACGTTTTCTCATTGAAAGAATAGGAATTAATAAAAACGTTTTGTATGAAAGTTGTTTGTTTTGAAAACCCATACTCTCATTTGAAATTTTAAAGTGATACGCCACTGACCCTACTTCCTGTTAGAGCTGATTGATGAAATTAAGCTCAAGTGAAAGTTCACATGTGGTTTAGTGATAAATATTTTTTTCTCGAAAATTTTAATGCATTAGTTTCCGAAATAAATGACTTACGGGTGGTCTGAATCACTCGTATATAGGCCTAATACACACACACACACACACACACACACACACACACACACACACACACACATATATATATATATATATATCTTTTTTTTAAGATTGGCTAATTAATATAACCAGGCACACTCACAGTCATACAAATTTCCAGACTCTAGACACCTAGGCAGTTTTTCTTCTCCAAGGTAAATTCACCAAGAGCCAAGCCCGGGAATCGAACCCAGGACCTCCAGATCTGGACAGACAGTTTTCTTCCTAGACTACTCATATTCCGGTTAATTATTACATCTGACGTCTTGTGCATATATAACATTTTAAGACTTGCATGTTTTGATACAAGCGGCAGTATTCATTCTGCTTATTGCACAGTGCACACTAGTCTTATCATCACCATAATGTAAATTGTTCTTGTTTGATTACGAGCTTTTTGTGTCTGTACTGGTACTTGATTAGTGCATTCTGCAGGTCCACTGACCTTGTGGCATACACATCTAATAGTGCGCCTGTTATTAATTTCAGTGTCAAAGTTGATAAACAAACTATCCCAACAGAACAAGGGATTCAGTGTTCACAGAGTTTTGCAGCATTTATTCAGCTTTTCCAATATAACGTTCGAATAGAACAAGAAATTCAGTGTTTCTTGACTTTGTAACGTTTATTAAGCTTTCCTGTTAAAAACTTGTCAGAAATGTAATGGATTTAATCATCTGTATTCATTGAATGCAATAGTGTTTATTTTTGGAACGAATTGTTCCATGGGTTTAAATGATTTGATTATCATTGATAACCGCAATTCTGTAGAATGAATTAACAACAATAATCAAAGCTTTGCTGTAATTAGCGGTCTGTTATCGATTGCCAGTCTAACACCTAGTGATTTCAACACATTGCTGTGTGAAGTACTCTTCAAAAGAATATCTTGTATTAAATTAGGAAAGAATCAATGCAATAAAATCTTCATTTTTACTTTTTCTTTAGAGGAAATATTGATTTAAAGATTTTAGTGGAAACATATGTTTTCAGTATTCTTGATACCAGAGAAGTTGTTTTTTTTGGAATGTCGTATATATCCCCACAGTCTACTATATACAGTCACGAAGCTGAGTTTTGAGGGTGCTAGAAACAATAGACTGTGACGGTACTATTTTGCATTGCCTGTAATGAGGCGATATTAGCGATCCTAGTGGTGAGCAACTATCTAATGTTTGCATATTTACTACGTATTGAGCTTCATGACTGTATATACTAGACTGTGATATCCCTATCCGTCTGTTTGTGTATAGTCTCCTAAACTATTGAACGAATTTAATTTACATTCAGTATCTAGAAGCCAATTTATATGGGAATGATGGATATTAAGTGTAAGTTTTAGTAAAGTAAATTAATATAGGCCTACTGTACTTTTATTTGGAGTAAGAAACACAAAATGGTGATAAACTCGAAATTGACTCACGATTTCATCATAATTTTGTTTTTTGATTAAGATAGGCGGAAATGAAGTGACCTCAGCTGTATATTCTCAGATTCTTATGTTTCGTAGATTTTTAATTATTACATGCAGAATTGCCTTATATTTCCTTGCAAATTTGTTCGAAGCCTGGAAAGTTCCCAGGTTTCACCAGGTCAGCTCAGGTATAGTGAAGCGCACGTCATTGTTAAGGGATTAGCTTCCCCTTGTTGTGAACTTATATATTACACATAACTGAAGTACTGGGTTTCTGTGTAATCCAAAAAACGAGTGTTCATCTTATATTGTCGGACCATCGGACCTGTGACCCTGTAAGATATGCGAACTGAATCCTAATACCTACTCAGCCTTAGTAATTCATTTCTCTCCATGCATTCCTATCTCTCTCTTTTCTATCTCTCTCCCTTTCTCTTCCCCACTATTCACAATTTTGAGCCTTCTTGCAGGACAGTTTATTTGCACTTGCAGTCCAGTGTTGTCAATTCAACATGAACACTGTAGCAAGGAGTGGCGAAAGAAATATTATAAAGCAAGTACGTAATAGCATTTTGCGATAAAGAGAAACAAACAGGTCAATATCTCTTTCCTATAAATAAGGCAACGAAAAGAGCAGCTGCGATCACTGGTGAGGCTTATTTTATTTCAATTGACTATGTATTGAAATTACTTACTTAACTAATACTAATATAATACAATATGTTATGTAATTTATATAGGCAGGTCAGAGCGCCTAATAAAGAAAATCAGGAGAGAGGGAGTCTGTACAGGAGATGAAAAACTAGAAACACCAGGGAAGAACAGACCAAGGGAACCTTTAATTCTTGTAGATGATATGAACTGATGTATATTCTAAGAAGAAAGATACAAGAATTTTATACCGTGCAGAAAGAAGTTCCGACATTGAAGAAATTACTGAAGGTTGCGAGAGAAGCAATAATTTCCAAGGTTGGAGAGAAACGCTACGGAAAGTGATTCGAGACATGGGATTTAGGTTTAAAAAATGTAGAAATGCAAGATTTATATTGATTGAAAGAAATGATATTGTAGCATGGAGGACCAGTTATTTATGACACCATTTGACGGAAGTTTGGCAACATCCCTATTTGGCAAGGTTCGTGGCCTGCTGTTTGACGTGGTGGGAGGAAAGCGGGTGGAATGGAGTGAGTACAGACGTTAACTTTTCCAAGAACGACGACAGTGCTGAAGGGGCATTGATCCGATGGTCCGACAATACCAGGTAGTACTGTATGAACATCTATTAAAACACTACACTTAGCACAGTGGTCATGAAGCAGCCTTAAAAAATTGTTTGTCTTGGTCTGTAAACCATTCTGCCATAGTAGGTCTACTTATTGCTGTATGTTTATTTGTGCCCCCCCCCCCTCCCCCGAAATAGCTGATAGTTTGAGAGCGATAGATCTGGTGAATATGGGAATGGTCAGTCAATTCAAGTCAACTTCAATTTTGTTGGAAATTTTACCAGAACATTTCTCCACAATTTGTTTCCCAAAGCTAGTTAATAATGAAAAACATGCTCCTGTCATAGCTTTGCTTTGTTCTAAATACTGTGTAATAGAGTTGAACAATGACAGAGAAAGCAAGGCTAACAGCACCCGCAAAGCCGAAAACCTGCATGACAATATTGCCTACGTCATTGATGCAAAGACTGCTTGTGAGTGAATCAAGTGAATGTTCAAGACATCAGGAGTGGTCAACTCTCGATTGTCAAGCAGTCTTGTATTGTCACAGTTATTTATACTCACAAACCAGACTGAACTCTTAACTGTTTTGGCAACTGTTTTATATATATATATATATATATATATATATATATATATATAAAAACCAGTCTTTTAGTGGACATTTTAGTGGCAATGATATTCATGACATTATAAGTTCCCTTTCTGTTTATTTATTTATTCATGTACTTATTTATTTAGTTAGTATTTATTTATTTATTTATTATATCTATAGTCATGATAGATTTGTGACGTAGTCAACAATAACTAGTAGACGAAAAAAAAAATTCAGATGTTTGGAACACAACAATCCTCAAATCTAAAAATTCATTAATATTGCAAAATGTCTTCTGATTCAGCCAACTGGAGACAAGTTATTCTACATAAGGCATTCCTTTCAAGATCAAAAAATTGTCGAGGCATCTTATTGCATATTCTAACATTGACTGTGTAATTTTTCATTGTCTCTGACAGTCTACATTTAGGAATGTCAGAGTAATCCTTCTTCATGAGATCATATGTGAACAACTTGCAACTGTAATTGTAAAAATTATTGACATAATAAGCTTAGTTGGTGATTGCAATTCTCGTTTATTTCTTGTTGTATACCATCATTTCTGTTTTATCATTGAACCAAGATATGTAAGGGACTTTACTTCTTCAAAGGTTGCATTATCAGTGTTTAGGTTACTTGCTTTATCAGTTTTAGTAGTGCACTTTAAGTGTTTAGCCTTTGAATTGTTAGTTATTAATCCATATTGTATTGCCTGTTCCTTTAATGCCGGAAAATAAATATTATATCTTCCATTGATTACATAAATCTACTTAGTAATATAATAATTTGTTGCGTGACAGCCCATGACGGGCCAAGATCGACTAGCTATATCCAAGCCTCATGTCCACATCCCCCAGCAGAGGTGAACGATCATCTGTAGCTGCATTTAGATTGGCAACAGGCCATGAATGTTTGAGCAAGCACCTGCATAGAATTGGAATATATCAGTCCCCTAGCTGCCCATTGTGGACATCTAATCAAGAAATGGATTCGGAACACCTCAAAATCCGTGCTTCAGTGGCTGACCATGATAATATCTTTGAAAAATATTGGAATGCAAGAGGTCAAAAGACTTTGTCAAATGCCTGGCATTAGAAAACAACAACAACAACATATTTCAGATTTAAAAAAATTAACTCACATACTGTAGACTTGGAAGTAGTAGAAGTCACTCTTGCCAGAAAGAATAGGTTTCATTTAAATATTACGAAATTTGGCATGTTTGAAATTTTTAGTACCATATATTTCTACAGATAAGACGACCTTCAGATAAGACGAGGTATAAATTTCGAGCACAGCATTATGGTTTTAGCTTATATTTGTCCTTTAAGACGACCCTCAAACTGTCAACCATCATAGGAAAAAGTGAATGCAGAAACAGTGAGAAAATCCTTCAAAAAGTGTGGAATTTCTAACACTATGGATGGCACAGAGGACTATTTGTTATGGAATACTGAAGTAGAAACTGTCTCGCCAAATTCAGAATGGGATCCGTATGGCTATACTGTCAACAATGAAAGTCAGGATGTACTTGATGAGCTCTTTGCCTCAGGTGACGAATGTGATTTGTTTTATTTTGTATTGATTTTAGTGTAGAATTTTAAGGTCTCTTTTTGTATTTGCCATATAAGATGACCCCCCGATTTTGTGGATATTTTTTATGATTCATCTGTCAATAATAAAATAATAATAATAAACTGCCCCCCATTGAGGGTAGCCCTTACGGACTCAGTATATCCTCAAAAAAAATTATACATATGTAAACATAGATATTAAATTTTAAAGAAGGGAAACGAAGAAAAGGGTGTGAAAAATTACAATTGCTATTAATGTGGCACCATGTGATTAATTAGGATTTGGCAGGATTTTTTAGCACAATTATCAGAATGTCATCCCTCAGAGATGTTGGCAGAGGAAACTGCTGTCGAAATTCTTCAAAAAAAGCTGGTATAGTCCCTCGAGCACCTATGAGCAAGCCGAATACCTCAACGTGAATTAAGGCATATTTCAGCTTGAAATACTTGACTGTAGGCTCATAGATCGACTTCTTCTCAAGGTGGACCTCGGCTGACTGATGACATTCTACTTCAAAACGTATTGTGGGGTCCACAATGATGCCCTGTTTAGTGTCAGCATTGTATGCTAAAATATCTACTCGTCTCGTTGACCCATTTTCAGCTAGACAGGAGATTTCTTCTTCTATTATCCAGCCCTTATTTCTTGATGCAGCAGCAATTTTGGATCTTACAAGATGTCTAGAGTTCCTCAAGAGCAATCCCTGTTCACAGAATCCCAAGACGTGTGCTAAAGTTTCAATCTCCGGGGAGCCATGTCTGCACTGGGTACCATCGAAAGATCTGCCGGGAACGGAACGAACAGCTGCTAAATTTGTTGTCATTTTCAGGCTAGATATCCATTCACTAGTCGAAAGTCCTTTCCTGTTTGCAATCCAACTGTTGGCGGCTATTACTTCGCTATACATCTCAACACCTTTTCCCCGTCCTGAAAGGGTCTTCCATGATTCATATTCACGACCTCTCAAGTCTTCTCGAAAATTTCGAATTGTAGCTTTAGTAAAGTCTCCGGGTAAAGAAAGGCAGAGGGAATCACACGACGATTTGAGTTCGACATCTAACTGTCTCATCATGTTTACATGCGGATTATCTGCTCTGATTAATGATAGACAGATGTTACAATGTTGAAGAAAAGCTTCCCACGAAGTGTGTATTAACTGAAGTTCTTTTAACTTTTTACTAGCGTACAGCATGCTATTTGGAAATGTAGGCCAAAATAATTTTAATATAATTGATTAAAACTAGTAGAGTAACACTATACATCTGGTAAATTAGCAGATGAAAATTCCGTATTTCTAGCTCAAATAGTTTCTTTTTTTTTTTTTTTTTTTTTACAAAATGTTCTAATAATTTGGAAAATGTAGGTTTTGGTAAACAGCATTTAAAGTTAAATGTATGTTACTGGCCATTATGGCACCATGATTTGAATATTATATTTATTGAATACAGATATTCTCGGAATATAGGCCTCAATAAATTATAAATATAAATAATTGTTCTTTAATATAAGCAAATAAAAAATATTTGCAATTTTTTTATCCTTTTAATGACCACCTCTCCTTAATGCCATTGTCAGTTTTGAATGAATAGATATACCAACCTGTTTTTTTCTTGCGCTGCTTCTAAATTCAATTCTCATCGATGGTGATATTAATCCTCGCAGAAGGACGTAAAGTCCTCAAACAATACTTTGAGTACATTGTGTCCTGTAAAGTATATTGCACACTCTATCATTAAGTATTTGTGTGAAATTAGAACTTTACTATGATTAATTTATGTCTGAAGACATATCTGTTAATACCTCTTGAAATATTTGTCTGCAGAGGCTGTGAGCAGCTTATTAAAGGCTATCGAGATATACACAGACATGGGAAGGTTCACAATGGCAGCAAAACATCATCAGTCCATTGCAGAATTGTACGAGACAGAAGCTGTGGATCTGGACCGTGCTGTACAGCATTATGAACAGGCTGCTGACTACTTCAAGGGAGAAGAAAGTAATTCGTCAGCAAACAAATGCATGCTGAAAGTTGCTCAGTACGCAGCGCAGCTTGAAAACTACGACAAGGCAATACAGATATATGAACAGGTAATTCAGCTCGAACTTTATGCATTATGACCACTTTTTGGTAAGAGATTATTTTTTGTACGAGTTTAGTGTGTATTATAAAATACATTGCAACGAATTAAAGATTTTGTGAAGAAATGACTTAATATGTAATGGAAAATGGAATCCTACTAATTGACATATCTGCTGTCGAAGTGTCTTCAAAAGCTATGAACACAAATGCCAATAACAAAGATTTAGGCCAGATTGTATAAACCATTTAATCTTAGATCAGAGGTTAAATTGATCCTTGTTTCAGCTGAACTTGGAATTTTGTATTGTATAAAGTCTAATCTGAGATTAATTTGTCTCAAACTGAAGTCAACTTTGACTGAAGAAATTTCTCTGATTAAGTTAGATGATCCAAGTTCAGTTATTTCTTTTCTGTTTGAAATATACGAGTGACAGATGGTGCAAATAAAATATCCATTATTATTAATATTAATAGATATGTTAGGTACATTTATATCTATTTCTTTCAATTTCTTGCCTTAATACACAAACATTCTTATATTTTATAAGGCTCTATCGTGTTCAGCAGTATCAAATAACATAACCTATAATTATATTATGTTTATAACAACCATTAATTATTAATGGATATGATAGGTACATTCATAAATGTTCAATTAACTGTATTACTAAACGAAAATTGTCGTTTTATGAAGCTTTATTATGTTTAGCAGTATCAAACACCATAACATGATAACAACTTGGAGAACAGTCAACCTTCTTCTTATTGTCCTTCATTATTTAAATTGCACAAAAAAACCAGTGTCTCCAACAGTGTAATACGGAAAGTCGCCAAAAAGTAGTTGTAAAGTTGCTAGATTTCTCATTATCAACAAAGAAAGATTAAATTTTGTCACTATGGGTTGCTAAAAAGGTCACTAAATCCCTATTTAAGCAATATAAAAGTGAAAAGAAATTGTTGTTGAAAAAGAGTTAAAGTCGCTAGATTGGCAACACTGAACAAACCTGTATAACATGGTCCGCGCATCACGTATGTCACCTGTTTATGCGATGTTGCCAAATCCTTTTCACGTGAACTTAGATTGCATTTGAACCAAGGCAATTTGATCGCAGATAAGTTTTATACAATAGAAGAAGTGTCTGAACTCAGTTCACTTTTCGATCTTCGATCAAAGTTGATCTTTAGTCAGGGAGTTTTATACAATTGGGCCTTATTTTATTAGCTGCAGGATTTCATTGTTATAAATTATTCTGTCTAATTATATTCTGGCTTACACATGTAGTTCTATCAAAATATCTTAACATATCATGGATATTGTTTTCTGATATATTGCACCCCTTGCAAAATACTGTCATATGTCGAAAATCACATATTACTTTGACTATTACACTCTTACTACGTCATACTACTTTTCACCAATAAAACGGTATGAAAGGACATATTTCAACCAATCATGGCTGCTTATCGTACAATTTTATCGCGTCCCTAGCATTTGTTTCTTTGTTTGCCAACATTTGAAACTGCGCTCGTCTGGACGTCAAAAAACAGAAAATTACAAACCACTCCAGTCGATGCACAGCACTTTCAAATATGACTCGCACTGGCATTCAAGAACAAGAATTAATAAAAATCACTGATCATACCCATGCATCTTCTGAAATCCGATTTACAAATAAATGAAGAGCACCATTCGGAAATCGTGAATAAGTTGAATACACCATGTAGGCCTAAATCAACGAGTTCCACTTCCATTACGCACACGTCCAATATAACATCAATTGAACCACCAACCACATTCAAATTTGGAAATTGTACATTCAATAATTATTCCTTTTAAAATTATTCATTTGGAAATTCTGAATAAGTTGAATATACCATGTAGGCCTAAATCAACGAGTTCCACTTCTATTACGCACACGTCCAATATAACATCAATTGAACCACCAACCACATTCAAATTTGAAAATTGTACATTCAATAATTATTCCTTTTAAAATTATTCATGTTTATTTTTTACATATGTCATCGTCGTTAATTAAAACTTTTCTAACACTTGTGTATATTAGTTAGGTTATGTTATAGCTTCTGCTATATGATATTATGGATAGTCACGTATCAGAGATTGTTTAATATTAAGATTTATTAAAAATCATCTGTCAAGTGACGTTGATTACTGGGATTCGGATAATTGAAGTGGAATGTTGCATTTTAATAAAAATGAAACTGAATCAACAAAGCCTTCTTGACTAGTAACATTGCCATCGTGTATATAGATCGACAACTTCTCGACGAGAAGGCATTGCTCACTACTGCCATCTAGCATTCATCTAGCGTAATATTTGTAATGTTGAGATGGTACAATAATACATTTGAAGGCAGTTGTATTTTCGTAAGTCAATTAATATTTTATTGTATTGGAGTACTTCGTTATTTCTAATCTTTATATACTTTCTTCTAATCGTGTAATAGTCAATTAAATCCCACTCGAGTTTTGATTTTCTCTAGATAAATCAAAACGTCTAGTGAGATTACTGTTGATAAATAATTTCCAACGCTGGTTTACTGGTTGGAGGTACGAAATTCTGGTAATAAAATAGTAAATTATCAAAGGTTTTGGTACTTATTTATTAAAATATTTTTATGCTCGACTATGCCGAAATGTAGTAATTATACACCTGGTAGTAGCCCTTTAATGCACCTCATTATAGTTCAGTTGTTCAGCCAATGAGAAATCACCATTGTACCATTATAAAAGCGCAAGTATTGATTATTCTCGGATATGCAATCGAAAGACAACTAGCGAAAAGCCATGGAGGCTGGAAATCCAATACTGTCGCAGAAGGTTATGTTCTGTTACTATAATAATTAGCGTTAATTGTAAATAATATTCAAATAAATTCAATTTGTCATCCCGTTTTTCAATTCTAAATCAATTTCCAGGTTATATCAAGACTAATGTTCATGTTATTCTCTAGATTATATCAAGGTCAATGACATTCGTTCCTCGGAAAAAATCAATACTTTCGCATCTGCACACATCTCACAATTTAGAAGGTCAGTTCCGCTCCTCACTTAGATAACCATAACATGAATACTTATGAATAATTTCAAGTTAGAAATATGGTCGAGCATAAAAAGTCGTATGAAACTTGCCTATAATGGTAATTAAGACGCTCGTATGAAAATTATGAAACTCACTTGCGCTCGTTTCATAAACAAACATACTCGCGTCTTAATTACTACCATTATAGGCTCGTTGCATAATGTACTATTACAGCAGTATTTTACTAGGAAATAGCATATCTTTACAAATCACATTTTTCGAGTTACGACACTATTTTACTGGGAGTGCGATATGTAGGTTTGTTAATGTGTTCGTGGGAATTTCCTCATAAACAAAACAAGATAAGACTGAATATTGTATAATTTTCCCTTAGTACTGTCGGGTTGGTTTTGTAATGTTGTCATATAATGAAAGTTTTTCGAAAGGTTAAATTAACTTGCTGAACAATAAGAAGAATGTTCATCACCACCACCACCACCACCACCATCACCATGATCATAGCCACCGGAGTGGCTCAGTCGATTAAGGCGCTTGCCTGCCGCTCTGAAGTTGCACTCAAGTGCGGGTTCAATCCCCATTTGGGCTGATTATCTGGTTGGGTTTTTTCCGAGGTTTTCCTCAACCGTAAGGTGAATGCCAGGTAATCTATGGCGAATCCTCGGCCTCATCTCACCAAATGCCATCTCGCGATCACCAACCTTATCGATGCTAAATAACCTAGTAGTTGATACAGCGTAGTTAAATAACCAACTTAAAAAAATCATCATAAGCTGTGAAACCTTTTCACTGCTGAATTGGCAATAAACTACCGCTGTATTTTAAACAGGTATTTTTCCAATCACAATTTTTTAACGTCCTAATGTCCTTTTCTAAAGTATCTTAATATGGAAGTTTTGGTTTTTCCAGTGGTCTGGGTCCATGTGATAGTTCTTCGAAAAACCACATAATTTTGTTTCCTTCTGAGGCTCTTACCAGAGGTCTGCGTTGGTCGAGTGTTTATTTAAACACCATTTTAGCACTTTCAAGTTTTGTTTATAAGATTTATATCTTATAAACTATACTGGAATTTATAAACCAGTCTGGGGAAATGCATATACCAACAGATGTTGGTTTGAGAGTAAATAAAAGATTATGTTGATAAATGGTTTCCTGATAATAATATTATAGGATTTCCTTCACTGAAACGGATATGATACACACCTTTAAAAGCTCTCAGTTATTAGCTATTGAATTCTGATTTGATTACAATTGAAAAGTTCGCGGGAAAAACTATGAATGTCACATTTCTGTTTAGTATTAGATAATGATCTAATTGAGTCTATAACTGCAAGGTGTAGTACTGTTTCTATAGAAAATAAAGGAAAGGATTACTGTATTCGTGGTGATAATTCTCCTTTTTACCATTTTTCATAAGAACAACATTAAATTTCGTAGTGATCCATTGAATTAGATGACATCAACCTTAACAAAACTGTGACATTCGTTTTTCCCACGAACTCTTCAATTGTTTCTAAAAAGCAACATGCCAATATGAGGCAATACCCGAATGACACATTAGAGATCTCATGTAATGTTTCTTTAATCCCTTCACTGTAACGGATGTAGAAATTACGCATCTGGCAGTTCATATAGTAATATTAATATTATGTAATATAAAGCTTCAGGAAATCAGAGTGCACAATTTAATTTTATGAAAAATTGAAGGCATTTGAACTTATAAGAATAATAAAAAGGCTTTTATTCAATTTTTTTTTCATAAAAAAAGGGAGCAAAATGAATGAAACTACAGTCAACTGAAATCCTGTCAGCATCCATGCTTGCCATTACCTAGGTGTTTTACATGTGCTGTCCTTATCCTTATATTATCATATACGAAGTTATATAATAATAATAGCATTAGTCAATTATACTTTCGATCATAATGTTATACCAATGTTATTAGGGTAGACCAGGGTAATTGTAAACACTTTTCACTGATTTCAAATATATTTCAACATTACACAACCCTCAGTAACGGTAAGGATGACAAAGAAACATTGTGTTATTTTTAGATCTTTCTTTTCCCAGAAAGTGGGTTTAAAATAATGTTGACTTTTTTCATCTTTTAATTGCTAGTTTACCTTTACCCCCTTTGAGAGGGGGTAATTGTAAACACCAATTTTCTCACGAGCTATCAGACACTGAACATTTTTTGTTCTGTTTCAGAAGAAAGAGCTGTACTCCAGTTTTGGTCACTGGTACATTTCGTCCCTTTAACCTATGATATATGACGATATAGGAACTCAGTACCTCTCCTGAGCTTCACGATAACTGTAGTTACTATTTTTTACATCTGTGACAACCCTCTCTAAATCCTCTACAGTGTAGTTGGGTGGGAGTCTCTTTGATTACTGAAAAGTACGAAATGTAACCATAGTAAAACATGTTTACAGTTACCCCCAAGCAATTAAAACTATGGGGCAAATGTAAACACGTCATAATTTAATGAACTGAGGTTATGGGAGATCTCAAAACCATTTTAATAAATGATAACTACTATACATTACTCATAAAAACAACATATTCTTAAAAAATAGCACTGTACGTTTACTTACAATGCCAAAAATGAAGGTGAAGCAAAATTGTTTCTCATTTCTTTTTGTAGACTCTTACAAAACATTCGTTCACAACTAAGCAGTTACTCCTATGTGGCGCCAAACTGTTTTATTGGTTAGCCAACATGTTAATTTAAGTATTCCTCCAAATTAAAATTTTTATATTGGCAGTTTTGTATTTCTCACAGCTTTTGTTTACAATTACCCCCTGTTTACAATTACCCTCATCTACCTTACATGGTAAAAGAATAAATTTTGTTTTAATAAGAATGAGAGTTTGTAGTAACATAATATTTTTGCAATTGCAAGGTGGCATCTTCCTCTTTGGAGAGTTCTCTTCTGAAATACAGTTGCAAGGAATACTTCTTCCGGGCAGCACTCTGCCATTTGTGTGTTGATGTCCTGAATGCCCAGCATGCCTTGGAGCGTTATCAGGAACTGTATCCAGCCTTCCAGGATTCACGGGAATACAAACTGCTCAAGGTAAGAGAAAGAATTGATCTGTTAAGACTCACTATGAAAAGTAAAGTTAATATATGAATAGAGGCATAATTGATTTTGTAATAGAATTGGGTAATTGTGAAAGACTTGATTTCAGTTGTCTCTTTTAAATTTTCGTGTATTCATGTAATTACGAAATGTGAGAGTAATCACAAGAATAAATTAATATTTTGTGCAATTTTCTTGTTGTTACATTACTAGCAATTTATCTCATTGAAAAACTAAGTGCATATGTTTAAAAATAAACGTGACAAACGCATTGAAATACAGGTTGCATGATAATTATATTTCAAAGTGAGGAGTATTATAATTATTTATAATGTAGGACTTAATGCTAGTTCTTCATTCTTTGAAAATTAATTCTTTTCTGCACCCTTGATATTATCGATAATAACAATAATTGTTTTAACTACTTCATTCTCTTTGCATGCGTGAGTAATAACTTCAGAATAATTGTGTTTAGCTTAGGCCCATTTTAAGGCAAGTGCATTCAGCAAGGCCTATCTTAAGGAAAGTGCATTCAGCAAAGCCTATCTTAAGACAAGTGCGTTCAGCAAGGCCTATCTTAAGGAAAGTGCATTCAGCAAAGCCCATCTTACGGCAAGTGCGTTCAGCAAGGCCTATCTTAAGACAAGTGCATTCAGCAAGGCCTATCTTAAGGAAAGTGCATTCAGCAAAGCCCATCTTATGGCAAGTGCATTCAGCAAAGCCTATCTTAAGACAAGTGTGTTCAGCAAGGCCAATTTTAAGGCAAATGCGTTCAGAAAGGCCTATTTCAGCAAAGCCTATCTTAAGACAAGTGCGTTCAGAAAGGCCTATCTTAAGGCAAGTGCATTTAGCAAGGCCTATCTTAAGACAAGTGCATTCAGCAAGGCTTATCTTAAGACAAGTGCGTTCAGCAAGGCCTATCTTAAGGCAAATGCATTCAGCAAGGCCTATCTTAAGGCAAGTGCGTTCAGCAAGACCTATCTTAAGGCAAGTGCGTTCAGCAAAGCCCATCTTACGGCAAGTGCGTTTAGCAAGGTCCATCTTACGGCAAGGCGCAGGTGAAAATTCTTAATCCTACAATTTTTAGTTAATTCTTTTGAAATTCGTATTGCGTAATAATTATGGCTCAAGTTTGTTACACACAAAGTTTCTAGATTCTACTATCATTAGCTTTCATAGAAATAGTTACTTTATATTATATTCAAATGCTTTTTTTTTTTTTTTTTTCAAAATGTCCCATGTGAAAGTTTATGATATATTCATATCAAAACTAAGCCTATTATTTTTCTGTTTAGGAAGAATGTTTTCACAAAGTAACATATGGGATTAGTATGAAGTATTAATTACAAAGAGGGAAGGTATTATGTATTTTTTAATTTAATACTCTTCTTTTCTCAATTTTTTGTGCATCTCATAAAATTATTATAACATGCATAACATTGGTGTTAGATGAAAACCCGTAAGTTATTCTCTGTAATAAATATTTCTCAACATATTCTGAAAATTCATTACAGTTGCACAAAAAATCTTGTAAAGAGAGTGTTTTGTATCCACAACAGTAGTGGCTGGTGGTCAAAATAATGAGTGTGCTACAATCTCTATATCGGCCTACTGTATACACTTTTGTGCGAGATTGTGCGTATTTGCTTGGTTTCTGCACAAAACCAATCCGCGGTAAGTCTAAAATTCCACAGTCAGTATTCCCAACCCAACACACACAACAATTTCCCTCTTCTTACCGCTTAAGTGACATATTGATTTTACTGCTTTAGGCTTTTAACATATTATTTTTAGAGACATTCAATATAGTAATAATTATAAATTGGAAACTTACCACTGCAATTTCACCTAAATTGCACTGTTAATTATTGTTTTTAAATATTTGCAAAAATTAAGTAAACTCTACAACTCCATTAAAGTTACTGTATTCGTGATGCAAGTAACATTAAGGAAGCCGTGAAAAAATCAACAAGATTCCAGATGCCGATATTATTACTGCAATATGTTATATAAATAATATTGTTAAAATATTAAAATGAAAAATAAATCATTACATAACCTTACCGTTTGTTTCAAGTTCGCATTTATAGGCTGGGGGAAAAAAAAAGACAGACGTATATCACGGCCTGTTGGAGTATAGTAAACACAGAAAACATTTTAAAGCAACAATGTTGAAGATAGATATTTTTGTTTTCCAAATTTGCCGTCATTGAACAGAAACCAAGATGGAGATTTCATTGCAACTAATTAGAAATTCCTCTTTCAGGTATGTAATAAACGATCTTCGCACAAAATAATGTATGATACACGAGTGGTATATTTTCTTTCAATTCTCGGAAATTAAAACTTCAACATACCGCTCTTGTAATGCATATTACTAATGTGTATTTATCTTAATTTGAGACTCGCCTAGTGACGAAATATGAAGACCATATGATGTCTCTTCCTACTGCAGAACTTGTCAGTTACCCTGGTGTTAAATTCCTCCATCTTGTACATCACACTCTTTTCTATTGACAATATTGCAAGAGCAGTGAGGCGATCCTGGGACATAGTGTTCCTTAAAAACGTTTTTATGCGTTTCAAGCAAAAAAAAAACATCTTTCTGGCTCAGCAGTGGTCATTGGTGTTGTAACCAAAATATTTAACAATTTCGTTACTTCACAGAATGGATCCTGTGGATTGTTGGAGGCTATGTATCGTAACAATTGAACAGCTCCATCTATATTTCGGAAGTCAGGTCTTCCATATAGAACTCCAAGTTATGTCTTTAACACTCTTTTGTTCAGTACAGTATAGCTGTTGACAGCAACTTCTCCATCATGTTGTATGGCCTTACGTCAACATGGAACAAATGCATGTATTCCTTTGTAATTTTGTATGAACACCACCTGTTCCTGTGGTTTGTACGGAAATTAAACATCAGCCTCATGCGTATAAATTAAATGCATTGTCATAATGTTGTCAATTTAATAAATAATAAATTAAAGTATATTATTATGAAAAACTGGACTCTCACATTTCGCAAAAATAAGAATTCTATTTTTTGTTTCATAACTACTAAATATAATTAAAAATAATGCCATGGTAAACATCATCTTATATGTTAGATGTGAGATTTTTGGGTTTTTGCACCTTGCCATAGGTGCATGAACATCGATGTTTTGAAATACGTGTTGGTTCCATCATCATGGAAGGCAGGGAAAAGTGTATGTATCTGTTAGATCTGTTACCAAAAGATGTCCTCCAGGACTGGACGTCAAATGCAACAATGTTGTTATATACACTATGTCCTAAATCACTGTGCACTGAACACTTATATACGAAATTTGTTGGAAATGGCCTTCTCAAACATCCAGACATGCATGCATATGCTCTGCATGTTGACAAAGATTGATTTGTTGAATGTTAGTCGTTATTGCAGCCTGTAGTTCCTAAAGTATATGAGGAATACCTGTGTACACTTTCCCCTTCAATGCTCCCCACAGAAAATAAAAGCAACAGGCTGGCTGCCAAGTGTCCTGACTCCGCAGAAAGCAAAACACCTGATGAAGCATTATAGCCGATCAGTTGTCTCGGTCACTCGAAGAGTATCATAGACTGAAAACTGTCTTCCATCAATGTGTTTACAGTATGCGCTATGAAAATGTTAAACTGCCTGATGCCCTTCACCTGGTTAGTGATTCTAGTAGGTATACAGGCTATCAGATTGAATAAAAATTAGAATAAAATATTTAAATAATAATAATAATAATAATAATAATAATAATAATAATAATAAATTGATAAATCAATCAAATAAAATAAAATTTTAGCAAGCTATGTTGTCTGTAAAAGTATAAATATAAAGTATATTTATTTATTTATTATTTATTTATTTATTTATTCTGGTGTAGTTAAGGCCATCAGGCCTTCTCTTTCACAACACCAGGAATACAAATACAATAATACAAATAAACAGAAAAAAAAATACACTATATACAAAGTAAAGCTACACAAGAAATAAAGAGAGAGAGAGAAAAAAAACACTATAAACAGAGTAAAGCCACACAAAAATATACACAGGTTGCAGTTACACAAACTTTAAATGAGTGATTAAGTATCATAATTAATTGTATCCTATCTAATTAACTAACTAACATAAACAAGAAACTTGAAATTTTAATCTAGATTAAAAAAGAAAAAGAAAAAAAAACACAAATCAATACTTCTAGCAATACCTAAAAACATTAACTAAGACAAAATTTGCCAATTTAATTTTGAATTGATATAAAGTCCGGCAGTCCCTGACGTCATTAGCTAACGAATTCCAGAGGCGAGGTATTTCTACAGTATAGGAAGATGAGTATAAAGACGTTCTGTGATGAGGGATAGAAAGAAGTGCTTGATGTCTGTTTCGAAGAGTTGTAAGAAATTGAAAGTGCGATAACAGATAATTCGGAGTAGAAGTATGCATGATTCTAAACAGAAGAGACAGTGAATGTATTGTTCTTCGTTCCTTCAGACGCACCCATGAAAGTAACTGGAGGGAAGGTGTTATATGGTCAAATTTACAAGTATCGCAGATGAATCGTATGCACACATTATGAACACGTTGTAGTCTCTCAGCTAAGAGTGAACTTACATTAGTTAGCAAGGAATCGTAATAATCATAAGCATATGTATAAGCAGCACTAAAAAAAAAAGTTAGTCTTTCTCCTCTAGTTGAACAGAACAGTTAACTTATAATATTTTGTAACAGTGTTGTATTTGTAATGGCACAGGGCAAAAGTAAATACATTAAAGAAACCAAGAAGGAAATTCTAGATAAGATTGACCAAAAATTATTAATTTTAAAACCAAATGGCGATTTTTGCATTGATTCTTTAAATTCTGGAATAACTTCAGCACGAATTTTGTTTGCTGCATCCTTGATATTTCGTGATATGGTCATTGAAGTGGAATAATAGAATCTGCATTCACCTTACCTTAAGTAGCTCCAATGTCAATCATTGTCTGCAATTAAGCATCTCTTAATACACACTATTGTAAAAATGTTAAAGTGAACATCTAGATTTGGTTTATTTTTATTAAATACCGTGACTGAAATAGATTGTCTTCTTTGGAAGAAATTTGAGATGCATCATAAAATCTCTGTTCTTTTTATGCAGACACACATTTAACAAGCTACAGTACAATAAACATTTTCATTACTGATACGAGTTCGACAAGATAGATTCTGAATAAAATTATTGATAATATGAAACATTATTTCATTTAAAGAATTATGTTATTTAAAAATTATGTTTTCTTGTTTAAATATTCAAATACTTCCTGCTTGTTGTGCTATCTGAAATAAAAACAAAATAATAACCTTCTTAGGTAGGCTGTTTTGAGTATTAGGCATTAAAAGATGATGTAATTGTAGTGCAACAACCTCGAGCGCTCATGACTGACCAAGTAAATGTTTCAATTAATCGGTTATAAATTCTCGACTGCATGCACTCGGGCGTATCATTTCCCGACTGCCTTCTTCACAACTGAGGACTGATCGGTGAGTTCGATCGGCCATTTTCAAGAGAATGCAGAGATCTAGTGGTAACAGATGCAACAGATAGGTTCACCTTTATTTGCTTTCCTTGATGATGAAGTCATTATATGTGTTTATGAAATGTTGTATATCTATGTACCTGTGACATGTAGAGCAGAAAAAAATTTCACACTATGTTGAACACTGTGAAAGTATTATCTTATATGCAGTGTATTCTGAAAATGCCGTCCATGAAGCATAAGAACGTGTTTGAAACATATCCTCAAATTCATAATTTTACCTGAAAGTGAAATGTGGCATCTTGTTTCTTAAAGCTAGTAACGTTTACTCAAGTTTTGGTCTAAATATTATAGTAATTAGCCCCATTTGAGTCTTCTGCACTTTCTGAAGCAGGTTCTGTGATATGATTACATGGAAGTTGCATAAACTGAGCACACATCTGGTGGTGCAGAGCAAGGTCATATTCCACAAAAGTATGATCTAATACATTACAAATATATTGAGCTGTAACTAATAGTTACTAGTAGAATTGTAATTGATTAACTAGCGGACTTACTCGTGTTAATTATGTAAGTTTGTGCGGCTTACAGCTGTTTTGGTGCTTCATCACCATCCTCAGAGCCTACTAGATCTCGGCGTCATCACGAACACAAGAACCAAAAACTCAACACACTAGAACAATATGAAATATACAAAGACAATAAAACACACTCCGATCAAATTCTCAACACACAGATCAATTTCAACACACACACACACACACACACACACTATTTGACTCCACCTTTCAACACCTTTCAACAATCAAACGCACCCACATAACAGGCAGAGAAGTTCGAGATGACGCCGAGATCTAGTAGGCTCTGAGGATGGTGATGAAGCACCGAAACAGCACAAACTTACATAATTAACACGAGTAAGTCCGCTAGTTAATCAATTACTTATATTCAAGTGTTAAAAGTAGTGTACGCAAGATTCAAAATGGAGTAGGATGGTGATGAAGCACCGAAACAGCTGTAAGCCGCTCAAACTTACATAATTAACACGAGTAAGTCCGCTAGTTAATCAATTACATATATT
The DNA here is from genome assembly GCF_040183065.1 of Periplaneta americana. NCBI lineage: Eukaryota > Metazoa > Arthropoda > Insecta > Blattodea > Blattidae > Periplaneta > Periplaneta americana. The sequence goes on from NC_091122.1 coordinate 150,862,259, forward strand.
CAAGTGTTAAAAGTAGTGTACGCAAGATTCAAAATGGAGTAGGATGGTGATGAAGCACTGAAACAACTGTAAGCCGCACAAACTTACATAATTAACACGAGTAAGTCCGCTAGTTAATCAATTACTTATATTCAAGTGTTAAAAGTAGTGTACACAAGATTCAGAATGGAGTAGGATGGTGATGAAGCACCGAAACAGCACAAACTTACATAATTAACACGAGTAAGTCCGCTAGTTAATCAATTACTTATATTCAAGTGTTAAAAGTAGTGTACGCAAGATTCAAAATGGAGTAGGATGGTGATGAAGCACCGAAACAGCTGTAAGCCGCTCAAACTTACATAATTAACACGAGTAAGTCCGCTAGTTAATCAATTACATATATTCAAGTGTTAAAAGTAGTGTACGCAAGATTCAAAATGGAGTAGGATGGTGATGAAGCACTGAAACAGCTGTAAGCCGCACAAACTTACATAATTAACACGAGTAAGTCCGCTAGTTAATCAATTACTTATATTCAAGTGTTAAAAGTAGTGTACGCAAGATTCAAAATGGAGTAGGATGGTGATGAAGCACTGAAACAGCTGTAAGCCGCACAAACTTACATAATTAACACGAGTAAGTCCGCTAGTTAATCAATTACTTATATTCAAGTGTTAAAAGTAGTGTACGCAAGATTCAAAATGGAGTAGGATGGTGATGAAGCACCGAAACAGCTGTAAGCCGCTCAAACTTACATAATTAACACGAGTAAGTCCGCTAGTTAATCAATTACTTATATTCAAGTGTTAAAAGTAGTGTACGCAAGATTCAAAATGGAGTAGGATGGTGATGAAGCACTGAAACAGCTGTAAGCCGCACAAACTTACATAATTAACATGAGTAAGTCCGCTAGTTAATCAATTACTTATATTCAAGTGTTAAAAGTAGTGTACGCAAGATTCAAAATGGAGTAGGATGGTGATGAAGCACCGAAACAGCTGTAAGCCGCACAAACTTACATAATTAATACGAGTAAATCCGCTAGTTAATCAATTACTTATATTCAAGTGTTAAAAGTAGTGTACGCAAGATTCAGAATGGAGTAGGATGGTGATGAAGCACTGAAACAGCTGTAAGCCGCACAAACTTACATAATTAACACGAGTAAGTCCGCTAGTTAATCAATTACTTATATTCAAGTGTTAAAAGTAGTGTACGCAAGATTCAGAATGGAGTAGGATGGTGATGAAGCACCGAAACAGCTGTAAGCCGCACAAACTTACATAATTAACACGAGTAAGTCCGCTAGTTAATCAGTTACTTATATTCAAGTGTTAAAAGTAGTGTACGCAAGATTCAGAATGGAGTAGGATGGTGATGAAGCACTGAAACAGCTGTAAGCCGCACAAACTTACATAATTAACACGAGTAAGTCCGCTAGTTAATCAATTACTTATATTCAAGTGTTAAAAGTAGTGTACGCAAGATTCAAAATGGAGTAGGATGGTGATGAAGCACCGAAACAGCTGTAAGCCGCACAAACTTACATAATTAACACGAGTAAGTCCGCTAGTTAATCAATTACTTATATTCAAGTGTTAAAAGTAGTGTACGCAAGATTCAGAATGGAGTAGGATGGCGATGAAGCACCGAAACAGCTGTAAGCCGCACAAACTTACATAATTAACACGAGTAAGTCCGCTAGTTAATCAATTACTTATATTCAAGTGTTAAAAGTAGTGTACGCAAGATTCAGAATGGAGTAGGATGGTGATGAAGCACTGAAACAGCTGTAAGCCGCACAAACTTACATAATTAACACGAGTAAGTCCGCTAGTTAATCAATTACATATATTCAAGTGTTAAAAGTAGTGTACGCAAGATTCAAAATGGAGTAGGATGGTGATGAAGCACTGAAACAGCTGTAAGCCGCACAAACTTACATAATTAACACGAGTAAGTCCGCTAGTTAATCAATTACATATATTCAAGTGTTAAAAGTAGTGTACGCAAGATTCAAAATGGAGTAGGATGGTGATGAAGCACCTAAACAGCTGTAAGCCGCTCAAACTTACATAATTAACACGAGTAAGTCCGCTAGTTAATCAATTACATATATTCAAGTGTTAAAAGTAGTGTACACAAGATTCAAAATGGAGTAGGATGGTGATGAAGCACCGAAACAGCTGTAAGCCGCTCAAACTTACATAATTAACACGAGTAAGTCCGCTAGTTAATCAATTACATATATTCAAGTGTTAAAAGTAGTGTACACAAGATTCAAAATGGAGTAGGATGGTGATGAAGCACTGAAACAGCTGTAAGCCGCTCAAACTTACATAATTAACATGAGTAAGTCCGCTAGTTAATCAATTACATATATTCAAGTGTTAAAAGTAGTGTACGCAAGATTCAAAATGGAGTAGGATGGTGATGAAGCACTGAAACAGCTGTAAGCCGCACAAACTTACATAATTAACACGAGTAAGTCCGCTAGTTAATCAATTACTTATATTCAAGTGTTAAAAGTAGTGTACGCATGATTCAAAATGGAGTAGGATGGTGATGAAGCACTGAAACAGCTGTAAGCCGCACAAACTTACATAATTAACACGAGTAAGTCCGCTAGTTAATCAATTACTTATATTCAAGTGTTAAAAGTAGTGTATGCAAGATTCAAAATGGAGTAGGATGGTGATGAAGCACTGAAACAGCTGTAAGCCGCTCAAACTTATATAATTAACACGAGTAAGTCTGCTAGTTAACCAATTACATATATTCAAGTGTTAAAAGTAGTGTACGCAAGATTCAAAATGGAGTAGGATGGTGATGAAGCACTGAAACAGCTGTAAGCCGCTCAAACTTACATAATTAACACGAGTAAGTCCGCTAGTTAATCATTTACTTATATTCAAGTGTTAAAAGTAGTGTACACAAGATTCAAAATGGAGTAGGATGGTGATGAAGCACCGAAACAGCTGTAAGCCGCTCAAACTTACATAATTAACACGAGTAAGTCCGCTAGTTAATCAATTACATATATTCAAGTGTTAAAAGTAGTGTACACAAGATTCAAAATGGAGTAGGATGGTGATGAAGCACCGAAACAGCTGTAAGCCGCACAAACTTACATAATTAACACGAGTAAGTCCGCTAGTTAATCAATTACATATATTCAAGTGTTAAAAGTAGTGTACACAAGATTCAAAATGGAGTAGGATGGTGATGAAGCACCGAAACAGCTGTAAGCCGCACAAACTTACATAATTAACACGAGTAAGTCCGCTAGTTAATCAATTACTTATATTCAAGTGTTAAAAGTAGTGTACGCAAGATTCAAAATGGAGTAGGATGGTGATGAAGCACTGAAACAGCTGTAAGCCGCACAAACTTACATAATTAACACGAGTAAGTCCGCTAGTTAATCAATTACTTATATTCAAGTGTTAAAAGTAGTGTACACAAGATTCAAAATGGAGTAGGATGGTGATGAAGCACCGAAACAGCTGTAAGCCGCACAAACTTACATAATTAACACGAGTAAGTCCGCTAGTTAATCAATTACATATATTCAAGTGTTAAAAGTAGTGTACACAAGATTCAAAATGGAGTAGGATGGTGATGAAGCACCGAAACAGCTGTAAGCCGCACAAACTTACATAATTAACACGAGTAAGTCCGCTAGTTAATCAATTACTTATATTCAAGTGTTAAAAGTAGTGTACGCAAGATTCAAAATGGAGTAGGATGGTGATGAAGCACCGAAACAGCTGTAAGCTGCACAAACTTACATAATTAACACGAGTAAGTCCGCTAGTTAATCAATTACTTATATTCAAGTGTTAAAAGTAGTGTACACAAGATTCAAAATGGAGTAGGATGGTGATGAAGCACCGAAACAGCTGTAAGCCGCACAAACTTACATAATTAACACGAGTAAGTCCGCTAGTTAATCAATTACTTATATTCAAGTGTTAAAAGTAGTGTACGCAAGATTCAAAATGGAGTAGGATGGTGATGAAGCACTGAAACAGCTGTAAGCCGCACAAACTTACATAATTAACACGAGTAAATCCGCTAGTTAATCAATTACTTATATTCAAGTGTTAAAAGTAGTGTACACAAGATTCAAAATGGAGTAGGATGGTGATGAAGCACTGAAACAGCTGTAAGCCGCACAAACTTATATAATTAACACGAGTAAGTCCGCTAGTTAATCAATTACTTATATTCAAGTGTTAAAAGTAGTGTACACAAGATTCAAAATGGAGTAGGATGGTGATGAAGCACTGAAACAGCTGTAAGCCGCACAAACTTACATAATTAACACGAGTAAGTCCGCTAGTTAATCAATTACTTATATTCAAGTGTTAAAAGTAGTGTACACAAGATTCAAAATGGAGTAGGATGGTGATGAAGCACCGAAACAGCTGTAAGCCGCACAAACTTACATAATTAACATGAGTAAGTCCGCTAGTTAATCAATTACTTATATTCAAGTGTTAAAAGTAGTGTATGCAAGATTCAAAATGGAGTAGAATTGTGTTCCACAAAGGTTTCTTGTACATTTCCACTTCATTGCTCCATACTTACAACAAACGATTTTTCATTGTTCTGTTCCACATAAGTATTAGTATTAGTCACTCTGTTGTAATTTGTACAGATTTTTCTACAACTGAAGAAATTCTAATAACTTGAAATTCCGGTAAACTTTCTGTGTAAGGAAATAGTTGACTCAAATATGCAGTGTAATAGTAGTGAAAGTTTATACAAAGGAAGAATAAATTTCCATTTTTACTCTGTACTTGAGTACAATGAACGTTTTAGGTTAAGTGCATTTGAAGCAGAAGGACCTTTCACTAACATTAGGCATAGATTAGAATATCCAACGAATTGAAGTCAATCGTTATCAGCTAAGCATCAGTTACTAAATACTCTTCATTGGTTGGTTAATGGTAGTCAATAGCAGATATGCATGAAATATCAAAGTGTTCAGTGTGTAGATAAATTCACTCTGTGATAGCAACTATAAGTGACATACAATTTCAGTACAGCTCCTTATTGTGTCTTTGTAAATGTACCGAACAGAGTGTCTTGCCTTGCCTCTAGCTCTTTTAAAACAAATAATTTAGTCTCTTTCAACACCACTTTCCTTGTTTGTGAAACAATAACAAACAAATTAACGCACTCATATGGGAAGATCGGTACTGGTACCATCTCTCGACTTCAATTGGTACTTTTACACACGGAAAGTTACGACTGTCATCTAAAGTGAAAGATCATGTATAAATATTGACAAATGCATGATAAAATATTCAAATTCTCAATATTCCTGGTAAAATAATTCAGACAAATATAGGAATGATAATATCGTTTCTTGCATCCTGAAATACTAATTTATTACCAAGGAGATGGACTTTACCTAATTCAAGCTGTAATGTCATGTGGCAAATAGCAGTTCCTCTGCCAACACTTTTATGACGTCACTAATAACTTTTTATTAATTCTATTCAACTTACTGTTGTACATTATTTTGTGTAATAGGAAGTTACAACTCCATACTATACAGGAACTTTGACTAATAACTAATAATGTATTAGACCATACTTTTGTGGAATAGGGCCCAGAAGGAAACAGTGTGTGCTTTTAGTACAACGACAAATAAAGAAGGCTAGCAGACGAGTAAACATTACCCATCTGGTAGTTTGAAGCATTTGAAAAAATGCAGGTTTATTGAAAGATATTAGCATTGTAATGGAGTGTAGTGTAGCGTCTCATCCTGGATGAGAGTTGCAGCTGTCCAGTGTCACTACAAGATTTTACACAGAAAGTCATCCTGCAGATCGCAATGGATAAGCAGTAGTAAATAACAGGGTTTCCAATCTCTAGCACCTTGCAACTTTGTATAGGAAAGTTCACTCATGATTCTTGGTACTTCGGCAAACGGACTAATGCTAAACTTATTGCACGATTTTCAGTACTTGTGTTATCAACTGTATTATTACAGTAACAGTTGTAACTGACACCCAAATAACCGGCAATACCAAAACAATGGCACTTTTGACTAGACCAAAAGGAATGTTTAAATCTGTCACATTGCCACAGTCTGGGCCATCAGTTTTACCACATTAGGAAGTTTGCATGAACTTACATTTTCAGTGAATATTCGAACCTAAAATTAGTGTATTATTTGTGTTGTGTGATGTGTTTTAATAAAGACAGTTCACACAGTTTTTATGTTCATTTAGTTACGTTCGGGCTGTCAGTGTTGCCACATTAGGAAGTTTACACGAACTTTAATTTTCAGTGAATATTCGAACCTAACATTAGTGTATTATTTGTGTTGTGTGATGTGTTTTAATAAAGAAAATCCACACAATTTTTATGTTCATTTAGTTATGTTTGGGTCGTCAGTGTTGCCACATTAGGAAGTTCACACGAACTTTAATTTTCAGTGAATATTCGAGCCTAACGTTAGCATGTTATTTGTGTTGTGTGATGTGTTTTAATAAGGAAAACCCACACAGTTTTTATGTTTATTCAGTTATAAGCAAGTGATGTATGTCTGTATGTATTTATTCACACTGCAGTGGGTATATACCCGGTGGCAGTGGTAACTAATTACACTCAATAATGACAATAATAAACTTATTAATTAAAAATACAATTAATAATAATACTAATGATTAATACTAACAATAATTAATAATAATAATAATAATAATAACAACAACAACAGGGAATATACTAAATTAAATGAAACGATCACTTAAAATAACATTTGAAATAAATCTAATTTGTATCTTAAAACTAAGATCCAACTAAAACCCACGAGTATGATATGTTCATATCTGCACAAGTACCTTTCAAATTACATTCATTTCGCTGTCAACTCACTCACTGCACTGGAACTACGACACATTTCACTGATTCTATCCTGATTTCACTAACACTTCAAAAACATTTCACTGTTCAAATACTATGCACTGCCACTATAAACTATAAAGCGTCACTGACAGGAACACATTTCACTTACACAGCACACTTCACTGACACGACATACTTCTTCACTGATACAACACACTTCACTGACACAACATAATTCTTCACTGATACAACACACTTCACTGACACAACATAATTCTTCACTGATACAACACTTCAATAACAACATATCATTTACACCCCTTAAATACTGTGTATAATTACCGTCTATTAGTAAGGTCCTTAAGCCTATTTTTAAATACATTTTTGGTTGTTGGTGAAGCCTTTAGTAAGTCTGCAGGTAAAGCATTCCAGTCCCTGATAGTACGATTGAGAAAAGAAAACTTTCCAGTGTCCGTCCTCTGCCTTCTTTCCCTCAATTTATATGAGTGGTCGTTCCTTGAAGAGTAATTTGGCGGCTGCAACCTATTTTTTATTTCTCTCCAAGCAGGCTCACCTCTGTATGTTTTGAACAGTGCGCATAATCGAATTCGCGTTCTCCTGTCCATGAGTGTGTCCCATTTTAATGGTGAATTTTTCCGACAACACTTAAGAGCCCGTTTTTGAATCTTTTCCAGTGTCTTAATATGTTCTAATCTGTAAGGATCCCAACATGCAGCACCATATTCCATTACTGGACGTACTATAGATAGAGAAATAAGCTTCACATGGGTGCAGTTAGCACCATGAAATACAAACTTTTTTTTGTATTAATCAATTATTCGGCAAAATCTCGTATCCGGAACTAGCCTGGTCCCTTTGGTGCCGGATAAGAGGGATTCTACTGTGCATTGTGGAATAGCACGTGTTGTTATGTTATTTGTAAGTATAGATCGAATCGACATTGTTGATTTAAATTAGGGAGAGATTTTCTTTTAAATTCGGTGTTAGACAAGAAAACAAATAGTAGGACGACTGTTTTAACAGAATAAAATTGGACGAAATCGGAACATAAGAAAGAAGTTCAAGAAAGTCTCTCAATTGTGTAGCATCACAGTGTACAGTTTCACATGAATCTGCTGCACATACGGCAACAAAATTACTTAAATAATTTTAACGTAAGATTTCAGTGGTTCAAGAACTGAATAATCCTGATAACAAAGCTAAAATTATGTCGTGTAATTGTTAGCTCTCTTCCCAAAACTTTAAAAAAACCTGATTTTAGAGGAAACGCGAATTTCTGCTGCCATTGCTATAAGCAAAAATCAAATAGGAATTTATACTTACATTATTTTTCATGTAATTTTGCTCCTTGTGGAGAATTTCTGTTACGGTCTTATGGATATAGTGTTTCATGGAAAGAAAGTAGCTCATTTTTGCTCTGGATTTAATTAGTTATGGAAAAAATTGCATTCTTTTCATTGAGAATTCAGAGGGATAATGTCACCAGTGGATACCTAACCTCAAAAATTATATGAATCCACTCTTAGTTGAAAACTTCAAATTTCGGAGATAGTGAATTTTGGGGAAAAAAGCTCACAATTGGTTTCTATAATCTGTACATTATGGGATTCTGACTTAGAAGTGATATTTTTACTGACTACATTTATTGGGATATGTGAATCCCTAAAACAATCATTATTGGTGTTCAGAAGTACCTGATAAGTTACATGAGCATCCATTACGTGGCATTTGTTTTGTTTTTCGTAATATTACACACCTGGGTTTAAGCCACAGTCGCATTTGTCGCATTTTGCTACTCGACTTCTAAAAGTACAACAAACTTTGAATGTAAATGTGCAAAAATGCGACAACCACATTGGACTTCAGAAGCGAAGGTCATAATGGATAAAATGAAATCAGAGACGTGTTTGAACTAGACTGAATTTAAATGCAATGCTGATGGCATTGGCAATGTTCTAAAAGGTATTGAGCAATAGATGTTCAGGAATTGGTTTCAAAGAGTTAGTGCAATTCATGTAAGTTAAGTGAACAATTTCTTTTAATTCATTTATGTAATTCCATCGCATACTGTAAATTGTGAGTGAGGATTTAGTTGCATGAATCTTGTAAAAACTGGAATTAGAAACCACCTTTCAGTAAAAAGAGTTAGCACTCTGCTAACAATAAATCTGGAAAGGCCTACTAGTAAAGAGTTTAGAGTGCCCATAAAATAACGTATTTTAATGTGATGTAAATTCAGCAGTAATTGATTTTAAACATACAGTATCTATGTCTAATGCTTTACTTACATAAGTAGGTATATCTAGAGTGTGATAAGATGGATTGAAAGTAATAAAACTTCAAGAAACAAATAACATAACTTTTTGTTTCTGCATACTTTATTAATTTTATATTTCTACACAATTATTTATAGGGGAGACTGTTGTACCTTTAAACACTTTTCACATTTTATTTTTTTTTTAATTTTGGGAAATGATATTTTTTAAATTAAAAAATACTTTAAATAATTATTGAAGATTCCTTTACAACTTCGTGTATATATTTTCCTGTTCTACACATCTATTAAGGATGGAAAAAATAAAATATAATATGTTCAAAGGTACAACAGGTTCATGTACCTTAGAACATACCCTCTTGTAAGTTGGAACACATGTAATATAGGTGGGAATATAGTTGTAAGAACTGACAATCGTATTTAAATGTATTTGCAATCATAAACCAGAGAAGGCTGCTCTGATTGAGATTTTATTTCCTGGAGGAGCAATAACTGCTTCAACAGCTTTCTTCAAGGCATCCGGATCAATTGGGGACCTCTTAATTCCAGATTTAGTTCGTGGCATGATCTTAAAATAAAATAAAAACAAAAACCAATAGTATTATGTACTTTGGAACACGTTCCGTGGTGCAAGATGTTCTGTGTTCAAAGGTACAAGAAGGTGCACGTTTAAACAAATGTGGCTACCAAAACTATAGATTCGAATAAATCATGGAAATTAAAATATGTTATTACTCACCAGATAATACGGAACACATTGTACTTAATGGATGGTAACAAATACAATCTGGTTTTATGTTAGATAACATATATCAATGAACGAAATGTTTACTTTTGGTACTAAAAAAGATTCTTTCGTTCACAGAACTCACACTTTGCAATAAATGAAACCAAAACTACGACCAGAGCTACTTAGCGTCTTTCCCTACAATCTACTTCAGTTTAAGTCCTCTAGGTAGTAACAAAAAATAAAAAAGAAAAAATGTTCAAAGCTACACTATGCTAAAGGTACAACAGTCTCCCCTAATATTGCACAAGCATTTCGCAGTTTGCACAAGAATATAATTTTTCATTTGTGCATTTTTGCGAGTTATTTATTTTCTATCTTAAACCCTGTTACACATACAAAAAAAAAAAAAACTGGGCTATTTTTCAGCATTTTATTAAAGTTTGTTTATGAGCAAGTGGACATTTCGGACATTACAGGTAAGATTAAACACTATGACGCCATTTAATTACACTCTCAACCCTGTAATTTAATCCTAAGATTGAAGAGTAGTTTCTGTATGAGTACTTTAATGGTGGAAGCAGGACCTATTACATGGGTGAAGGGTTAGTCAACCATCCTTTACATTTTGGAGGTGCTCGAGGTTGGAAATCCTGTATTATCAACAGTTTTTACATGTCTTAAATTATAGACATTAATCATGATATATCCATAACAAATGATTGTGGATTATTGTTTTCCACACTTAAATTAATTATACATTTTGGTTACACAACATTTAACACTGTATCACTTCGGAATATGTATTATAAGACTTTCTTGTGTTAAATTCTAACGTACCTTGTTTACATGTTTCGAACTTTTCTGGGTCGTCCTCAGAAGGCCTACCCATGGGATCACCCGTCTCCAGCATACTAGCAGAAATATTCTTACACCACATAGAACAGACATACATACTAAACAAAGACAACAACAAACACGCAGACAACATCATATATTGGCACAGATATGTAGATGACATACTAATACTATACAAAGGAAACAAAAGACAGATCCAAAACCTACATCAACACATAAACAAAATACACCCAAAGCTACACTACACATTAGAAATTGAAAACAACAAATCCATAAATTTTCTACACATCACAATAACAAAAGTAGACAATAAACACACATTCAAATTATACAGAAAACCCACAACAAAACACATACACAACACATCCAACCACCCAACACAACACAAACAAGCTGCATTCTGAACAAAATGGTACACAGACTACTCAACATACCAATGAACCAACAGGATTACAACGAAGAGCTAAACACAATCAAATATATAGCACAAGAAAACGGATACAACCCTAACATAATAGACAAGTAATATGTAAGACAAAACATAATCACAAAAAAACATAAGAATACAACACAAACACAAGAACACAAAAAAATATATCGCACTAACATAGAAAAAAAAAACGCACACAAAATTGCAACCTCATTCAAGAAATTAAATTACAACATCGCATACAGAACAAATAACACTCTACAAAAACATCTCAACACACAAACAAACAAATACAACCACACAGGCGTATACAAACTCAAATGTAACACCTGCAACAAATTCTACATAGGACATATAGGCAGGTCATTTCAAACACGTTACAAAGAACACATCACAGCCATAACAAAATTACAAAACACCTCCACATATGCAGAACACATCACAAATGCTAACCACACCCACAGAGACATCAACACAGACATGGAAATACTACACATCCAACCAAAAAGCCAGAAACTAAACACACTAGAACAATATGAAATATACACATGAAAACACACCCAACGAAATTCTCAACACACAACTCAATTTCAGAACACACACACTCTTTGACTCTACATTACACCACACGAACACACCCTCACAAGAAACAAAACAAGAGGCGCCAAGACCAACGACGACCAGTTCTGAGGACGACCCATAAAAGGTCGAAACATGTAAACAAGGTACGTTAGAATTTAACACAAGAAAGTCCATATTCCGATCTTAAATTATTATAAAAGCCAGGTTATGAACCGATTAAACAGGAAGTAGTTGGCAGGGCGAGAGGAAAGTGCGGGTTAGAGGGGTAGCCTGTTCAGCGATGACATGTTGAGTGTGGAGTGTTGGAGGGGAAAGGAAGAATGGAGCTTTTCATTGGACCTCACGTGAAAATGTCGTCTGCTAACGAAAATCTGGCAATGGAATCACGGAGACAGTGTAGCCAAACTTCGCAGTTCATTTGGAGTACCACGTGCATTACGAGTCGCATTTCATACCAGCGTCATTAGCTCGTGCTTTCTTAAAAACAGTAATTTTAATTACTAATATTGTTGATAGTGTTATCGAGAACTATATATAGTAGTTATTTTAAACATATCGGTGACAAATGATGAACACGCTTTGAATCTCGCTCCACTATGTGGCAACAGAGCTCAGAAAGAGAGCAACAGAACATTGCTTCCCGTTTAGTCGGTTCATAACCTGGCTTTTAGTATAGTATCATATCCTCTTTTCTGTAGTATCGTTCGTGGATGGCATTTTTAGAATATCATACTTTATGTTGCATGTGTATGTAATTTTCATATTAATGTGTTTGGTGAATGTGTTTAGGTATTGATTGATCACATGGAGGAGCAGAATGTAGATGGTTTCACCGAGGCAGTAAAAGACTACGACTCAATTTCACGACTAGACCAGTGGTACACGACTATACTGTTACGTATCAAGAAACAAGTCAACGATAATCCCGATCTTCGTTGAATTATTCTCTTCTGTCATGGACGCGGCCTTGACATCAACGAGCTTTGTCGTCCTACGAACATAATGTCACACTTCCCACAACCGATATGAAACTAAGAAAATCATAACAATACAGTCTCATAATAATAGACATTTTATTTCCCATTTATAAAATGCTGATTACACTTATTACAACTTTACATTTTCCTTGCTGCATCTGCATATTAGGAAAGGAGTAATCTAGTTTCATATTTGGGATTTTTAGTTCTGTTACCGTACATCTCGATGCTGCAACATGTGTTAGCGACTGATTGTGTGAGAGTGTGATTTCCCAGCACGTAAGTTACTTTCAGGAGAAATGAAAATTATTTAAAACTGATTTTTCTATTATTAAATATGTAAGTAAATGTTTCGTTAATATATTTCCCAATAAAGGAAGAGAGTTATTCCAAAACGAGTATAGGAATGTATGTGACATGAAGTATTATTTATTGTAGAAAAATAACAATGTATGGGTCATGTTGAAATGATGAAGCTTGAGCACGTTGTAAACTACAAGTCAGAACCTGGATTATGGTTATGCCGGTATTGTTCCTTGGAAGTCAGATTTCAGATGCTCCCTCTTCAATATAGCCATAATCATAATTAAAAATGATGCTTCAGGCAAATTCCATAACTAAGTTGAAATTCTACACTAATATCATTGGTGACAAAGTGCTTGTAGTTTCCAAGCGAATGATGTTAGTGTAGTTGTGAGGTCTACAACTCACTCTTGTTTCTGTAACTGCCTTTACAGACGCATAATTAAAACTAATACCTAATCGTATGACCTCAAAGTCTGTGCTAATAGTTGCAGAACTTGATGGGGTGTAACTGACTTTCACCACTGATCGTACATGTTAGTAAGAACATGTCAGTGCTGCTTATGCCGCCTCCCCCCTTTTTTTTAGCAAAAGAAGACCATAAGGTTACTGCACTACATTTTATCCATTACGCATTAAGTGATAAATTTACGAATGTTGATACATTTTAATCTTGTTGCTCTTTGTGTCTTAGAACTTTTTCCCTTGTGAGAGTGATTCGGAGTGTAGGTAAGGATGTAGAATTTTTTTTTTATATATATATTTAGAAATTACTGTCTTTCTTAAAACAGTGGGAAAGACTCTTTCCTTTCTAGAAGCATGTTGGTTAGATAAGAGGACAGAAACATGATTTATAAACAAGACTGTTATTTAACACATTGTGATGTGCAAAATAGGCTTGTGTGAAAGTGGAACCACACACATTAGTTTGGGTGACTATAAGGCTTTAAGTTATTTATGTGCATTAATTTTCATACCTTCAAGGCCTCACATGTCCTTGTATTTGAAATCCTTGCTGTTCAGTTTGGGTGTTGGACATGTGATAAAGTTTTTTTTTTCTTCTCTCTCTATCTCAGAAGACCGTAAATGAAGTGTTGCGTGTTCTGGAGAACTGCCGTAATGTGTGCCTAATCTTGGTTGTTGCCGTGTCTCATTGTTGAATGATCTGTCCATTTGTAATGGGAGATTGATTTGTTCCCAGTCTATACATTGTTACTTGTACAATATCAGAATGGAAGTTAAAAACCATTCCTGTTTGTGACATTAGGGCTTGTGTTCTCAAGATTATTCTTTTCTTTTTCTACAATATTTGTTTTCACCGTACTGCACCAGCAAATTTGACGTTTAATTTCTGTATTTCATCATTTTATAAATGCCTTTTGGTGCCTGCGAGCTATTAAACTTTTACAACGGAAGGTAATAACTATTTATTATCTAGACCAGTAGTGATGGGTCGTTCGCGAACGAACTGACTCTTTTGAACGACTCTCTCCTTCGAGCTAGTAACGAGCTAGCTCGCTCGTTGAGAGCTGGTCGTTCGCGAGGCACTTCCAGCTCCTTCAGCTCGCGACTGTCAACCAGCTCACAGCTCGTCTCACGACTCCCGCTCTCGAATAACCAATGGCATTCAATGCATGATCACGTGATATCTGCAGTTACTTTGAGAAAGACAGAGAAGGTGAGACCGTGCCATACGCCAATAGCGGACGGATGTGGAACTAATATCACGCGGCTTTCTATCAGCTGATGTTTGTGTAGAAAAATATATGTATAACATTGTATAACGTTTATGTTGCAGGCTTTGTTTTTTTCATCTATTTTGTTTAAAATATTACGATTGTCCCTGTTATCCTTCTGATTCCTAATGTCATAGATTACACTATTATTGACAGTTTCGATATGTTACGCAACCACCTCTTTGAACGATGTCGTTCGCGAGCTGTCTAGCCTCTCGTGAACGAGCGAGATGGCTGCCAGCTCGCGAACGAAAGAGCTGACAACCAGCTCACGAACGAAGGAGCTATCAACCAGCTCGTGAACGAACTGACTCTTTTGAACGACTCTCTCTTGGGAGCACGAGGCAACGAGCTAGCTCACGCTAAGAGCCGTTTGGACCCATCACTATAGACCAGTAAGATTATGGTTAAAATTAACCGTAAACTCGCTTTTACAAAATGATACTGAAGGATGCAAACTGAATAGCTCTGATTTCATGATCGTATATTCTGCTTTGTAGAGCACGTGTTTGATTAATGCATATAATAGAAAATGCACTTCCTTTCAGATGATTGAATATGATCACACATCTATAAATTTGCACTATTTGTAGTAATTTTATAATATATAAAAATATCTTACTAAGATTTCCTTCTTTATTGAGCATTTTCATGGAAATCTTTACATTTTTAACCAAGGCACCAGGATATGAAAGTAATTAAAAGTTTAGAATGTATACGTATACTAATAAAGAAATTTCACATTTTCTATCAAACTTTCAGTAAATTTTCACAAGGAGCTTAAAAATTTGGTTTTTGAAAATTTGATAAAAGTGCAATGCAACTGAATGCAATCTATCAATATTTAAAACTGAGAGGCAGTGATTCTAGGAATCCATCTTTTTCCGTAAATACAGTCAATTTCAATCACAAAACGAAAGAGCTTACACAGATTTAATTTTTATTTCACGACATTAAAGATACCTACAAAACAGTTTAATTTGTATAATATTTTTGCATAGACCTTGTAGTTTTGATTTTGTATTATGAAGAGTTTAATTCCGTGTGTACTATATAGTTTATATATATATTCTGTACAGATGTAGATTATTGTTATTATTGACTCCATGTGTTTTAGTTCTCAAATGTTTGGAAATGTTTGTACATTACTGAAAAGGTCTCTACGAAAGAAATAGTACTTAGCCTTGTTGTGAACCAAGCCTCAAGGGCGGTTTCCATATTACCCTTTTGCACAGGCTCAATGTTTTGTCGCTAGTATCATGTATGTTGGTGTGTTAGGTTGTTGTTCTCTATTACATGAATGAAGACAAAGGAGGTGTATATATAGCAGATGCAACAGGTGGTTGGAAAAATGTGCATCTTGTAATGCTTCCCCACCCATCTGCTGCCTGTGGCATATTATCTATGTGAATGTATTCAAACCAGTGTTTTATGCAATAAAATCCTAATGACATGCTCTTCTGTCATGAAACATTTATTATTGTTTCAACTTCATAAATTCACAGCTGAAATCTTTTTCTTATTTTTCTGTTTATTACATGATTTAATGTTAATTGAAGGTTGGTACAGCAATGGGAATTGTGGATTAACATTTACAGTGCATCCAATTTAAGACCTTAACACAAAGCTGCACTGTTGGCGTCCATCTTGTGGCCTGAAAGACTGTCACAAAAGAATGTCTAGTCGCTCATTACCAATAATTATATATTATTACTAGCCATACCCATGCGCTCCGCTGCACCCATTAGAAATAAATATAAAGTAATTACATAATTAAAATAGGACATTTGATCCAGGGAACATTCGTGTTTGTTAGAAGGATAAATAGTTTATTATGTTACTTAATTTAAATTGTATTAAAAAATTAAAATGCGATCATTTTGATCCAGAGACCTCTCATTTGTCATAAAAATTATTTTAGGAAATACAGGAAACGAATGTATAGAATGGCTTATCAAGTTTTCTGTGCATCTATTTTAATCTTACCTGTCCTCGATTCACTCAGAAGTTACTGTAATAACATCATAGCATTATGTCCATCTAGAGAAGCTACACTTCCCAATGGTGAATTAATAATTAATTACACAAATCGGTAATTTAGCTTCTGATATTACATCATACAAACACAGAAACATTCTCTGTAGGCTATGTTTTATAGCTTTCAATTGTTGTTGTCCAAAACCCCTTATAGACGAAGTCATTTGTTTTTCATTTCATTACACACCTTAGATGGCGTTGTTGTAATTTTGAAACTCATTTATCTCATTAAATATCAGTCCTATCAAAATTGTATATAGAATAAAACTTATTGGAAATTATTTTTAAAGAAACTTTTGTTATGTAATATTTTTCATGAAAATTAATAATGAGGGAGATATTTTGATTTATTTAATTCAAGCCCCCTGATAACCCTCCCCCCCTTTTAAATAAAATATTTTGAATGCCATATAGCCTAAATTCTAAGTTACAACGAACTTAATTTATATTCCAATTTTCATATAAATCGGTTCAGCCATTATCGCGTGAAAAGGCATCAAACATCCAGACAGACAGACAGACATACAAACAAAAATTAAAAAAAAAAGCGATTTTCGGTTTCAGGGCGGTTAATTATGTATGTTAGGACCAGTTATTTTTGGAAAATCGAAAATTACGAGAAAAATTTCGGCTAGAGATTTATTATTAGTATAGATGAGGATTGTTCCGAAAGTAATGCGTCCTATTTTTTTTGTGTTGACCTATAACATCTGAGCTGGATGTTAGTGGTGTTGTAGTAAAGGTTGAACTTTTTACGCTAATGTCCGTTAGTTTGGTTGTTGTGCGAAAGATAGTAGCAGCAGGGCAATCTACTAAAATGGCATCTGACATAGAGATGTGTAAGAAACAGAGATGTGTTACTTAATTCCTCACTGCCGAACAAATTGTACCCATTGCCATCCATCGACGTTTGCTGAAGGCATATGGAGACCATACAGTGTATGCAAGCACAGTAAGGCCGTGAGGATTGTGTTTCAGTTGTGGTGAAAATGTCAATCTTTTGGGATAGGCGGAGCGTGATTCTTTCGGCTGCCCTAGAGCCTGGAGAAACTGTCAATTCTGGCTAAGATGAAAGCCTGAATTTCCAGAGTCAGGCCAGAGAAGAAAACCTTTCGCTTTTGAACGTGATAAGGCTAGGCACCACACCAGTTTCGCGACATCGAGCCTGATCTGTATATGTTAAACATAAATATTAATATAATAATCCTCTATGTATACGTTTCATACATTACCGTATTTTAACTAATCATATGTTAAACATAACTGTATATATTCCATTCACAGCCACGGGCGTAGCTTAGGCAGCTAAGGCTCTTGTCTGCCGATCCAGAGTTGCGCTCGGGCGCGGGTTCAATTCCCACTTGGGCTGATTACCTGATTGAGTTTTTTCCGAGGTTTTTCCCAACTATAAGGCAAATGTCAGGTAATCTATGGCGATTCCTCGGCCACACCTCGCCAAATATCATCTCGCTATCATCAATTCAATCGACGCTAAATAACCTCGTAGTTGATACAGCGTCGATAATTAACCAAGTAAAATAAAAAAAATGTTCTGTTCACCATTCCTTCTAGTACATCCTTCAATATGCAGCACGTAGAGTTGAAAAGCCGGGTTCGAATCCTGGTGCCAGAGAGAATTTTTCTCCACTCCACCAATCCTTTATCATATGATAATGCAGAATTCTTGCATGGAAATATCATATCGTCACCTAAATGCAAGAACTAAGTCACTTGATTTTTCATATTTTGTGACATTGCCTATTTACTTATTTATTGCACTAAGAAATATTTCTCGCTTTCTTTTACCTAATTGTTATATTGGAAAATAGATGTCGCTGGTATCGTTCGATCAGTTACCGGGTACCTAGTTCTTGAGTTACATTTTGTGCGATTTTTGCTATGCTATAAAAGAGGTGACTAAAAAACGCAAATTTCGAGTTATCTAGTTCTTGCATTCACGTGATGATATGTACTTCGGTACATCGCTATAATAGTCTAAGAGAGAGTTTGCACATGCTCAGAAAAGGCTAGATGGATTAGGAAAGAACGAAGCTATTGTAAAGTTATGGACTGTTGAGGTTGATGACTTCACCCTGTAAAACAGCTAATGATAAGCCTTGGAAATTATCAGTCTTAAAGAACAAGAAATTAGGGGATGAAAAATGGATTTGGGAATTTAAAACCTAAGGCTAAATCGGAAGCTGCAGTGAGAGAAGATGCTGAAAGTCTAAATAAGGTTAAGGCACTGGAAATCAAAGCCAATTAAAGGGATTTCCGGAGGTGATTCATTAAGAAGGTCATGGCTTGATTCGGACTGTAGTGCTGTGGCAGAAGAGATGAAATTAGATATTTAAAATATAGAAAAAAGAGAACCATCTCCTTTTATGTTTGAAATGACCTGAATTTCACCTTAAATAAAATTTAATCTCTATTAAAAAGCCTCGTATAATAGATTGCTTGCATGTTATTTTATGTAGGGAATGACATTTTGAGTTAGAACTGTATGTTAGAACTCATTCAATCATTTTTCACTTTTACATTTTCTGTACATCCATGTTACTCACACAGAATCCTTGTACCTTTCAGATAAAATAGGAACTCATAGTTTCTTCATAATTTACCAACTGGATAACATTTCTTTTACGTTTGGTATGTTTTAAAATTTGTAATAGAATGTGTAATAATGTTGTTTCAATGTTCCTGTTTTTCACAATGCTTTGACCATTTTGCACAGAAAATGTAAGCATGAAATTTTAGTTGAAAACAGTTTTACACATTATAAAAATTAACTCGTTCATCAGTATTTTCAGTAATTAACTAATTGGCTCACATAATGGCTTTAATTTCAGTGATCTAGATTTGTATGTAAGAGACTTTTGAGATAGAATTTATGCTGAACAAAAATGGTGTTGAGAAAATTTTCTTCTCTTAGTAGGCCTACTTACCTCACCCTATTTTTCACTGTTAAACACAACAAAAGCAAGGAAAATTGCTGCATTGTATCATGTCCTTAGAACAGTGGCGATTCGTGATATTTTTTGTATGTAGGATATGAGATTGATGACTGATGACCAAGACAGAAAGTAATAATAATAATAATAATAATAATAATAATAATAATAGCCATTAGGAAAGTCCAGGATAAGAGAGAGGGTTTGGAATTTAACGGGTTACATCAGCTGCTTGTCTATGCGGATGATGTGAATATGTTAGGAGAAAATCCACAAACGATCAGGGAAAATACGGGAATTTTACTTGAAGCAAGTAAAGAGATAGGTTTGGAAGTAAATCCCGAAAAGACGAAGTATATGATTATGTCTCGTGACGAGAATATTGTACGAAATGGAAATATAAAAGTTGGAAACTTATCCTTTGAAGAGGTGAAAAAATTCAGATGCCTGGGAGCAACAGTAACAAACCTAAATGATACTTGGGAGGAAATTAAACACAGAATAAATATGGGAAATGCCTGTTATTATTCGGTTGAGAAGCTTTTATCATCCAGTCTGCTGTCAAAAAATCTGAAAGTTAGAATTTATAAAACAGTTACATTACCAGTTGTTCTTTATGGTTGTGAAACTTGGACACTCACTTTGAGAGAGGAACATAGGTTAAGGGTGTTTGAGAATAAGGTTCTTAGGAAAATATTGGGGGCTAAGAGGGATGAAGTTGCAGGAGACTGGAGAAAGTTACATAACACAGAACTCCACGCATTGTATTCTTCACCTGACATAATTAGAAACATTAAATCCAGACTCTGTTATTTGTCTATGATCCAGACGTTTGAGATGGGCAGGGCATGTAGCATGTATGGGCGAATCCAGAAATGCATATAGAGTGTTAGTTGGGAGACTGGAGGGAAAAAGACTTTTGGGGAGGCCGAGACGTAGATGGGAAGATAATATTAAAATGGATTTGAGGGAGGTAGGATATGATGGAGACTGGTTTAATCTTGCTCAGGATAGGGACCAATGGTGGGCTTATGTGAGAGTGGCAATGAACCTCCGGGTTCCTTAAAAGCCAGTAATAATAATAATAATAATAATAATAATAATAATAATAATAATAATAATAGAGCATATGCAATTAATTTCTTGCTACAGTTAAATTCTTCTAAATGATGAAATACAACTTCAGATATTCTTTCGGCAATTGTGTCGTCTGAAAGTCCTGTCAATTCTTGTCTTTTATTATAGCTTATTTTATTTATTTTTATGTAGTTTTGGTTTTTATTCATTTTATTTTTATATTAGAGCATTTTAAATTATTTATTATTTCGTTTATTCTGTTCCTTTAAAATGACCAATGAACTGCATTTAAGGAGGCTGCAAGGGCACTTGAAAATTCGTACTGTAGTCTCTGACAAGGTCTCCACCACCCAGAAAGAAGGGTCGTAGTATTAGGATATATGGTCACATCTTCAAACGCGGTTAAAGTTAAGCCACACCCTATCCTCCGCATCCTCCCCTGTCCTTAACTTCACTGCTAGAAAAAAACTGTTTGCTGTAAGATATTTGGATGGTTCCTCGGAAAGTATTTCTAAGATCTGAGATATGCAGTGGCGACAACTCACGACAGAAAGTGGAAGTTTGAAGAAAATTATTATGTCGGGACGCATTAAAAATCAAAATCTGTAATTAAAATGTTTTCTATCCTCGGAGGCACGAAATTAAACTGTAGGATCATCCTCATATCCTTCATGGAGGAATCGCCACTGCCCTAGAACTACAATCATTAGGTTCCTGGATGAAATAAGCCACAGGTAACAAGTAATGAATGGGAATTCTTTGGAAATGATACATACACATGCATGAAAGGATCTTAATAAAGTTATTACACTGTATAATTTGCTGTTTTTATTATCTCATATAATTAAGTAAAAGGGAGTTATACTGTATCTTACAATGCACAGTAACATACTTTATGCTTATGGTTGCATACATTGGAAATTAAGTGAATTTTCTTAAGCAGTAAAGGTTCAGTGCTCCTCTTTGAGGATTTGTGAGATTTTCTTGACGTTACTTCTGATATGCTTCTTGTAAGTAAATATTTTACTATCACCATGATCATATGTTGACTAACAATCCATTGTGAGATTGACCTAGTGTTAGATGTTTCTGTTTCAGTTCGAAATGGAATTCACATCTCAGTTTTTAAAACAGTTTGAATTTGAAACTATAATAAGAAATGAAACACATTTTAATGTCAGCAAATATGAACGAGATTAAGGGAATATTAGAAACTTTCATATGGAATAAATTGTTCGTAATTTCATATAAGTTACTACATTTTTAGCAAAAATGTAGACTTTGTCATTGAAAGAAGTTCTTAGAATTTCTGTCCAGTTGGGATAATTGTCAGTTCATGAACCTGTAACATAAATCATCTAATCAATTTGATATTTGCACTAAACAGGAAAATAATGGAAAGAACATATAGTGGAGTTTAGGTTATTATCGTCATTTCTTTCCACAAAACCATGATGGTTATTAAAACGATGATAATTGAATCATTTATGTAAGAAATTATAGTGACAGTTCATTCCAGAAATAAAAATCTAGTCACAAATAAACATATATTTTTTTTAATGATGTATGATATTACAAGAAATGTAAACTTTAACACCATCACATTGATGTGCCAGTATATTTCTTAAAGGACTAACAGATAAGCATAATACATTCTGTAAAATTCATTAAACATCGAATCACATGTCTTGGTGACATCATGTAAGTTTACAGACTTTGACATTGAGCTAACATGTTCTGAAATGCCAATGCCACAAGGTCAAAGGGCCTACAGAATGCTACAGAATGTGATACCATACAGGAATAAAATACTTGCAACAAAACCAAAGCAATGAAACTAATGTGCAATAAACATGACTGAAAACTGTCACTTATATAATAGCTATATGCATTTTACTTTAAATTATGGAAATTTATCAGTATGTGATCTAGAAAAAATAAATGGTAGAATTTTTACGATAAAATCGAATTTAAAGGTACATTATTAAATAACAATAGGAATAATGATCATTGAAGACAACGATAATTTTATTTAAACTTCAGTGTAGTTGCAAATGAAAACTGAGTAGTGGAGGATTTGTTTGAAAAAGGAAGAGGTTGGTTCAAGATTATGTAAGGAAGTGAAATAATACTGAATTAAACTAAATTACGATAAATAAAGGCTAATTCAATTTTAGTTAACATAGAAGTTTAGGAAGGCGAAAGTAAATGATGTAATGAAGGAAATTGGATATCAATTTGAATGAAAGCATTAGCAACTTACTGAAGAAACAAGATTGGATTGAACTTTATTTCATTGTTAATAAGTAGGGTGTGGATGTTTATGACCTAAAAATCTACTTAAAATGATCATTAAAATGCCCTTTAACTAATGGAAAAATGACATAAAATTAAAAGAAATTGACATTTAAATATTATTCACCGTACTCGCAAACTTCTTAAAAATTAGTCACCTTGTTTCAATGACTGCCCTGCAAATCTCGGAGAGAGGAGGCAACTTCCTGGAATTTGGCTAAGATAAAGGAAAAGAACATGCAACAAAATGAGGGTTTTAAGGGAAAACTATAGATTTTAATGAGAGTTTACAATGTGTTTCAATCAGGAGTGGTCCATGTCAGTGCCTTCATTCTCTGTCCCCTCCTCCTGTGCTTCACTTTGTTATCAGATCTACCAGATGAGGGAGTGTGAACGATAAAACAAATTGTGTCCTGTCCAGGATATGGTGAAAGTTTCCCTCCTTCCAAACATAAATTCTAAAGACACCCTGGTATCTACAAAAGAACAGTAGCGGTCAAAGCTCTCACTTAAACTAAGCTGCTGTCAAGCATTTTATATTACTTCCGTTGTGTGAAGTGAAGCCTTCAGTGGAATGAGGGATGGACTTTAGAGTCTGCCCAAACTACAAAACTCAAACTTCACTGTCATTAACTTATTCAGTAGGTAATTACTACTTACCTATTTGCTTAGAAAATGCTTTAACAGACCTATTGGTAAAGAAGAAAATAAAATGCATTCCTAATGATCTGAAAGTTCTTCAAAGTATTAAAAATAACCAAAAAATGCCGAAAAAAATATAAAAATGGCCTATTCAAAAAATTCAACATAAAAATTATTTTCTTTGATAATAACATAGAAAGGATTTCTATATTAATAGGCATCATCCTAATGTGAAAAATAAGATTTTTCATCAACATCCGCCCCTTATTAATAAGTATTATAAAATATGGTGTTTTCTTTATCTACTTCCTCTTTTCAAATAAAGACTGATGTAAAATCTGATTTTGACACATAATATTTTATAATGCTTTACCAGCAGAGTAAAAATTCCAATGCTTTTCACATCTAGGTAATGAAAAGGAATGGGCAATTCTGTCTGGAGTGGAGACAGTAAAAAGACGTTTGTGGAACAGAAGGGTTCTTTGTCGAGAAACATTGAAAAATCCATAAAAGTAGGAAGAAGAAAGAAAGAAAGAAAGAAAGAAAAATAAATTCATGAGAAAGAAAATTTGAATTTACCAAGTTCGCGTGATCTGTACTAATTGTAGATACTGTACCTGGACATGTGGTGGTGTGCCTAGCACGTATATCACAGCATCTGAAATGTCCAGAGGTTCGAGATGAGGATTCTCAAAAATGTCACTGGCCGTGAAGGTGTGTAAGTGAGCAACATCCATAATTTCTGTGCGTACTAATCCAGGACTGATGCTCTGTATAAAACAATTGAGGTTATGTTAGCTGTACATATAAATTACTAACATAAGGCACTTCTTTTCGAATTGTACTTACTGTGACTCGAATTTTGGAGTTACTCTTGACTAGTTCCCGACGCAAGCCTTCTGCCAAATTGGTAACTGCATTTTTTGTTGCCCCATACATGTAGAACATTGTGGTGCTCTGGGGTAAACCGTGACCTGCAATACTGGAGTACAGAATAATGTAAGTTTTTCAAAGAAGTTGTTAGTCGGTAAGTTAAGTTTTAACATATGAGGTGAGGAGAGAGAGTTGATACATTTTTAGCACCATCTATGACAGTTAATTTCGTGACCAGTAATATTTTCAGTCATTAGATTATCATTTCTTATTATTGACGGAAATTTTCAAGTCTGTAGTTATATCACAGTCTACTATATACAGTCACGAAGCTTGAGTTTTGAGGGTACTAGAAACAATTGACTGTGACGGTACTATTTTGCATTGCCTGTAATGAGGCAATATTAGCGATCCTAGTGGTGAGCAACTATCTAATGTTTGCATAGTTACTACGTATTGAGCTTCGCGACTCTATATACTAGACTGTGGTTATATTATTTCATGCTAGTTGGGTTTCTAAATACGAGGGTTGATCTCTATGCTAGCCCTGACATATTTCTAGTTGAACTAAAATTTCTATTTTGCGGCATACAAATGACTGAAATGTATTATAGCTACATGCCAAGTTGCAAGTCTGTACATGTCCATGTTGGCTTGCAACAAGTGTTCAAGTGACCAGAGGTGCTGTCAGTAGAGAAATGTAGCCTGGCGAGCAAAGACCTGTGAATACATACCTATAAAAGAAGGGAATATCTCCATGTCAAATTCACCAAAATATGACTGATGTCTTTTGAGAATATACTGTATCTTATAGTATAGTAAAAAGGTGGTGTTGAATTTTTAAATGTGGGAGAGCATCATATGAAGATGAACATGGTGGTGGCCCTTCGAGAACTGTTGTTATAGTGGGTTATTTTACGACGCTGTATCAACATCTTAGGTTATTTAACGTCTGAATGAAATAGTGTTAATGCCGGTGAAATGAGTCTGGGGTCCAGCTCTGATAGTTACCCAGCAGTTGCTCATATTGGGTTGAGGGAAAACCACAGTAAAAAACCTCAAACAGGTAACTTTCCCCGACCAGGATTCGAACCTGGGCCACCTGGTTTCGAGGTCAGATACGCTAACTGTTACTCCACAGGTGTGGACTTCGAGAACTGTCACAACACCAGAAAACATCAAAAGGGCATAATTTAGTGCTGCAAGATCGACGAGTCACCATCAGGGATATACAGAGAGGAAACAGGCTTCTCTTACCACAATGTGCACAGTATTTTGGTAAACGAATTAGGAATGAAGAAAGTAATTGCAATGTGGGTGCCTTGAATGTCCCAGATAACAGCAAGAAGAGCTGAAGCTCAAGAGATGAGGAAAGCTGAATAAAAGAGTCACTCTTAACAGAATGTTTGCAACTCAAGTGACTTTGTAAGACTGTGAGTTTGAACTATTGTCTAATCCATTCTGTTTACAAGATTTGGCTCTGTTACACAAATTTTTATTTCCAAATCTCAAATAGGACTTGAAAGAAGGAGATTCGGGGATGATAATAATGTGATGGAAGCAATGAATGACTTGTTTTAGTCAAGAACGTCTGCATTTTGCTAGTCTTTAGCATAGTGAACAATAACTACAATAATTATTCATCTGTTGATCATATGATTACCTTAGATTATGTTAAATATCAGATCAGTGATTAGTTCCAATTATCACTGGTATGCAACCATTTTGCTACAGTTCCTTGTTATGGATAATTACAAAGGCCATTTCGTTTCATCACGTCCAATTTTCCAAAAATAACGTTTTTTTTTTTTTTTTTTTTCGAAATTCATGAAAATGTATAAATACTGAAATTAGTATATCTGTAGTGCTCGGGGAAAAGTGCCACAAGTCAAAAATGTTAATTTTACAGGAGAAGGAAGAAAACTGTCTTCACACTGGTTCACGTCGATTTGATTTTCTTCTGTATGAATTATTGTAATGGGAGAAATATTTATGTCTGTTTTCCCAAGCGAGCAGATTTTCCGTAAGTTGTCAATAAATTATCCATGTTGAATCTTTCGTACACTACTTTAACACTTGAATATAAATAATCAGTGGCGGCTCGTGCCTTTCTTTGATGGGTGTTCACAAAAAAAGATATTGGTAATGAACACACTAATATATTCTCATATAGCTGAGTCACACGTCTGAGATAAACGAGTTCTAATATGCATTTACCAAATCTACGCATATAAACCAAAATTAAAACCATTAAACAAGAGTAGAGTAAAATTAATTCATAGGACTCACCTTTACTGCTGTTGTAGATGGTGTTGAAGATCTAAATTTATTTGTAAAGAAACTCCATGCGCCTAGTTTTGAGAGACGCAAACTTATCAATAACTTTATTATTGAAGTTTCTAATGTTGTTAACAAGTTTTTTTTTCCATTGCCAACATAGCCATTGTGCTTAATCGGTCTTCTGTCCTCGTGTTACAGAGGAATGTTTTAATCCTCTTTTAATTTAACACACTCACAATTTCAAACACGTCCGTCTCCGAACTTCAAGTGTTACTGCATGGATAATTATACATTTATCCATGGTTACTGTTTCAACTTTCAATACGCACCAATACAGCTTGTATTTTCCTTACTTTGCTGAACAAAAGACAACAGAATCAGCCCCAGTGCGTAACGGTATTTTGAAAAGAAAGAGTAAAGAGAGAAAACGAAAAAGAGGGAGAAAGGAACAGGGTGCCAGACCCAAGAGAGATAGAGCATCTCTCTTTCTCTGTCATTAGCACGTTAAGACATGTGCGAGCCAGAGCTATTGTAACCATTGTAACAAACCAGAAAATATTCTCGCCTCAGGCTATTCCACCCTGCTAGAGAAAAATTGTGCGAGCTGCTGTCAACCTGTCCAATGAAGATTTAAAGACACACGAACGGGACATTCTCTTGAGACGAAAAATTTAGGAACGTCATTGCACATTGGAAAGTAATAGATGTAATAATATTAATACAGTAATACGTATGATTATTGTTGGTTTTTAAGGTGTTCACGTGCTCCTGTGCTCATATGGAGGAACCACCGCTGTAAATAATTGATTGAATTGCGATCTTACTCGTGTTAATTATGTACGCATGTGTGGCTTACAGCTGTTTCGATGTTACTTGACACTTGTAGGCTCTGAGGATGGTGTCAAGCAACACCGAAACAGCTGTAAGCCACACATGCTTACATAATTAACACGAGTAAGATCGCCATTCAATCGATTATCAATAAATTAATAAAAAATGTTTGTGGAAACTGACTTATGCCACTTTTCCCAAGCATTGCAGATATATCCTTAGATTTATTATTATTATTATTATTATTATTATTATTATTATTATTATTATTATTATTATTATTATTACGTTAAAGCTGGTAATTTAGACATAATGGAATCATTAAAATATTATAAAACAACGTAAATTAAAATTTATGAACAAAGTATCTCTAAATTTTATTTTTCTTGCTTAATATTGCTAGGAAACTTGAAAAAAAAAATCACTTCATTTCTACATTTATTCATATGCCTTTTCTTGAAACTGGTAGGTATAAGCCTTAAATGTGTATTTATTTTGTGAAAAGAAAGCCTCATAAGTGGTGCAATAAAATCACTTTCTGTTGAAGTGCACCGCCAAAGAGCAGAATTCCAAAAACAGATAATGAATCTGGTGATCATCCGCAGAGATGTGTTGGTTACCTGCATAATGCATTCTACTTTCATAACCGTTTTTATTTATGTCTTCCTGTTTTGTCATCAGTTACACGTGGGCCATATTCATAGACATTCTTAGCTTGCGGTGGATGATCAGCGAACTGACGTTTTTCATATTCATAAACCAGTGTTAGCGATATGATATGAATCCTGTACAAGTAATCATTCGATAGCCGGGGCTAGTTTAGCACGCTTGTAGCACGGGCTAGCGAAATGTCTATGCATAGCACCCACAATATAATAACATAGTATTCCGGTTATTTTTATTAATAATTCAAGGTTTAATAATTAATTTTGTACTCTAGAATGCTATACAACGACTTTAAAATATTTAAAAAAATAGTATACTTCATTTGACGTTTTTAAAAAATTCTTGTTTAAATTTTGAAATGTTTCGTTATTATTTCCAAAAATTACAGAAAAACATGGCGTGACACAGAAAATCTGAACACAGGCTCGGATTCAACAACCTTCAGTACCTAAAAGCAATCGTATAAATTAGATTAAAGCATTACATTTTTTATTTTGATCATGAACTTTGCCAATTTTGACGTCCTTTCATTTTTATTTTCAAAATTACAGAAAAATCTGACGTGTTACAGAAAATATGATTACAGATTCGGATTCAGGGCACTTCGGTTAACTAGAATCAGTAATTTTTTCTCTTGTAACAGAAAACATTTTTTGAAATGCATATCAGTGTTATTTATTGTAGTCAGTACAGGTTTACAGAATAATAAGCATGTGTCCTAATATGTGAGCGTGAAAACTATTCATACCTCCATTTCGTTGAAATTGCCAATGTTACTCGTTCTGCACACGGCAACTACATAGGCCTGTAATAGTACATTATGCAACGAGCCTATAATAATAGTAATTAAGAAGCGAGTATGGATGTTTATGAAACGAGCGCAAGCGAGTTTCATAATTTTCATACGAGCTTCTTAATTACCATTATAGGAGAGTTTCATACGACTTTTTATGCTCGACCATATTTCTAACTTGAAATTACAGTATTTAGATGTATACATTTTATGTGTATCTGACAAGATCGGAAGTGACCTTGTTCTAGGTCGTGAATTGTGAGATGTGCGCAGACGCGAAAGTATTGATTTTTTCCGAGGAACAATAATGTCATTGACCTTGATGTAATCCCGTTAAACTTGGTATAACCTTGATTATTGAATTCGACATTGAAAAACGAGATGACAAATTGAATTTATTTTAATATTATTTACAATTAACGCTAATTATTATAGTAACAGAACATAACCTTCTGCGACAGTATTGGATTTCCAGCCTCCGTGACTTTTCGCTAATTCTATTTCGATTGCATATCCGAGAATAATCGATACTTGCGGTTTTATAACGGTACAAAGCTGACTTGTCATTGGCTGAACATCTGTAAGCTGAGTTGTCATTGGCTGAAAACACCTGTACTTTAATGACATGCATTAAAGGACTGCTACCAGGTGTATAATTACTACATTTCGGCATGGTCGAGCATAAACAATAATTCCGCACAACTGTGCATGAAAAGTTTGAATCAACGATTATTCTGTGGTAGAAAACCATAATTTATCAATAATTAAGTTTTCCAAAAGTTTTCTTGACTTCAGAAGTGTCTAATATTTTTCTTGGCTTGGTAAGAAAAACGTTACAGTATTTTGCTTAATAATGACGACAGGTACCTGTTAATGTGTACGATATGTCCGTCTGTGACACCGCGCTTTTTCATAGAGCGTATAGCTTCTCGGGTGCAGATGCTAAGACCCAGAATATTGACGTCCAGCATCTGGCGCCATTCTGATGTATCCCCATCTGCAACAATGAACTACGATTATACCAAATGTGTGACATCAGTAGAAAACTCTATAGTCCCGTCGCTCTAATTTCCGGCAGCCAATTGCTTTGCAGGTCGGCTACATTTAAACGTGTGCGTCTTGTGATTCGCTGATTCATTTCTTAAGGCTCGATAAATACTTAATATAATCGCCCGCCATTTTAGCTCTTTCGTTGGCGTTCGCAGAAAGCACACGAAGACGTTATTTGCCGCTCAATTATTTGCTGAATTACATTGCGTTCGATTTATTATCATAGGAGCTACGACATGATAATGTTTAACGGTGTGGCAAATAAATTCCTCGTATGGTAGCTCGGCAACGTAAGGACAAAAATGGCGAACGATACTACCTACTTAGACTTTATAGAGCCTTCACTTTCTAAGACGTAAGCAAAGAGGCGGAGTCACGCCGGAAATAACAGCGTCGGGACTATAGTAAACTAAATTATTTTATTTTACAGACAGTACATTATATTGCTGCAAATACTCAATTTAGAGAATTTCATTTCGTGAATAAGTAATCTTAGTGTTTTTATTTATAAAAATATATCTAAGTATAAATAAATCTTACTCGTCGTGTAAGCAGTGTCATTTCATACAAATAACTGTAAAAAGTCGCATCAAAATATAACCATGGGTCACTTATATTAACCCATGAGTAACCTGGGGCATTGGCAGCTTGTGACCAATTTTCTTGGGGATTCAAATAATTCGGAAAAATTATTTTTTGCATTATTAAACTTATCTTAAATACACTGCACAACTGCAGTTTTGGAATGCGGAATGTATATCCCATAGGTAGGGGTATGTGATTTTGTGATTTTTTTTTTTTTTTTTGAATTAACGAAATACGCGAAATGATTGAAAACTTAATTTTATTCGCAAAAAAAAACATAAATTTTACGAAGGTAATCTAGAAAATGAATGACGAATAATCGCGAAATTGCGCAAGATCTAATAATTTCAACGAAAAGCTTTAGTCACGAAATTAGTACCGGTTCTTGAAACATGATTTTTTTTCTTTTTGTTCACGAAATATTCGCGAAAACAAATAGATAAACCTTTTAAATAAAAAAAAAAAAAAAATTTGGCTGTCTTTTGAAGCTTTGCGTCAACTGTAAACGACGATCTTACAACGTTCTTGTCCACACCTGTGGAGTAACGGTTAACGCGTCTGGCCGCGAAACCAGGTGGCCCGCGTTCGATTCCCGGTCGGGGCAAGTTACCTATTTGAGGTTTTTCCGGGGTTTTCCCTGAACCCAATACGAGCAAATGCTGGGTAACTTTCGGTGCTGGAACCCGGACTCATTTCACTGGCATTATCATCTTCATCTCATTCAGACGACGCTAAATAACCTAGATGTTGATAAAGCGTCCTAAAATAACCTACTAAAATTAAAAAGTTAAAAATACAACGTTCTTGCAGAGACGGAACAGTTTGCATACCGGTATACTTCTAATTTATAAGTTCTCTGAGTCAGAAGAGGATCACAGCAGTGTCTTCGAATGTGTGGTTGTGTCTCAAACATTGATAGTGAGAGGAGATTTTCGACATTATGAAGATGCCACAGTCTTCTAATCGTGAGTATCTGGACATGTCATTAATTTATGGCAAAACTGGTCACATTGCCGCTGCAGTTGCTCGCTTATACCGTGACATAACTGGATCAGAGTGTGAAAGCTGTATACACGCAACTGGTGGACACTTTGAACAATACCTTTAAAAGAGATTGTAGAGAATGGTGTACCTCACAGTAATGTGTATCATTTTCATTTAGTTTCAAACTTGTTTCTTTCTTCCAAACATTGTACTGTAATTGAGTTGGAGTGACATCAACTGTATGGTCCTCAATGTGAAATAATACTGTATTTAAGGGATTAATTTTGTTTTATGCATAATTTTTCATTCTACTGTATTATTGATGAAATTGCCTTAAAATGTAACGGAAACTACGTGTTTGTTCGTGCTAAATTTATTGCTGAAATGATACAATAACGAACGTTTCATCATAGATACGAATAACACAATTCATGTAGTTAACATGTTACGATTGTATAAATTTTGATATGACTGCATTCTCAAAAGATGTTTTTGTTTACAAACAGTGGCGATTTCTCTTAAGGAGCACAGGAGCAGTGCACCACCTCTTCAAATAACGCATGTTTTTACATTTATATCAATGAGCTGCAGTAGACTATGTGAGCGACATAATTCTTTATTATAATACTATGTAAAAATAACCTGCATGTGTACTGTTCTTCTTGACGCCTGGGACTTACGTTTACCGCTCGACACTTGCGGCACACTGTTCCATTCGAGCATGCGCAGTAGTACTGTTTCACTGGCAGGCTTTGGAGCATGGTAGAGAGGCAGTACAGAGTGCGTAGGAGGCGTTAGGAGCACTTTCAGATGTGTTCTCAAGCTCGTTCCATCATAAAGGTTACAATGAATAGTGTGCAAAATCTTTTAAATGTGTAATTTTCTATAAAACCTTTACACGAAAAGATCAAAATAAAGAAGATGGTTAGACCTACACATTAATTAAAATTATAAGTGACGAAGAACAGTAATAGAGAAGTGAGAAGAAAATTCAACATTCGGACTTACGAAAAATGAAATATGCGGCTGCAATATAAAAGACGGTGTATTTTGTTTTCCTTGCCTGTTGTTCGACGGCGAACATTAATTATTAACAAAAATAAGTACGTTTTATGAATTTTATTTATTTTTCTGTTTGAATTTAGGACTGTGCGTAGTAACTAAATGATTTTGATTATCGTTCTGCAGATGTGATTTGACTTGAAGCACATGAATGAAAGAATAAAAAAAAAAAACACGATTCTTCAGCTGCACACATCAATAATAATGTTAAATTAGCAGTGTTGGGTCAAACAAACATTCAATTGGATTGTTGCACTTCACAATGATAACGTTACCAAGAACAGATAAGTGCGTGCGGTTTTGTGGAGCTTTTGAGTTGGGTTTAAGAGATCACGAAGAGGGAAACTCATCTTTAAACGCTAGTACGTATTTTTCTTGGCCTCATCAATTTCAGTTCTGAATTAGACGCACTCTTAAGGAACATTTTAAAGAGGAACAGTGTTTAAGAGCACATCAAACACTATACAGAACGAAGTCCTTCAAGCCATTTTGATGTATCCCATGATGAGATTCCAAAGAAATAAAGAAAGCTGCTGACTTTTTAACAGTTAAGGCTGATGAGACGACACACGTATCGAATGTTTGTGAACGTGCGAACTGTGTTAACGCAATATAGCGAAAACAATATTATTTACTGTGTGCTGCAATAGAAATTGAACACTTTACTTTGCTATTACTGGACCTACATAGAAACTGTTTAACTGCAATTTCTTGACTAATAAAATTATGTAAATCTATACCTACGTAACATATGTTAATAGTTATGTAGTAGTTAGTACCTATAATAATAATAATAATAATAATAATAATAATAATAATAATAATAATAATAATAATAATAATATGATAATCATAATAAATATTTGTGCACCACCAGGATTATTTATCACCACACGCCACTGTTTACAAACGGTATGTGTGTACATCCTCTCAAACCCCTGCCAAATAGATGATTGGAGCGGCATTCAGTATGCTGGGATGCAGTGATCTCGCGTAAACACTGCTACTGTCTACAGCGTTGCAACATTGCAATTCGTTTTCTCGAAATATTACAAAAACTATTGGTCGTATGAAAAAATATTATTTGACAAAACGTTCCCAAATTACATGATCCGTTATGTGTGTGAAGGATTGTAAAAGGTTACCTTCACTCTGTATATATTAAAGAGACGAGAATTCAGAATTCAACTACCTACCTGAGAGAAATGCCTGATGCACTACGCCCGCGTTGTTCGCCATGACATCAACGCCTCCTAGGTGCTTTTCGACCCATTTGAATGCGGACAGTATGTCCTCTTCCTTAGTGATGTCGCATTGAACAGCATGGAGTTCTCCTGGGAGGTTTTTCAGCTCCACGGCTGCTGCCTGCAAACAGACTCTGGTCTTATTTCCAGACGATCATCAATTCATCCATTTCGGAACACCGTTGTAGCCTAGCTTCGCGAACAAACGGACAAAGATGGGTATTATGGAGAACTGTTTTCCCATGTTATCCCCGTTTTACTTCCCGTTTTTTTTTTTTTTTTTTGAAAATTCGTGAGCCTCGTAACCGGTCGTAACCGGTTGTAGAAACTGAAAACTACTCCCAAGGAGAACAACTCCATAGGATCCATACGGCAAATAATCAAAAATGTTTTGACATAAGTCTACAATAATTTATTCTATGTTAAACTAGACTTATCAATATCACCTCGTATTGTACAATACGTATCTCTGCGTCTATGTTGTTCCAATGCGATAGGACGTAAAATACACATATTTTAAGACCGCTTAGCTTAGCCGAATGTGAATGAATAAAACATTGGCTTCTGGGCAGTAGCGGCCGGTGATCCAAATCCTCGGTGAGGCCAGATGCAACTAGTTTAAGTGCCTCCGATAGAAAATGTTTATTTATGATATTGTGTTGTTATATTATTAATATTATTACTGTATTATTATTATTATTATTATTATTATTATTATTATTATTATTATTATTATTATTATGTCTATTATTATTACTAGTAATGAAAATAATAATTTCACTCACCAAATAAGCTGTTATGCTGCGAGTTTCAGTGATTGTTTCAGTGTGATGAAGCAACCCATATTATGTGTTGAAATTTCCCTTTCTTTCTTCCTTTTCTTTTTATTTTTTTCCTTTGACAGCAACAAACAAGGCCAACAAAGAAGTTTATTTTGCACCACATTACAATTTAACCATTTATGTTGCCCATACCAGGATGTAATAGAAACTCGCGTTTTAAGATTATCTGTCAGAAAAATTGTCAGCGATGTCGTAGGTATCTCGGTCGGCTCTCTCTTTATTTAAAACTTCCTTTCTTTCAATATCATTTCTTCTCGAGGTAATCTCTGGCGAATCCTCGGCCTCATCTCGCCAAATATCATCTCGCTATCACCAATCTCATCGACGCTAAATAACCTAGTAGTTGATACAGCGTCGTTAAATAACCAACTAAAATAAAAAAAAATTCTTCTCGAAAAAGGACACTAACAATGAATTAACTACACCAGCATTATTTCTCGCATTTGTTTCTGTCTATATTTTCCCGAAATAGATAACAACATTGGCCCAGATTCACTAGACAAAGTACAATAGTACAACACCCTCGCTTAAGTCATAAACTAAGGCATAAGAGGAGAGAATAGTGTGGGTCTCTGCCTGCCAAAGAGCTGGAATGTTTGTTATTTATGGTCTATTTAGGAAGACAAGTCACCCTATTCCCACCCCACTCTACCCTTGAGGCCGGCCCATGGTTGAGAGGTGTGAAACCTGACCAGGCCAGACGAATTGTGCCTCAGCTACAACGTTTAAAGCGCAACGTCAAAAGCCCGCGAAGACAAACGAAAATCCAGAACCAGACCCGGCACGAGCGATGCTGGCCTCAGGAACAAATTTTACTGCAAAACAGGTCTATCTACATCACAAAGTTTTTCAATGCTTCTACAGCGATATATGCTTCATTCAAATAATTAATACATTACATAAAAACAAAATTTGATTTCAGTTAAGCCAAGTGACTGAGGCCCGGCCTCACTTGCCTCAGTCAATCAGCCGCCACTGCTTCTGGGAGTCGACCTGGTTGGCGAGTTGGTATAGCGCTGGCCTTCTATGCCCAAGGTTGCGGGTTCGATCCCGGGCCAGGTCGATAGCATTTAAGTGTGCTTAAATGTGACAGGCTCATGTCAGTAGATTTACTGGCATGTAAAAGAACTCCTGCGGGACAAAATTTCGGCACATCCGGCGACGCTGATATAACCTCTGCAGTTGCGAGCGTCGTTAAATAAAACATAACATAACATAGCTTCTGGGACATGTAAAGAGCCATACAAGGAAATTATCAGTGAGGTCATATAGAAACCTGTCTTGTAATTTCACTCACAGAATCTACCCATTATAGAAAGCTCCTACACCAAAAATTAACTGCGAGTTCAAACTGAAAGTTCCAGATATCGAGTTAGCAATACCCATTAAAACACTAGGGGAAAAACATGGAGTTCACCGCTGAGTTTGTGCGTCCCTGCTCGGTAGTATCAAGCACCCCCAGTCCTCCCCACTACTGCTGATGAGGGGTGCCCAATTGCTGCTGCGTGGCTACTTTATCAGGCAACATTGCAGCTTCGATCTCAGGACCTTGAAGTTGACTCGCTAATTTTTGGTGTGTGGCGTTCTCACAAAACGTCCCTTTTGTCAGCGAAATTTCAAGGCAGGTTTCGATATGAGCTCACTGACAGTTTCCTTGTTCTAGAGCCCTTCGGAAAAACCGGTATCTTGCATAAATGATCAATGTATGTAATTTCCACGTTGAACACCACTGAAAAACTGTTGGAGACAATGCGTCAGCAATAACAGTAATGTGTAACACTTCCAGGGCAGTTTGAGCACATTCCGCAATGAAAAAGGTGCGATTCATACTGTACGTAAAATGAGTGACAAGGCTAACGTCACGTCAGCGACAAACTTGATACAGTTCAAATACGCAACCGTGACGTCACCATCAAGTGCGGTTCACTGTTGTTTCAGTGTCGCAGTTGACGAGGTTAACCTAATTATTAGGTACGTGAAAAATACTGAACCTTTTTCAGTTCTTTCTAGGGTGCTTTTACATTGCATCTGCATTTCACTGTAAATATTTAAACCTTGCGACAATTGAATTTCAAAAATATGTTGAATATTTCAGTGTAGGTTATAGGCCTATGTTGAAATTTTAGGTTGATATAGGTTATAATATAGTCCAGTGTTGCCACTTTTGGTACAACTGTACGGATTTGGTACAATTTTAAATGGTCTGTACTCTGGTACGTATAGTTGATATTTTGGTACAATTTGGCATAATTTGGTACAATCTATACTTATTTTATTTTATAATAATATGAAAACTGAGTATTTTACAAATGTTTTATGAGCTGTCAATGTTAAATTACTGGTAGAAACAGCTTGACTATTGTCAACGATTAACAATGATATTTAGCAGAGGCGGCTCCTGCATATTTCTTAAGAGGAGGAAAGAAGTTAACACAGCACGAAATGACACCTTCTTGAATGAAACATGCTACAAATTAGCATACATGCATACATGTAAGACCAGGTAGTATTGGGATTGGCCTTCCCTTCTGTATAGCAATAATCTGTTCTTGTAAACTGAGTTCCCTAAATTGTCCAAAGTATATTATGTTTTCACTTCCATTCATTGTTGAATAATTGCGCAAATTAACAATTACAAGGAAATTCACAACATCGTAGCATTTTTCGAGCACACTACAGCATCACACGTCTTGGAAGAGACTAGCTACTAACTCGTAACCGGAACCGTTTTACGGAAATGGAAATGGGAATGGTGAGGAAAGCGAGAACACTGCACCCACCCACGTGGTCTGTGTTGCCACATTCACATTTTACAAGTTCAGTATCACATGCTTTTGAAGAATGTCAGTTCTTGTGAAGTCATACTATCATTATTGTTCAAAGCTGCCGGTGGCCGATTAATTTTTTATGCTAAAAATCATGTAGTTTGGAGTACCTACTTTCAGTTTCAAATATATTTGTACAAAACTGACAACTTCGCTGTTGCCCTGTCTAGTAGACAATGAATAGAAGTGAATTTCAGGGGCCAACTACGTAGAACTATTTCCTCTTTGTTTTACATAAATCCGACTTTAACTTTAAAATATCCACGAAAGTTTCAAACCATGAATAGCAGCCTATATAAAGTGCAATGAATAATATTTTTGATTTATAATTAAAAAAAAAGTTTACATGGTGTCTTTCATAGCGTTGCGTTAAAACTGTTTTTGTTGTGTCTCCTCCTAGATGTGTTACAGTCCGGTTGAATGCAACATCGTTAGGTGGCAGCGGTAGCGAGCTTGCTGCACGACCAGTCGGTTTCTATTTCCCGTCCATGACTGATTCAGAGGAGGATCTCCTCCCTCTCCGTTCATTTACTTGCTTTTTAAAACTCTGCTTCTTTCTCTGGCCACTAGTGCGCTGTTATCTATGTAGAGGAGGAATGGAGTCTCTTTCCTCCACACAGACAATCTCGCATCTTTGAGCGTATTCCGAATCTCACCGGTGAGCAATCCGATGGCATCACGGTGTTCCGAATTCCACCGATGACGTCATTGATGCTCCACCGGTGTCACACAGTTGCCATCAGCTTGCAGAGGTGGTGGCAATCTCCATCAGCCGCCATCAGTGAATCTGATTGGTTCTTGTATAGGGCGGGAATTAGCAGACGAATGACATCGTGCACTGTTGTGTCATGGCGGTGTGTTCTGTAGTTCTGCTGTATTGTTTGTAATGAGCACAACGTAAAAACAATATATTAATGGCTTATGAGCGAACATGTGAACGGACCAGTTACTACTACCGGTTCAAGAAATAAGTTGTTTATGATCTCTTTTCTTTGAACGAGATGGCAGTACGGAAATTTCGCAAAATTTTGCTAGCGTAGCACAGATAACAACTTATACAGTCGCGCATGACAGCCATCGATCCTTCCACCAGTTTTGTTCCTTATTTCGCTGCAACGTGACGTCATTGATGCCAAAGTGACGGTGAGATTCGGAATACGCTGTTTCTCACAGTTTTCTACAGCACATGAGCGCGCGTCGTTTAAAACTCGATCAACCGAGTTTTTCTTATAGCTGTAAACTTAAAAAATATTATCGAATCTTCCTCGAATTTCAAGACACATATTTTATTTGGTATTTACTTTCAAAAGAAGAAAATGTGAGGATGACGTTCCTCCCTTCCCTCCCCCGAGGAACCGCCACTGATATTTGGTCACCTTGAAATTAAATGTAGTAATTGGGGATATAAATTAATTGCTTTTAAAATTAAATTTTTCCCTTCCTTCAATGGTCTCCTTTACTGTTATCCAGAAAATGGGTTTCTATTGTTGACTCGATGATACGAGTATACCAGTAATTAATCGAAGTGGCCATGGGATAACAGCGAGTGGTTCTAAAGGTGGTGACGGTATCTAGATCACAGCTTTATTACGCAGCCATTAGGTGACGTATATTTGTGTCAGATTCTCGCAATATCAGTTGTAAGATGGCTGCTCGCATGGAAACATGTCAGCTTGTTGAGGTGAATGGTGCGAATGTCATGTCACGAAAACAGCGCTTCCGGTAGTACTGGACCAGTCTCCCTACAGCTTCGACCTGGCACCCGGTGATTTCCAACTCTTTGGACCGTTGAAGAAGAACCTGGGTGGCAAATGCGCAGTGGCTCACGGCGACGGAGAAAGGGAGTGGCGAGTGATGCATAACAAACTTTAGTCCTTTGGCTACATAACCCCAACACTGCCATTCGTTTCATTTCAGTGGTTCAGTGAACGAAACAAATCACTAAAAAATCGTGACATCGGGTTTCTCTACATGGCACCCAATATGGGAGGGAATTTAAAGACGTTATCACGTCAGAATTATCAGGGTAGGTTTCTAAGAAAGTGATCAAAGATCCTCTTTTTGATATGTGGGAAAGTTGTTAGACACTGTAATAAAATCTGACA
Organism: Periplaneta americana; assembly: GCF_040183065.1. NCBI lineage: Eukaryota > Metazoa > Arthropoda > Insecta > Blattodea > Blattidae > Periplaneta > Periplaneta americana. Next base: position 150,902,159 of record NC_091122.1, read on the forward strand.
TTGCATTTATTTTTTAAAATGTCAAAAGTGAGATAAGCGCAAGCCGCTCAAGTACTAGCGCAGCCGCGGCGAAAATGCGACTCACGAGCACATTGTGGCTCGCAGTGCATTTCTCTTGCTTCCTACCTACAACCCCCACCCTCTCACTCACTGCAGTCAAACTCCGTTCTATTTGTATTTGTCTCTGACCTGCGAGTGGCGTATCGTCGCAATGTCTCTCTCGAAACCATGTACCTCTATAAAAACGAAAGTTTCAAGTAGGATGGGAGGATGCATTCTTTTGCTTACAATATGATGAAAATATTAAATGTATGATTTGTTCACAAATATTACTAGGAAAACGGTTGTATAACATAAAACGGCATTATGAGTTACTACATGTTACTGATGAAACATTAAAAGGTTTGTTATTACTACTACTATTATTATTATTATTATTATTATTATTATTATCATCATCATCATCATCATCATCATCATCATCTCTGTACATCGATTCTTTTACAGCAGATGTACGAATAATGCGGTTAGATTTTCAATTTAAACTCACAGATTTACAATGTGATGTTAAATGAAAGCTAGATGTGACTTGACAGATATTGAACTTTTCAAATCTTTGGAAAAAATAAATATTTGAAGCTTCGTTCTTTCGCTTGCTCTGTTGAAGCCATGTTCGCTGTAACTTACGTTTGTGAAAAATTATTTTCAACAATGAAAATAGCCTAGTAAAAATCAAATTTAGATCACGACTGACAGACAAATACCTTCGTGATCAACTACGACTGGCAGTAAGTGACATAATTCCTGATTTTGAAACTTTGTCGCAGAGACATTCTGAAGACAGTTCATTTTAGGTTGTGATAATGTGTCCTATGTTTTCTTGTTCATTTCTTTCTTCGTTACACGTCATAAACATTAACTTCCCCTTCGGGTGTCCGCCTCCCTCCATAGGTGCTATGCACGTTGCAGCTTACACAGTGGCTCGGCGCACGATGGCCTTTTCGCCACGGCTGTACTAGCGCGTTGGTCTTTCATCCAGATGGTCCAGAATTTATCCCTGGTCAGGTCGTGATGGAATTCGTGGTAGGTTTTCTCGGGGTACTCCCATTTTCTTCTATCATTCGACTAACACTCTCCTGCCATTTACTGCTGATGTTCAGAGCACGGTCTTCGTTGCCCGCGTTCATAAGTTACCTGCGCTTGGATAGTGTGGTGTATGCCTAGCTTGATGTGTGATGGGAGGGGAAGATACGGACGTCCCTCCGTTGTACAGGTTCAGTGCGGTGAAGGACAAAGTTGCACCTTCTTTACATGACAGCGTTGTTGTAAATCAGGTATGCTCAAAATTGTAAAAGCGCCGATTACACGGATGATGCTGCACTGCATAACACACACAGTGTACGAACTGGGCTCCGCAACTACATTGCAGCACCGCCCGTGGCATCGCTCTCACTGTGTTACAAATACGGATAATAAACTGGATTTGAAAAAGGAAATATTCAGTTATTACATTATTTATTATATTTTATACATTTATGATACTGTTATATCATAGATAATGTTATTTTCATATTCCACATTCAACATGTGTAGGCCTATTCTTTTCTGCTAGTAATCGGAAATCTATTTCCAACGAATTTACTGCAATGCACAAAAGATTCTCATCTGTTAATCGGGATCTATGTTTGAATTTTTGGATTTAGCAACCTTCATTCTCGAAAATAATTGTTTGCACATATACTGTATTTCGAGTGACAGCGAATAAGCTCATCTTGAGATATTGCGTTTTGTTCATTTTTTAATACTTCTATGCTTGGCAAGTCATATTCTCCGCATTTAGTTCTGAATTCTACGCGACTTTGTAAATCAATTAACTCGTCCTGGAACTGCACTCTCTCGGATTGTACTCAATTTACTATGAAAGGATTAATAAAAAGATTAATATCACTTTCCATACGTCTAAAATCATTAAATCTATGTTCTGTGAATTCACATTCGAGCTGTTCCAGTACAGAGATGTAATTAACTATATTTTGTTCAGGCACCATAGATTTCTTTACAAGTTCACTATCCGTGAAGGGTTTTTAGTGCCCTAGCTAATTCCCGACGTACTACACAACTTGCTCCTAACATAAACTCTGAATTGTTCGACTCTCTTCAATGTTTGGCCTATGATGAAGTGCTTTCAATTCTTGAAACTGTAGTGCACGTTGCACCCCTGAAAAATTATTTTATCATAACATGTATTTCTGTTGGAATAAAATCATGAACAATAACAATAATTGTAGTAATAATAATAATAATAATAATAATAATAATAATAATAATAATAATAATGTTGATATATGAATACATATTACAGAAAACAGCTTCCCTGTCACTTCGGCATGTTCTGGATGGCAGAGCGTATAATGTTTTATGTTGCTCAGTAGTATTCCTGACAATACCTTACAACATAGTAAACACTTTACGTTTTCACAACAAAAATAGTCTTCCTCCCACACTGTACGGAATGATCGTTTGCTTACAGAATGTTTTGACTGTGGCATTATCCCACAATGTTCGTACGTTTACTAAGTACTTGAACTGCCTTCCGCAGTCATCCGTCGAGCTTCGAACGAGGAATAGCACGCTCTACATTCGAAGGTTGTGATTACAGAACGTAATCGGGAGTCAGAGAATGGGCATACCTGTTGTAAATGAATGCATTGTAACACATCCTTAGAACTTTAATAACATTATATTATTAATAGAATGCAATACTGTACGACAGTTTTCATTTATGATTTACCTATTGATGCGTCCACAGTTCCATCACAATAAAGAACAATACATTTCCGTAGAGTATCGAAAGAAAACCCCCTCCGCCTATCACTTAGAAACATTTTGAACTGAGAAAATGTGCGTTCCACATCGCAAGACATAAGTGGTGCGATTCGAAAATATGAGCTGTCACACGTATCATCTGAGGGCTCGCCATTAACCGACAAAATATCTCTTATTTCACACATTGCTGAAAATCCACAGTTCTTTTTCAACACGGTCCCAAATTTCGTCTTAACCGGTTCCAAACTTGGATGTGGTTTTGCTTCACACAGACTTTGGTACAAATGTTCTACGAGTTGGAGGCCACTGGACATTTCGAGGGTTGACGATTCTAGTTGTTTTATTGTTGTGGGAAAATCTTTGTAAACAACTTTTATGTATGACTTGAGGCTTTCCCGGCGTATTGATATAGAATAACTCTTCTCGGGTTCTCAGCCAGGTGAGTTGGAGATTAGCTTCCAAGCTTTCGACGGCTAGCTCTGCCATCTTCTTCAGGGACAACATCTTCGTCCCTGAAGAAGATGGCAGAGCTAGCCGTCGAAAGCTTGGAAGCTAATCTCCAACTCACCTGGCTGAGAACCCGAGAAGAACTTTTATGTACAACAGATCTTCATAGAGTGCTTCCGAAAACAACGACTTTGCAACCTTTATTGACTTAGCTACTCGCTTCATCATCAGGTGTTTGTATTACACCACGGACTTCCTAGTAGTGTTCACAATAGTACAATGCCGCCTTCAACCAAGTTCCCCACCGAGTTAAAATGGGCTGTGGTGGCAAAGAAATTCCTGGTATGATATCTTTCAATTTCTGTTTTCGAGACGGGGACTTCAGAAAGATTTTCTTCCCGTTGGAGATTAAGCTGTCAACATCAGGGAATAACGACCTAATTTCTTCAGCTACCCTATGCAGACCATGGGCCAAGCAAGTTAAATGTAACAGGTTTGGATGTCTAGTCCGGATTTGGCTGCTTTTAACATGTATGCTGCAGCATCGGTCACAAAAAGAAGGACATTTTCTCTTTATATTCCATCAGGCCACAAAATATTCATAGCAGTCTCAAAGAGAGTATCAATTGTGAACTGTTTACTGCAGTAAGCACCTCGGTTGTTAACAAGTATTTTTGTGAAGGTTTGTCCGGAGATAATATTCCAACAATAACATTACCAATATTCCACATCTGTCGTTTCGTTTATAGAAACCCATATTTTATTATTTGCGTCAGATTTCCTAATGCCGTTGATGACATGATCATAGCACGGGAATAAATATCTTTTGCGTAGAGTTGACTCGCATGGAACGTTTCGCCCAGTATATTTCTGCAGAAATGATTTGAAAGTAGCATTTTGTAACTTGTGTAACGGAATATTGCAACACACCATCATATTGCAGAAGTCGTTACAAAACTCTCTCTGAGTAGGCTTACATGAATTTGAACTCGATGTTGTATCATGTCTGCCAAACAGCGTTAGGGCTATACTACACGAACGTTAAAAACGTTGCGTTGACAACGTTCTTTTATAGGAACTTAGTTTTTGGTAATATGATCGCTTGTATAATTGCATGACTATACTACACAAGCGTTAAAAGTGCTGCGTTTGGTTGCGTTGCTTCGATGTTGGGAAGTTTCAACGCAGAGGTCTGCGTTCGCAACTTCAACAACAGATTGAATATTGTGAAGCAAATGCAGTTTTTACTACCTACTTTTGGTGAGAATGAAACCATTTCGATTATGTTATACCTCCACCTAAACAAGAAGACATACCGGATGGTATTATTTCTCAGGCTACTTCGGTCATGAGAGTAATGTAAACGATACCCAAACAAAATCGGGACCATCTCTTCGCTCGACAGGAACAGGAAGAAAAGAAAAATCTAAAAATATTCTAGTAACTGCAACAAAGGATATTACAAGTATATTATCAGAGAGCGTGGCCATACAAAGACAAGACAGAGAGAATTACAAGGATGGAAACAAAGCTTTCCTATCATTTATCAAAATCATGGGCAATTTACCTCCAGAGCTTGCAATTGAAACCCGTTTCAAAGTTTATGAAGTGTCGAGCAACGGGCAACATCAAGAATGTCCCAATTGTCAGAGTCGCCCGTTGAGTGTTGTTGCCGATGGTTCAAATGATTCTGAGTTCATTGTTAATTTCAGTCGGTATTGATTTCTGCAGCTTGTAATGTTCTTAATTTTCAACATATTTTGCATAAAATAAAAATATAATCATTGCAAATTAAGGCAAATTTTATTACTTTACCTTAATGTTACAATCAGCTTTTCGAAGGATGAACTGATTTCCTCATTACAGTATCAGATTTCCTAATTTTATGAGAAATTAAATTCAAAAGATCATCAACATTTTTTATTGACATTCTGTAATAGAGAAAAAACTTGTCGAGATACTGTCGGTGATTTTCAAATGCAGTACAGTATAAAACTTTCCTGTCGAAAGTCTCTTAATGTTTGCGGGATGAATTCACCATCTCATTTTCCTCTTTTTTTGAGACAGACTTATAAATTGAACACATAGCAGAGCTACATATGCAACTTGTATAACATCCATTGCAGTTCTGAAACCAAACACAGCTTCCCTAACGCAACGTGTAGTTTATACATTTTTCATGCGTTACCAACGCCTGTCAACGCAACATTTTTAACGTTCGTGTAGTATAGCCCTTATACTTTTTTATGTTGTTTAGACTTACAATGCTTCTGGATGAAAATTATTCTGTGGCCTTTAAACTGTAATATGGCATACTTTGCAAAATATATTTACTAACAGTCTTACTAATAAACCGTGTATAGTTTTTATACGAGACTTATGCAGAGTTGAGACAGAAAACGTTACTAATAAACCGTGAATAAGCTATGGACGTATAAACAGGCTGTAACTATACAATGGAAATTGCTTTGCAGTAGTTATATACACGAAACCCCTTGTTTAAGCGTTGTATATAGGGAAAAAATGGCCGCCCCTCTAACAGCTGTTCGTATCGACTATCATTTTATGACGATGGTTGCCTAATAACCAAAGAAGAACAAACCAAAGATCATAGAATTATTAGAATAATATTGCTGTAGCTTGTACTCTTTGACCAAAATGTAGTGTGGTAATCGATTACAGCCAGTTGTACTATCGATATTTAACACGCCACACTAGAGCGCTCTACCGGATGCAGTAGAGAACCTCAGATATTCTATTACCTTTCGTAACGAAGTAATGACGAAACTATGACGTAGCTGTCTAACAGTTATACTGTTATACACGACGTATGTAGTGATTATTAGTAAGGAATTTACACACGACTTATAAACGAGCTACTCATTGTATAAGACAGTTAAACGTCTGTATATAGAGTTTTTATTAGTAAGACCGTAATTGTATAGTGAAATAATCACGGCCAAATTCCTCCACATATTGTAACAACTTCTGTTTCTATACGTCTGACATTACTGGCACTCTTGTTTACAACTCTGCACGGCCCGACCGACTGCTGTACGTATTGAGAATGCGTCGAGACGCCGTACTCATCGCGAGTACTACTACTACTACTACTACTACTGCTACTATTATCACTACTACTGCTATTATTACAACTGCTGCTATTTTACTACTGCTACCACTACCAATACTTACTGCTGGGTCATTCCATACAAAACTTTAAGAATATGTCAGCGATGTCATGAATTTTTTAGAGCTTTTAATATAATAATGTTATTATGCAAATAAATTAAACTGCCAAATAAGACCGCCATACCATTAATATTTTAGTCATACGGATGACTGACAAATGGGTGGCAGTTACATGTTATCCATTATTTAAAATATTCTAGACATCCTATATGAAGTGTCATCGAAACTAAACAGACGCCATTGTAAACTTGAATAACCATATTTTAATACCTTAAAGACTAATCCGAATAATATTAAGACAAGCTCATAAAAACACCTCAGTGAAGAAAAGAAATAGTTTTATACTCGAATGCAACAAATTAAATTCATGCGAATTTCATTCGTATTGAAGAAAATCTTATTCCTAATCCATCTCCCAAGTTTTATGACTTTATCTTAAAAAACCTGTGAATAATTAAATTAATAAAATGATTAATTTTTTTTCCGACTGTTGCAAATCGCTTGCTATGTGTGGCAGTCGTAGCGTTCGTGAGACTTCATAACGATGAGTAATCTCAAACGTCCGTCTCCCTGACTTTGGTCGCGCAACATTCTGTACGACGGGAGAGCCTACCTGCTGAGCTCCTTTGTTCCGGTGAGTTATTTTTATTGAAAACTGACATGATATTTAAGTCACCATTCTGAAATTTTCACAGTGGAATCAATATACTCTAAAGAATTAAACACATGTGTTTTCGTCTGTAGAAATGAATTGCATTTTGTGTTCTACATTTTTTAAAATTATTTACGGTGGGTAACTATTTAAAAATATTATATGTGTTTTTTTTTTTTTTCATTTTAAGGGCATTTATAAACAAGGCTCTCCTTTTTCGAATTGCATTGAAATCACTTTTCCATCTTCCTTTAAATAGTAAGAAAACTTCGATGAATGAAACCGTGTTCGTTGTTAAACCAATATTTTAAATTCTGATTGCTACCAAACTATGAAAGATATAAATATAGTATTGCTTGAAATTCATATTTAGAACATACAAAATAACCTACTACAATATTTTTAACTTTTGAGACATCATGGTTCAAAAACATACTTTTTTGCATCGAATGACCCTACTACTATCTACTACTGATACTGCTACTACTACTACTACTACTACTTACTGCTACTACTGCTACTATTACTGTACCACTACTTACTATAGTCCCGTCGCTCTAATTTCCGGCAGCCAATCACGTTGCAGGTCGGCTACATTTAAACGTGTGCGTCTTGTGATTCGCTGATGAAGATGTAAAGCATTTCCTAAGGCTGGATAAATACGTAATATATAATCGCCCGCCATTTTGGCTCTTTCGTTGGAGTTCGCAGAAATCACACGAGAACGTTATTTGCCGCTCAATTATTTGCTGAATTACAGTGCGTTTGATTTATTATCATAGGAGCTACGACATGATAATGTTTAACGGTGTGGCAAATACAGGGACATCATTTTATTTTTACTAACATTTTTAATATTAACCTGTCTATACCTTTAGAGAACCGGAAACATCGCTTGCTCCCCCCTCCAAGACTGGAGTTCGATGATACTGGCGTAAAACACAAATCACTCTACTAGGTATAGGATGGAAGAAAAGTAGTTCATCCATTTACGTAAACTAGGAAATATCGCGATTTTGAGTTTGATAATTTTCATTAGGTTTTTCTTTAATCAAAGTACAGTACTGTATTAAGAATAAGTGTTTTTACTCGCGAAGTGAGTTATCCATGCGAACGTATCCATTATGCAGTGTACACTGTCTACAGCACATTAGAGTACAATATAGAGAAAGAAGTTAAATTGAAAAATAATCATAATATGAATATTTAAACACGATTTTGAAAATGGTGGCCGTTCATTTCGATACAGGCTTCAGTTCTTTTGTGCATATTATCGCACTATAGACTATTGCATCTAATTCCAATTGCCAGTTTCGTCCTTCGTACTAGTAACTCATGTTGAAATAATTCTGTACCTACTCTACGTACTGTGAGTTAAATCTTCACTTCTGCCCGACCCGAAAATATAAAATTACTCAGACATGCTATCTACTGTCCTTCCAAGTGGTTATGCCGCAGGATTGTAGAAAGGGAGGAAATCACGTGACAGTTAATTACTTAACGAGGCCCTTTTATTTAAGTTAAATTAAACAGCTGTATAATATTACGTAAACGTCCAATTCCTAAGAGAAATTAATGTTTTCAGAAAACAGCTAACACAGCCCGGCTTTTACAGAAGGGCGAGCAGAAGCAGGTGGGGGAAATCGGGATGCGACGTAGGCAAACGGACAGTACCTGTGCGAAAGTATGATTCAATATTGAAAGCTGTTTCGTCACTGGAAAACGCGAACATATTTCTGGAACGTACTATACTCAGTAACTCAGTACTGCTTACTATCTGCGGTCTTGGTTCTGTGTGGAGTTGGAACTTCCTTAGTAGAAGGGGTGGGAGTGAAGTACATTCAAAAACTCAGGTACAATAAAAATTGAAGTAAAAATAAAATGATGTCCCTGTAGATTTCTCGTCTGGTAGCTCGGCAACGAAAGAACAAAAATAGCGAACGATACTACCTACCTAGACTTTATAGAACCTTCACTTCCTAAGACGTAATCAAAGAGGAGGAGTTACGCCGGGAATAACAGCGTCACGACTATACTACCTACAACTACTGACACTGCTACCACCACTACTACTTAGGCCTACTACTACTACTACTACTACTACTACTACTACTACTACTACTACGACTTAAAACCCTGGAAATTTGCAAATAAAGTTATACGGTCCAGATGAAGTGAACATGTTAATTTTATCCATATTTTTGCTTATCCTTATGTTGGACAATATCTGGACGTCATGATAAAATAATGATGACATGAAAGTTTAATGTTACAGTTTTCTTCTGCTGGAATTTGTTGCTGAATAAGTACTTGCGATTTTTCTCACCAAAGGAACGAAGTCCATCTCATGTCTGGCTTCATAATACCCGTATCTATCCATGCTTACATAATAAACAAATCGGGTTCTGTTTTATCCACATAAACACCAGTGAATAGTTTTGAAGATGCTGTTATCTCAGAACTGTGATAAACACCACTCAAGTGAGGCTCTCCTCTCCCTTTTTGTTATGTATTTCTTACATAATCCCATTGCGTAAGACTTAGGCGTGGTTCAGGAACTATAAAGTTCAATATCAAATGTTATGAGAGAGCAGATGTCAAAGATGTTATCCGACATATTTTCTGAAATTATTTCAGATTTTGTTATGATGATGATGATGATGATGATGATGATGATGCGTAACACTCAAACAGCTGTATCTCAACACTCATTTAAAATTTGACACATATTTATAGGAACTTTTCTTGTTCAGAATAGTTCATACTACGACCCCCTAGAATATTTACTATTCCTCCTCAATCACCCGGTATATTTAATAAATTGAAAACAGGATTAGTTATTTTGTTTTTATATTTTATAGTATACATCGTAAGTAATAGTCTATACTAATCATTTATATAATACTAGTTTTATTGAATACTGTTGAATTCAGGGGCGTACGCAAGGGGGTTTACCGAGTTTGAACCCCCTCCCCACGATGATATTTAGATTTGAATATGTTTTATCCATAATCGTTTACCTAACACAAATAGATAACTGTTGACTAAATATATATATATATATATATATATATGATTATTGTTTAAGTGTAATAATGATACAAGAATTTTTATTATACAGGGACATCATTTTATTTTTATTTCAATTTTTATTGTACCTGAGTTTTTGAATGTAGCCTACTTCACTCCCACCCCCTCCACTAGTAAACTTCCAATCGTCCACCACACAGAATCGAGGCCGCGTATGCAGTACTGAGTTAGTGAGTATAGTACGTTCCAGAAATATGTTCGCGTTTTCCAGTGACGAAAGAGCTTTCAATATTGAATCATATTTTCGCACAGATACTGTCGTCCGTTTGCCTACGTCATTCCGGTTTCCCCCACCTGCTTCTGTTCGCCCCTCTATGGAGTCTAGTACCGTAGCTGGGCTGTCTTAGCTCTTTTCTGAAAACATTAATTTCTGTTAGGAATTGGACGTCTACGTAATATTATACAACTGTTTAAAATAACTTAAATAAAAGGGCCTCGTTAAGTAATTAACTGTCACGTGATTTCCCCCCCCCTTTCTACGACCCTGCGACAAAACCACTTGAACGGACAGTAGATAGCATTTCTGAGTAATTTTATCTTTTCGGATTGGGCAGAAGTGAAGATTAAATTTACGGTACGTAAGGTACTCTTTTATAGAGTAGGTATAGAATTATTTCTACATGAGTTACTCGTACGAAGGACGAAAATGGTAATTGGCATTAGGTACAATAGTCTATAGTGCGATAATATGCACAAAAGAACTGAAGCCTGTATCGAAATGAACGGCCACCGTTTTCAAAAATGTGTTTAAATATCCATATTATGATTATTTTTCAATTTAACTTCATTCTCTATATTGTACGCTAATGTGCTGTAACAGTACAATATATACTGCATAATTAATACGTCCGAATGGATAGCTCAGTTCGTGAGTAAAAACACTAAGTGTTAATACAGTACTGTATTTTGATTAAACAAAAACGTAATGAAAAGTATCAAACTCAAAATTGCGATATTTCCTAGTTTACATAAATGGATGAACTACTTTTCTTCCCTCCTGTGCCTAATAAAGTGATTTGTATTTTACGCCAGTATCATCGAACTCCAGTCTTGGAAGGGGGAGTAAGCGGTGTTTCCGGTTCTAGACCTTTAATCCGAAGATATAGCCAGGTTGATATTAAAAATGTTAGTAACAATAAAATGATGTCCCTGTACAAATTAAACAGAAGTTAAATTTGTCAAAAATTAGATGGCTGTGAAAAAAGAAATGTTTCAAAGATTCTGTAAGGATATTCACGAATATGTTCTATTAGAACAATAGTATAATATTAATAAATATACCGTAATATAATAATAATAATAATAATAATAATAATAATAATAATAATAATAATAATAATAATAATAGTTGTTATTGTCATTATTTTGAGCCTTCTTATAACCCGAGGGCCTGGCGGCCGCCGAGTTCGCCTATGCGTTAAAACGTCACTGGCTAACTGTGGCTTCAAGCTGTAAAGATACTGTCACACATCGCTACTTTTGCTGCGCAGCTTTTGTACTGCAGCTGCAAAAGTTGCGTGTGGTGTTCACACGTAAGCCAAAAGTAGCGCGCTGCACTCTACTTTTCGTGGTGCGCAACCCGAGTGCAGCAAAAGTTGCAACTGGAGGTTGCGAGTCTGTTCACACACAAGGCGCTACTTTTGCAGCCGCAGTCATGCTGCAGGTTTCCATCTCTGTGTTGACTTCTCAATATACATTTTGTGGTTATGTTCGCATTATTAAGAAACTCATGCGAAAGCTTCCTTATCTATTATTTGCTTTTCTGTCCTAACTAGTATTCAGAAATTGGCATTATTTTTACTATAAAGCTTTTAAAAACGCCCATATACTTAAATGATAACCAACAGCATATTCACGTAATCAATGTTGGCAACCCTCCTGTTTGAAACTACGCTACAGAAAATTAAAAAAATGAATTATATCGTCAGCAAATATGATCAGACTGTGTTGTGCATTTAATAACTGTTATAAATCATTTATTTTCATCACATCGAACATTAAAATACATCCAAACAATAAAAGTATCATTGTGGCACATTTGGGTGGCAACACTGGTCGCAACCGCAGCAAAAGTTTCAACAAAACCGATATAAAAAATGCTGCGGCTGCCACCCTGAGAACCCTGTTCACACGTCTCTACTTTTAAGCTGATGAAAAAGTAGCGAGCAGCAGGTTCGACAGCCGCTACTTTTCGGGTTGCACCGTTGTTCACATGTCGCAATACGAGAGTTGCGCAGTTTTTTGTACTGCATCGCTGCAAAAGTAGCGACGTGTGACCGTATCTTAACTTCATAAGGAAGCTGTTTTATGCCAAATCAGACTGATTTATTTTTACATAATATAAACTGAAGAATCCAAAATCTTCTGGGACATCATACCTGCAACCTGTCGACTCTACGAGCCAATCCAACCACTTTGAGTCCATTTTTAACCAAGTCCTTGGCAATGGCAGCCCCTATACCGGAACTGGCCCCGGTGACCATGGCAACTCGTCCTGCCCACCTTTCCATTGCTGCCACTTTGCTAAGAACGCAAGTAAGTGATGCTGTGCATTGCATTCATAAACACTTATCTCAAACTTGTCTTCACTATCTTCATTGCGCAGGCTCGAGTCAGCGGCTACTTAAAGATTAAGCACAATAAATACCGAAGTGGCCAACGTATCTCTCCGTATTATTTTGAAACTATGGAGAGTTCTGCGGCAGGATGCCCTCTTATTCATATCTTCGTTATAAGTGTGGTGCTTAGCACATGCCCCATTCTGTTTGACAATATTACCGGTACCGTACTAATTAGACCTACAGACGTTGACAAATTTTAGCAAAATATTCTTATTACAAAATAGTAATTTGTAAGCGATCCATATTGTCATATTTATTCACGTACCGGTAGTTTTCTCTTTTTTTCCTCAAAATTCGTAGGTGAACATAAGGCATAGTTCTCCTACCCCTCCTTCAATATAATCCCTGTGTTTGGTGCTGCGGTACGTTCGAATTATAACAATATTATCTTTATTATTATTTTGAATTTTATTCAGCTTCCTCCAAGTGAAGGCTGCCTAGAACACAAAGCTTAGGCTACCAAAAAATTGTTGTTTTTTTTTTTTAGTAAATGGTAGGTACACAATTATAATGAAGAAAAAAAACAATGGAGAAGGAAAAGTAAAAGAAATAACACAATTATAAATAATTGAAGACGACTAAACAAAAGATCATTAATTCCAGAAAAAACATAAATTTTCCTAGTACGGTATCTATTTGCTATTAGGTGATCACAGTAGTATATTTAGCACTAGTTGCAAGACCCAACTTAAGTGAGCAGATCGCCATAGGAAAGAGATCAATCTATTTACGTGTAGAGATGGTTTCTTAGGATTTTTATAGATCCCTTCACTGCAGACAGAGATATTTCAGTCACAAGAGTTTGTCCTAGACCAAACTGCTTGCAAAAATGCGCGAATCTTTTTGTGATGGTCCCTCTAGCCCCAATCAGTAATCCAATAACTTCGATCGACGTTAGATGATATTTTTCCTTATGTCGCATTTTTCCTGATGTACCTCAGCAGGTTGATTTTCATATGTTTCCATCCTTACAGTTGGATCAATTGTGAATCCGCGTGTTGATCTTGTCGGGATAGCGATGATATCAATGCGCCTTGAAGACCCATTTGTGGACAAACCATGGACCTCCTCTTCTACTAGGTAGTTTTTTCCTCGTAAGGCCGATGCTAGGAGGGATCGAATCTTGTGGTGACGACTATTCCTCAGTAGTTCTCCATGAGGACAGGCTCCCAGAATGTGAGCAAGTGTTTCTTTCTCACTCCGACAATGTCGGCAGTGGGTTCCATTCTGAGACCTACCTGGTAGAGCACGTACTGGACATACATTGGCAGTCATCTTAATAGCGTCCTTCCATTCGCTGCTAGTCAATCCATTCGGTTTAGATAGCCATTTATTACCAGGCGTGTATTCTTTGTATAGAATGACTCCCTTTTCTTTCTGAGGCAACGTACACCAGGAATCAAATTCTTTGTCTCGTAGGAGTTTTCGTAAAGATGGTACGTGTATCTAATCAGAGGAATCAATATTTGCCAATCCAAGACCTGCCACCTAGGTACCGACCTTGTAATAAAATGAAGCTATCACAATATGAAATTTAACTTGTTGCTTGTTAAAAAATTGGATGGCTGTGAAAAAAATACGTTTCAAAGATTTTATAAGGATAAATATAATAATAATAATAATAATAATAATAATAATAATAATACACAACATTTAAAATACCGATAATGTAAATTGTAAACCATTTTAATAAACTGCCCCCTTGACAAAATTGTGCGTACGCCACTGATAGTCTACTACAGTGGTCGCGAGTCAAGCCCTTAATACTCAAGCAGAGTGGAGAGTTAAGGCATGATCTCCCTTCCCTTAGCCATCACTTGTTCATTCAACGTTAAGCAGTTTGGATATTCTCCCCCTCTTACTTTTCCCTTTGATACGTATTGCAAGCCACCGGCGTGGCAATCTGTTAAGGCGCTTGCTTGCCGGTCTGAAGTTGCGCTCGGGCGCGGGTTCGATCTCCGCTTGGGCTGATTACCTGGTTGGGTTTTTTTCCGAGGTTTTACCTAACCGTAAGGTGAATGCCAGGTAATCTATGGCGAATCCTCGGCCTCATCTCGCCAAATACCATCTCGCTATCACCAATCTCATCGACGCTAAATAACCTCGTAGTTGATACAGCGTCGTTAAATAACCAACTAAAAAAAAAGATATGTATTGGGAGCTGCATTTTATGTGACGTAATCTTTGCCGACCAAAGGTCTACTACATTTTCATTGTAACTTTGTTGAGTAGGCCTACAAAAGTTTTGTGTGTGTAGGTCTATATTATTGTTTAATTACCATGTGTAATTTGGTAAAGTTAGGAAGATGTGACGTTACATGGACTGTAAAGGATAGTCACTGCCGCGTCTGTGGCTCAAGTGGTAATGCTCTTGTCTTCCATCCAGATGGACCGGATTCGATTTCCGGTCAGGTCGTGATGGAATTTGTGGTGAACAAAGCAGGTGTTGCAGAGGGTACTCCCCTTTCCCTGTATTATTCCACCAACACTCTTCAGCTCCCTCTCATTTCATCTAACTTATCATCTATTGTACAGGGACATCATTTTATTTTTATTAACATTTTTAATATTAACCTGGCTATACCTTCAGAGAACCGGAAACACCGTTTGCTACCCCCTTCCGCGACTGGAGTTCGATGATACCAGCGTAAAACACAAACAAATCACTTTACTAGGTATAGGAGGGAAGAAAAGTAGTTCATCCATTTACGTAAACTAGGAAATATCGCGATTTTGAGTTCGATAATTTTCATTAGGTTTTTGTTTAATCAAAATGCAATACTGTATTAAGAATAAGTCTTTTTACTCACGAACTGAGCTATTCATGCGAACGTATTCATTATGCAGTGTATATTATACTGTCTACAGCACATTAGCGTACAATATAGAGAATGAAGTTCAATTGAAAAATAATCATAATATGGATATTTAAACACATTTTTGAAAATAGTGGCCGTTCATTTCGATACAGGCTTCAGTTCTTTTGTGCATATTATCGCACTAAAGACTATTGCATCTAATTCCAATTGCCAGTTTCGTCCTTCGTACTAGTAACTCATGTTGAAATAATTCTGTACCTACTCTATAAAAAGAGTACCTTATGTACTGTAAATTCAATCTTCACTTCTGCCCGACCCGAAAATATAAAATTACTCAGACATGCTATCTACTGTCCGTCCAAGTGGTTATGTCGCAGGATCGTAGAAAGGGGGGAAATCACGTGACAGTTAATTACTTAACGAGGCCCTTTTATTTAAGTTAGTTTAAACAGTTGTATAATATTATGTAAACGTCCAATTCCTAACAGAAATTAATGTTTTCAGAAAGGAGTTAAGACAGCCCTGCTTTTACAGAGGGGCGTGCAGAAGCAGGTGGGGGAAATCGGGATGCGACGTAGGCAAACGGACAGTACCTGTACGAAAATATGATTCAATATTGAAAGTTCTTTCGTCACTGGAAAACGCGAACATATTTCTGGAACGTACTATACTCAGTAACTCAGTGCTGTTTACTATATGCGGCCTTGATTCTGTCTGGAGAACAGTTGAAACTTCATTAGTAGAAGGGATGGGAGTGCAGTACATTCAAAAACTCAGATACAATAAAAACTGAAGTAAAAATAAAATGATGTCCCTGTACAATAGGAAAAATAGGCTGGGGTGAAGTCTTACAGTAGAGGTAGTACGGGGTTTCGATGCTGACATAAGAAGGGTTTGGGGCTCCGGGCCCTTGGGTCTTATCAGGCTATTCGTCCGCGAAACGGGACCTGGCTCATCAGAGGCTGAGGCAGGATAGCCCACCTGTCAGTTTCGGATTCACGAATGCCAGCTAGGTCACCTGTCGGACTTGGACAATCATCGCATATAGGGCGCACAATGAGCCAAAGCGTGCCTAAGTGTACTGTTCCGTCCAGGGTTCAGCCCTCGTAAAATCAAACCAAGGATAGTCATGCTTATACTGAAGTGGGGAAAACCAGAATTCCAGAGTTGACCTGTGATGTTTGCCGAGTATGTGATTCATGTGCATGTCATAAACAGTAATCTTTCGCCTCAACTCCAGTTTGCGTTTCCACAGCAACCTCGACCTCGTTTCCAAATGGATTTCCTTTTTAAATTAATAATTGATTTAATATACTAGCCGTACCCGTGCGCTCCGCTGCACCCGTTAGAAATAAATACAAAGTAATTACATAATTAAAATAGGACGTTTGATCCAGGGAACATTCGTGTTTGATAGAAGGATAAATCGTTTAATGTTACTTAATTTAAATTGCATCCAAATAATTAAAATGCGGTCATTTTGGTCCAGAGAGCACTCATTGGTGCAATGACAATTCCTTTAACATGTTTCTTAATTGTTATTACATGCAACCATAGTTTAATGAAGATTGACATATCATTTAGTTTTAATGTGTATACTTTATATTACTTACTATATGTTTCAGAAGTTACTGTAATAGCATTGTAGAATTATGTTCATCTAGAGAAACTACACTTTCCAATGGTGAAATAATAATTAAACAATTAATTAGCTTCAGATATTACTTCATACAAACACAGAAACATTCTCTTAGGCTATGTTTAATAGCTTTCGATTGTTGTTGTCCAAGGCCCCTTATAGACGAAGTCATTTGTTTTTATTTCAGTACAGCGCCTTAGATAGCGTTGTTATTGTAATTTTAAAACTCATTTATCTCATTAAATATCAGTCCTATCAAAATTTTGTGTAGAATAAAACTTATCGGAAAGTATTTTTAAAGAAACTTTTGTTATGTAATATTTTTCATGAAAATCAATAATAACCGACATATTTCGATTTATTTAATTCAGGCCCCCTTATAACCCCCCCCCCTTTTAAATAAAGTATTTTGAATGTCATATAGCCTAAAATCTAAGTTACAACGAACTTAATTTACATTCCAATTTTCATATAAATCGGTTCAGCCATTATCGCGTGAAAAGATAACAAACATCCAGACAGACAGACATACAAACAAAAATTTAAAAAAAGCTATTTTCGATTTCAGGATGGTTAATTATACATTTTAACACCAATTATTTTTGGAAAATCGAAAATTACCAGAAAAATTTTGGCTACAGATTTATTATTAGTATAGATTATCTACATAATGCGTTATTTATAACAATCTTTAATAATAATAATAATAATAATAATAATAATAATAATAATAATAATAATAATAATAATATTTTGTTCTTCAGTGTAGACCTACATGTTTACGGTAACGCAAGGTAATTAATAAAATTTGACTTTTAAAAATCATTGTTGAAGAACGCAACTTCAATTCTTATCATAAACAAACCACAATATTAATTATTCCTTTAGATTACAAGATAAACTATTAATTAACGTCTTCCGTCAGAGACCAGTTCCGGCTAACAGCTTGCCCCACTCTAAAAATACCGGTATGCATAATGACGTATCTCTCATCTATGACAAAGAAGAGGGAAAGCATGTATTAATTTGGGCGTATTGTATAGCTGCATGGTTATTTATTTCGTATTATATAGTATTGTATTATATTTGCGTCTCCGGTCACCACTACATGAAATTATACGAGCCGCCATTGAATCAATTTTGTGACGCGACTGGGTCAATGTGCTTGTAGAGTCACGTCATTTCGTTAACTTGTATTCATTCAGTACCTTCAGTAGTCGCAAGTCATGCAAGAGCATCGTAGGCGGTGATTTCGCTATGGTTAACAGAATGACATGACATGACATCAGTGCTTGCATTTCCGGCAAGTGAAATGGTATACGAACTGTGACGGCGGCTTTGATGTTATGTTGGGCACTGCAAAGGTATGTAAACCTACTAATATGAAATCAGATTAGGTTAAATATACAGTAGGCCTAGGTATATGAAGTCCGCTTCATTGTTCACTGATTTGAAAACGAAGTGTTAAAATGATTAACAATATTACGATCTGTACGTAGAAGTCGGCTACCAGTATTTCAAAGTAGGAGGAAAGGATTCAAACAGAAGAGATTATTATGTACAGTATTTGTTACATAGCTACCTTTGATTGATGAGTGATATTAATTTCATCAACGAATTAGAAATGAAAATGTATTTACTGTATGTATATTCCGTCGCCTTTTCCTGCTTTGTACAATTCAATGAATAAACATTTTTTTTCTTCTGTAGTACAATGTACAATCATTTATTATTTTGAAGTTAAATCAAGTAAACAGAATATAATTGGCAATAATCAATAGTTTTCTTACAAGGCCTATACTAATTTAATACATATAGCCGAAGGCCAATTACGTAAGATACGAATTTTATTTAAACATACGTTTCTAATGGCAATGTTAAATCCCTGTGTAAGGTGTGTAGGCCCTACTATATTTTAAAATTCATACGGTTATAACATATACTGTTATATACGAGCATATATATTGAAGACAAAGCACAATCCCGCCTGCCCACCCTAATTGTGTGTGTTTTTTTTATAAATAATAGCAAGGTATCGTCGAGCACATTTTTTATGATAAGGCCTCTCCATCCTCGTAGTACTTCAGTGCGGTCTCCTGGCCAAAGGCGTCCGTAGAATGTGACGACAATCGAAAGTTAAGAGAGAGTTCGGGCATATGTAGGTCTATGTGTCAATGGAGCGCCACAACTAACTGTTCTCTTTTATTCTGTTGTACAATTAGGCAAGGATAAAGTGAAATTTCATAGATAATATCAAATTAAAAAGAAAATAATTTAATTATGTCTATTTAATGCAGAATTGTCTATTTAAATTTTCATACAACTTTTAAAAATTATTATTATTGTTTTAATAGTAGTAGTAGTAGTAGTAGTAGTAGTAGTAGTAGTAGTAGTAGTAGTAGTAGTAGTAGTAGTAGTAGTAGTAGTAGTGTAATAATAATAATAATAATAATAATAATAATAATAATAATAATAATGATAAACTTCATATCATTATTAGTAAACTACTTTTAGTCCTACTTTTCACGTGCGATATTATTCTTCTATAGTGTTAATATTATATTATATAATTCCATTGCCGCTGTAATTATATTTTAGTTTCTATTTTATTTTACTTATTTATTTATATTATTATTTTTTTATTATAATATTATATCTGAACTGCGACCGAGCACGAGCGCTGCTCATTCGGTCTCAAATTTTGTTAATACTACTGTATCTTCTTTTTATATTGCTTGTATTATTTTATTTGTATTTCTCTTTGTTTGTTTTGTAATTATATTTCTTTATTCTGTATATTTGAAATAAATAAAATTGAAATTGAAATTGAAAATTGAAATTGAATTATTAGTAAACTGATTTTTGGAATGTTCTACATAGCTTCCACACATTATGAGCATTACATTTTATTTTATGCTCGACCATGCCGAAATGTAGTAATTATACACCTGGTAGCAGCCCTTTAATGGACCTCATTAAAGTACACCTATTCATTAAAGTTCAGGTGTTCCACCAATCAGAAAACACCATTGTAGCAATATGAAAGCGCAAGTGTAGATTATTCTCGGATATGCAATCGAAAGACAACTAGCGAAACGTCACGGAGGCTGGAAATCCAATACTGTCGCAGAAGGTTATGTTCTGTTACTATAATAATTAGCGTTAATTGTAAATAATATTCAAAAAATTCAATTTGTCATCTCGTTTTTCAATGTTTAAATCAATTTCAAGGTTATATCAAGATTAATGTTTATTTTACTCTCTAGATTAGGCTATATCAAGGTCAATGACATTTCTTTCTCGGAAAAAATCAATACTTTCGCGTCTGCGCACATCTCACAATTTACGAGATATTGCACAAGGTCAGTTCCGCTCCCCAGTCAGATAAGAATAACATGAATACTTATGAATAATTTCAAGTTAGAAATATGGTCGAGCGTAAAAAGTCGTATGAAACTTGCCTATAATGGTAATTAAGACGCTCGTATGAAAATTATGAAACTCGCTTGCGCTCGTTTCATAAACATACTCGCGTCTTAATTACTACCATTATAGGCTCGTTGCATAATGTACTATTATCGAATTGTGACGGTACTTGGAAAATTGGAGAGTTCATTAAGGGTCCCATACACGCAAGAACTTATCGGAGACTTATCTGTACAGACTTACCTCAGGGAGCTAGGCCAATGTCTAAATTGGATGGTTGTCCATATACGCTCAAACTTACCTCCTAGTCTTACAGTTAGCAAAGAAGTCGGAAGACGTCGTTGAAATGCAATCACTCGAAAAATACTACTCTTTCATGGTTCTACATTAATAGAAATGCGTGAGAATAGTTTCTCAAATCTGTACTTTCATAGCTTGCCGCCATTTCGCTACAGAGATTTGCTTATGTAAAAAAGAAAGAATGACGACCACATGCTCACAATATCGTTTGTTGCTTTGTTATTTTTTCTCCCGTTTAAATTTGAAGGGCTCTACAGTCGGAAAAATTCAAGCACACTCTCAACGCTGGAGACTTACCTCAAGGACGAAAGTATTGATACTTTTTTCTCATGCAGCATATATGGGATTCTTTACGGTTCTTATTAAATACTGTAATAAAGAAAAATTGTATCTAACAAAGGAAAAATTAATTAACTATACACACCCAGCATCGTGATGAATTTTGGAAGGTGTGATAGGTAGCAAAATCTGGTCACGAAAACCAGCTGTAATGGCTGGTAGGCAGTGACGTCGCCAGGATCAGAGTAAGGGGGGGGGGGTTGGGGGGGTGCGAGCTGTAAAAATGTGGCACATAAAAAATCCAAAATGTTCCTTCATGCACTTGCGCGCATACTATACATCTGTTTATTATTATTATTATTATTATTATTATTATTATTATTATTATTATTATTATTATTATTATTATTATTATTGCTCATCACATCCATTACGATACACTAAGGGACGTAGTTTTTTCACATCCAAGAAATTGTTTTTGTTCTTCAAAATAATTTATGCCTAGTATTTTGTTAATAAATTGCCCTTTGGGATGCAGAAAGGGGTGCTCCGATTTTTATGGGGTGCTTGTGCACCCTTTCGCACCCCCCTAGCGACGTCCCTGCTGGTAGGGATCATCGTGCTTATCACACTGTACCTCCGTTCTGGTTGGATGATGGTTCACCTCTGTTAAGGCATGTGAATGTGAGGCCAGCAGCCAGCTGATCGGCCTTGGCCCTTCATGGGCTGTCACACTACGGATTATTATTTTTTATTTTACCTTCTACAGTGCGTATGGCATCTTGTAGGAAATCACTCTCATGAGACAAGCGAAGTGTGTTGAATGCTTTTTTTTTAAAGCGCTTCAGTAAAGCAGGGTCGAAAAAAAACGTAAGTAGGTCAACTGACTGCAAAATGGTGGACAATTAATATTGGCTTCTATTTCTGTCGTAATAAATTTAACCCTAAAAGAACCGAACATGTTAAATAGTTTCGACTTCCATGATAATGACATGGAATTATTATTACTACACGATTTTGACAATAATAAACGTTGCAAAAGACCAAAACACACATTCCGCCATGATGGATCGTGCAGCAAACCGTGCGTTTTTTTTTAAAGCAAGACTTAAAGCGCCGCAGCAAGACTGTTCTTTTATTACATTTCCTTCACCGTCACTGCAGCAGCGCTGTAGCAAGCGTGCAGCAAATCAAAACTTCGCTTTACGTGTTTGCTGCACGATCCATCATGGCGGAATGTGTGTTTTGGTCTTTTGCAACGTTTATTATTGTCAAAATCGTCTAGTAATAATAATTCCATGTCATTATCATGGAAGTCGAAATTATTTAACATTTTCGGTTCTTTTAGGGTTAAATTTATTACGGCAGAAATAGAAGCCAATATTAATTGTCCACCATTTTGCAGTCAGTTGACCTACTTACGTTTTTTTTTTCGACCCTCATTTTGCTGCAGCAAAGGCATGAAGCGCTTTAAAAAAAAACGCACGGATAGCCATTCAGTCTTAAAGTCATATTAACATCACTTTCATGATTTTGAATACCATTGCAGTTATGAAAGTTTCTTTTTATATCGTTTACGTGATTTTATATGATGTTTCAGATGATGACTTTGCATTCTGCAGACCCCACGTCACGGAAGTTGTACAATATATCTATCTTGTGTTAGGTTAAGTTGGAAACTTCGAAGAAAAGACCGAGGATAAAATCCCAT
The DNA here is from genome assembly GCF_040183065.1 of Periplaneta americana. Classification (NCBI taxonomy): domain Eukaryota; kingdom Metazoa; phylum Arthropoda; class Insecta; order Blattodea; family Blattidae; genus Periplaneta; species Periplaneta americana. The sequence goes on from NC_091122.1 coordinate 150,925,161, forward strand.
GTGAATACTAAAATTCTCCAAAGAGTTTCTGTGTAGACTGGTCCCAAAAATAGGGTAAAGGTTGGTAATATTGTGATAGTAATAATATTATGATAGTACTTTTTGAGAATTTTTTACAATTTTACCGAGCGAGAAGAAGATCGGTTTTTTGCGTCAACGTATTAAGGGAATGTTCGTGGACAAGTTTCTGCACAAAACCTGTTCTTCTCTCGCTCAGTAAAAGTTGTAAAAAATTCTCAAAAAGTACTATCATAATATTATTAGTACCCTATCACAATTTACCAACCTTTACCCTATACTAAAACTCTCCAAATATTTGAAATACATACAGAATTCAGAGTCCGTATAGGTCAGTTTCTGTCGGATACTTTTCCAATTCACTGCGGGCTAAAACAAGGAGATGCACTATCACCTTTACTTTTTAACTTTGCTCTGGAATATACCATTAGGAAAATCCAGGATAACAGTGAGGGTTTGAAATCGAACGGGTTACATCAGCTGCTTGTCTATGCGGATGACGTGAATATGTTAGGAGAAAATTCACAAACTATTAGGGAAAACACGGGAATTTCACTTGAAGCAATAAAGAGATAGGTTTGGAAGTAAATCCCCAAAAGACAAAGTATATGATTATGTCTCGTGACCAGAATATTGTACGAAATGGAAATATGAAAATTGGAAATTTATCCTTTGAAGAGATGGAAAAATTTAAATATCTTGGAGCAACAGTAACAAATATAAATTATACTTGGGAGGAAATTAAACGTAGAATAAATATGGCAAATGCTTGTTATTATTCGGATGAGAAGCTTTTTTAAAAAAAGTTGGAAGTTGGAAGTTTGAATTTATAAAACAGTTATATTACCGGTTGTTCTGTATGGTTGTGAATCTTGGACTCTCACATTGAGAGAGGAACAGGGGTTAAGGATGTTTGAGAATAAGGTGCTTAGGAAAATATTTGGGTCTAAGAGGGATGAAGTTACGGGAGAATGGAGAAAGTTACACAATGCAAAACTGCACGCATTGTAGGCCTATTCTTCACCTGATATAATTAGGAACATTAAATCCAGATATTTGAGGTGGGCAGGGCATGTAGTACGTATGGGGGAATCCAGAAATGCATATAGAGTGTTAATTGGGAGGCCAGAGGGAAAAAGACCTTTGGGGAGGCCGGGACTTAGATAGGAGGATAATATTAAAATAGATTTGAAGGAGATGGGATATGATTGTAGAGGCTGGATTAATCTTCCTGTCCACACCTGTGGAGTAACAGTTAGCGCGTCTGGCCGCAAAACCAGGTGGCCCGGGTTCGATTCCCGGTCGGGGCAAGTTGCCTGGTTGAGGTTTTTTCTTGGATTTTCCCTCAACCCAATATGAGCAAATGCTGGGTAACTTTCGGTGCTGGACCCCGGACTCATTTCACTGGCATTATCACCTTCAGCTCATTCAGACGCTAAATAACCTAAGATGTTGATAAAGCGTCGTAAAATAACCTACTAAAATAAAAAAAAAATTAATCTTCCTCAAGATAGGGACCGATGGCGGGGTTATGTGAGAGCAGCAATGAACCTCTGGGTTCCTTAAGAGCCATTGAATACATGAATATTGAATTCAGAATATTCCTATACAGACCAGTCCCAGGTAGTACCGATAATGTTCCGTCGGCTTAATGATGGTAGTACAGAGTGCCTATCTCGAGGAAACTAAGCTGTAAGGGATGGAGTGGGACCAGTCTGCATAGAGAAGCATGCACGGATCTGTCCGTATGCTGGTGTATGACCACTTACTGACTGACAACAGAATTTAACTAAAGACAGAATAAAACTGGTGGAGCATCCAAAACTAGTGAAAATGGCTTCATTTTTTTATGTTCGACCATGCCGAAATGTAGTAATTATACACCTGGTAGCAGCCCTTTAATGGACCTCATTAAAGTACATCTATTCATTAAAGTTCAGGTGTTCCACCAATCAGAAAATACCATTGTAGCAATATGAAAGCGCAAGTATCGATTATTCTCGGCTATGCAATCGAAAGACAACTAGCGGGAGATTAGATTAATAATTAGCGTTAATTGTAAATAATATTCAAATAAATTCAATTTGTCATATCGTTTTTCAATGTCTAATTCAATTTCAAGTTTATATCAAGATTAATGTTTATTTTACTCTCTAGATTATATCAAGGTCAATGTCGACATTTGTTTCTCGGAAAAAATCAATACTTTCGCGTCAGCGCACATCTCACAATTTACGAGGTATTGCACTAGGTCAGTTCCGCTCCTCAGTCAGATAAGAATAACATGAACACTTATGAATAATTTCAAGTTAGAAATATGGTCGAGCATAAAAAGTCGTATGAAACTTGACTATAATGGTAATTAAGACGCTCGTATGAAAATTATGAAACTCGCTTGCGCTCATTTCATAAACATACTCGCCTCTTAATTACTACCATTATAGGCTCGTTGATAATGTACTATTAATTCACTGTGGGGTTCTGTATTCTTAAAAAAAAAAAAAAAGTGACAGTAAGTCACAAAATTATCACATCATCAAATTGTTTTAGACACAAAAAGCAAGAACTGTGAACCTTTAAAAAATGTAAAAGAAGAACAATATTATCACCTACTTTATAAAGTTTGCATGATTGAGTGTTTTTTGTAAGTCTGTTCGTGTACAAGATTCATTTGTAAGAAGTGTCTAATATTAATAGTCAATATTTGCAAATACCTAAACAGCAGGTGAAATATACAGACTTCCTTGAATATACAGTTACTAAAAATTTTGCTGTTAATGAAGGGGAAGTCCCCATGTGTGAACTGTTATGTGACACAAGTAAAAATTGATTACATTATGGATGTTATGATACAGCCTACGCATTCTTTTGTGGTCACTATTTCCTCTTCCTTTATGTGGGGCAGAGATCACAAGAATTCCGTATCATTGAAGTACTCGGAAAGTCCGCAATATGATTAAGACTGAAGTAGGAGTTGTGTGTAAAGCCGTATAATATACTTTAGAGATAAGAAAAACAGATTTGTTTCCAAATAAGGCATTGTCGAAGGGTCATGAAAATTTTATTTGTTTACATTTAATATTTTGACAGAATAATGCTAAGCGATATTAAAACCAATTCTGCAGAAAGAAAGACCTTGAAAGTTGGAGTAACAGTGTTTGCTATCAGCATTTTAGTGTTACTAAAGTATAAAGATATGAAGCCGTAACTTTAGTAGCATTTAATGATATTTTAGTACTCCTCAGAATAGTATTAAACCTGTGAATAATTTTATATGACATGTGTTAAAGCCCCATTGCTCGTATTGCATTGTCTGTACCACACTATATGAGCCTACTTACTTTTGAGCAGGACCATAATCTTAATTATATTTATATTATCTTTTGCAAAGCAGTAGGGCCTATACTTGCATGGAAATAAAATAGCCAATAAAATTGTTTTACGGATACCAAAGCAATAAGCTATTGGAAAATAAATCATGTCAGGGCTGTATTGATGACTGTCGACAATTTATCTGTGATGTCATGTGTCTTACTGACGTACCAATGTAGAAGAAGTGAAATATATTCATTACAGTTTTAGTGCTGTGCACATTTGCACGTGTTTTGGTGATAAAACAGTGCATTTCGAACTTTGAGACACAGGTTTATATAGCCTGCCTGATTCTGTGATTCATAAAAGGGTCGTAATTAAGTGAATAAAAGCCTTGGATGTAATATGGCTTGTTTTAATTTCCTAATATTCCATGCTGCTTTTTTGCCAGTTAAGTTATTGGTTTTCCCCTTCCAGGATGTGGCTACATAAGGATGTAAGATTACTGAAGCAACTCCACAACCTCTGACAATTTCCTGAGCATCACAGAGGTCTTTTCCTGAGGTAGTCACTATCTATATTTTAACGTACAGAGGCATATATTTTTTCAGACGTTCGGTATTGTGTGATCACATATCATTAGGATACTGCTGTGGTGATACATCAAGATCGTTGGGGTTAGGGTAAGTCCAATACAGATTTTTTTCTCGGATCTAGATACTTTCTGTGATAATTCTAGTATCAGTAACGTTAATTTCTTCTCGTGTGTTTTTATTGAAGATTGAAATTATTTAATAGTTTTTACATAAGTGTAAATTCTTTTGAAAATGATGTGACCCAACTAAAAGAACTAACTACCGGTACCAGTACATTATGGATTGAAATCTGTGAGACTCCTGAGACCAGTTATCTTCATGTTTCTTAGTAATTCCCTCACACTTGTTAAACAAAAGGGAAAATATTAACTTCTACTTCAAATTTATTTAATTAGAAATTATTTTCTATAAGTTTAAGAACAATGTTGGAAGACGTAGTGACAAAACAGTAAAATAAAATACGAGTATGTTCTTAAAGTTATAATTATAATTAATTTAATGAACTTCTTTCTTATTTTCAGATTTTTCTTTATATAAAACAGTCATGATGATGAAAAGCATTTCATGTAAGTACGATTTATTTTTCTTTTGTTTTGCTGTTAGGAGCTTAAGGGCCCCTACCGACGAGGTCACTTAGCAAAGCTCATTAGTGGCGCTGCAAATGCGCGTTTGAAGCACTGCTTAATACACTAAATTTTTGTAGAGAATTTTTCACTCTTCCAGTGAACATGGACATAGAGAAAGATATGCTTTTGGCAACTTTGCTCATACCAAGAATAGACGTAAAAATAGAAGAAGATTCTGGATCCATCCATTGGTTATGGAAAGACAGAATCGAGGACTATTTCACACTTTATTTTATGATTTACATCAGGATTATAGAAAGTTGTTTTTCTTTTTGTTTGGTTCTTTTTCGTATTTTCGCTTGTTTAAGAAATCATTTCAAGAGCTTCTAGCAGGAATTACCAATGAAATTCTAAAAAAAGACACCATGGCACAATAGGTTGCATACTGTCGTAGCTGTATTAGGAATTAATGGCCCAACAGTCGTCCATTAGCAGCGCCACAGATGCACTACTGAAATAGTAGTGTGGCTGTGGCCCCGTCTGAAACCTACAATTTAATTGCATGTATCGCGACAGGAAGTGCCACTTTTAGTGGCCGCCACCAGTGGCAAAGCCAACCACTCAGACTGTCTACAGTGCCACAATTCTTTGGATGTGGTTGCGTCTGAAGGCCCCCATTTATATCTATTATTCACAAGCGGCAGCACTTCTAAAAGTCGCCTTGTGTAAGAACTTTGCTTGACGCATTGAGCATACATAGAGTGAATTGTTGTGTCAGTTAGTTATGACTGTGATGTGTCCTTTGTATCATGTTTGAAAAAAAAATTAAGAAATATTGTTACATGAAGTGTAAAGGCTAGATGAAATACTTCCTGTGGCAGGCAAACTTCTATAATTTTTTTAAATATAAGCAGAAGGTTTTTTTATTATTTTTTTCTTATAAGAGAGAGAGAGAGAGAAATAACTTGCCCGGCCTTAATTAAGGATGACCACGAGGATCCGGAAATTAATAGCAAACAAATATAATCCATTAAATATGAATATTGTTATAAAAATAAAATGTAATAATTAAGCACCATTGATTATCAATTATAAAATAAAATCTTAGAAGAAGACTATAAAATTATACTTATAAATAAAAGATTTTATTTAAAATTAGCGTATACTTAATTAAGGCCTTCTGAATGGTATAAATGAAACTGTATAATCTGCAGGGAATCTTTGAGAATTTGCGAGATGATTTTTTGAATTTCAAAAGATGATATTGATAATTGTTAAAAAAAAATTATATGTAAATTTTGGTAAAGAACTCCGAGCACCAAAAAATAAACCTGTCACTGACAGTGGGTGTTTGACTTTTCGTCATTTACCCAGAAAAAAAAAAAAGAAAACTTTCGTTTTTGTTCAAGTGATCATGTTGAAAGAACAGAATAACTAAAACTGTCTCATACTTTATAACATAGACTTTGCGGTTACATTTTGTGTATATGCTATTTAGTATTTCAAGTTTAACAAGAGGGGAGGTAATATTTACTCAGACAAGTGCAGGCAATTTCTCTCCTCTAATAATTATTGTTACCGTAAGAGATAATTCTGTAGGACCAATAATTAATCTTTACATAGACAATTTTGAATTTATACCTGTAGGCCTACCATAGCTATTTAATAGCGGACTTATCATGTGCGTTAATAATACATTATGCAACGAGCATAATATGGATATGGATATGAGTATGGATATTTATGAAACGAGCGCAAGCGAGTTTCATAATTTTCATACCAGCTTCTTAATTACCATTATAGGCGAGTTTCATACGACTTTTTATGCTCGACCATATTTCTAACTTGATATTATTAATTTTATTGTATCTGACCTGGAGCAATGTCCCTATGTTGTGAGATGTGCGCAGACGCGAAAGTATTGATTTTTTCCGAGGAACAGATGTCCACATTGACCTTGCTAGGCCATAAGAACCTACAGAGATAACATTGAAATAAAATTAGACATTGAAAAACGAGATGACAAATTGAATTTATTTGAATATTATTTACAATTAACGCTAATTATTATAGCAACAGAACATAACCTTCTGCGACAGTATTGGATTTCCAGCCTCCGTAACTTTTCGCTAATTCTCTTTCGATTGCATATCCGAGAATAATCGATACTTGCGGTTTTATAACGGTCATTGGCAGAACAGTTGTAACCTCAGTCGTCATTGGCTGAAAGACCTGACCATTAATGAGTAGGTGTACTTTAATGAAATGCATTAAAGGTCTGCTACCAGATGTATAATTACTACATTTCGGCATGGTCGAGCATAAAAATACTTTTATGATGAAAGAAGTATAAACAATTTGTCAATTTATGATTATAAGCATTTTAATTTCTTTGATTCTATTGCAGATATTTTGTCAGGTCTCCTGTGGTGCAGTGCCTTGGCACAACCCACTAGTCCACGTCCGCTAAGTAATTCAGAGCTGTCTGTTACAACCGGAAGTACACAGTTTGCACTAGAATTGCTGCATGTAAGTAGAAAGATATCGGCTATTTTCAAGTAGTTGATATGAAATATGGATTGAAAATAGCATATACTGGTAACATAAACCTTCACTTACGAAAACTCCCAAACAAAAAAACTTTTTCTAAGTTCTCTGTCCTGAATTGTGTGTGCTATTTTACTGAAAGGAGGATAATAAATAAAAAAAATTGAACTGTCAGATATGTACAAATTAAATTAATATTTAAATGATTGGACATATGGTGAGAGTAGCAGAAAGAAAAATCAAGCTCATCATGAAAGTAAGGCATGCAGGGAATAACATAAAAATACCACGTGTAAGTTACACAGTTAACATGGCAAAAGATGTTAGATTATTAGGCATAGATAACTGGCGGGAATTGTACAATAACAAATCAGGTTGGCATATCATTTGTTTAACAGCGAAAAGTTGATACCAAGACATAATATAGTCATAGTCATCATCATCTTGCCATCGTCATCATAATCTTCAATCATCATCATCATCATCATCATCGTCATCATCACCACCACCACCACCACCACCACCACCACCACCACCATCATCATCATCATCATCATCATCATCATCATCATCATCATCAGTAAATTTGTGTTAATAATTATGATTCACTGTGCTTTAAAAAAATTAGAAGAAACATGGGATTGGAGGAAATCCCTCTGATTGCATGTAACATCTACACAGAAATTAGGTTATTTGAATTAGTTAATAATAATAATCAAGTTTTATTTCATATACCGTCTATGCTTATCCTTTTAACAAATCTATTGGTTTTTCAATACTTTGTTACATACATTTTGAATTTGAACGTTTTCGGCTCTATTGAGCCATCATCAGAACCATTTATGCCCGTATGCATGATACAGGTACACATATAATGCAATACAAATAAACCCAAATAATATCAAATATCATGATTCTATGTAAAACATTAAATATACGGCTATATTACATTACTATAAAAACTGGCTATATAAGCCATATTCATGTGTTAAAATTGTTGCTGTTAAAATTATTACATGATAAGCCTTTAAAATTATGAAACAATTGTAGTTATCGAGTTAATGTCTATGTGGAATTCCAAGTCTGGTAGTGGCTAGATGCGACAACTGTGGGGGAAAAAATTTTTATATATCAAATGTGATATCTATACTCAAAATTACAATGAAAGTGATGTACAATACTAGAACAAAGTGCACATATAAAACACAATGCTATTATCACCATGATCTTAATAAGTTACATGAATCTAAATACAGAACAACTCGTAGAGAGATTATGTGTACGCATTCGCACGGAACAGTTGTCTGCTAAATAAAATGTTATTGAAATTTATAAGACCGAATTTTGTGTAAAAGTTAAGCAAGAGGAATTAATTGACTATGTCATAAAGTAAAGCTATATGAATTCAACTTACAATGTTAAGTATGCGGAGGTGTCCTTGTGGTCGCTGAGAGTAGGAGGCAACTGTTTTGTGCGCAGCGTGTACAGGAATTACGTAAACTAGGTCATAGCTGACCAATAAATTAAAAGGATAAGCATAGACGGTATATGAAATAAAACCTTGATTGTTATTATTAATAAATTAGCTTATCGGTCTCATCATGCCTTTTAAATTTTAAAAAATTTTTATTGGAATTAGGATAAATAAATAAAATTAGCTGTAAGATTTAAGTGTGTCTAATGAACAGAATAAAATAAGGTATGAATAACAGTTCTCTGATGATAATAATAATGCATTATATCAAGATTTACTATTAAGAAGACAAGTAAAGAACTGTTTTTGAGGCACAAACAAGTAAATGGTACTATGCTGTATATAAGTATATGAGAATATCCCGTTAATGTTGATATTTTTATTTATCCGTGTGTATTTGTACTAGTTTCCACTTTATGAAGCGATTAAACAGGAAGTGACGTATGTTGCTGTCAGTAGAGGCTTGGTTGCCGCACAGATAATTTCTCTTTGCCCAGTCTTAAATATTCTTTGCTTCCTTTTCATGTTGTAGCACTCAGCAGACGCCATGCTTCTTTTAATCACAGTGTTATTAATCTTACACTCGCAATAACAGCAGCAATGATACATGTACCACAGTCTAGTATATACAGTCACGAAGCTTGAGTTGTTGAGGGTACTAGGAACAATAGACTGTGCCGGTACTATTTCACATTGTCTGTAATGGCGCGATAGTAGCAATCCTAGTGGTTAGCAACTATCTATGGATGCATATTTCCTACATATTGAGGCTTCGTGACTGTATATACTAGACTGTGCATATACCACACGTGACCTGGCACCATAAGCTTGGCAACATTGCCTCGCCAAACAAGAGAATATCGCACTGCGCTCGGTTGGCGTTGTATTGCCAGTTTGTCCCTAGCAGTTCGAAATTTTGCATTATAAACTCCAGTGAAAAGTTACGTTCTCACTCTGTGTGACAACACTATACAAGCTACCCCTCTAGGCCGCACTCACCCCTCGTCTGTACAACTACTTCCTGCTTCGTCACTTCAAAACAGATATTAGTATAGTGCCAACGTTATTATTAACTTTCTATAGTTACGCATGTATTGTGCGCACATGTCAAAGTACAACAGAATACCTGTAACATTATTTTTTTTAAGTGCAACTCATCATGAATTATAATAAACTCTTCCGCTTAGGTTATCTATAAATGTGGATTCCCTTGTGTGTAGGAGTGGACCAGGGGCGGCCCGTCCTTATGTGCTACAGTGCTACAGCACAATGATAAATTTTGCTCAAATAATGTATTTGAAATAACATAATAATTGATCTGTCATTTGACAATTTCCCGCAGTTATGGTCATGACACGTAATAGAGTGTTTAGTCTTCGCTCTTCGCTCTTTGGTGCCTCAGGGGGGTTCGTTGTGCTACTCTGGACTTCATATGAGAATGTAGACATTTATGCGCATGTGCGAAGCTGAAACCACTGCTCTGATTGGCTATTTTTACGCGGGAAAGTGCTGTAGTCAGCTTCAGCACAACACAGCTTGGAGATTGCAAAAGTAAAGCGTAACGAAAGAATGCTTGTTTGTGGAAGAACTCGGAACTATGTACAATGTATTTGGTAATTCAAGTGTCCGACTGCTGCTGCCATCTACCTATTGTATTCCTCCTGAATCAGTCAGCAAGCGACGGAAAATGGAATCCCAGAAAATTGAAGCCAAGGAAGTATGTGACTGTATAATTCAGGAAACTACTTTTCGTTTCCAGCCTTTAAGCTACCTAGACGCAACAAAATTGTTGAACAGCAAATGTTTTGACAATTTTTCGCATAATTTTCCTAAACGCGAACTTGAAGTTGCTGTCAACAGCTATACTGTACTGAACAAAGAGTGTTAAAGACACAACTTGGGAGTTCTATACGGAAGACCCGACTTCCGAAATATAGATGGAGCTGTTTAATTGTTACAATACATAGTCTCCAACAATTTACAGGATCCATTCTGTGAAGTAACGAAGTTGTTAAATATTTCGGTTACAACACCAATGACCACTGCTGAGCCAGAAAGAAGTTTTTCTTGCTTGAAACGCATAAAAACGTTTTTAAGGAACACAATGTCCCAGGATCAACTCACTGCTCTTGCAGTATTGTCAATAGAAAAGAGTATGATGTCCAAGATGGAGAGGTTTAACACCAGGGTAATTGACAAGTTCTGCAGTAGGAAGGAACGTCGTATGAACTTCATATTTCGTCACTAGGCGAGTCTCAAATTAAGGTAAATACATATAAGTGTATACAGTAGGCCGATATAGAGATTGTAGCACACTCATTATTTTGACCACCAGCCGCTACTGGAGTGGACTCGTTCACATTGTTCAGTTCATCGGATATGACGTAAGCATTTCCATGTTGACCATTGTAATTTCCGTTCCATCAAATCCTTTCACTTGTTCTGTTAATGTTGGTTGAATGTACAGTAAACGTAACACTTGAAAATTACTATATCCGTATGCACGTCATTGAGACATAGTACAGGAGGAAAGGAGGAAGAGAGCTTCTATGTTTTCTGGACTTTAGCAGAAGGAGGTGATGATGTCACACTCTGATTGCCTTTTATTGTCTGGAAAGAGCCGGTACCCAGTTTTATAGATGGTTGAGTGGACCTTGGTATCATTCTGGGAATACTATAATGAAACAATAAATGATGTAATGGTTACCATGCTAGTGGTTCGTGGGTTCAAACCTAGCAGAGAAAAATAGATTTTAAAGGACAATCTATCCTTAGCATGACTTTCCCTGGGATAAAAATAAAGCTGTAGGTCCCATGTTGTAAATTTACGGCATAAGATAGGGTCACTGATAAAGATCTCCAGGCAAAATTAGTACACTATTTCTCTCCCACATTTAATTTCGACTCATTTTGTACTTGAAAGCATTATTAAATAAAAATACTACTATCACCCCACAGTCTGTGGCTCTATAGAAAGAGTTGATAACTTAGTCCGTGCATTTCACAGTGTAAAACAACTTGCTGCTAATTATATGTCGGTGAAAAATTAAAAAAAATGTTGGAACATATTTACAAAGCGCCAGTAACAGAATTAGAAGTAATAGGTAGAATTATATTGAGATGTTTTGTATTGTTTCAGAGTATGAATAAAATAAATTAAGTTAAAATTTAAAATTAAAATATATAACACATGAATAGTAGGTGCAAAATATTCCACAAAGAGATTTCAGACTTAAGCAACGACATAGTAAAACATAGATCTATGAAACCGTGCAATGAGAGTCTAATCAGCAAATAGGACACATTTACGTACTTATATATTTACAAGTACCAGTACCTAATTAAAAAAAGTAATATTTTATTTCTTTACTTATTTTTGACATCTGATGACACTGAAAACCGATTTTATTACTTTTATTGTGCGTCCATTTATTTCTAATATGGCTAAATTATTACTGTAGAACATTTTAAAGCATTAGATATAATATTTTCTGAGAAAAATTTACCTGAAGTTTAAAATAATGTACCGGTACATTTTAGAAAAAAATGCTTTTGAAGAAGCAACTTACTGTTTGGTATTGAAGTGTCTTATGCAAGCGTGAATGTAAAAATGAAAGAAAGTTCTAATTGTGGGATATGTATAATAATCTATAGGCCTACTCATATACAGTATCCACTAATCCAAAACTGAATGCCTCAGATAGTTAATGTAACTACCGGTATATAAAAGTATAAAAATCAAATTCTTTCATGATTGCCAGCTTCATGGTCTCCTAAATAAGATTCCCTTTGAATTATTTTTTAACGTATATTGCCTATTCCTCTCAACTATAATCACCTAAAATTTTTACTTTCTTTGTTACAAAATTGAAAACGAAACAAATTTAAGGATAATGGAGGTTTCTTCTCTGTAATACATGTACATTAAAATAAACAATGCCCCTAATAGAGTATGGTATATACTCACTTTATTTGTATTATTATATTTTCCTAAGCAAGGGCAGACAAAATCAGAACTAGGCACATGGTTGAGACAAATTAAATCAATATCCTGAGAAAAAATAGTTAGAAAAATCAGATTTGATTGTATAATAATTTAAAATATTAGAGAGCTATGTTGAATTCAATCAGATGCATAAATGGATAGAATGAACATATCAGTAAGATGGCAGATGATGAATTGTGGAATTCGTAAGGACAGCTCACCAAAATGGAGTCCAAGAAGGCTGCATATGAGATAGCTGAAATCTTATTCATTATATACGGGATAAAATCCTAAAGAACAGAATAGAAGAATAAGATATTTATCAACATATGGTTGCCAATACTGAATTGCTTAGGATGAACATATCTGATTAAAAATATTACTTTAATATTGATATGAAAACTTTGTTTATGAGAAATAAAAGATTCAGGATCATATAAATTCTCAGATTTTCGGAACTACATACAAGTTTCATCTTGAGGAGGAGGAATTCAATGGGCTCCATGCTCAGTTGTTTCTTCAGGTCTAGTTACTACCCTGAAGATGGAATCTCTGTGTAGTTACGAAATGTAGGTTATAAGCCCCAGCACAATGTGGAATACCCAAAAGTATTTTCCTCAATATACTATACATTCTGATTTTTCAAGTGTACTGGGTGAAAATTCTTGTTCATTATTTCCTCTATATTTTGCAGGCAACTTCTCTTGAAGCTGGAAGATACATGAATGTGGCTATTTCACCAATCAGTGTTTGGGCAGTATTGGCATTGATGAGAGAAGGAGCTGGTGGAAAAACTAAATCACAACTGCAAACTGCTCTCCATTTAAATGAGAACAACAGAGATATTCGTAATGCATATCGCAAGATTGATCGAACTATTCATGTAAGTATGATGACTGATACAACATAGTCATCAGTCATAGAGATAGTACAGACAAAGATTTTTGTATTTTCTCATTGTACGAAGTATAAAGAAGAAATATTACATTGCCGAAAGAATAGATTTAGAAATGTTCTCGGAAATATATGCTATCAGCATCACTGATACTGTAAAATCATTCTGCCACAAAATAACAGTAATTATATTGTATTGTATTGTATTTATTAACATTCCATGGTATTCATACATGCTTACAGCTAGAATATGGAACAAGTCAAAAAATTTAATACTTACTTACTGGCTTTTAAGGAACCCGGAGGTTCATTGCCGCCCTCACATAAGCCCGCCATTGGTCCCTATCCTGAGCAAGATTAATCCATTCTCTATCATCATATCCCACCTCCCTCAAATCCATTTTAATATTATCTTCCCATCTACGTCTCGGCCTCCCCAAAGGTCTTTTTCCCTCCGGCCTCCCAACTAACACTCTATATGCATTTCTGGATTCGCCCATACGTGTTACATGCCCTGCCCATCTCAAACGTCTGGATTTAATTTTCCTAATTATGTCAGGTGAAGAATACAATGCGTGCATTTCTGTGTTGTGTAACTTTCTCCATTCTCTTGTAACTTCATCCCTCTTAGCCCCAAATATTTTCCTAAGCACCTTATTCTCAAACACCCTTAACCTATGTTCCTCTCTCAAAGTGAGAGTCCAAGTTTCACAACCATACAGAACAACCGGTAATATAACTGTTTTATAAATTCTAACTTTCAGATTTTTTGACAGCAGACTGGATGATAAAAGTTTCTCAACCGAATAATAACAGGCATTTCCCATATTAATTCTGTGTTTAATTTCCTCCCGAGTATCATTTATATTTGTTACTGTTGCTCCCAGATATTTGAACTGCTCCATCCCTTCAAAAGATAAATTTCCAATTTTTATATTTCCATTTCGTACAATATTCACGTCACGAGACATAATCATATACTTTGTCTTTTCAGGATTTACTTCCAAACCTATCTCTTTACTTGCTTCCAGTAAAATTCCCGTGTTTTCCCTAATCGTTTGTGGATCTTCTCCTAACATATTCACGTCATCCGCATATACAAGCAGCTGATGTAATCCGTTCAATTCCAAACCCTCTCTATTATTCTGGACTTTCCTAATGGCATACTCTGGAGCAAAGTTAAAAAGTAAAGGTGATAGTGCATCTCCTTGCTTTAGCCCACAGTGAATTGAAAAACTGAATACTATTATAAAATCTTAATTTATGGTCACAGTCTAGATGAAATATATACAGTACAAACGAGATTTACAATATAGTGTACTAGTACAACACAAAGTTTTAATATCAATTTCATGAAGTGTTATTGAATGTCATGAATTTACCTACAGAATAGAAGGCGTGAGAAATTAGGTACTTCTTTAATTTGGCCCTAAATAATTTTATGTTTTGAGTTTCATTTTTTTATATCGATAGGGAGGCTATTAAAAATTTTTACTGCCATATAACGCACTCCTTTCTGATAGCACGATAGACTTGCTGATGGAGTATGAAAGTCATTTTTTTGACGTGTATTTATGCTATGAACTGTTGAATTAGTTACAAAGTTTTCACGATTACATACGAGGAAGATTGTTAATGAAAAGATATACTGACAAGCCATGGGCATTATTTGTAGTTTTTTGAAAATAGTCCTATATGATTCCCTAGATTTGGCACCTACTATTATTCTAATTACTCTTTTTTGCAATAGAAATATATTGTTACTATCTGTGGAATTTCCCCAGAATATTATTCCAAAACTCATTACCGAGTGGAAGTATGCAAAGTATATTGTTTTTAAGGTATTGATATTTACTATCTTTTGCATAGATCTAATAGCAAAACAAGCTGAATTTAGTTTGGAGGTAATTTCTTTAAAATGATTTTTCCAATTAACACATTATCGATTTTTAAGCCAAGAAATTTGGTTGTTGTTGTTTCTAATATGGATCTATTATTAATTATTGCGCTAGAAATTTGCGACGTTGAATTTGGACAGGATTGAATTATGTTAGTTTTGTTACAATTTAATACTAATTTATTGACTGAGAACCAGTCACATATTTTGAAGAGAATTTCCTCTGTTGAAGATTGGAATGTGTTGGAGTTATTGGCTGTAATTACTATACTTGTGTCATCTGCAAATAATATGGGATGACCTACATCTTTTATTAGGGGGCAAGATCATTTATAAACACTAGAAAAAGTAGGGGACCTAATATTGATCCTTGAGGTATTCCATTATTAATAGTTCCCCATGTCGATGCAGATTTCATAGTTGTATTGATTTCAACTTTCTGTTTCCTATCTAATAATAATCGTAATCTCCACCATAATTGACAAGAAAATCAACGATAACAGAATTGAAAGTTATCTTTTTGAATCTTGTCCAAATTTTTTAGTTAATCTCTCAAGCAATAGATGATAGACGATTATAAATAGGAGTTATTGATGATTTTAGTTCCGAACTCTGGAAAGTACCGTACCGGTAACTTACTGATTTAAATTTGTTTACACTCACATGTTTATTATGTACACGCAACTGAGAAGTTAATGAAAGTTACATTTTCAGGTTGTAACTGATGGAGTTGAGATGATAGGTGCCAGTGCACTCTTTACTGATCCTAATAGGCCTGTGCAGTGGGAGTTCGAATATTTGGCAGACAACATATACAAGGCTTTTATCCAGCCAGTAAATTTTGCCAACACAACTGGAACTGTCAACTTCATTAATCGATGGGTGGGAAATGTCACTCGCAATCGCATCACACAGCTTGTACACGAAGGTTAGTGCACATTTTTTAAGAGTTAAGTTCTTTGTATGAAAGAGTGTTTGTGTGCAAGACATATTATTGTAAGTATGAAACGGCTTGCCGGATCTGTATGGAGTTTATTGCGAAATTTCCGAATATTTGATTGCTGATGAAGCAGGCAGTAAGCTTAAGCCTACTTAAGTTAGTGAATAGATTTGAGAACACGGAGACTATGTCAAACAAAATACGTACACAAACAGATCAGTAGTAACTTATCGTAATGGAGGGGGATGGAACCCAGTATATATATTTAAAAGTGTATAATAACTTCTATAATTTCAATAGAAGAAAAAGCACTGATTCAATATGAAAAACTTATTAGATTACCAGGAAACAATTGGCATTCATGCAGTCCTCTCTGTAGATCGAAAACTCAAAAAAGTTTCATATCCATTGTTCAAGAATTAAAACAGAAAATCAATATCCCGAATTTAAAAGAAAACCTACAAATTAAACCAAACCCTTTAACTCTATTAAATATGGAATATAATCTAAATTTAACAGAAGAAATACTGAAATCAGAAGTAAACACTGAAATACTAAAACAATTGTCTTTAGAGACAATTAATATTAAATACCTTCCACAAAACTGGCTTCATTTATACACTGATGGATCCTTGATCTCCAGAGAACAAGGTGCCGGTGCAGGTGTTACGTGCTGTCTCTTCTCCCTTTATAGATAGATCTCTTGGATATGGAACAACAAGTTTTGATGGTGAAATCATTGCAATAAGTGAATGTCTCAGGAATCTTCTATGCCACATCAATAAATTTATGAATGCAGTTATATTGTCAGACTCCAAAGCAGCTATTCTATCAATAGTCTCTAAACACACACCTTCATCTCAAACAGCAGAAATAACTAAAATTCTCTCTCAATTAATATCACTCAATAAAAGAATTGTATTCCAATGGACACCATCCCATTGTGGAATCCTGGGAAACGAGAATGCGGATGCTTTAGCAAAGAAGGGCAGCACTGCTACTTACGGACCTGTTACTAAATCTACGTATTACTCTGTGAAAAGATTTATTAAATCTACATACTTAGACTTCAACAAACAAAATTTGATAACACAATCCCAAGGGAAAAAATGAAACTCTCTGCATCAAAATCCACAGTTGATTCCCGATTTACCACGAAAATCGTCTGTAGCTGCATTTAGATTGGCAACAGGCCATGATTGTTTGGCCAAACACCTGCATAGAATTGGAATATATCAGTCTCCTAACTGTCCATTGTGCAACTCAAACCAAGAAATGGATTCGGAACACCTCAAAATCTGTTCTTCAGTGGCTGGTCTTGATAATATCTTTGAAAAATATTGGAGTGCAAGAGGTCAAATGACATTATTGTCAAACGCCTGGCATTAGAAAACAACAACAACAACAACATAATTTCACTTTTGTGTTCACATATTTGTATGTTAGTTTTAGCCTGACTGGCTGCTATAGATTTCAAGAACATATTTTCAGATAAGTAAATTATATATGGAAGCAATGAAAAATTGCAAGTTTATTCTGTGTAGTAACTTATCGTAATGAAATAAACTTGCAACTTTTCGTTGCTTCCATATTGTTGCTTGGTTGTTGATCCTTCTAGATATAGTCGACAAAAACATTCTTGAATTCTGCTAGTCATGTTGTTTGCAAAAATCCATTTCGAAGAAGGAGAATGTTGTAAGGTGGTATTAATTGTCCTAGAATGTGGGATGATAGATGAATATGATGATTAAAGATTAATTTTGACGTTAGCAAGTAATGGCCAGTAAATTTTTACTGGATCCTGGGTATTCAACTGTTTGAGTACTGGTACCGTAGGCTACTTTCTGTTGTTGTGAAAATAGAAATTGAGAGATAAATGTGAAGTGAAGGGATAAGTCACAAATGGGCAAATAAAATTAATTTTATTTTACGTACCGGTATATGTTTTTGCTGTCCAATTATCACTTTGGGGGAAAATTCAATATAGCGAATGTAGAAGCTCCGCCCACGACCCCTTCCACTTTTTCCCCTACTAGCTCATCAGACACTCTACGTGATAGGCGAGTGTTGTGTCGAATACACATTTCATGTGGGTGGGGATAACTTCCCCTACTGGCGTTCACTATATTGCGATTTATCTTCACTTTGAAAAGGAAGCCATAACGTATAATTTTACATTTATATTGTAGTCATATTTTTAAGAAGGGTTGCAGGATACAGCCTTGTGAATAAAAACGAAATTAAAATATTAGGAATGAATTAAACATTTTAAAATTAACAAACAAAATAAAGTTACATAAGAACAACTGGAAGGAACATGTTGAAAGAATGACTGAATGCCACATTCCAAAAATAATATTAAATTATAAATCAGTGGGTAAGCGAAGTATTGGCGAGCCAAGAAAGCAATGGACACAACTTTTTTACTGAAAACTATGAGACTGGAACGAGCCTTAACAGTTTAACCTGTGAATTGTTATTGGTAATGATCGTATTTTTATGTAAACCTTTCAGTTTTACGTTCAAAGTAAGTTTATATGCAGAATAATTAATGTCATTTGAATAACATTTTGCATTTATTATTATTTTTTTTTTTGCAGAGGATATGAAGGACCCTCATCTTGTAATTGCTAGTGGTAACTTCTTCAAAGGCAATTGGCTATTACCATTCAACTCTAGTAACACTATTACTGAGAAATTTTATGATGACAAAGGCGTGGAACTCGGCGAAGTACAGATGATGCATCAGAATAGTCATTTTCGCTACAGTCGTATGACTGAGCTTGGAGCAAAAGTGGTGGAACTTCCATACGAAGTGAGTTTTTATTATACATCTTGATTACACAACCTTGAACACTACCCCTATATCATTTAGGAATATAATAAACTGTGATCATCACCTTCACCTGTTAAATGTAAACTGAGTTTGTAAATACCTAGTTGACTAGTTTCGAGCTTAGTAGTAGCCATCTTCAGAACTAGAACTGTACGAAATATACAAACATACGAAAACACACCCACAACAAATCCTCAATACACAACTAAATTTCAGAACACACACACTATTTGACTAGGGTTGCCAGATTGTAAAAATATCAAAGGAGAACATTTTACTGTAAGTACCGGTAGTTGATATATGAGCGACTTAATGATAATGTATTACCACAGTCTAGTATATACAGTCACGAAGCTCAATACGTAGTAAATATGCATCCATAGATAGTTGCTAACCATTAGGATCGCTAATATCGCCTCATTACAAACAAAGCGAAATAGTACCAGCACAGTCAATTTTTCCTAGCACCCTCACAACTCAAGCTTCGTGTCTTTATATCCTACACTGTGGTAGCTATTACCTAATACACTGTAGCCTATGTACGTACAGGATAATTGAAGGGTTCATAGCCATAGTGGGCCAAGCAATATTTATTAAAAACGGAGAAAGCAAGGGTTAAAATTAAGTGAATGCCATAGTTTAATGAAGATTGACATATCATTTAGTTTTAATGTGTATACTTTACATTACTTGCTATATGTTTCCATTAAATTATGGTAATAACTTCATTTTATCCCTTGTTTTCTACGGTTTTACTAAATGGCGCTTGGCCCAATATGGTTCTGAACTCTTCAATTAAAGAATTACTTTTTAAACATTTTAATGAATATTTATCATTACATTTGTTATAATCATTTATAATTATGTGTCATTTAATGTGACAATTTAATATAAAAAATACATTTTTCTTAAGTAACATTTAGATTAACATATAAATATTAAAATACAAACATAAGTGGTAGGAGAGTATACCCTTAAATCTGCATCCCTAAAGCCTGAACACGGTGTGTGGTGCACTTGTTTTACATCGTGTGCGAATTTTAATTCTGCTTAGAAATGGGTAATATCTTAAAAATCAGAACATTCTGCATCTCATGATGGGTATAATCAGGACACGGAAAAAGTTTCTCAAAATCGGGAATATCCCACCATATCAGGATATCTGGCAACCCTACGATATTTTCGTAATCTACGTATCATAAATCAAGATTCACTGTTTTTATATGTACTGCCTTGCTACGACTAAACTGACTCCTCTGATCGGAAGTCAGCTGTATACTAATATTTTTAACTTTGACATACGTCCCTTCAGCCTGTATTATCAACACAAAACCTTCCCAGATTCGATCCAGAGGAAATGTACACACTAATTCCTCGACATTCGTATTTGATCTATAACAGTAGAAGTTCGATGCCATTTAATTACCTGAGAGGAACCTGTTCTCTGGTGAACATTCTGTAGATGACCACTCGGTTGTTATAGAGTTAAATAACCCATGAGGTGTGAATTAGATAAATTTAAAAGAACATTTTAAGAAATGTATTTGTAATAAATGTTTGAATGGCCGCATATTACTGAGAAGTGACTGAAGTTCAGCAGTATTTCTTAGGTTAGGTTACTGATTATTGTTATGTATGTTCAATATAGGGGCAGCAGTTCAGTATGTTGGTAGTGGTACCAATCGGCAATACAACCATTGATGAGCTGTTGGAACGTCTAACCAAAACAACGATGGAGAAGATATATCACCGCATGACAACTGAGGATGAGGAGTTCCCAGATGCATTCGTAGAAGTTTTCCTTCCACGAGTTGTCATTAATTCTGACTACGTTCTGAATAAGGCACTAGAAAAAGTAAGAAATCTTCCTTTCTCATTTCTCTTCTATTTCAATGATTAATACTTAACCTCCCTATCTCAGTGTTTCTTTGTTGTAAGAGTACTTATTATCTTGTTGGTATTTAAGGTAAATTATTAGTTGAATATCTAGTGCATTTATTTTCAGTGTCTGAGACTAAGCTTGAAATATTTCTGTATTCAAGTGGAATTTGTAAGGTATAAAAACAGTACCAGTACCGTATTGGGGAAAAGTTTTTTCTTCTATCGTTGTTCCTTAAAATAGACAAAACTGTACAAAAACAGTATAGATAATATGTTTATGGATCTGATCATTTACGAATGCAATAGTATTATTTTTTCCATGAGTGATACTCATTGGCTGGGTTCAGAAAATGTTGGGGTCAGTCACAAAATATTTATAGAAGAGTTTACCGGTAGTATGGAAAAGCAGTTTTGTGACAAATATTTTTTTTTTTATCAGGGAACCTATATTTTCAATAAATTTGCAAATTTATATAATCATTAAGTTACCGGTATGTATTTATTTTAAAAATTATAAAATGAAACAGATGATCAATTATTAATTCCAGGAATACCAGCACTGCTTGTAATTTTTGTAATTTCTTTAAAAGATATTTCAAATTAACGAATGAAAACGTGCGAAAAATAATACTTGTCATTTCTATAGGGACTTTAATAGATCTCAAACAGCTCAAGTGCTTCATAATCTTCTTAGGTTAAAATTGACACAAGAAATACTTAGATTAAAAAATATACGGTAAAAAGTACTTGTAGAAATACAAAAATGTTTAACTACTAAACAAGTATGGCTTCCTGGTATGTAGTGTTTGTAGGAAACACAGGAATTTTCGGAAGCAAGTAACAAAATTTTAACAAAAACAGAAAAGGAAATTTTAAAGAATTAATATCTCTTACATCTTACTTACAAATGGCTTTTAAAGAACCTGGAGGTTCATTGTCGCCCTCACACAAGCCTGCCATTGGTCCCTATCCTGAGCAAGATTAATCCAGTCCCTAGCATCATATTCTACCTCCCTCAAATCTATTTGAATATTATTTTTCCATCTGCGTCTTGGTCTTCCCAAAGGTCTTTTTCCCTTGTCCAACTAACACTCTTTATGCATTTCTGGATTCATCCATATATGCTACATGCCCTGCCCGTCTCAAACGTCTGGATTTAATGTTCCTAAGTATGTTAGGTGAAGAACATCTCTTACATCATTATAAAGGAATGAGGAAATTGTTTCTTATATTATTAGTATATTTGAGAATATTTAAATCAATAGGTGGTAGCTAAATTTTTTTTTGTGCAACAGAATTACTTTACAGGCTATTGAAGCTTAATGTTAAGGAATACTCAAAAGTAATTGCAAAAGAAGATTTCATCAGTGGTGTATCGTCTGTGTAAGCTAAAAAGCTCAGCTTCCCCAGTTAATAATAATTTCATAATAAACCTGAGTTTATGGATAAAATTATTTATTAATTTTAATAGGGTTTATATTTACGCGTTAAATATTGTGATGCGGCAGCTCAGGATGATTTGTGATGCAGCAGTAAACAAGAAGCCTGCACACACCAGCTTCCAAGCAGACTGGTTTCTTTCACTCATTCTTCTGTGTAACCCACTCCACAGATTTTCCATCTCTTTCTAACTAAACTACCCTGGTCGCAAGGCTCGCAAGAAGCTAGCTTTGACATTGATAATAAGTAGTTTCCGAGTTATCCCTTTTCGTCAATTGTGTTCAATTGAAGTGTTAGTGTGCATTGTGGCTGATATAACAAATATGAGTGAAATAACAGTTCCTGACACCAATTTACTTGAACTTTTAGGACAATTCTATTATCAAGACTGACTTACGAACAAAAATGTGATCTAAAAAACAAATGACCGACTCCCTTGCTGTCAATGAAGGACAATCAAAAGACAGACGCATACTTACGTAATGATACTAATACTGTATCTATTGACTGTTAATATTGTGATTTCTCTAAGTATGACAGGGAGTGAGCTAATGTTATACGTATATGTGTCTATTTGTTAGAGATATGTGTAAACAGTGAAATCATATTTTACTATGGTACGTACCATTTGGGGTCATGCCTTATTGGTGTTACGAGTTTCGAACCAATCTTCGACTGGTGACTTGACATTGACTATTATTTATTTTAAGACTATATTTTTGTAATACGTTTTCTCACATTGCATGAAAGACAACTTGAGTTAGCTTCCCCTGCTCAAAATTTCATGCTACGCCACTGGATTTCATTAGCTAAAAAAGTAATAGTAAAGATGATAATGATAATAATTAATAATAATAATAATAATAATAATAATAATAATAATAATAATAATAATAATAATAACTAAACAAGAGAAAAGAAACACAATAAGAAAGTTTTATTAATGAAACCATAAAAATGAAGAACCCTAATTTTTAAGCAAATCAAAATTTTTGAGCCTCTGATAGTAAACAATGTGTTTGAATGCCTCTTGAATGTATACTGGTATTGCTGTATTTGGCACCTAATAATAATAATATCTCCTTTTGTTTTGCAGTTGGGAATCCATGATGTTTTTAATGATGCTAAAGCTGACCTGTCTGGTATTTCACCACATAACATACATTTACATAAGCTGATACATAAGGCTGAAGTTGTAATTGATGAGGAAGGAACTGTAGCTAGCAGTGCCACAGGTTAGTTTTTCTTTGTAATTAATTATTTTCTATTTTAATCAAAGTGTTAATCTGTCTTATCAAAATGTCCAATGGGAAGTTATTTATGTGTGTTTTTTTTCTCATTTTACAATACAGTGCTTATTTTATTGGAAAACATTTTATTTTAAATTAATAAGAGAATAAATGCGCACAAGTCGTGCATAAGGTAATTAAGTTACATAAAATACATAAGATTTCAGTTGTCGCAGTTCAATTTAAATTAGTTTCCAAAAAAGAAAGCGAGCCAATATGGTGCTTTTCATAAACAATACTGGTTATTTACTTATGCTCTTTAGAATATTCCAAATGATGAAGTAGCCTATGTTTTAAACATAACTTCTAAATTAATAGTAATGTTTTCTTAGTTAATGGGCAATTAACTTCAGGTATAAGTAATCATTACATAAATTTAAAGTTACAGAAACATTATGAAGTTGTAAAGAAAATTATGTAGGATACTAAGAT
Organism: Periplaneta americana; assembly: GCF_040183065.1. Taxonomy (NCBI): domain Eukaryota; kingdom Metazoa; phylum Arthropoda; class Insecta; order Blattodea; family Blattidae; genus Periplaneta; species Periplaneta americana. The sequence goes on from NC_091122.1 coordinate 150,949,268, forward strand.
TCAGAAGATAATGCAAATAACATGGAAACTAGTCAATCGGATAAAATAACATCTTGATTTAAAATGATAAAACAGTAAAGTCGTTATTTATTTAATTAAATAAATTAATAATTCATTAGTAAAAATATATATTAGACCACCTTCATAACCAGAAAGCTGTGATTTTATTTTTTCATTATCTTTTCAGATGCATGATGTTTCTGAAACATTACATTTATGTAAGGTTATTTATTCATTCAGAAGTTAATTGCCTATTAACTAAGAAAACATTCACTACTAATTTACAAGTTATTGTTGAATACTTGCTCAATAATTGGTAATATTCATATCATTTTACTGAAGAGATTTTATCGCATTTGTGTTTTTTTTATGGTTAGAAGATATAAGGACATAAATATATATTCATTTATTAATTTTAAACATGCACAAAGATTTCGAAATACTTTTGAATATTATTTAATGTTTATAACTGACTAATGTTTTTTTTTTTTTTATCCAATGCGACCAGGTTGTCTTTTCGACATTTCTGGTCTTCTCTCCTGGCCGTGGCTTAATTGTAACCCACTTCTGAGGTTGGGGCGCCTGGAAGGCGGAGTTACATTACCCCGATGATGTGATAGGATGATTATGATAATGTGGTGCCAGGAGAGGTCTTAAATCTAAACTTAACCTAAATTCCAGACCATGGACGAACACAGGAATAATCCCCTTTAAGGAAAAATTCCTGTGCTCTAACCGGAAATCGAACCCGGGACCTCATGAACTATAGCCAGAAGCTCTGACCACTAGACCATGAGGCTGGTCTCACTGTTAAATATTGAGCAATAGACACAAACACACACATGCTTAAAAATTTTTCACTATTTTTCAAATTAAATTTAACACGTAGTATACGACACAAATGCATATAAGCAAAATAATTGACTAATGTAAAACCATGTAACAGTTAAATATTTATTTTTTTTACAGGTGGAGTTATGTCTGAGCGACAACAAGTGCCAAAAATTCGTGCAAATCGACCGTTTGCATTTTTCATAGTAGAAAATTCATTGAAAGTCATTCTTTATGCTGGAAAAGTTGTTAATCCACATAATATGTAAGACACTTTTAGCATATGTGGAACTGAAATGACGAGCTACTGGTATGTACTTAACCAAAAGCACAATTACGCTATGGCCTTCAACTGAAGACATCAGTCAACATTAAACTGCATAGTATTACAGTATATTAACTTTTAGAGACCTTTCGTTTTTTCTTTGTGCTATTTATAAGTAATATAATTATTTTTCCGTTAAATCGATTATAATCTTGCAGTAAAAGCCACAGATTTTTTACAGTGTTTTGTTTCTTTTTTTGTATAGAAATACTTCTAATAATAAAATATTTTATTTATTGTAATTTAATTTACATTTAGTTCTATTGGACTAGCGAGGTATAGGCCTAAAAACTTACATGGATGTAAACTTTACTAGCCAGACTATTTAAGATTCCATACAGTATTTTTTATAAGTGGAAATGGTCGTGTTTATGAGATATATGAAGAATTGGTTTTTATTGCAAGATGGCAAATTATCATGTCAAGTATAAATAATTTATTGGATGAATGAGAAATATTATCGCTTCGTAATTACACTCATTACCAAGAAAAAGTGTTGCAACTTAATTAAGATAGAAAATGACATTTGGTGCCCAGTTGTTACAGTATCAGGAATCATGGTATTACATTTTAGACTATATGGTAATTGATTTTTTGTAGCCTTAGATTTTAAAATATTTTTGCGAAAATTTAAGAAAGTATTTGTAAAGAAATAGAACGAACTCTCAGTTTTACCACACTGACGACTGGTAGAATAATCTAAGAACAATTTGGTGAATATTTTCTGTTCAATAACTTATGGTAACTAGTCGAAAAATATTTTACTAAATATCCAAGCATTTCTACTCCAATGTTCATAGACATTAATTTTACTTTTTGTATGCCTGTAATTGTTTTTGGAGTGCAAAGAGCAGTGTTTTAATTTGCACTCTGAATTATGCTTTAAGTCAGGTGTCTCAAGGCCAACACATAAAAGTTGTTACAGAGAGCAAGTGTAGATAGCGTAGTCAGCTGAAGAGATAAGCGCAATACTCGAAGATAGCCGATCGCTGATTCATGTCACATGCATGAGTGAGCTAAGTTGCAACTGCTGCGGGAGAAATTCCACAAAGCTGTGCTTTTGAGTTGTACTGTCACAATGGACGGTTGGTTTCGGAAGGAATAAAATTTCTTGAGTAATTTGCAGTAATAATAATAATAATAATAATAATAATACATTTATTTTCTAATTATACATTAATGAGTAAAAAGAAATCTGAAGCATGAACAACCATACATGTTGCGTAATTATTTAAGCACAAGGAACTGGCCACCCTACCCCATTATCTCCTGGCATAGTTGCCTCTTAAGTGATGTCTTGTTGGTATCACTTGTGAGTTCAGACCTTTCTTCGGACAGTTGACTAAACAACAACAATACTTCATTTCTAGTAAATGGTTTTTGGTATCTCTTTTTTTTTTTTTGGTTTATACTATATTTAATAAAATAAAATAAAATAAAATAAAATAGTAATAATAAAATTACAATTAAACTTGTTTGTTGTTAAGGTACGTACTCGTATTCTTATGGTACGTCAATATTAATGTAATTATTACAATAATAGTTAAATAATATGTTTCGTAATGTTTTCAATAATTAACAATAACCAAAAATCTTAGAAATTCACAATTAATTTAAATTAGAACTATTCAAATCTTAAATCTGGTCTCAAATTATTTTCTCAAGTCCTTCAGTACTTCATTATATTTGTTACATTGGTCTTGATTCAAATTACTTAAGAATTTTAGATTAATGAAGTGGCAAATTAATTCCCACAGTTTCACTTTCCATATGAAAGCTTTTATTTCTTCATATATTTGCGGTAATAAGGACATTCTTTCTCGGAGATGGAGACAACGTCGTAGCGGTTGCAGATGTCTATTCAAACGTCGCGGTCAATGATGTCATCCGGAGATACACGAACTGCTCCCGCATCTTGTTCCACTCTTACATTAAAAAAGAGAAAGAGGAGGAAGTGCTCCAAGAAGGCCCTATTGAGACATCTGCTTTAAGTTGTAACATTTGCTTGCATAGTATTTTTTATCTCTGAGTGGTCACATTTACTAACATAGCGGTTCTTGTGTGAAATATATTTTTTTCCCCCTAATGGCGGATGCTTAACTATCCGTCACTCACTCACATGAAACCAATTGTGTAGACTAATTTACCGACAGAGTCATTGCCCAGGGTGCGCTGTAGGGGGCTTGTCTACGCTACACGTGCAATGAGATGAAGATTTGTTGGGATGCCATAGGAGAACCAGAGCCCCCGGTGTGTTACAAAAATCATAAATCAGGAGTATGCCAGGGATCGAACCTAGGTCCACAGATTATGAGTCCAGCACTCTAGCTACTGGACTGCTGTAGTGGCTTGTGAAATATACTTACATAAAATATTCACTGTCGTTAATCTATTACGTATTAAGTATATGTTTGACAACTTGTAAATATTTCCTTCCATGCAATTGTCAGAACACTTCTGCAGTGCTCGGGAAAAGTGACATAAGTCAGTTTCCACAAACCTTTTTTGATAATTTATTGACAACTTACACTGGTTTATGTCGATTTGATTTTTTTCTGTATGAATTATTGTAATGGGAGAAATACTTATGTAATTTTTTTCCAAGCGAGCAGATGTTCCGTAAGAAACGTAAAAAATTATATATTACTAATAATATTAGTGTTCATATAACTGTAATATATAATTTTTTACGTTTCTTATCAAATCTATGAACACTGTATAATTGGCCCAACATATGTGGTTTATCTTTGAAGATGTTCCGTAAGTTGTCAATAAATTATCAAAAAAGGTTTGTGAAAACTGACTTATGTCACTTATGTCACTTTTCGCAAGCACTGCAGATTTGTTCTGTTAATTTCCCATTAATAACAGTCTCATTTTCCTGGTGAACAGCACATTTGGGGAATGAGTGTTAGATGTACTATAACTTTGTAAATATTCAGTTGGATAACTGTTAGCCCATGGACTTCAAGTGTACGTCTCATATTTCGTTGTCTACTATACGTTGATAGAAAAAATATAAAAAATCGGTTGACACTGTTCTGTTTTGGCAACTCTTCAACTCTACGTTTAGGTATTTCTACACATTTGGCCTAGTATATTAGGGGAAATAAGGAATGTGCAATTACTGTGAATGGATCTAGATGTTTAATGATTAATGAGATATTATGAAGAGGAGAAGTGCAAATAATAAAAAGAATGGGCTAAAGGAAGGATATAATGGAACAATATTTGCATTGCAAATTATAATAGTAATTTTGGAAAAAAATTATATTTTCTGTTAATTTGTCTTCTTCAAAGTTGAGCAGTTCAATTTAAATGAACTTAATGAATACCTAGTACTAATTTTAAAGTCTAAGTCCATAAAGAAACGAAGTTTTTATAATAATTTTATAATTTATTACTTTCTGTCTTTAGAAAGCAAGCAAAATTACGTTTTGCTATTAATTAAATGTAATCCAAGAACTGGTAAATACATGCGTGAGAAGGTTATTATCATGCCTTGACATACCGGTAGTTAATTTTCTTCAGAAGAATACTTACCAGTACCAACTTAGTTAGCTAATGGGTCACTTGTCAAGCTTCATGATTCACCATATAGAAAATTTAAAGAAATTTCTTCGTTTACTTATAGTAGAAGGGTAATGAATTGCCAGTTTGAGTCATAAAAGAAATATTGAAATAATATCTGCTCTAGTTTTAAAACCCAGCTTAGTACAAATATGTGTAATGCATTTCTGCTTTTATTTATACCAGTAATAGTTAATAGTACAAGGCAAGGTAAATGAATATACCTAAAGTATATGTATCAATTCCATCTTCCTTTGATGATGACGTGTTAAATATTAGACATGCTTTATTAATATTGTTTTTATTTCTTTATTATTATGTATTTTTATTTACTTTATATATTTATGATTTTATAAATGGTACTTTTATTAAAATAAAACATGTAAGACTGAAAATATTTTCTTTATTAAATGTGAAATATCAACATAAATATTCCTTTCTTTCTTCCTGCTATATAGTGTAATTTCCTTTACAGTTTTGCATTATTGTTGTTTTCTAATGTCAAGACTTGAGGAACTATTCTATAAGTCTTCTGGCATTTCAGCAGAACTTTGGGAGGTTCTTCAGTTCCTGGAGGTTGGGGCCCAGTTTTCGAAAGTGAAGAAGATGTTCTCTATTCATTTTGGTTTTCTGGTCCTTGAAAATAGAGCAGTTTTCAGAGTTTAGAGTTTTGAATCTGTGAAGGTGTGTTGCTAAGTAATCATGTCCGGTATCTAAACGAAAATATGCTATTTTTTCTTTTCTGGATTTGTCTTTGTTTACCTTCCATGTGTCCCTTATGTTTTCCAGACTTTTTTGTTGGGTAAATTTGATGTTATATGTAGAATACATCTCACATTCGTTTCCTTTAGAGCCTTTTGACTGTTTTAGTGTCCACTGAAGTTGTAGTGGGTGTGAGTGTTGTTCCTTTTTTAGCTAGCACTTTCATGGAACCCTGCATTTTATAATTTGCTCTCAAAATTTCGGTACTTGTTTCTTGGAAGTTTAAACACATTATTATACTTGTTTTTATTGAAAGATGGAACATAACAGGAGCATTGCGATTGGAAAAACAACTGAATGTCACATAGCGTGGTAGGTCTGTTGCTATGGTAACAACGGTTGAGTTGCCAAACTTACCATTCGCACGTGGTAAGTGCTTAATAGCTCTCTTGGTGATATTTATTGTGCACACAATGTTAGCATTGGTACGTTTCGTCTTTGATTCTCTGTCGATTTTGTATTGTTTTCTTACCTTGGCGTCAATTATCAATGAATGTTTTAACGTCAGCCATCTTAACATCAATTGCTAGCTTCCATCAACTGGCAGCATGGTAGTCCATATTGGCAACATAACACTGTAGTTCCAAGCTTGGCCGCTTAACTGTCATGTCCTATCTTTAAAAAAAAAAAACAAGTATAGGTATGAAACTTTAATGTCTCTAGGATAAGTCATCTTCATTTCACTTACTGGAAATAGACAAATATGCAATTTAGTGGGTAGGCCTAACCAAGAAGTGTTAACACCAGTTGATATTGGACACTTTCATGTTTTTTTGTTGTTGTTTTTTTTTATTGCTCATAGAGGGAGCATTTATGGTAGATTAAATTGTACCTACTAATACATTTTAATAACGTATTACATTTATTAATAAATATTTTGTATATATTAGCATTGAAACTAATAACCATTTCGTAATAAGTACATGCTCCAACTATTAGCCTCGTTCTGAAATGTAGTTGCTACATCTCTCCACAAGACCGCGAGGTATACACACCAGGTCCACACCTGTGGAGTAACGGTCAGCGCGTCTGGCTGCGAAACCAGGTGGCCCGGGTTCGATTCCCGGTCGGGGCAAGTTACCTGGTTGACGTTTTTTCCGGGGTTTTCCCTCAACCCAATACGAGCAAATGCTGGGTAACTTTAGGTGCTGGACCCCGGACTCATTTCACCGGCATTATCACCTTCATATCATTGAGACGCTAAATAACCTAGATGTTGATACAGCATCGTAAAATAACCCAAAAAAAAATATATACACACCATTTGAAATCATGAACGATTCCCTCCTCATGCACAGGAAACACGTCAGAACTACGTCATTATTACAGATCGAAACAACTGAAAACAGTGTAATGTGATGCAGTATATAATTTATATTTCATTTGTCCCTTTTCAGTTCTTCCTAAGTCTACTTTGTATTGTGTTACTCTTCATTGTAATTAATTTTGTTTATTAAAAAGTTTAGCCTGTTATAAACTACTTTACTGAAAGGAATAATGTTTTTCCCTCTAACCTTAAAGTTGTCTACTCCAATAGAACTTGCAAGTGACAGTGATTTGTTGTTTTAAATGTTCCACATTCCGCGATATTTGTGCATGCACTTTTCTTTTAAAGTGCGTACTTAGTCCACATAGTTTATGCTACATTGTAGAACATAGGATGTTCTTTCATTATAATTATCCTTATTTCAACCAATTCTAGAATTTATAGGCAATTGGAAGTGTCTGAAATGCTGTAGAATTAGTAACGAAATTTGTAATATACAATCTTTGGATCTCACAGCATACTCAAATTCACAGCTTCGTGATCCCATGGGGAATCGAACTTGTAACCTTCAGGTTTTGCAGTGTTAAGCCTTAACCGCGATGCTATTGCTTACCACAAGCTGGAAAATGGTGGTGTATGAATAAGTATAAATAAAAAATAAATGAATTCGATAATAGAATTAAAGTATTAATGATTAAAGTGTGCAACTATGATGTTGCACGGAAGCCACGTTCATGGGTTCGAATTCCGTCTCGGGCATGTGTGCTTGTTATCAGTGTGATATCGGACTTTGGTTGAAAGACTGACATCATGCTAACCCCACCTTTATACAAATTCCATGTGTCTGTATACAGAGTGTTTCAGTAAAAACGTGCAAAAATTAAACAGGACATATTGGATGCTCTACAGATCATTTTGAGATAGAGAACTTATTGTCTATGAAGCCAGCTTTAGGAGATATGGGCTTAAATATGTGGGGGCAATCCATGACGCATTTGTTTGCTTACCCATCGTCCATAACGTGGCTCTGTCTTATCGTATTTACATTGTCGCAAGACAGAACATGCTATGAATCAACGACAGACTCTTTAATACCATTTGAAGAGTCGAACAGTATGATGGCGCAGTATCGGTGCACCTGGATGCTACATTTCCTGGTCGCTGGATTGGAAGGGGAAGCCCTATTCCATGGCCTGCGAGGTCACCCGACCTGAATCCACTCTATTATTTCGTGTAGGGTCTAAAATCACTTGTCTATGAGACCCCAGTGGACACAGGCATGGAATTAGTTGCCAGGGTTGCAGTCGCCTATGATGTGATTCGAAACATGCCAGGGATATTTGAAAGAGTGCAGTACAATCTCGTACGCCGATGTCATGCTTGAGATTGGTGGCCGTCATTTTGAGCAATTGCTGTGAGGTACAAAATTGTAAGTAATTCAGGTGTGTTAGTGATATAGTACTGTACAGTAATAATTGTAAATAATCTAAATGTGAAAATTAGCTGTAAATAATCCGGAAGAGAGTAACAGCGATAGACAAGTTTAAGCCCATATCTCCTTATTAAGCTGGCTTCTCAGACTTTAGGTTTCCTATGTCGAAATGTTCAGTAGAGCATCCCCTATGGCCTGTGTCCTATGTCCTGTTAAATTTTTGCACGCTTTTACTGGAACACTCTGTATAGCGTATGACCTGACAAAATCCAAAATATGAATTTAACTTAAACGACGCTCTGAGTAGGACCAATTTTCAATAGTGAAATAAAAATACGAGTAATTAAGCGAGTTTAAGTGTAGAGTAACGAAAAAAATAATCAAATTTTATACATGGTAAGTACTTTTTTTTATTCCTTTTCGTCGCCTACAGATTCCCTTCTGAATGAAGTACTGTTTTCGCGGTCGCTTGTGCGCTGTACAGGTTCGTATTCTTTCCGTCGATGCTTAAAAATACTCGACTTGTAAGTAATGCGTTGGTTCAGCGCCACCTGGGGACATGGGGTTGATTTACGTAACCTGCGGTGCTCAACTGTTTCAGCACTATGAAGCATGGTGAATTCGTGAATAAGTTTATTTGAGAGTAGTGTTTGCTTTTATACGACTGTCATGTGTTGCATAATTCTGCTAGGAAATGGTGAAGAAGATACGGTGCATTAAAAGTTGGTAAATAACCACGTTTACTACAGAAACGCAATCCATAAAGTGGTAAGTTAAATTCAGAGCATATCAGAGACGTACTGTACAGTCATAGGTCTACAGTCATAAACTTAACCCCACAAAGATAATGGCGTATGTTAGTGAAAGGGAAATTATCTAATTGCTTCTAACTTTTCGTTTATTCATTATATGGTATATGAAGTATAGGGAATGTACGGAATAACTTGATTAGTTAATGGAAAGATAAAGAGGAAGTGATGTTTGATTTAGCTTACTTTCTCTGTTTATCTCCGTGAGGAGTCTTTTTTCAATATTATTGGATGGTTTTTTTTTTCATAATCATCTTGGATAGGTCCTTAGAGAGAACCCTGAGAAGGGTTAAACGATCGTTGAGCGACTTCCGCCGATTTCGGAATAGACACCGACGCACTTAGGTTAGGTTAGTTTAGGCTTTTATTATCCCGTCAAGATGAAGGTGAAAGCAATTGAGTGTGATTTTTTGTTTTCTATGTTGGCAGTTCAAGTGCGTCGGTGTCTTCCAAAATCGGCGGAAGTCGCTCAACGCTCGTTTCGCCACACAAGCAACAAGTTATACTAAATGTTTAGGATTAGTGTAAAACTGGCCTATGTCTCCTATAGTGGGCGGGACATAAGTAACATTCACCGAAAATAACTTATTTTTAATTTTTGCCGCAAATTGTTGACTGATTAAAAAAAAATGCCTTAGCCCTGAACCATGCGCATGCCCATCATGGATAGCAAAAAGTACGTAATTACAGGACCTGTGCTACGATTGCCGAGGAAATCAAGACTTCGATATTTATTTATTTAGATAGTTTACGAATAGACATGACGTTTTAAAAATGTATGTAAGGAGATCAGTACAGGCAGAACATGGTGGTATTTTATTATCAACTCAGCAGCAAAGAATTTAAATAATTTCGAATAATAATAATAATAATAATAATAATAATAATAATAATAATAATAATAATAATAATAAATGAATAATTTTCTGCATTTTTCTTAGTCTGCATGCGATCCATAATGTTAATGTTGTGTGTCATTTGATGTCTTCTTCTGTCCGGAACTTTTCTCTCGTTCACCATTCCTTTCACTATATCCTTCAGTAGGCAGTTTCTTCTTAGTCAGTGACACAACCAATTCTTTTTTCTATTCCTGATCAGTTTCAACATTATTCTTTCTCCACCCACTCTTTCTAGCATATTTTCAGTTCATATTATGACTATCGTTCCCTGACCTTGTCACAGTTTCTGGTCTCCCGTCACTTACATAGCGATTATCTCATGTAACCAATTCTGTTTTATAAGTTTATATTACATTCTATGTTACAATTTTAGCAAAATGAATGAATGAATAAATAAATAAATAAATAAATAAATAAATAAATAAATAAATAAGTAAATAAGTAAATAAATAAATAAATTAACAATTGAATGATTAAAATAAAATAAATTGAATTAAAATAAATAAATAAATGAATAAATGAAAGAATAAATAAATAAATAAATAAATAAATAAATAAATAAATAAATAAATAAATAAATAAATAAATAAACTCGTCAGGATGTGCCATTTATCTTGCTCATCCAAAATAATAATTTTCTTAGGTGCCAAATGAAAAATTGTTTGAAGCAAAAGTGTTTAAGTGCAGTGACGAATTAATTCTATAAATATACAGTACCGTATTATCTTTCTTTGAAACTTTGTTCATATGCGAATAATGACTTCATTTCTTTAAATGACACGACAGTAGGCCTATGTTTTATATAGTGAATCATTTTACCTCTAAAAGGTCTGTTCAAAAATTTGTCACAATGTACTAGTCTAATAAAGAAAGCATTAAGGGATGCAAAAGATTATGGAACTTGTAGTGTACTTACTGCAAGAGCAAGTCCGAAGCAAAATGGCACTTTGTTGCATACATGTAGACTGTTAACTGCATAGTAGGTAGAGAGATAGATTCTTGGAATCACGATAAATGCTGAATGTGTCAAAATCTGTAAATAATTTCGTTTAAAAGAATATTAAACGTATTACTCTAATTTTTAAATCCACGATAAAATGCGAAATTGATTACAAAATGCTAAATGTAGGCCTATGTGCTTCTGCGAAATAAGAGCGAAATTGCATTCATATAACATTTTTGTGTTTTTGTAAAAATATCAGTATCTAAGGGCTCAGTCACATATAGGTTCTTACATTTCTTTTTTCAAATAATTTGGCCACATCTCCATGTTATCTCTTACGACAAGAATAGCAGAGAACCTTGACCTGTCTTAGAGAATTTTCGCTCCATCGTCCGTTAAACGTCTAACGCTATGTTGACGAAATATTATCATTCCTATGATAATTAATCGCACTGTAGTTTTTTTTTAATTGATAACTCAATGGTAAGTTAAGGAAAGCATAGAAAATTCGAAATGAAAATCTTTTTTTTTTTTTAAAGTGAGAAAAAAACACTAAATTCTATGTGATCTGTTCAGAATAGACATTTACACCTTAAAAAGTTGGTAAGGGGCAAACTTGTTTATTTTTCACTTTAGAGGGGGGGTCAAAGCGAGAGAACTGTTGAGAAAGAATGGAAATTAATTTCAAAAGTGGTTGCTACTCAAAATCTTCACCGGTTTCCGAGTTACGGCGAATTAAACAAAAGAGCGTTTTCGCTTGGCGGAGGACTCACGACTCAACCTTTTGTCTGTTGGAATTTCAATGAAAAATTCTTTCCTGAGCCGTCTTATACTTTGGTCTGAATAATTTATCCATCTTGAGCTGTTCTAAGTAGATGAATATCATCCACATTGGTGAATCTCAAACAAGATGCCATGTTTAGGTCTACGGTAAACTTTGTTCACTTCCACGTTATCCGCCTAGAGACAGCGGCTCCGCTATTGAAATAACGTGAGGTGAATGGCTCTGTTGACTCTTTCATCAATGACGTTAACATAGCGTTAACCGTTTAGCAGACCAATAGGATACGAAAACCCTCTAAATCGGTGGTTTCCAAGAGCCACGGATCTGATGCACTCTGCGTGAAATTACGCTGACACTTGCAGTATGTAGCGTCGACTGGATTCTATAAAAGAGTGCGTCCACACCTGTCATATCCCCATTAATCTCCCTAATTACTTTAAATTAATTAACTAATTACATCTCTCCCCCCTCTTCGTAATTGAGCCATCATATAGCCAAATGGCTTGTCTCAACATTGAGACGATTCAACAAGGCTCATGACAACAATCACCTCCTACATAATAGCCAAATTGGCTAATCTCTTATACATGAGACAACTCATCTCGCCTAAGGTATTCCGTGGTTTTCCTCAGGCGTAAGACAAATGTCGGGATGAGCCCTATAAGAAATGGGCCACGGACCTATATGCCCTTCCCCATATATATTCCACCCTTATTATAAACGATGTATGCCCTAGTTCAGATAATATAAATAGTCTATTAAATATACGAGGTCACTCAATAAGTCGCAAATTGAAAGGACAGGGACCTCTCAAATTGCACATTAGATTTCACGGCGCTTCTTCCGACGGCCTTCACATGCTTTGTCATCGAACAACAGATGACGGAGTCTTGCCATCCTAACGGCAAACACCAGCCAACTCCTCCTCGCCCCGTTCCGTGATCAATTGATCAATCTCAGCCCCCCTCGCATATGTGGTACCTAAGAGGTTACGTCCAATTTCGGCTTCCCCTTCAAAATTTTCTAGAGCTCCTTCAGGGGAGCAGCGTAACCCGGAGTGAGACTAGTGGCCAACAGGCTTGGAGCTCACATATTTAGTTTTGTACAGCCCCCAACCCCTTGCAAGGACGCGTTTTGCGTACCTTTTAAATTTTCCTCTCAATTCTCCTTCGATTTTTCGATTTTTTTTCTGTGGAGTAACGGTCAGCGTGTCTGGCCGCGAAACCAGGTGGCCCGGGTTCGAATCCCGGTCGGGGCAAGTTATCTGGTTGAGGTTTTTTTCCGGGGTTTTCCCTCAACCCAATACGAGCAAATGTTGGGTAACTTTGGGTGTGGGACCCCGGACTCATTTCACCGGCATTATCACCTTCATATCATTCAGACGCTAAATAACCTAGATGTTGATATAGCGTCGTAAAATAACCCAATAAAATAAAAAAATATATATTAAAGAGTGCCATTACGTTGTTTTAAGTCAAGATGACTGACACATGGATCTAGCAGTTATTTCGTTGTTAGAACATGAGGCAGATACAGAGGAAATTATAATAATGTATCTATGTACCCTAATTGCAGTTCCCATTTTCAAAAAAATGATATTTTAAATATTGCCATTTTGTTACCTTTATTACCCATTGTTTTATCTATGTTAGCTACTAAATTATAGGTTTTCCTAATCATCTGTCTAATCATACTGCCAGGTTTTTAAAATTATTATTCGATAAATATTGTAGGCTGTAATATGGGATAACACTCCGTACTAAATCTACCACTTTTTAAGCCATATCGTTGCTAAACTCAGATGTCATTTTTGTAACAATCCCGCCAGCGTATACATAATTATTATACAACATGGACACTTCGCGTTGTACCTTTGATGTAGCAGGATTGATTTCAATGACCTTCAAACCAGTTTGAGCGTGAGATTCTGCTTTCTCCCGGGAGTTGGCGCTGACATCACACCAGCTAGCAGTCGACACAGCAGAAATATAACACATACAATTAATACATCTAGGTGCATTTTGTACTCAAATGAAATAAATTGTACCGATGAAATAATAAATCCGCCATTAACTGTAATGTTTAGACTCTAGAGTTCCTTTATAATGAGAGTTGAGACGTTGACCCCAATTATAATATTATACTTGTTTTTTTGAAAGATGGGACATGACAGTTAAGCGGCCGAGCTTGGAACTACAGTGCTATGTTGCCAATATGGACTACCACGCTGCCAGTTGATGGAAGCTAGCAATTGATGTTAAGATGGCTGACGTTAAAACATTCATTGACAATTGACGCGAAGGTAAGAAAACAATACAAAAATCGACAGAGAATCAAACACGAAACGTACCAATGCTAACATTGTGTGCACAATAAACGTTACCAAGAGAGCTATTAAGCACTCGTCACGTGGGAATGGTAAGTTTGGCAACTCAACCGTCGTTACCATAGTAACAGGCCTACCACGCTACGTGACATTCAGTTGTTTTTCCGATCGCAACGCTTCTGTCATGTTCCATCTTTCAAGAAAACAAGTATAAAATATGTAATGATTTGATAGCGCTGAAAATGGTAAACAAAACTTGTATGAGAAGTAAAACCATATACCTATATTATATTGTATACAAATATTAAACGAATTTGATACATAATTTTATAATGTATTATATTATTTTATAATATAATTTATTATAGATAGATAAAACATAAAAAATATTGTTACAACTAGTTTGTCACTGAGAAATAAAGAAAAGCTGTTAACTTGAATTTATTTGAAGCAAAGCGTTTTACGGGATCATGCAATAAGGTAGGCGATGTTTGGATCCTGTGTCTCAGCTCTTAAATTCAATTATTATCTTAGCGTGTGCTCGATTACACTAACTTCTAGTGCACAGTCTACTATATACAGTCGCGAAGCTTGAGGTGTTTTTTTGCAAATCTCGTGATAAAGCGCTCCAAGCGGTTAGCAACTAGAAACAATAGACTGTCCATGGTCGACTTTGGACTGTGTCGTATTTCTATCGAGTACTAGCTCGTTGCGTATTTCACATTAATGCTTGTGAAATGTTCGTTATTGGTTGTAATGAAAATGTTAAATGGCTAAAATATAATAATTTGAATAATAATATGGGACAAGGAGGAGACGTTTGTAGTGCTATAAATTGTAGCAACAGTAAGAGAAAGAGGCCAGAGTTATCCTTTTTCCGATTTCCGAAAGATTCAGAAAGATTCCTGGGTTTCCACAAGAATGCTGTGCAGAAACAAAACTCTTAATTTTGAAGTTCTTTGTGACTGTTAGAATACATTATATCCTTAAATTTCACAATGAAATATTTCAGTCTAACCGAAAGGACATTAGATACCGGTTAAAGTTCTGTCACTTAGGCTGCTAAATTTCCAGAGAAATAAAGGTTAGGTCTACATTTTTTTTTTTTCAGAGGATATATTTTTAATTGTAGCTATTAATTTTGTTATTATTTTTATGTGTTATTTTACTAAAGACGTAGAAAAATTAAGTTTGCTTTAATGAAATTTATTGATCACGTTTTATTTTCAATTCTGGTGGGATTATTATTGCTTAGACCTACTTTTTTTTCAAAGGACATGTTTTTAATTGTAGCTGTTAATTTTGTTGTTATTTTTAGTTGTTGCTTTACTAAAGACGTAGAAAAAGTCTGTTACAATAAAATTTATTGATCACGTTTTATTTCCAATTCTGGTGTGATTATTATTGCTTAACCTCATCCCACTTTGTTAACTATGTAAGCCTACACTACAAGTACCGGTACACGTAAGTTACTCCATTAATACACATTTCCATTATTATTGTTGTAAAGGGAAATGCAAATTAATATTTATTGGTTTCATAGTTAATTATCGCTATAATATTGAATGAGTGAAGCTATTATAGTAAATTTCAGTTCGTTTTGCACAAACAAAAATTATATTAACTTATTTCTTGCAGGTATCTTCGAGTTTATGGTGGAATTTAATATACTTCATTAAAATAATAAATTAACTTTATACATTTAATATTTCAATAATGGAAGGAAGGTGTTAATTTTTCCAAAAGAACATGACAACGAAAGTGTAACATATTTTGTCGTCTGCTAGGAGAGAGATCTGCATGATGAGGCGATAGTAGCGATCCTAGTGGTGGGCAACTACCCATGTTTGCATTTTTACTACATATTGAGCTTCGCGACTGTATATAGTAGACTGTGTTCTAGTGCTTGAAAGTGGAACTAAACGCCGGCTCACAGAGAAACAAAACAGTAAAATTCGCTCAGTGTCCATTCTATAATATGATCCCTATTCGCGGATCCCGCCGTCAGATGCCGGAACAGTTGCCGGTTATTCAAGCGATCCGTGACGCAGTCTTGTGCGGACGGAGTGTGCCCAGCGGCGTGACATTAGAAACGATCATAACGCATTGTCCATAAAGGCCCATTCACAATGAAAATTAAACATAACCGTAACATAAGCACAGAAGTTTACTCCCAGCCTACCAAATGGAATCATTCACAATGATTCACATAAGCATTGACATAAACATTACCGTAAGACGTTAACATGAAAGTTTGCAAACTCCAAACTTTCATGCTTTTACTTACGTGATTTGCAAACAGAACACAATCGTGGAGCGCTGAAGTATACGACAGAATATGAGGAAATGGCGTCGTTGTTATGTTTCCGTGGTTACCGAGTATGTTTGCTGTTATGTTTATGTTCCCATCGTAAATGATGGTATGACTTCTTGATTATACCGTAACGTTTATATTTTTAAGTTACCGCTTACGTTATGTTTAATTTTCATTGTGAATGAGCCTTAAGAGATGTCTTAGCGTGGAAACGAAATTCCGGCGGGACATGCGTGGCTCTTGGAAACCACCGCTTTATGTGAATAATTTCTAGGGAAAAATTGTTCCGGAGCCGGGTATCGAACCCGGGACCTTTGGTTTAACGTACCAACGCTCTGCCACTGAGCTACCCGGGAACTCTAACCGACACCGATCCTATTTTTCCCCTCTATATCCACAGACCTCAAAGTGGGCTGACAACCGTCAAGCAACCAACTTCGAGTGCACACTAACTCCGTGTGACTTAAATTGTGGTTTTCTGTTAACGAACAGTGACGTGTATTATACAAATCAAGATTTCAGGTATAACTCCCTGTAAAGTTGATTTGATGGCGTCGTTGTTATGTTTCCATGGTTACCGAGTATGTTTGCTGTTATGTTTATGTTATACCTGAAATCTTGATTTACCGCTTTATGTGTTGCTATCTGCAACGTTACCTCGAGATTTCAACTAATGTCTGATGCTGGTGGTAGAATATTGTCTGCCTATGCGATCTCGTAAATTTAATAAGGTCGTGGCTTATAATAATTATTGCCACATTCTATGAGTCTAGTCTCGAGACGATTATGCAATTGATAGTCGAAACGATTCACACATCAGTATGACGCAAATAAGTTGTTTCAAATTGGAACTAATAATAATGTTATTACAGAGAATTGGATTCATTTGGAAATTAATACCATTTAGAATTACACTATGCATAAGTTAACCATTTATGCTTTGTACTCCCTGTATTTATTAATCACATCCATTTGTGTACGAATAAAATCGCTTGTGTAACGTAGCGCGCTTGGATGACGTCAACATATTAACATAAAGTGTGAACATATATATCGAATGTCAAGCGCATAAACATTTCACGTGGAAAGCAGAAATGAAAATGAACTTACGCGGATAGCCGTCTGTGACGGTATAACTCTTTTGATTTTATTGTAAACATCTCTCTTTGGCGGTGTAATTTTAACAAGTAAGAGTTCTTCTATTTTTGTTTGCACAACTATAATAATAACAAATTGTTCATACTGTTCCTTTTATCGTAATGCTAGATTATGCAGCATTGCAGGTATTAGAGATGAAAAATAAAGAACGTAACTAACATCGCGTGCTCACTGTAAACAATATTCAATATCTCGGCGGAAGATTTTTCGATAAATTTCCAGGCTTTTCCCCGAATTTAATTTAATTTACAACAAAATTTAAGCTCGCAGCCAAAAAGAACAATGGATAGTTTAACCGCATGCAACCTCCTTTATCGGAAAACTTGCTGGCTGCCACGTAACGTAACCTTTTGCCGTGAAATATGGTACCAGTAACCTTAGCCTATGAAATATGTAGACTACCTACCGCAAAACTTATTTTGTAATAAGTTAGTCATTCCACGTAAATTTTGACATAACCACAAAAATTTCGAAGTTATTTTTTTTTGTGGACTTTGAAGAGTAATAATTAATTTTATGCTCGACCATGCCGAAATGTAGTAATTATACACCTGGTAGCAGTCCTTTAATGCATGTCATTAAAGTACACCTACTCATTAAAGTACAGGTGTTCAGCCAATGACAACTCAGCTTACAGGTGTTCAGCCAAGGACAAGTCAGCTTTGTACCGTTATAAAACCGCAAGTATCGATTATTCTCGGATATGCAATCGAAAGAGAATTAGCGAAAAGTCACGGAGGCTGGAAATCCAATATTGTTGCAGAAGGTTATGTTCTGTTACTATAATAATTAGCGTTAATTGTAAATAATATTCAAATAAATTCAATTTCTCATTTCGTTTTTCAATGTCGAATTCAATAATCAAGGTTATATCAAGTTTAACGGGATTACATCAAGGTCAATGACATTATTGTTCCTCGGAAAAAAATCAATAATTTCGCGTCTGTGCACATCTCACAATTCACGACCTAGAACAAGGTCACTTCCGATCTTGTCAGATACAAATAAAATGTATACATCTGAATAATTTCAAGTTAGAAATATGGTCGAGCATAAAAAGTCGTATGAAACTCGCCTATAATGGTAATTAAGAAGCTCGTATGAAAATTATGAAACGAGCGCAAGCGCAACATCCATACTCGCTTCTTAATTATTATCATTATAGGCTCGTTGCATAATGTACTATTATGGTTATTGGAAAATAACAACCAAATACTGATCCTGTGCATTCTGTAATATTTCAGATTTTTAAAATAACAAATATATAAAATTAAATGCCTTGAATTTGTCATTTCTCTGGTTCGCTAAGCTGTGTTGTACAACTCACCATTCTTTTGTTTTGAAGGGAGCTATTATTTTTTTGTTTAATATTTGAGGATATTACATGTTCGCCATAGGTTCTCCAGTTTTATGCTAAATATATTAATCACTTTAGCTTTAGAATAGTTAATGGACGTTAATATATGTCACAGTTGTCTCACATGACTCATATGTAGTACATATGGGCTATTCCATATGAAATCGATCAGTAAAAAACCTAGCATTTTTTATACCCTAATTTTTTCCCTATTTATACAAGGTGCTGAGGAGAGTGCATTTTCAAAAACATACTATCGAAAGTCAAACAGTTTTCGTATTGTTGAGCGACAAATTTAGCGTATTTTGTAAAAACAAGACTCTTTCAGCGCTCAGAACTCTGGAACCATTTACTGCAGAACATTGAACGGGAGCTCATTTTGTAGCTGACATTTGGTAGGTTATGTTAAGAAGTAATCGTTATTTTTATTGTACACAGAGAGACAGATAATCTGATTTTACTTACTTTAGACTTTTTGACAATTTGTAAAAATGTAGAAAAATATTGAGAAAAAACCTTGCATTATTAAGAGGGATTCGGCATTGTTTGCTTAGTGGTATGGCAATAAGTTTCGAGGGTATTAAATAGACTATATTCACACGCCTGGACTTGAACGGCGCAGTACCGCACGCACTGGCCGAGAGCTGAAGATAAGCAAGCATTGGGCGTCATTTTACTCCTGCGTTTATGAAAACTTGTGATAAGTAGCTATGCGCTACTAGCGAAACATCACATGTTTGTCTCCTGGCCTTGCTTGTCTCGGCTAGCTCCTGTCTCACAGTCAGCTGGTTAGTTCACGCGCGTACTATTTATTTTCTGTATTTATATTTTCAATACTTTCTTATCAACATACCATCAGTAAAAAATATGTGTTTAATTGTACTTTCAATGCGGAATCTAACTATATATTTTTAAAATATTTTTTCGGTGGCAAAGGCGTCTTAATGAGGAAAAATCTAAATTTATCCATTTCCATAAAAAGTAAGAAATCTGTTTATGTGCCAATATAAACTTTAACTTCTCAGCATCAAAATAAACCATGATTTTGATCATTGGGTGAAAGGGTTTCGAAGCTACAACAGTTTAAAGTTGCTAATTTTATGAAAATACGATATAAATTTAAATATTTTTAATTTAAACACTATGAAGTTCTGATGCCTCAAACTTTGCACAAAGCACTGTATCACAGTTCTCTACGTACAAAAAAAGTGTCATTGTGTTTAGAAATTGTAAGGTCCAATTTTCTCTATATTTCGGTCGATTTGAAATGGAATAGCTCATATGTACTAACATTAAATGCCGCCTGAAGCATGGATGTTTGTTTGCAATGTCTTGTGTTGTCTTAGGAGTGCCAAAGCCGTGGTGACCCGTATAATGGAGTTCTGCCATGTGTTCGTCTGATGCAGGAATCGACGTGTGCCTCCTGCTGTGATCCAGGGTAGCGGCAAGCAGCAATGAGTGCAGTTGGGTGAGTAAAACCTATAGCCATGTATTGGCTTGTTTAGCAATACAAGTATAGCTATGTATACTATAACCAAGCCCCTACAGCCGAGGCTGCGCAGAAGTTTAGAGTAGGGACAAATTGAAGCTTGCGTCCGCCGCCATGCTTTGGGAGAAGCATCGGTTAGCAGACGGCTGCACTATACAATGCTGAATGTTTAATATATATGTTTGGTGTCTCTTATAAATCAATCTGAATGAATAAATGAAAATTAACATTTAAAGCGACCACGTTAAAGACATAATCAAGCTTAGTTACCGTTAGTTTGACATGAAACGAAAGAAAACTGCAACAATTTGATACCGTAACTAAAGATGTTGTATAGTTATTTGACAACATAGAGCGAACAGAAATACAAATGCATATTGTAGTAATAGTTTAGATGAAAAGAAAATTGTTAGTATTAACTATTATTAACAAAACACTGCCTGTGTAAGACATTACATTAGGCCTATATTGTAAACACGTTTGCTTTGATGTGGACGAGAAATAAGCAATTATTATTTATTCTCTTCCATATCACATACTATAGGCCTACACCTGTAAAATAGAAACACGTCCCTAATGTTTTAGTTAGAAATATAAGTAGGCCTACCGTGCAATAGCTTATTATCACAGCTGTAGTATGAAATAAACGTCACATGCATGAATTAGTCAATTAGTAATGTAATAAAACTCAGGCCTAGTGTACATAACTTCTTGCCTATTGATTCATTATTATTATTATTATTATTATTATTATTATTATTATTATTATTATTATTATTATTATTATTATTATTGACTCCGTTAAATATTGTCTTACAACATTTTTATGTAAAGTCGTGTTGTACTGGTAACCTTAAGTGTGTGCTAACATCTGCTCTTGATGTAGTACTTTCTTTTATTTGGTTATTTAATGACGCTGTATCAACTACTAGATTATTTAGCATCGATGGTATTGATGATAGCTAGATGATATTTGGCGAGACGAGGCCAAGGATCCGCCATAGATTACCTGACATTCACCTTACGGTTGGGGATATAAGAAAAACCCAACCAGGAAATCAGCGGAAATCGAACCTGCGACCGAGCGCGACTCCGGACTGACAGTCCTTAGCCCACTGAGCTACGTCAGTAGATCTTTATGCACTTTTATGGTCAGTTTAACAAGTTTAAAATATGGTTATCGGGAGGAATCTGGGATCCATTTTCTAAAATATGTTCCTATAAGTACAGAAAGATTGCACAAGTATTCTACTTCTAGAGCACATTGCTTTCACACGATGTAAGAGTGGATTGTAATATGCCATTGAACTGTCAGCATCTGTATAATCGCTCTTTCACTTAAGCGGCATATTTCTATAATCTCAGATGATGGTATGACAAGACTCCCATTATTCTTTCGTTAAAAAATAAAAGAGATTTTGTTTACTGGTGGTAGCCTACGTACCATAAATTGAGTCTTTAGATTTATTACACCATATTTTTCTTAATGATTTAACAACTAAGCCAGCAATGAATACAATCACATTTTGACAATATTGTGTTATTGAGAATGATGTAAGAATGAGGGAATTGCAATCAATGTCTGCAGTAGAAGAGTCATATCACCTCTGATTCTCAAAACACTGAGGATTATTATTACAGTGCGTTAGATGTTTGGATAATACCATTGGGTATATAGACATTTTTAACGGACATTCCTCTCTTTGTAATATAATTTAAATAAATTATTTACGTATTTTCTAACGTATATAATAACATAAGTAAAATATTCCATGTATTCGGTCTTAGGAAATGGAAATAAACTAATAAGTCTATTTATGAGCAATATAAGGCGTTTATATTTAAAAACAATGCTTAGTTACAATATTTAGATTTACTTCTGTTATTTTATATTATACGTTAGAAAATACGTAAGTAAGTTTAGTTATATTACAGTGAAGGAGGAAATCCACTAAGAACACGCCTATATACTCAATGGTATTTTCTAAACTCCGAATGCTCCCCAAACATGGCGTCGCGCGAATCTGCGCGAGAGGTTTCAAATTTGTACACGACACCAGCGCCAATTGTGTGTCTAGATATATAACTACAACGTCTTTGACTATAACTTGTGTACAGATGCCTCTGTCTCGTTCGCGCAGGCGCATAGAGTATATCTCCCCTTCTCCCCTACCACTGTCCGGCTACTGCTGTGCACTGTGGACTAGAGAGGTACAGTTCAGTTCTAATAACAGCTGAGAAGGCTGTATTCTTTAAAAGAACGCGGAAATGTGTGACTGTCGTTTGTGATAAAATATTTCTTCTACTATGATGAGTAGTACATTATCGAGCAAAGTTCTACATGGTCAAACTCGCGAGATGATTTATAATGTGATGGAATTCAAGAAAAAAGAAAGCGAAGCCGGGATATTTCTCATGGATATAAAGAAGATGCGGGAAAGAGTGGTAGCAGCAATTGTAATTTCTAAGATGACGTTAACTAGGATTGTTGCAAACAACACTACATTCAAAATGGATAACGGCACTGACAAGGGGAAAAAATAATGAAATCACGGAAGAGTCTTTGAAGAAGAAATGTGAAAAATTCATGAAATATGGAGAGGAATATATGAAGCAGATTCCTCTAATAGAACAAGCCGTGGACAGTTGCATTAATCATTTTTGTGAGGAGTCAAGAATAAGAAGAAGAAGAAGAAGAAGAAGAAGAAGAAGAAGAAGAAATTAAACAAATTTGTATTGGATTTATAGTTGGGTTTAGATATTTAACACTTTTCAATCTAATTTATTCACTCTCAATTTTATTTTTCTTTGTACTGGAATCCCCTCCTGAGCACGAGTCTTACTCATTCAGGAGTGGGCTAGTTTATATTATATTGTATTGTATTCATTTCAAACTTATTAGCAAAAAAATAAATAAATAAACAAAGAAACAAATAAGCAAAGAATCAAAGAGACAAAGAAGCAAATAAATAAATAAAAAAATAAAAGAAGTGAGTAGTGATTCAGATGGAGATTTATCGGGAGTAAAGGAGATCCCTTTGGAGTAGCTAAATAGAAACTCAATTGTGTCTTCCTTTTATTGATTTGTTCATATTGTGCAGATAAGTGATCTGTTTTCCTTGATTTAAAGTGAAAAACTGAAGTTTAATGACAACGCTATAATCTACAATTTGGGTACATATAACTAAAAGAATGATGGTACATTTAAGTCAATCATATACTGCATTATACTAATGAATATATCTTTGCAATTAGAACATAAATCATAAACGCCAATAACATTAAACGAATTATTATATATTAAAATACTGATCAATATGTTACAAGGAGGGTACATCTTGAATACATTGTCAAGAGGTCAACTTTTCAGATAATATGACTATACCAGGCTATCGGAGCGTAGGTGGGCTCCCTTCGTTACCTGTACTACTTCCCCTCTCAAGGCAGCTTCCTAGTTTGATGCATCTGTAAATAATGGATATTCCATTTAACCATTATCAACTGTACTAAAATCTTGCTTATATAAACCATTTGAAATTATTCTCAGATTGGTGCATGTCAGTGTATAATTATGAAGTACTTAAACTTAATAATAGAGAATCAGTCTACGTGCTGTGTTTTAACAATAATTTGAATTGGGGTACGATACATTACAACTTATTTTTGAACCAGTTCTTCTGTCTTATAGGTGAATGCAACGGAAGGAACTGTTTGTAGCGTAATAGAATTTTGCAATTTGTTTATCTAAAATCCTCTTTCCATTTTTCACTTGTTCAGACAGCAAAAGGACGAAGCTAACTTCGCTTAACCCTTAAATTCGCAAAGTTTCCTATAGGATACAACAGGTTAATAGGTTATATGCTATAATTTTAATGGAACAATAGAAAAAAAATTGGTATGAAAATTAAAATTTCACATATTGTACGGCATAATATAAAATATGGACATTGCGATAGTTGTTTTCTTTACAGTCCGACACGGTTTAATAAACTAGTGTGAGAATTGCCAATTTAGGGTTAATTTTAAGCGATTTCTCTTGCCTTGATACTGGAGATGCAACTACTGGGCCTGTCTAAAAATTTCGATCTTCATTGTCAGCTATTGGAATAGTCTATTCTATTATTTTCTTTATTTATCTTTTATGCTATTACATTTTTGAATATGTAACTTCATTGTTGCAACTAATCCCTACATTTCTAAACATATGATTTGCATTTAGCTTTCATGCAATTTTCATTTGAAGTGGGAAAAGTTTAAACATTTTTAATTTTCTCCAAACTGAATCACGTTTTCGGCTTGGATTACCCATTTTAAGTTAACGGCATCCTTCTCGCTACACTTTTACGGGTAGAAGAACTTAATACATTACTACTAAAATTCTTTTTCAGAACGAAAGGTTACATTTGTTCAGATCAAATTTCCGCATATTTAAAGGGGGAAAAAAACTAAAACTCTTTCAATAATTTATTATCATAATATTCTGCTCTCCTAAATTGACTAAGCATATTGGGAATTAAATCAATGGCTTTTTCAAAACAGGCTACGAAATATTTTCACATAAAACAATTATTTTTATCTCGAAAAGAAAGCGAAAACGAGCAAAATTATATTAAACTTTTTTCTTTGAAATATCTCAAAGAATAACCCCCTGTAATTAGTTACATTTCTTACGGTTCATTCTGTATAAACTGTAAGTTAAACATCTGATCAGATGGTGTGATATTCCATCGCCTATAACAAAGGTCTCCAAAAAGCCTATCGTCATTCGTGCCCTCGATGCTGCCCGCCGAACACAGTGTGCTGTAAGGCTAGAGAAGGGGAAGAGACTCGTACCTCAATAGATGGGAGCGATCAGTGGGAGATCGCAGCAACGGTCTGCTTATGTTTACAAATAATAATATCAAAAGAATATTAAATATCATATGTTTGTATATTATTTTGACATACTATGAAACTGGAGCTCTGTCTATTGCTATTGACATAAGCCATTGCAAATTCAACCTCTTCTGTTCTTTGGTGCCTTTCAGTGCCTGGAAAAGATCTCGCCTAGTTGTATTTTGTAATTATATCTAGAAAAGACATTCAGACACAGTAAAATGTTCAATAACTCCTTGGATGAAAATGGCTAGGTGAGCTTTGTCATTTCTACCTGTGCTTTCGTCCAATGCGAGTAAGCTACAACTGGTTAGTTGAGGTTTCGACTTCAGATTCAATTACATTTACAATCTTGAAATTCCTTCTCTGAACTGTAATTGGAAACAACTTAATTTTCTTAAACTTTGACTTTGTTCTGGACACAGTATTTTAGTAGCGTCATGTATGCACGATTTTACAAATGATGCTTCTGTAAAGGACTTAATTGATTTTCCAATATTCCAAGCTAGATCATAGCTAGCAAGAAGCTTTTTCTGCTTAAGACTGAGGACCGTGTGTGATTTTCGTTTGTATTTTCTTGTTTTATACTTATCAAAATATTTGTAGGCCTACACATTTCACCTAAAATTAAACGAAAAACTATATGTTTGTCATGCGGAACTGAGTGTTAACGTATTGTAATATACTGATTATTATGTATAACCAACAGTTATACAGATACCCCAAAATAAATTATTTTCACATGTCCAGCATGCCTGTAATTGTATGATATTCTTTGTGAAGAGTCGAGTATTGTCGTCGCATGTTGAATTTTAACACACCCATAAGAATTTTCGAACAAATTAAGCATTTCACATTCTCTCCACTAACACAAAAAAATTTCTCTTCCTATTCATCCTTGAATGTACTACGTCCATTTTTAGAAGACAATGTGAAACGGTGGAACACTCCGACCAACACAATGATAATGGCAGTCCGCCACTGCTCTTCGTTTGCGTATAAACATTGAGTACAGTACAGGTGGGGATGGGTGAGGCGGAGCGCGCTCATTATGTACTGGCTTCGGTTCCATTCAGGGGCTTACTCGCGAGTACGCTTTTGGAGACGTCTGGTCTATAAGTATTTGTAATATACGGCCACGATTTACATTGTCAATTAATGCAAAAAAGTTTGCAGATTTGCAGATTAAATTCTCTTCTCTTTTTTGTTGTTTTTTTTTGACACCGTGAAGATGCAATCCCTACAAGACCTGTCTTTTCTGAAGCCGTGCTGTGCATTTGTTATTATATTTTCCGCTGTTACTGATTTCGACAGTAAAACTAATTTTTGATGCTTATGATTTATGCTATATCAAAGATAGTCATCATACATAGTATTGTTCAGTTCTTTGCAGACATACGAGTAACATGGCGGCCGATTGTGTTGTTTGAAAGATCAGTATAAATTATTGTATGGGCCAATATAAAGCTTCGATTTGTTTACGACTCTGTTGAACGTGTAACGTCGCCGATTGTCATTGGATTTCTATCTATTACTGTTAGTGAGACTGTTTTATTTACAACGTAAACACTAGAGCAAATAGTTTTCTTTAGCGCTCTCCAGTGTTGATTCAATTGCTGCTGAAGCATTTTCACGATAGAGTAAAAAATACATTCGAAGAAGATCGATGGAAATGGACTTGTTTAAACGCTTCGAAATTAACAGCTGTTTTGTGAATTATGACCTTACCACGCCAGCAAAAGATTCAGTAGTTTCTTGAAAGCGTAAAAGAAATGTTTAATGAATGTGCAATGAATCACACTGCTCTTGAGGGGTAGTGTTCCCGAACACTACAGAAACATTCTCAAAAAAGAAATAGGTGCAACAATTTATTGTGAAAGGGAATGAGGAATGAAAATTATATTTTTTTTATAAATGGATTTATCGGAGTATTTACAAAATGATTATTATGAAATAAGTTATCTATATATTTAATTTTAACTGTAGCGGAACATTTTATGAAAGCTAATAATATTAACATTGCGGGAAAATCTAAATGCTTTGTAGCGAAGTTCATAAAAAACTTTAAATTAAAATAATAATAATAATAATAAAAAATATGTGCGTCCGTCGCAGCAAAGCATATACCGTAGGATATCTTGCAGTTCATTTCGTAGTGTTGTGCAGAGGGCCGACGTTCACGTACTGGCTTCAAATGTAGCCCAGCGTAGGGATTGTAAAGAATGGACACTTCGCGTCGGTACCTTTGATGTAGCCGGACTGATTTCAATGACCTTCAAGCCAGCTAAAGCGTCAGATTCTGCTTTCTCCATAGAGTTGGCGCTGACATCACACCAGCTAGCAGTCGACACAGCGGAAATATAACACATATAATTAATACATCTAGGTAAATAATGTACTCAAAATAAATTGGATCCATAAAATAATAAATCCTTCATTAACTGTAATGTCTAGACTCTAGAGTTCCTTTATAATGAGAGTTGAGACGTTGACTCCAACAACAATTAAAATATGTAATGATTTGATAGCGCTGAAAATGGAAAAACAAAACTCTTACGAGAAATAAAACTATATACCTATATTAAATTATTACACAAATATTAAACGAATTCGATACTTAATTTTATAATGTATTATATTATTTTATAATATAATGTATTATATCTGAAATATAAAATATTATTATTACAACTAGTTTGTCACTGAGAAATAAGGAAAAGCTGTTAACTTGAATTTATTTGAAGCAAAGCGTTACTGGATTATGCAATAAGGTAGGCGATGTTTGGATCCTGTGTCTCAACTCTATTCTCAATGATTATCTTAGCGTATGCTCGATTACACTACCTCTAGCGCTTGAAAGTGGAACTAACCGCTGGCGCACAGAGAAACAAAACACAGGAAAATTCGCTCAGTGTCCATTCTTTATAATCCCTATTCGCTGTGTAGCCTACTTAATCTTCATTTGAGTTATTAATAAAGCTGTGTTAGGTTTTTTTGTATAATATGAATGTTGTCAGTAATGTGGGGCTTTGTGTATAGAAAAGGCTAAGGTTCAAATAATGAAATTTCAAAACAGTAAAACATCGAGTTTCCTTAAAATGATCAGAAATGTAGTTATCGAAGCCTTCTGTAAATGCGAGATGTTAACGTCACAGTATCTTGCTTTTCAAGACCTCGATAATAGTGGTTAGTTCATCTTTCAACTGTCACTTTTTTTTCGTGTTTCAATATACGTGTTTTTTTAACTGGTGTTACTTAAAAAGTAATAGTGTTGTTACGTTGTGAATTTAGTTCTTCCTTATTAGTTCATTATTATGAGTGTAGCTGGTCGACCAAGAAAACGTGGTAGAACTTTTGAAATACAACTGCATCAAGAACTCATAAACGACTATGTAGAAATAATGTTGTCTGTAACAAGAAATGAAAGAAGTTATGCATGAAGACAGTATTACATATTACTGTATTATTAGGGAAACAGCTGGAAGTGTCTGAGGTCAGGAGCATAGACAAGATTAATGGAGGAAATGCAAGAGAAGACATGATAAGAACGAGTGAAGGAATGAAGCGACTACCAGATATTAGTGATTGTGAGGACAGAATAGATAGGGCTTTGGAGAGGTTATTAGCGAAGAAAAAGAGTGCTAAAAAGTGAGTGCAAGAAAGTTAGGGGTGGCAAAAGTGTAAGAAAAGGAACAGAGAAAAAAGTGTTAAGTGTAAGAAGATAGTGTAAGTGAGTAATAAGAGACTATCAAATAATGAATACAAGAGAATTAAAGTGAAAAAAATATCTGAACAAATGTGAAGTGGAATGAGAGAGAAATTGCAAGTGTAATTAAGTGAATTAGATATTTGATGTTTTTCAATGTTATGAGTTGAGAGTAGTATGAGGGGTACTATAACTGTAGGAGTATTATAGAAATAAATATATGGAAAGGGGAATAAAATAGGAAATTTAGGAGTGAAGCGAAGAGAAAGGGATCAATACGTAAATAAACAGAGTGTAGGAAAAAAAAGTGATGTAAGTGTTGTAAAATAGAGTAAACGAAAAAGTCAGCAAGTAATGTAGGAGAAAATAGCTGGAAAACAATGATTAAGAGTAGGTAGGATTTGAGGGTAGAGAAGAAAATAAATAAATAACGCAAATTATTAAGGAAGGAATATGCAATATTTAATAGGTGAGCGAGAAATGGAAGGGAGACAGTCTAGGTAGGAGGGAGAGAATAGAAGAGGATAGAGGGAAGGACATATAGCAATTCAGTCTTAACAGAACATTAGAAAGTAATCAAGAAATTCTCGGCAAAGAATACACTAATAGAAAAGAGTTGTATGTATTAAAGGGATGGTGGATCTAAAAACAGAAATGTGAAGGCCCACCATAACTGTGAATTGTAAAGTTGACTGACAAATATATCATATCATATTACTGTATTAGTCCAATGAACGAAATATAAATGTTAAATGTTATGTTTTATTTAACGACGCTCGCATCTGCAGAGGTTATATCAGCGTCGCCGGATGTGCCGGAATTTTGTCCCGCAGGAGTTCTTTTACATGCCAGTAAATCTACTGACATGAGCCTGTCACATTTAAGCACACTTAAATGCCATCGACCTGGTCCGGGTTCGAACCCGCAACGTTGGGCATAGAAGGCCAGCGCTATACCAACTCGCCAACCAGGTCGACAACGAAATATATCATCTTCAGTATAAGTAGCAGCATTTTATTGTGGTTTTCAATCTCTATCAAGCAGCAGTTGCTGCTATAGGCCACTAGTCTTAATGTAACTTATTTTTCCATTTCAACCATTCCAGTATAAGGTCCAATGGTCTTTTAAGTTCTCAGTGCTCGATTGTTAGCTCATATCTTCTTCGGACGGCACAAGGATCTCTTTCCACGTGTACAGTAATGAGGCAAAGTTTTTGGGATTCTTTATGGATCCTTAGCCTATATTGTGTACAATTTTTCTATTAATTATTATAAATGTGTGATCGGTTGTAATTAAAGTTTCTGCAGGACTCCTTCATTAATCTTCATTACTTTTATGATCTCAGCGAGTATATAGGCCTACCGCGGTTTCTTTAATAAAATTAATTCAATAGGCTATAATTCGACTTAGACCTATGTTTTTATTTCTCATTGTCCGTGACTCACTTCCGTAATGCATAGTATAGGTCTCGCGGATGTTTTATGCGAGACTATTCTTTTTTGTATTTTTTGTCGTATTAGAGAAAGTTTCAATATTCATTCATTTATTCATTCAGTGTTCTGCCCCAAGGGCAGGTCTTTCACTGCAAACCCGGCATTCTCCAATCTTTCCTATTTTCTGCCTTCCTCTTTGTCTCCTCATATGATCCATATATCTTAATGTCGTCTATCATCTGATATCTTCTTCTGCCCCGAACTCTTCTCCCGTTCACCATTCCTTCCAGTGCATCCTTCAGTAGGCAGTTTCTTCTCAGTCAGTGACCCAACCAATTCTTTTTCCTCTTCCTTATCAGTTTCAGCATCATTCTTTCTTCAACCACTCTTTCCAACAGAGCTTCATTTCTTATTCTATTTGCCCACTTCACACGTTCCATTCTTCTCCATATCCACATTTCAAATGCTTCTATTCGCTTCTCTTCACTTCGTAGTAATGTCCTATTTCTACCCCATACAATGCCACACTCCATACAAAGCGTTTCACTAGTCTCTTATTTAGTTCTTTTTCCAGAGGTCCGCAGAAGATGTTCCTTTTTCTATTAAAGGCTTCCTTAGCCATTGCTATCCTCCTTTTGACTTCCTAGCAGCAGGTCATGTTACTGCTTATAGTACACCGCAAGTATTTGAAGCTGTCCACTTGCTCTACTGCCTCATTTAGAATTCTCAAGTTTATCTTCTGTATTTATCTTCCTATGACCATGCTCTTCGTCTTATTTACATTTATCTTCATCCCATACTGTTCACAGCTGCCATTTAGCTCCAGTAGCATATTCTTTAGTATCATCTCCTCTTCTGCTAACAACGCCATATCATCAGCAAATCTTATGCACTTCATTCATCTTTCTCCTATTATCACTGCTCCCATGTTCTGAAAACAGTTATTTACTAATATATTTGGTTATTTATTCCTATTATTTTACTTTCTTTACAGAGTTTATGAGAAATAATATCTAATTCATAAAAATGGTCATTTATATTTGAGATCATTTACTCTTTCAATTAACCTATTTTTATGTAAACTTTTTACTTAAATCCTTCAGACCTGTTGTATATTATACTTAAACTTTGGTCGTTTTTCTAGCTGATGTCTTAGACATGCCTGTCTGTTGAGTTAGGCCTACATAATTGTACATTATTGCATAGTAGAAAGAGCAGTATAAAGGATTACCGGAGACGAAACACTGGTAGAGTTTCTATTGTCCCTGATATTAATCGAGGTAGGCCTATTGTCTATTCCAGTGTTTCTCAAACTATGGTCCGCGGACCACCTGTGGTCCTCGAAGTCTGCCCTTGTGGTCCTTCAAAAAAAGACAGTAGAAAAAATAAAATTCAAACGAATTGCGTATTACATTATAGCTGAAAATTTCAGAGATTGGAAATTACACATGGCAATCGCATTCACTTTTTCTCCCAGTACTGACATTTTATAAAATTTGTTACCCTACCCGTCTATCGACTTCCCACTATACTCTCAGCAGCAAAAGAGGGATTTAAAGCACTATGAACGTGGAGTTTCTCGCCATTTTTTCCCTGCACTTCTGGTGCTGCACCTATAATCCAGCCAGGGACCACCCGAATTCATTACAGAGGACCAAAGTACCGAACCTTTTCATGTATTTATGACTTTAAATCTTTTTTATGTGGTACATGCTATTAGTTGTCTTTGTTTCTGTTAAATAGTACCCATTATACATACTGAAAAACTGGCTTCGATCCGGATCTTTGAAAAGAAAGGAACGTGATGATACGCTTCATTTAGGCTCTGCTAATATTTCAGAAGCTGTGTGTGAAATATTAATATCAATTATTCTAGTGCCATTAAAGAAATATCTAGTCATTCAAATATAAGTCTAGAACAATTGTGTAAGAATCGACAGGCTCATTCATCTCATTAATGTGAGTACCAAAATTTGTTTATTTTTTTTTTAGTTAATAAGTTAAAGATTATCCAAACTCTAATAGCCTTGAATTATTAAAAAAAAAAAAAAAAAACGAAAATGAATTTCTTCTATTAACATCAACTTAGTTAGCTAATACTAATATAAAATTAATTGAATTAAATTAATTTTAATTAATTAATTCTAATTTAAAATATAAGCATACTGGTATTAAAATATGCTACAAAAATTATAGTCCACACCTGTGGAGTAACGGTTAGCACGTCTGGCCGCGAAACCAGGTGGCCCGGGTTCGATTCCCGGTCGGGGCAAGTTACCTGGTTGAGGTTTTTTCCGGGGTTTTCCCTCAACCCAATATGAGCAAATGCTGGGTAACTTTCGGTGTTGGACCCTAGACTCATTTCACCGGCATTATCACCTTCATCTCATTCAGACGCTAAATAACCTAAGCTGTTGATAAAGCGTCGTAAAATAACCTACTGAAATAAAAAAAAATAACAAAAATTATAAATTTACTTTCGAAGGGAACAAGAGGAAGGTGGTCCGCGGAACTGTTCTGACTTAAAAAAGTGGTCCCCACGTGAAAAAAGTTTGAGAAACACTGATCTATTCTATATAAAACCGGAAATCGGTCATTGCTTAAGCTAGGCCTTAAACGCACATAAATAATGCTCCAGCAATTTTATGTGCAGTCTCTCACATTAATAAGCTAATTTAGTAAGTTTGGCTCTCGTTGATGGATGAGAATGTCTTCCAATAAGCTTGTGTTGAATTAAAACGTCAAGTCCCTTTGCAGTTTTAATTGCCCAAATCCTCCGAGAGGAATGCAATTGATACGTTCTGTGTATTGATAACACGCCCCAGAATCCCATAACGAGTCTCCTACTCGCAGCACATTCTCTGTGATATATCCCAGCGATTCTCAGAGAGAAGAGCAGGTGTTGTTTTCCACGTAGTTGGGTGCATAAGGGAACCGTCTTCACACACAATCCATCAACAGCCGAGCAACAAAACAAACAGACAACTCTGCCGTTTATCCCACGAGAATCGATCCCTCCGTTTAATCAATTATGTAGTGACTAGAAAGTGCATCAACACAATATATATTGTTCCGATATCATAGTATGATGTTTCAAGATTAAAAGTTTAGTTTCTCTATGTTTTCCCCACATGATGTTTTTCTACGACCCACTTTTTCTGTTTATATTCTTCTTTTCCTTTTCTTTTTCGCCTTCCTTTGACGTGAAACGTTTATGCTCTTGACATCCGAGAAATTTGTTTATATTTTTATGCTCGACCATGCCGAAATATAGTAATTATACACCTGGTAGTAGCCCTTTAATGCACCTCATTAAAGTACACCTATTCATTATTATTCAGTTGTTCAGCCAATGAGAAATCACCATTCTACCATTATAAAACCGCAAGTATCGATTATTCTC
Organism: Periplaneta americana; assembly: GCF_040183065.1. Lineage (NCBI taxonomy): Eukaryota > Metazoa > Arthropoda > Insecta > Blattodea > Blattidae > Periplaneta > Periplaneta americana. The sequence continues at coordinate 150,982,951 of NC_091122.1, forward strand.
GGATATGCAATCGAAAGACAATTGGCGAAAAGTCACGGAAGCTGGAAATCCAATACTGTCGCAGAAGGTTATGTTCTGTTACTATAATAATTAGCGTTAATTGTAAATAATATTCAAATAAATTCAATTTGTCATCTCGTTTTTCAATTCTAAATCAATTTCCAGGTTATATCAAGACTAATGTTCATGTTATTCTCTAGATTATATCAAGGTCAATGATATTCGTGCCTCGGAAAAAATCAATACTTTCGCGTCTGCGCACATCTCACAATTCAGGTCAGTTCCGCTCCTCACTTACATAACCATAACATGAATACTTATGAATAATTTCAAGTTAGAAATATGGCCGAGCATAAAAAGTCGTATGAAACTTCCTATAATGGTAATTAAGACGCTCGTATGAAAATTATGAAACGAGCGCAAGCGAGTTTCATAAACAAATATACTCGCGTCTTAATTACTACCATTATAGGCTCGTTGCATAATGTACTATTGTTAATACGGTGACGTCATTAATTACAGTAGGCTTTGGATGACTGAAATTCTGATGTGTTTAAAAGAGAGGGGTTTCGAATCCAGTCGGACTTGATAAAACATACAGGGTGATTCACGAGAATTTACCGTCCCTTACGGAGCTTATTTCCGAAGACATTCTGAACAAAAAATGTCATACAAACATTTGTCCTAATCTCAATATTTTCTCAATTTGATGATGTTAGTAAAATACCGTTTTTTGTTTAGTTTTGGGGGTAAAAAAATATCACAAGTAGAGAATGAACTATTCAGAAGTGTCATTTCTTTCATTGGTTAGTGTTCTGAAACTAAAAATGTGTTGTTAATTGCTTTGTACAGATTTTGTTTTTCAATTTTTAAGTAAAATTACATCATTCTTACGCATTTATCACAAAAATTGTTACAAATCATACGACTTTAGGAACTTCATTCTTTACAGTTTAATTATGCATCCTAATGTACAGTCTTAAAGAGTTTACAAGAGTGGGGTGATTTGTAACAATTGTTGTGATAAAAACGTAAGAAAATGTAATTTTGTAGTTAAAAATCGAAAAAAAATCTGTACGAAGCAACTATGGAATTCACAACACATTTTTAGCTTCAGAATACTTGCTAATTAAAGAAATCATACTCCTAAATAGTTTCATTTTTTATCTGCAATTTTATTTTACACTTAAAACTTAAGAATAATGGTATTTTACAAGCAACTTAAAAATTAGTTATAATTATGAAAATATTGAGATTAGGGCAAATGTTTATATGACTTTTTTTTTTTTTGCTCAGAATGTCTTCGGAAATAAGCTCCGTAAGGGACTGTAAATCCTCGTGAATCACTCTGTATAAGCGAAACATACGAATGTGACACCAGAATGAATTCATTTTTAACGTTTAGAAGCTTAACTAAAAATTCAAATTAATTTTAATTTAATAAAAAATATTATTCATATACAAATGGGGGTAATTAACAGACGCTTGTAGTATAAAGACAGAAGCAGTTAATTTAATATAATGTAATTCTAAAGTGCTTAATTGTGGTATTCATTTCCAAATTCTCCAGTTCTGTGTAATGAGTAGTAATTACATTATTATTATTATTATTATTATTATTATTATTATTATTATTATTATTATTCACCACTCATTACACTTTCAAACAACTTATTAGCGCCATTTGATGTGTGAATTGTTTCGACTATTAATTACATTGGGGGTAATTCCATACAAAATTTTAAGAACATGCCAGCGATGTCATGAATTTTTTTGGGGTTTTAATATAATAATGTTGTTATGAAAATAAATTAAACTGCCACCTATGAGCGTCATATCATTTATATTTTAGTCATACGGATGACTGAAAAATGGGCGACAGTTACATGTTATCCATTATTTAAAATATTCTAGACACTCTATATGAAGTGTAATTGAAACTAAACAGACGCCATTGTAAACCTGAATAACCATATTTTAATACCTTAAAGACTAATCCGAATAATATTAAGACAAGCTCATAAAAACACCTCATTGAAGAAAAGAAATAGTTTTATATTCGAATGCAACAAATTAAATTCATGCGAATTTCATTCGTATTAAAGAAAATCTTATTCCTAATCCATCTCCCAAGTTTTATGACTTTATCTTAAAAAAACCTGTGAATAATTGAATTAATAAGATTATTAATTTTTATTCCGACTGTTGAAAGTCGCTTGCTATTTGTGGCGGTCGCAGCGTTCAAGAGACTTCATAACGGTGAGTAATCTCAAACGTCCGTCTCCTTGACCTTGATCGTGCAACATTCTGTACGACGGGAGAGCCTATCTGCTGAGCTCCTTTGTTCCAGTGAGTTATTTTGATTAAAAACTGACATGATATTTAAGTCAGCATTCTTAAATTTTCACAGTGGAATGAATATACCGTAAAGAATTAAACACATGATTTTTCGTCTGTAAATATGAATTGCATTTTGTGTTCTATATTTTTTAAAATTATTTTACTGTGGGTAACTATTTAAAAATTATATATTTATTTCATTTTAAGGGCATTTATAAATAAGGCTCTCCTTTTTCGAATTGCATTGAAATCACTTTTCCATCTTCCTTTACATAGTAAGAAAACTTCAAAGAATGAAACCGTGTTCTTTGTTAAACCAATATTTTAGATTCTGATTGCTGCCAAACTAGGAAAGATATAAATATAGTATTGCTTGAAATTCATATTTAGAACATACAAAATAACCTACTACAATATTTTTAACTTTTGAGACATCATGGTTCAAAAATATATTTTTTTTGTATGGAATGACCCATTGCTGTTTCGATACTAGATCTCGTGGGATGAGAAAGAAATTAGGAAGTAATTAACGAGAAGGCTCCGCCTTGCTAAACTTAAATGCGGGGAGTATGAAGACAGAAATGAAAAAAAAAAAAATGAAATCGTTAACGTCCTTACAATCCCAACTATTCTCACAATAACAATCATGAACAGCATAAATGTTTCACGCAGTCATAAGTATTCGATGACTCCCCGTCACTAATTCTCGTGTTTCTTTCCACTCTCTCGCATCCTTTTATTTTTCATTCTTCAGCTCTTATTCCCCTTTTATCTTATTCGTTTTTCTTTCTTTATTCTTTCTTTCTTTTCGTTCTCGTTTTTCTTTTTTTATTTGTTTGTTTCTTTTTACTTTCTCGTTTTCCTCGATTCCTACTTCCACTTTCTTTTATTTCCTCTCTTCTCTTCGCACTATTACCATTATTCTCATTCTACCCTTACGCCTAATTTTCCCCTTTAATCTAGTTCCCTCCTCTCCTCGTCCCTCTCACATAAACATTCGCTGTTCATTTGAGATTATTAGTTACAACACGAAAAGCAATATTGAAGTTAGTGGATAAGTTTAATAAAACATCATCTGTGACGGAAGGGAAATGGAAACGAAGACGTCATGGGCTATATGAAATTTACGTCTAAATGCTTATCTTGTTCTACCACACGACCTTTTGCACTTGATGTTATGTTCTTCAAAATGAATATACGACGACGCAGTGAAAATGTCACCATTGTACAACACTAGAGACGGGTAAAAAAACCTGGAACAGTTTCCCTCTTCTTTGTTGTCTGCAAAGGCCTCGTGTAGCGCTATCATTGACCTCCAATCGAAAGTAGATACAATATTATCCCTGTTCCCACGGCCTTCGTGCAACAGTAGCCTATGTAGGATCGTACAATTTAATTCTACGAATCAAATTTCCTAATAAATCTGATATTATTTATTAGCTGTCCATTGGTGGAGAATATGTTCATGGTGCCCTAACATAGTGTTAATTATTAATATACCGCGAAAAATATCATCGGCGAATGTCATCGTTATTAAACTCTCCTAGGGTTGTAAGCATTATTTTTACTAAAATCGATTCATTTTGAATTATAGTTATTTACTGTACCCTTAACAGTAACCTACGAAAAATGACTTTCGTCGTCATAATACACTGAACAGCTGATTTAAAGACGATTCTAGGGCTTTGAAACATGTTCCTGAAGCAGATGAGAGGTTGAAACAGTTGGAACACTTGGAACAGTTAGCACTGATGTTGTAAACATATTCTTATGAAACTGTTTCTTTGAAACTGTTACTTTGGAACAGCTTCGTTCATTTTTTATTTTATTTTATTGGGTTATTTTACGACGCTGTATCAACATCTAGGTTATTTAGATTCTGAATTGTGAAATGAGTCCGGGGTCCGGCACCGAAAGTTACCCAGCATTTGCTCGTATTGGGTTGAGGGAAAACCCCGGAAAAAACCTCAACCAGGTAACTTGCCCCGACCGGGATTCGAACCCGGGCCACCTGGTTTCGCGGCCAGATGCGCTGACCGTTACTCCACAGGTGTGGACGCTTCGTTCATGAAACTGTTACAGTCTAAACCAGACGTCTCAATAGGGCCTTCTCGGAGCACTTCCTCCTCTTTCTCTTTTACAATGTAAGAGTGGAACAAGATGCAGGATCAGTTCGTGTATCTCCGGATGACGTCATTGACCGCGGCGTTTGAATAGACATGTGCAACCGCTACGATGTTGTGTCCATCTCCGAGGAAAGAATGTCCTTATTACCGCAAATGTATGAAGAAATAAAAGTTTTCATAGGGAAAGTGAAATTGTGGGAGTCGCAAGTTTCAGTGGGTGACTGTTACCATTTTATTAATCTAAAATTTTTACCTAATTTGAATCAATACCAGTGTAACAAATATAGTGAAGTATTTAAGGACTTGAGAAAAGAATTTGAGACCAGATTTAAGATTTGAATAGTTCTAATTTAAAATAATTGCTTGTGAATTTCTAAGGTGTTTAGGTTATTTTTAATTATTGAAAACATTACGAAACATATTATTTGACTATTATTGTAATTAATATATAAATATTGGCGTAACATAAGAATACGTACTTTAACAACCAACAAGTTTAATTGTAATTTAATTATTATTATTTAATTGAATTTTACTTTATTAAATATAGTATAAATTTAAAAAAAGAGCGATATCAAAAACCATTTACTAGAAATGAAATATTGTTATTGTTTAGTCAACTGTCCGAAGACAGGTCTAAACCTCACAAGTGATACCAACAAGGCACCACTTATGAGGCAACTAGGCCAGGAGATAATGAAGTAAGGTAGCCAGTTCCTTGTGCTTAAATAATTATGTAACATGTATGGTTCTTCATGCTTCAGATGTCTCATTTTTACTCATTGATAGTATATAATTGGAAAATAAATGTATTATTATTATTATTATTATTATTATTATTATTATTATTACTGCAAACTACTTAAATTCCTTCCGAAAACAACGGTCATTGCAGCTTTGTGGCATTTCTCCCGCGACAGTTACAACTTAACTCGCTCATGCTTGTAACATTAATCAACGATCGGCTATCTTCGGGTATTGCGCTTATCTCTTCAGCTGACTACGTTATCTACACTTGCTCTCTGTAACAACTTTTATGCGTTGGCCTTGAGATGCCTGGTCTAAACTGTTTCTTAAAAAGAACAGTTTATCTCATCTCCAACACTACTGTACTCTCTAATGACATCTCACTCACAACCGCACAACATAACTGTCCTACTCACATACGACTGACTGCTGGCGGGAAGAGCACCGCGATTTCATGGAGTGGAATGCCAATGAATGCATGGGGCTCGGTCATAAGTTTTAAATACCTATTTTTCATTATTTTACTGCCTAGTTCCTGAATTTTATGTGCCTATTTGCCTGCCTATTTTAGCCAAAATAAATGCCTGAACGTTCAGGCTCTAATTATACTTCTGATTGTTGTTCTGTCCGGCTTTCTCATTTTTTTTTACAGAAAACGTAACGGTTATTTTTACGAATATGGTTGTCAACTTAATGCTAACCTCCTTTTTTGGAAGTCCTGACCAGAGTCTCTTCTACCGAAATTCAGGATTGTTACTAATGCTGTTACTAATGTTTCACGATAGTCGTGCCTAATACCGCCCACCACTACTGTTTTGTTGACCATTATTATAGCACCTTGCAGTATTACCATTCAGCGTTGGAGTGGAGGTGACGTATAACTGTGACCTTTCGCTAATATACCCCGAGGAAGCGAGTTTGTCTTTGTTTCGTTTAGGAATGCTTTCACTCTTCCTCGTAAATAGAGCTAACCTTTACTTCCATATAACACATGTTATGCAAATGGAAGTGTTCCGTCGGTGTCTGCTCCAGTAGCATGATTACACGATGTATTTGTTAGAACAAAAGACATCTGTATATGATGCATGCTTAGAGAATTGGATTACATTTCCCTGGAGTTATCGTGTCTCACAAGAACACAATTCATATGTTTAATTAATTAGTTAATTAATTTATTATGATGGAGTTAATGCCATCAGGCCTTCTCTCCTATTCATCCAGAAATAAAAGAATAGGCCTACAGTTTTTTAATCAATTGTCAACTCTCTAGCATCTATTAGTGCTTTCTGGTTGTGTTGAATGGTGTTACATGTTAACAGTGGCTAACGAGAAAGACAAAAATATAGGCCTAACATTGTAAAATTCCTTTGCAGAACGAAAAGTTATATTTCTTCGGATCAGATGTTTTCTGCACATTTGAAGGACAAAACTAAAATTCTTTCAATTATTTATTATCATAATATACCTCTGTCTTAAAATGACTGAACGTATTGGGAATTAAATGAATGACACTCCCAAAATACACTGTGGTATGTTTCATATGAAACAATTTTTATCTCGAAAAGGAAGCAAACACGAGCAAAATTGTATTACACTTTTTTGTTTGAAATATCTTAAAGAATAACCCCCTGAAATTAATGACACTACTTACAGTTCACCCTGTGTATAGCTCCAGGAGCTGACTTCTTTTTGCAACGAAACGATTGGGAGCTCAGCTCCAATTCCACTGTAACTTACTACCAAATCACACTGTTCTTGCACTGAAATGTCGGGCACATTTTTTAATCCATGAAACAAGCAAAATATTAATTTCACTAAAAAGTGGAGCCACCCCTTTTTGCAGGGAACCTTCAATTGTGTAACGGTGCAAATAAGATAACACAAAGAATAGAGTGTTAATAAAATTACAAAGAGGAAAAGCTGCGAAAAACGCGTTGCTATAGCTATTCTTTCTGACTTAAAGCAGCAGGAGGAAGTACAGGGACATCATTTTGTTTTTACTTCAATTTTTATTGTACCTGAGTTTTTTAATGTACTTCACTCTCACCCCCCCCTCTAGTAAACTTCCAATCGTCTTCCACACAGAACCAAGGCCGAGTATGCAGTCGAAATCTCCTTGGGGTCTAGTAAACAGTACTGAGTTAGTGAGTATAGTACGTTCCAGAAATATGTTCGCGTTTTCCAGTGCCGAAAGAGCTTTCAATATTGAATTGTATTTTCGCACAGGTACTGTCGTCCGTTTACCTATGGCCGCATCCCGGTTTCCCCCACCCGTTTCTGCTCGTCCCCCTGTAAAGGCTAGTGGCTGGTGTAATAAGTGTTGGGTTGACAACCATGTTCGTTCGTCAACTGTTTTTCCGTTGTCATGTCTTGTTATTGTTGTTGTTTTGTTTTATTGTGTTGGGTTGCGTTTCTATGCAATAACTACTAGTTTCTTGCAATGAATCGCAAATTAACAACAGAACAACATGTTTTTGGTGGAAGCACAGTAAGAACACATTGTGTATCGAGAAACAGACATTTTGAATAAAATCTGTAAAGGAATGTGTAGTCAAATGTAAATTGAATGTAATTAAATGTAAGAAAATGTTTGGGGAAAGCGACTTTTAACCCATCCTGTACTTGGCGTAATCATAGGTGAAAAAGAAATATTAAAAGTATTATACAGTTCGCGTTATTTTGCATTGACAACGTGTTTAATTAACCACGATCAATACAAGTTGATGAATGTCAAATGTTAACGAATGAGGATAACCTTATTTGAATTTCATGAACGTTCTTGATATCTGACATTCGTTAAATCGATGGTGAAATTTGAATACGGGATTTCGGTCCGTCAAGTGAGTAACTTATCATCAAATTGTTGAGGTAGGCTATTATTTAATTTGACTGATTGAAGGCAAATAATATTTTTATTTTATCATTATAAGGAGTAGCCAGACGAGTCTAACAGAATAGGCGATCTCTTTGGTCATTGCATATTTGCTCTGATGGTGGAATCTGTAAGTAGTTCCGAAACGTTGGAGATATCAATTTTAGGACATGGTGAAATGCCCAAACTTCTAGTTCTGGCCACATTCACCGTGAAAACATAAAACACATATAAGTGTAGGATTATTAAAAAATTTTCAAAGTCCCATGATTTTGTTAAAAAACTAAGTAGCCTATATAAAATAATTCACAGGTTTGCCATGTTTTGGCGCTTTACATGACGAAGGGTCATTATATTGTAATCGATATAATCTACCATAAAGTGAAACAATCGATACTTCTCGAATTGTCCAGAAATACATAGAAGAATATCTGATGAAACGAGAGATCATCATGGCGCCTTTTCACATTAAACTGGGAATAATGAAACAGTTTGTGAAAGCATTGCATAAAGATGGTGATTGTTTTAAATACATAAGTTCTAAATTTTCCTTTTCTCTCTGAGGCTAAACTTAAAGAAAGAATATTTGTGGGACCAACATAAGAAGTTTGATGAAAGATGAATACTTTGAAAATTTAATGATCCATGAAGAACATCTGGCTTGGACAGGATTTAAGAATGTGGTTGACAATTTCTTGGGGAATAGGAAACACGCGGGTTATAAAAACATTGTAGAAAACATGTTCGTAGCTATGACAAACCTAGGATGCAATATGAGCATTAAAATCCATTTTCTTCATAGCTATCTGGATTTCTTCCCTACTGTCTTGGAGGTTACAGCGAAGAACACGGAGAAAGGGTTCATCAAGACATGAAAGAAATAGAAAAGCGTTATCAAAGCAGGTGGGATGAAGTGATGATGGCTGATTACTGTTGGTCTATGAAAAGAGATAATGTGGAGCTGCAACGTAGAAGACAATCTCGAAGACAGAGCTTCCAGATGAATAAGATGAAGTATCTGGATGAGATTTGGAATGAGTTGGACCTAAATTGTGAATATGAACAAGATATTATGTTTAATTTTGTTTACTGTATAGGCATTTTCAAAGATTACTTGATTTATGTATTTAAGTGAGTTAATATTGCATGAATGGAGCTATAAATATGGAAATTCTTCAAATCATTATAATTTTTTTTCATACATGATAGGCAAAATCTGACTTCAGATCCTTCAACAAAAGGCAACAATTAATCAAAATCCACCTTCGATATTAAAAGTCTTAAACCAGAATTTATACTCTTTGACGTCTGTTGTCATTAAAGAAGCAGTATCTGGACTCGTCAGTAAAAAGAACATTTTCCGAAAGAATACCTTCTTCGATCCTTTGATTGATCTCTGTTAATCTTTGTCTGCGATGGATTGGTTCAAGAGCTAGACATCGTAGTGGACTATAGGACGTCAAATCTTCTTCCCAGAGTCTATTTCTAATTGTTTGATCAGATACCAAAAGGCCAGTGTCATTCTGAAGATCTTGTATATGTCTAGCTGTAGCAAATGGTGTTATTCTTCCTTGAATGATAATGTGACGGTCCTATCGAGGAGTAGTCTTACTATTTGATCCACTGCCAGGTCTTCTGGTTACCAAACCTGTCTCCCGAAAACGAGAAAGTACTTTAGAAATCACATTCTGGGATGTAATGTACCTATCAAATCTGCTATATCAACCCGACCTTCACTTCGCTGCTCTAATCGAAGTATATTTCTACCTGATCACTTGATAGATGATGACTCTGCAGGTTAATTCAAAGAATATTAACAAAAACAGCAATCTTGTTATTAAAACACAATTAAGAATTAAATTAGAACTTGGATGTGTGAAATCTGGTGGCATAAAATCAGATTATTTACAAATAAACAATTGAATTAGGCTTCAAATTCTTGTTGCTATGCAACATTCAGTTGTTTTCATATCCAGGAAGATAACATCACAGTCAAGAAGCTTGAGTTGTGAGGGTACTAGGAACAATAGACTGTGCCGGTGCTATTTCGCATTGTCTGTGATGAGACATTAGTAGCGATCCTAGTGGTTAGAAACTATCTATGGATGCATATTTCCTACGTATTGAGCTTCGTGACTGTATATACTAGACTGTGATAACACCATAATTATATTATTTGAAGAAAATATTTGGAAGTAATTGAGGACGTAGCTGCAATAAGGGCTGCTGTTCTGGGATATATAGAGTTGAAATTTTTAAAAACAGTGCAGGGCATATAAAATATATTAAAATAAACAGGTTTATCAGCATTACTGTTCAACATTTATCAACGAAACTTGTGGGCAGAGGTCTGCATCGGACGTTTTCGCTCGAGCGCCAAGTAGTTCATAGCATAATCCGGTAGGTAGCGCACATGCATGATGGGTAAAATTGTCACGAGCGATAAATCCTCGAACGGCATAAGCCGAGCTTTAGACATTCGTTCTTGTTACAGTGATGAACTGTGTAGTAACATCAGAGATGGTTATTATTTCAAAACTTTGCAGTGTTTAACTAACCTCTCCATAGTACAACTACAAAACTTGCTTTAAAATGTAATATAAATGTTGTAGGTAAATGTTTTTTTTCCTTCCACACAGGAGTGATTTTATTTTTGCCACATCTGATAGATGTTATTGGATGTAAATGTAATTATTATGAACGGAGAACACAATCACGATAATGCAAGAACTGTATCAAGTTTTCTAGTAATAATAATAATAATAATAATAATAATAATAATAATAATAATAATCTCTAATAATTAGTGTATTAATCTTTGCGTCTGTAACAGTTGTGCAGCATGATTATTCGTTTTATTATATTTTCTGTGACGTTATCTCTGTACTAATATTGTTATTAATCTACTGCTATATCAATAATATTTTGTAAAACGTTTCTACATTGTCGCGGAACACTATGTATGGACCTATCATATTATATATGTGGTAAATCAAATATTGCATAATTATTAATTAGCAATAATAACTGTACCGGTATATCGAAGTTTTTCATACTATTTTATTTATAACTTCATGTTCCTGTTTTGGTACGTTCCATTGACTGTTCCATTAAACGTTTGTCATAAACGCAGAAAATAAAGCGTTATTTTTACCGTGTAAGCAAAACATATGTGTATCTTATCTGTCGCCTTCCATACAAGATAATACATGTCGGTGAGATGACGTTGTACTGTGCTTCTATTTATTACGAGCGTACCACGACCGATCGTATCTCAAGCGAGGGTGCGACACTCGACCGAGTTCAAGCGAGCGATTTAACCCCAATGCAGCACTCTGTTTGTGGGTATAACAAAGAAACTACGGAGAATCGATTTTTGCATTGTCCGGAAAAAGGGCCTATGGGGCTATTGGGGGGGTTCTTACTGCAGCTACGTCTTCAATTGATATTACAATATTTGAGTAGTTTATTATTTACCTATTTAATCTTATTAATTCTGTTGTAGAAAAAAAAATAACATATGAAAATCGTTTATAATGTTATACAGTTATTGCATTTGTAGTTCGCTCGTTTCCTGTACATTCTCTCACGCAAGTATAAACTAATTTCATAACAGAGGCCTACTATTCAGGAATATAAAACAAGTCTTATAGGCTACATTATTATATGAACAATTTTTTAAAACCAAATTCGTTCTAGTACGTGATACACAGAAGGAAGCTGCAGTGGCTACACACAGGAAATGCAAGGGAAGTGTGGGACCAGATTTCCAATCTCCGAGACTATCCAGTTATCCAAGCGGCAGTCTCTAGGTGTACTGTTAGCTTCCGCCTGCCGATATTCATCTGTTCTCTTCCCCTGTCGTCTCGAGGGATACCTTGTGTAGGTGATTGTCCAGATACAATCCACTTTTGTAATGGCTTTGGGAGTGGAATCGAATTTTGTAAACTGAGATTCGGAGCGCTGTGCAACGGCCGAGAACAAAGGTAGGGGGGGGGGAAGCAAGATGCGCTGTAGTAATGTATATGTAATAAATCCCATTTGTTGTTTTAAATATAACGTACGTATAATATAATGGGATGCAGATTGTGAAAGTATAGAAGTTGGCTGCAAATTTATGGTTTTGTAGAGCCCTGTTTAAAGTTGCTGATTTCGATTTGATTAATAATCCTGCAGTCCTGACTCTACTATAAAACAGTTTAGTAAATTAGAATATGCCTCAATCATATGAGACCCAACGCATAAAGATATTGCATACGTAGTTGAAATTATTCAGAACAAATTTTTAAGATATATGTATTTTAAATCGTTTAAAAATGTTTACCCTATTCGGACATCAACATTGCAGCTAAGATCAATATTTAAGGGAACTGGGTAGTGATACTGTGCGATTAAAAAATTTCAATACAAAAGTTTGGTTGAATATTTCTAGGCTTCTAGTGCTCAGAAAGGAATAAAAATTTCCAGGCTTATGCAATCAATCATTCTGAATTCAGTGGTATAAAAGACAACTAATTAGTTTCGTATCCAAGTGCAAAAGAAAGGCCTTAACTGATAACCTGTTTTCCAACTTTGCTAAGTGTACCTCATTCTTCAGGTGCACATTACTTGCTACTATCTTCACTCATATACCTTGTATTTTTTTAAGTTATCAAGTATTGTGTATTGTAAATTCCAAAGCAAAATTTAGTTAAATATTTCACCCCTAGTGAAACAGAAAAAAATACTGAATTTTGTTTAAAATTTTTTACAATTTTTTCAATGCATATACATTTTTTTCTCGTGTTATGTGTGTGACATTCTTAAAACCGTAGGTCTACAATGTAGAACACAGGCTGCAGAAAACACTGTAAAAATTTCATGTACATTGATTCAGTAATTTCAGAGAAAAATGCACTTAAGTTTGAAAATGTCAACTTATGGAAAACTGTATAAAAAAAAAAAGAATGAATGAATTACATGCACCGCCAAATTTAAAGAGGTCATTTAAAAGGCTTATCTGCAGAAATACCCTCCACAATATTTATATTGTTTTAAAGACCAGTTTTGTAATTTATTTTAAAACACAAAATAAAAAATCGCATTTTGACCCCTAATCACTACCTGGTTCCCTTAATATGAAATCTCTCCAACATAGGAGATCAGTATGCACAATTTTATTTCTCAGGAGAATACAAACAAAATCGATTCTTCAGATATATTGAAAATAATTGAAGACTTGAAATAAAAAAGGCTCGAAGTGCCATAATAGGAATTTTGAAATTGTGTGCAAAATGGGATCTATATGCCAAGCCCTATAATGTATAAAAGGTCGAACTGCCACGATTAAATGGCGGAGGCGGCAGATATTTGTAACAGTTTGAGTGGAAAGAAACGACGAATTAAAGGAGAAGGTACTGCGGCTGCAATGGAAAAATGGAGGAAATGAATACATAAGTTCAAATAATAAACATGTTCCTGCAAAAGCTCGTCCAACACAGGAGGCTAGTCTCATTACTGATCGCTAACCTACACCATACCTGGACAGACTGTTTATTATTGTTCTTTTTGCATGAAAGCAACAATAAGGTCTAACTAAATTATGTTGGTTGTGACAATAGAAAAAACTGGTAGACCTAGTGAGGTGTAGTGCACAGGATTCTCCATCTTGCTTTCAGTGTCGGTGTGCATGCAAGTGTAAATGCAAGAACCTCAGCTATGAACACAAGGTCGGGCTGTTTGAAGATTTTTATGACCTGGAAGATATTGAAAAGCGAGGGAGTTACTTGAAGAGGCTGATGCAAGTATCACATGTTAAAAGAAGACGTCATGGTACCTACGATGACCCTTCACAGAGCAGGAGACAAGCAACTGTTCATTATTCTGTTCCAGATGGGCAAGGTGACTTAGTGCAAGTTTGCAGAGGAACATTTTCTGAAATATTTTCATTAACTTAGAAGAAAATCCAGGTATTAACCGAAAAGAAGAAGAATTTGACTGAAATGATACAGTACCTGACAAAAATGATGACCACAAACAGTTTTCCAGAAGCATTACAGAATAAACTTTTATTTTATGAACAAAAAACCATTTTTGTTTCATTCGTTTGTCCTCTTCACTATCTTTTTTGCTGATTCTGAACTATGGAACTTAGAGCCTTTCATTAAATTTCCACTTTCAGTACGTTTTCCATACTATTGCAATATTACGTTTGTAAGTTCCTTTGGGCACTACCTCCATACTATGCTTATCTTTCAATTAAAAAACATTAATATTGAAATTATGACCAATAATTACCTAGTACACTTAAAACTCATTTTCCTCAAATTCATGATTATGGCACTTAGAGCCTTTTTTATTTCAAGTCTTCAATTCCCTTTTATGCCCCATTCGTTAAGTCACGTAAAAAAGTACATTTCCATATTCCTAAATCACAGTCAGTCAGTCATAAAAATTCGCCTCTCACCAGAATGTTGTCTCTTTATAATAAGTTAAATAATCCCAATTGTATTGATTTATTTTCAGGAACAGATAATATATTTAAGAAACATATTTTTGCAAATTGGTTAATTTAGAAGCTACTTTTCTCTCTTTCTCATTATATTCAGTATATTCAGATTATTCACTTTACTCATTGTACATGTTATAATAATCTGATGCAAATATAAATTTGTTTACATTATTAACCGTTTTCTTCTTTTTCTCTTGAAACAAAAATGTTAAGAAAGTGTTTTTATGAGCAGTAGTACCTGTGTACTTGCAAATAAATAAATGAATGAATGAATGAAAGAATAAATAAGTAAGTAAATAAATAAATAAATAAATAAATAAATAAATAAATAAATAAATAAATAAATAAATAAATAAATACATAAATAAATAAATAAATAAATAAATAAATAAATAAATGAGGAAATGAATAAATAAATGAGGAAATGAATAAATAAATGAGGAAGTAAATAAATAAATAAATAAATAAATAAATAAATAAATAAGGAAATGAATAAATAAATGAGGAAATAAATGAATGAATGAATGAATAAATAAATAAATAAATAAATGAAAAAAATTAATAAATGAGGAAATGACTAAATGAATGAGGAAATAAATAAATGAATAAATAAAGAAATAAGTGAGGAAATTAATAAATAAATGAGGAAATAAATAAATAAGTGAGGAAATGAATAAATAAATGAGGAAGTAAATAAATAAATAAATAAATAAATGAGGAAATGAATAAATAAATGAGGAAATAAATAAATGAATGAATAAATAAATAAAATAAATAAATAAATAAGTAAATAAATAAATAAATAAATAAATAAATGAAAAAATAAATAAATGAGGAAATTACTAAATAAATGAGGAAATAAATAAATGAATAAATAAAGAAATAAGTGAGGAAATTAATAAATAAATGAGGAAATAAATAAATAAGTGAGGAAATGAATAAATAAATGAGGAAGTAAATAAATAAATAAATAAATAAATGAGGAAATGAATAAATAAATGAGGAAATAAATAAATGAATGAATAAATAAATAAAATAAATAAATAAGTAAATAAATAAATAAATAAATAAATGAAAAAATAAATAAATGAGGAAATTACTAAATAAATGAGGAAATAAATAAATGAATAAATAAAGAAATAAGTGAGGAAATGAATAAATAAATAAATAAATAAATAAATAAATAAATAAATAAATAAATAAATAAATAAATAAATAAATAAATAAATAAATAAATAAATAAAAACGAAAAGATAGCAACATCACAACACTTGTTTACGTAACAGTAGCGGTTAAGCCGCAAGACAACATTTCATGTACGCAATTGCACGAAACTTTCATTATCTTAATGCGTCACAGAGGGATATTGATGGTTGTGCATTTCCTCATTCCTGCTTGCTTCCGAGTTGCTTTTAAGGTCAATGAATGCACGTTTGACACTTCTTCCTATCGCAAACATTATTACAGATCTTGATTGAAATTGCGGCCATATCGTAAATGTTACGCAACAAATAAATAAGGACACATTTGTTTGTATTTGCTCTACAAATTACTTCAACATCGCCTCTCCAACATGTCCCATTTTTATGGAATAATCATTACAAAATTCAGCCAGAAATGTTACTTTTCTCAAAACCCGCTCACAATGATATCATGTTTAACTCACTGCCCTGATCCATCTCTCAAAATACTCTTTATTCATTCTCCTTCCACTCTGTATAGGCTAAAGAGCATCACTTTTCCTAGAATTACGAAGAAATCCGAAAAGGAGGAAGAGGAAAGAGTATACAGCACGGTCGCAGAATCCTTTCCATGGGGAATTGCTGTCAGCCTATTTTCTCCTACACCGTCCTATTCAATTGAGTTAAGAAATTCACGTAGTCTGTCTTTTGTTGTGGAAGAAAATAAACATTCGAATGTAAGCAAATGTTAGACGTGAAAAAAATAAAACCTGAACTGTACTTTGATACGATACAAAAATATGTATGCTACTTCAGAATGTTTAACTTTCAAATAATATTACAGTAATAATTAACAGTGTATCATGGAGATGAGTCATGTCATCCATTGCGACTCAAGTAACTCAGAAATCTCTTCAGAAAATTTCTTGATTTCTTCTGCCTCATGGTCTATATTTGATAATAAAATTAGTTGTGGAATTCTGTCCCTGTTTATTCTCCGTACATTTTGGTCAGGTTCGTTCTGTGTTCGTTATTTTCCTCAATGTCATGAAAAAGAGTATGTTGTTTGGTAAATTCCTTCTCCACGTTTGGTGATAAAAAGTTCAGCCGATTCTAAATTGTGAAATTTTAAAGGAATAAATTGTATGTATGTTGTGTGTGTGTGCGTGCACACTACAATTGGGTGGCCGGTGGCAGTGATATACAGTATATTATACAATAATATTGCAATAATTACAGCAATAAAATTACAATAATTACAGAAATAAAACATAAAATAAAAGTAAATCTAACTATAATAGTTATTTATGGTACTTGTGAGGTAAGTGCATCTTTATTGCGCGAGTAGAAAGATTTAAGCACGAGGTGTCAGCCGAGTGCTTAAATTACACGAGCGCAATAAAGATCACGCTCAAATTACGACATAGTAGATAGAGAAAAGAGAAGGAGATTGAGTGTATGTATATTTAAGAAATGGTAATAAAGAAGTAGAGGTAGTAACATCTAGTAACTGAGGTACATCAGGAAAAATGCGATATATACGACCCCACTATACCATATTATAAGGAAAAATATCATCCAACGTCGATCGAAGTTATTGGATTACTGATTGGGGCTAGAGGAACCATCACAAAAAGATTCGCGCATTTTTGCAAGCAGTTTGGTCTAGGACAAACTCTTGTCACTGAAGTATCTATGTCTGCAGTGAAGGGATCTATACAAATCCTAAGAAACCATCTCTACAGTTATATAGATTGATCTCTTTGCTATGGCGATCTGCTCACTTAAGTTGGGTCTTGCAACTAGTGCTAAATAGACGACTGTGATCATCCAATAGCTAATAGATACTAGGAAATTTTATGTTTCTTCTGGAAGTAATGATGTTTTGTTTAGTCTTTTCCAATTATTTCTAATTGTGCTATTTCTTATTCTTTTTCTCCTCCATTGTTTTCTTTTCTTTCCATTATAACAAACATTTTATGGCAAGCTTTGTCTTCTGGGCAGCCTTCACTTGGAGGAAGCCGAATAAAATAAAATTTATTCAAAATAATATTAACTTCTTGAGTAATAGTTGAATGGAAAAGTATACGTGTGTACCCGGGTAATAGGAAAATAGGCCTACTAATGAACTGTGAGGTAAAGTCTTTATCTCACTAGTGAAATAAAGTAATGTTGAATAAAAGCCTACTTTACAAACGCAAAAGTATTTAATAAAGGCATGTTTTCGTTATGGTCATGGATAAATAAATAAATGCAATAAATCTAGAACTATAAATAAAAACTAAGCTATAACAACGCCTACTATAAGCATAAGTCCGTTGTATTATTATATTATCTCATCATTACAAATATTCCGCTAGATGGCACTACTTCTCTTGTTACTAGTTGTGCCAACTTTACAATCTTCATTGAACTCTATGGACGATTACTAGTCAAGAAGGCTTTGTTGATTCAGTTAAATTTTTATTAAAACAATTGCAATTATCAATATATATTAAACAATTTCTGATACGTGACTGTCCATAACCTCATACAGCAGAAGCTATAATAATAATAATAATAATAATAATAATAATAATAATAATAATAATAATAATAATACAGTAGAGCCTCTATTATCCGTGGTAATGAAAGCGATAGAATGAACGGTTAATCGAAAACAACGGATAATCCGTACCATGAAAGATATTCGTAAATTAAATTAATAATAATTGAACTTTAGCAATTTTCTCCGTGGTCTTGCCTTTAACACGCTAGATAGTGAATCAGAAGTTCACTAATTTAAGTTCGGTTGTCAACGACGTGTCTTTAAGGGCCAAGGAAACTCCTTGTAATGGCTTTCAGCGGAAAGATTGTAATAATAGAGGTCTCATATCATAGATTTACATACTTTGTACACATTTTATCCTTGATTCTTATTAAATTGAGCACAGTTGTAACATCAGTTTCGTATTCTAATGCAAGATGAGCCAGTTTCTCTTTCCCCAAACCATTAAAGTATTTGCACTTTTTTCGATAGCACGAACACGTTTTCTTTTGACACTTATAAAATACATTTTGTCTTTAAGTTGTACAGTACGGCAACTTGAACAGTAGGCCATATTGTGTAAGTGTGAAGATTTGTAATAACACTCTAGAAAAAAAAATATGTACTAATATAACGTACAGTAGTATTTCATATGTTCTGTAGCAAAAAAAAAAAAAAAAGAGCGCGAAAAAGACAGTCTGATAATCCGCCAATCGGTTAATAGGGAGACGGATAATCGGGGTCCTACTGTAATCTATTTAATCTGGCAGAGCTAGGGCCAGTAGGTCATCTCTCCCGACCAGCCAGGCTCTAATTCTAATTGAATACAATTGGTTACATAGTTATTACAGTAATATTTAAATCGTAAAACAACATGAAAGTGAATAATGGAAGTAAAAGTAAATAATGAAAGTTAGATACGTAATGTTAGTGAGTCAATAATAAACATTGGTAAGAAATAATAATAATAATAATAATAATAATAATAATAATAATAATAATAATAATATAATTGAAATATTTATTCTGTGATATATATAACCATTAAACATTGAGAAACTTGTAACAGCTATATTTTTAATGAGATTTGTTTGAAAAATATTTCCTTAGTCTATTCTTATAACATAACCTAATTAATATAAACAAGATAAATGATAGAAAGTAATTAAGTATAATATTGGTAAACAAAGAAACAAATGCTACGAAAGTGATAAAAACAAACAAATGTTAGGAAGGTGATCAAAACAAATGTAGGGAGGTGATAAAATTGTAGGATAAGCAGCCATGACTGATTGAAACACGTCGTTCCGTACCGTTTTATTGGTCAAGAGTAGTATGATGTAGTAAAATTGTAATCGTCATTATAAACTTAACTTTGGAAATAATTATGGAGAAACGTAGAAAGGTGTGCTATTCTTGCAAGACAATGCACTCACTCATAAGTCCCGATTTTATTACAAAAATCAAGTGACCATCCCAAATTTTGGCCATATTTAGCCCCTCAGAAAATCACCGATACTATTTACGAAACTTAAAAATACCTTCGTTCTCATCGAATGATGCAGTAATTGGATTACTAATGGACAGAGATCTAAACTGGAATAGTCAAGTAACTCACATCTGTAAAAAAATATTTTCATTGCTCCACTCTCTAAATCACTTGCGAAACTGTCTGCTTCTTTGCATAAAAAGAAACATTACTCAATCGCTAGTGATGCCCCATTTTGATTACTGCGATTCTCTCTTCACAAATATAACTGTCAATTTAGTTGAAAGACTACAACGTGTTCATAATGTGTGTGTCCGCTTCATCTGCAATACTCGTGAATTTGACGACATAACGCCATCTTTTGAAGTTCTTTCATGGGTCCGTCTAAAGAAACGTAGAATAGCACATTCTTTATCTGTTCTGTTTAGAATATTGTTCACTTCTACTCCAAAATATCTGAGAACTCGCTTTGAATATCTTACAACGTTACGGAATCAACATCAGCCTTATTATGCATTCCTCGTCACCGTACCTCTTTCTATTCTTCCTCTTTTACAGTGTTTGTCGCCTATGGAACTCCTTACCTCGTCATGTCAGGGATTGCCGAACGGTTAATCAATTTAAATTAAGAATTACATGCTTTTACATGATATTGATTTGTGAGTGTTAGTCGATTTTTATAGGTTATTCTGTGTGTATATAAATTGTCATAAAGTAGAATTAGGATATGAATAACTTAATTATATATCATGTTCAGTTAATATTTCATTATAGCCCGGGCAAGCTTGTTAATATGCATGAAAATGATTTTTATATTTAAGTATGACTTTACTATTTTTGTCATTGTTTCATTATGTATTTCACTTCTGGTAGTGTGGAAGAGAAGGCCACATGGCCTTAATTCTATCAGAATAAATAAATAAATAAATAAATAAATAAATAAATAAATAAAT
Organism: Periplaneta americana; assembly: GCF_040183065.1. Taxonomy (NCBI): domain Eukaryota; kingdom Metazoa; phylum Arthropoda; class Insecta; order Blattodea; family Blattidae; genus Periplaneta; species Periplaneta americana. Next base: position 151,003,676 of record NC_091122.1, read on the forward strand.
AAATAAATAAATAAATATAAAATAAATGAATGAATAAATAAATAAATAAATAAATAAATAGATATATAAATGAATAAATAAATAAATAAATAAATAAATAAAAAGTATTATGGAAGAGTGGTTTGTAGAAAGAGACAAACATTTATTTTAAAGTTTACAGTTGCTTTATGACCGTTGTGCTAAGTGTATAGAATTGAAATGTGATTTGTTTTGAGATGCAGAACATTTCCCATGTTCTTATATCAGGAAATGGGTGTAGGCCTGTATGTTTATATTTAACGACCTTTTATATTCGGTATTGAAACGTAAACTCTTCTGCAAAGTTTTTATTTTTATTTATAACATATTCCATTACAGAACATAATATTACAAGATTTGGTTATTCAATTGGCAATTTATGAATATTTTCCTTAATTAACAATACATTATTTAAAGTTTTAATAGTTCGGAAAAGTTTATAGTTTATGGTAATCAATAATATTGATATGGGTTGCAAGGAGTAGTGAAGTGCATTCCATAACCTCTCCTACTCATTTCCCATCCTCACCTTCCCGTGGTGCAACCTGTTTTTAACAAACGAGGCTCTGGGGACCGAGTCACAGCGGTATAACTGTTATGCAGTGCGTTCGTAGCTCGGCCGGACCTGACTGGCGCGTCAGCGGTAGCTACAGCGCTACTCTGGCGGCAGGCGCGCCAGTCGTCACCCAGTCCAAGGCCGCGGAACGGTCCGGCCGAGCTACGAACGCACTGTATTAAAAGATGGAGGAAATGCCATTTCAGCATGCTGACAAGCCATGGTATGCATTTATAACTTTGTGGGAAATCACCAAAAACCTTTTCAAGTCTAATAGTACATTATGCAACGAGCCTATATGATAGTAATTAAGAAGCCAGTATGGATGTTTATGAAACGAGCGCAAGCGAGTTTCATAATTTTCATACGAGCTTCTTAATTACCATTATAGGCGAGTTTCATACGACTTTTTATGCTCGACCATATTTCTAACTTGAAATTATTCATTTTATTTGTATCTAACTGACCTTGAGCAATATCTCGTAAATTGTGAGATGTGCGCAGACGCGAAAGTATTGATTTTTTCCGAGGAACAGATGTCCACATTGACCTTGATAGCCTTTAAGAACCTACAGAGTAAACTTAATATTAACTTTGATATAACATTGAAATTAAATTAGACATTGAAAAACGAGTTGACAAATTGGATTTATTTGAATATTATTTACAATTAACGCTAATTATTATAGTAACAGAACGTAACCTTCTGCGACAGTATTGGATTTCCAGCCTCCGTGACTTTTCGCTAATTCTATTTCGATTGCATATCCGAGAATAATCGATACTTGCGGTTTTATAACGGTACAAAGCTGACTTGTCATTGGCTGAGGTTTTATAACGGTACAAAGCCGACTTGTCATTGGCTGAACACCTGTACTTTAATGAGTAGGTGCACTTTAATGACTTGCATTAAAGGACTTCTACCAGGTGTATAATTACTACATTTCGGCATGGTCGAGCATAAAATTTCTTACCAGCTAGGCAAGAGACATTATGAAACTACAGAGGTTGGGTGCATTTAGAATCAAATGGGAGCATGAGAGACTACGATTCCAAAGCTGGAACTTATATTTTGTCGCAATTTGTAGTCCGGGCCAGCTTACTTCATACCGTAAGGGTGAAACCTAACCATTTTTCCCCCATTACTTTTTTATTTTATTATTTTAATGGGTTATTTTACGACGCTTTATCAACAGCTTAGGTTATTTAGCGTCTGAATGAGATGAAGGTGATAATGCCGGTGATAAGAGTCCGGGGTCCAACACCGAAAGTTACCCAGCATTTGCTCATATTGGATTGAGGGAAAACCCCGGAAAAAACCTCAACCAGGTAACTTGCCCCGACCGGGAATCGAACCCGGGCCACCTGGTTTCGCGGCCAGACGCGCTAACCGCTACTCCACAGGTGTGGACCCCCCATTACTACATATGATAGTGGATTGTGGTGATTTTCTAGTTTGCAGGTTGAATTTTCTTTTGCCAACTTAGTTTCGAATTTTGATACTGACAAATACTACAAATGGTAGTGATTTTGTAACTGATATGTTGGCAGCAGAGACAAATATCGAGAATATTTATCGGTACTGGAGTTCCATGAAATTAAAATTGTACTAGATTTCTGAGCCGGTTTCTGGAAGCTAGTGAAATTTGAACACACTAATAATTAATTAGGTGAAACGAGCGTTGAGCGACTTCCGCCGATTTTTGGAATAGACACCGACGCACTTGAACTGCCAACATAGAAAACAAAAATCACACTCAATCGCTTTCACCTTCATCTTGACGGGATCATAAAAGCCTAACCTAACCTAACCTAACCTAACCTAACCTAACCTAACCTAACCTAACCTAACCTAACCTAACCTAACCTAAGCTAAGTGCGTCGGTGTCTATTCGAAAATCGGCGGAAGTCGCTCAACGCTCGTTTAACTATTAATTAATATCAGTATTAATATTAATACATAATAGTTATTTTACGTGTTGCGTTGTGGTTATAATTCAAGAATATAATGAGGTAAGTTTTCGGAGTTAGTAATAATTTCATGTGGTCAAACAAAATAGATTTTAGGTTAGGTCTCGTGAGTCAATTATTTAGTCAAACCAATGAATTTCGTATTGCCAGACAAAATACTTGACATGTTGATTCCTTTCCCGTATAGTTTGCCTACGAAAATATGTTACAAATTATTGAATTATTTAGAATAACCTTCCAATATAAAGTACGGTAAGTAAATAAATCATTTAGCACGTAGGATCATGTGATATCTGGTAACAGTTGGCAACACTGACAAGACAGCAATATTTTCTGTTTAGGAACTGTTCTTATGTGACCCTCACTACAGCTGTGGGCAAGAGTCAGTTTGAGTCCAATAGTCATTTTTAACGCAAGATTTTAGTAGTTTAGAAGGCGTTCTGAAGCCAAGTCATGACAGTTGTATGTAGAGTTATATTTGAAGGATGCATGGACACGGGAAGCTCATTTTCGTTATCACGTGGACAAGAGACGATTTGAAAATGAGCTCCTCATGTGGAACTGCTAACCAACGGCAGATGTTCTTCAAACAGTTTGGTGGTTGGGTGTAGTTGGTTTAAACGCCATATTATAAAAGTATTGTGCCTACATTAAAACGGTTATACTTTTTTCTATATCGCTCTCCTATATTAGGGAGCAAGAGAGAGTTAATGGCTTTATAGCCAAGAACTCAACATTAGGTGATAGTGCGTCTCCTTGCTTTAGCACAAGTTAGAATAATGGAGGAAAAAAGTGTTGAATATTTCCAAAAATTTTACTGCTGTAACCCCTTAACCTGAGACCACTTGCCTCTCTCCCATCGGGAACTAAGGGCCGATTGTATAAACCATTTAATCTTAGATCAGAGGTTAAATTGATCCTTGTTTCAGCTGAACTTGGAATTTTGTGTTGTATAAAGTCTAATCTGAGGTTAATTTGTCTCAAACTAAAGTCAACTTTGACTGAAGAAATTTCTCCGATTAAGTTAGATGATCGAAGTTCAGTTATTTCTTTTCTGTTTGAAATATCAGAGTGACAGATTGTGCAAATAAAATATCCATTATTATTAATATTAATAGATATGTTAGGTACATTTATATATATTTCTTTCAATTTCTTGCCTTAATACACAAACATTCTTATATTTTATAAGGCTCTATCGTGTTCAGCAGTATCAAATGACATAACCTATAATTATATTATGTTTATAACAACCATTAATTATTAATGGATATGATAGGTACATTCATAAATGTTCAGTTAACTGTATTCCTAAACGAAAATTGTCGTTTTATAAAGCTTTATTATGTTTAGCAGTATCAATCACCATAACATGATAACAACTTGGAGAACAGTCTTCTTATTGTCCGCCATTATTTACATTGCACAAAAAAAAAATAGTGTCTCCAACAGAGTGTAATACGGAAAGTCGCCAAAAAGTAGTTGTAAAGTCGCTAGATTTCTCATTATCAACAAAGAAAGATTAAATTTTGTCACTATGGGGTGCTAAAAAGGTCACTAAATCCCTATTTAAGCAATATAAAAGTTAAAAGAAATTGTTGTTGAAAAATAGTTAAAGTCGCTAGACTGGCAACACTGAACAAACCTGTATAACATGGTCCGCGCATCACGTATTTCACCTGTTTATGCGATGTTGCCAAATCCTTTTCACGTGAACTTAGATTGCATTTGAACCAAGGTAATTTGATCGCAGAATAGTAATATACGTTACAAGAGCGGTATGTTGACGTTTTCATGTTCGAGGAAAAGATTGAAAAAGCGAAACGTAGTTGAGCTTTTTTAATTTCCGAGAACATGAAAACAAACATACCGCTCGTGTATCGTACATTATTTTGTGCGAAGATCGTTTATTACATACCTGAAAGACGAATTTCTAATTAGTTGCAATGAAATCTCCATCTTGGTTTCTGTTTAATGACGGCAATTTTAGAAAACAAAAATATCTATACTCCAACAGGCCGTGATATAAGTCTGTCTTTTTTTTTCCCCAGTCTATAAATGCGAACTTAAAAGAAACGGTAAGGTTATGTAATGATTTATTTTTCATTTTAATATTTTAACAATATTATTTATATAACATATTGCAGTAATAACATCGGCAACTGGAGTCTTGTTGATTTTTTTACGGCTTCCTTAATGTTACTTGTATCAGGAATACAATAGCTTTCGTGGAGTAGTAGACTTTACTTAATTTTTGCAAATATTTAAAAACAATAATTAACAGTGCAATTTAGGTGAAATTGCAGTGGTAAGTTTCCAATTTATAATTATTACTATGTTAAACGTCTCTAAAAATAATATGTTAAAAGCCTAAAGCAGTAAAATGAATGTGGCACTTAAGCGGTAAGAAGAGGGAAATTGTTATGTGTGTTACGTTGGGAATAATGAATGTGGTATTTCATACTTACCGCGTATTGGTTCTGTGCGGAAAACAAGCAAATACGCAAGATCTGGCACAAAAGTTTTATACAATAGAAGAAGTGTCTGAACTCGGTTCACTTTTCGATCTTCGATCAAAGTTGATCTTTAGTCAGGGAGTTTTATACAATCGGACCTAAATCTCGCTCCCTAATTATCAGGTACATGACTCACAGCGACTGACCTTGGCGGTGCGACGCAGGGAACATGTCGACCATTTTCGGCTATTTCCGATGAACCAAACCGGCGGGCGTCTTAGCCTTATAAATATAATCTATTTTATTACCTGCAGAGTTAATGTAATTAGATTCGCTTGCTTCATAATATTATCATAAATAATGCGGAGTATTACAGAATAACTAACTTAATTTTGTGCTACTTTTGTAAGAAAATTAAATAATACGGTTATCAAGAGAGAATTTTCGTTGCTTTTGTGTGAGAGCAACAATCAATTTGAAGCAAGGTGCTCTCTGATCGACCGGAACAGAAATGTTAAAGGAGCACTTTGCGCTAAGTAAGCGTTTGATATCATTCTGAGCTAATCCCGAAGCCTTCCCCCTCGCTATATTTAATGTACCTGCATTTTCTCTTTGAAACCGTATCCACTATCGGCGCAGGGAGTTTCAAAAGAGTTTCGTAATGTAATTTGGATACATTATCCCGAATAATATCATATTCCTCTGTGCAATGTCGACAAGGGGCACACTTCAAAGTCTCTGTATTGAAAAAGCAGCGGGTGACGATATTTCTGCAGGGTTTCAATCTAGTTTAGTAGGAGCGCTACTGTCAGTGCGTGGGGCGAAAATTCGTAAAGCTGCGTTGAAGCTATGTATAGCGCACTGCCAATACCAGGGGAAAAATTTCGTAGCCTTAACACAGTCTAATATGTACAGTAACGAAGCTCAGTACGTAGTAAATATGCATCCGTAGATAGTTGTTAACCACTAGGATCGCTAATATCGCCTCATTACAGACAATGCGAAATAATACCGGCACAGTCTATTGTTCCTAGCACCCTCATAACTCAAACTTCATGACTGTATATACAGGGACATCATTTTATTTTTACTAACATTTTTAATATTAACTTGCCTATACCTTTGGATCAACGCCGTTTGCTACCCCCTTCCAATACTGGAGTCCGATGATGCTGGCGTAATATACAAACAGATCACTTTACTAGGTATAGGAGGGAAGAAAAGTAGTTCATCCATTTACGTAAACTAGGAAATATCGCGCTTTTGAGTTTGATAATTTTCATTAGGTTTTTGTTTAATCAAAATACAGTAGGCCTACAGTATTAACAATGAGTGTTTTTACTTACGAACTGAGCTGTCCATGTGGACGTATTCATTATGCGGTGTATATTATACTGTCTACAACATATTAGCGTACAGTATAAAGAATGAAGTTAAATTGAAAAATAATCATAATATGCATATTTAAACACATTTTTTAAAATGGTGGCCATTCATTTCGATACAGGCTTCAGTTCTAATGTGCATAATATCGCACTATAGACTATTTGTACCTAATCCCAATTACCAGTTTCGTCCTTCGTATTAGTAACTCATGTTGAAATAATTCTGTACCTACTCTATAAAAGAGTACCTTACGTACTGTAAATTCAATCTTCACTTCTGCCCGATCCGAAAAGATAAAATTACTTAGACATACTATCTACTGTCCGTCCAAGTGGTTATGTCGTAGGGTTGTAGAAAGGGAGGAAATCACGTGACAGTTAATTGCTTAACGAGGCCCTTTTATTTAAGTTACTGTATTTGAAACAGTTGTATAATATTACGTAGACGTCTAATTCCTAACAGAAATTAATGTTCTCAGAAAAGAGCTAAGTCAGCCCAGCCACTAGCTGGCGAATAAAAGCTGATAGGGGAAGCCGGGATACGACGTAGGCAAATGGACGACAGTACCTGTGCGAAAATTATTCAATATTGAAAGCTCTTTCGTCACTGGAAAACGCGAACATAATTTTGGAATGTGCTGTTTACTATGACCGAAGGCTACTATGACTGTATTTGCGGTCTTGTATCTGTGTGGAGGACGGTTGAACTTCATTAGTAGAAGGGGTGGAAGTGAAGTACATTCAAAAACTCAGGTACAATAAAAATTGAAGTAAAAATAAAATGATGTCCCTGTACTAGACTGTGGACTTAACTTATCTGTGTACTGTATATGCGTGCTTGTTCTTTGATGATGTGGATCAAAGATAGGCAAGACGAGCTTTTATATCAAATCACACAGTTATGATATTGAAAATATTGAGTATATTTTTGTATGATTGTAATTATTTTTCTCGTTTTTAGATAGCCTATTCTGTTTTTATTTACTGTTATTTGAGGATTGGCTGTTATTCGTAACTCATTTCATTCCGTTCATTAGACACACTTAAATCTTGCAGCAAATTGTATTTATCCTAATTCCGTTAATCAATTACAACCGTATTGGATATTCTGTTTTCCTATTCTTAATAATTTATTTACAATATTAGATTCAATACAGATTAAAACATTGTATTCTTGTAAAAAAGATGGCCCTCTTAATGATTTTTTGGTACCTTAGCTGCAGGATAATTAACCACTGAGAAATATGTAAGATTTGGTATGTTAACTCGAGAATTACTTTCCTAGGGCCATATTCATAGACATTCTTATCGCGTGCTTCCGGTGGATGATCAGCGAACTAACATTTTTCGTATTCATAAACCAGTGTAAGAGATATGATATATGAATCCTGTACATGTAACCAATCGATAACCGGGGCTAGTTTAGCACGCTTGTAGCGTGGGCTAGCGAAATGTCTATGAATAGCACCCCTAGTGTTGTTATTCTTCTAAAGACGGATATTCTACTATGAAATTTCCCTGTGTTTCTCTTGAAATATTATACTCCATTTCTAAAGAATGTCTCAAGTCTTGAAATTCTAATTTTCAAAGTGTCTCACTTTGAAATAATCATAAACGTTGCTCTCTACTGCTGAAGCTTATGTCTATCGATTATATTATCATTTCAGAGAAGGCAAATTTTAATCGTATTTGCTTCTAAAAATTTAATAACAATTTGTTCATTTAAAGCGTGAAGAAAGAAGATTATTGAAGTTAGTAAGATTATTTTAGTTTCTCAATACAGTTTTCTTTTGAAACAGGAAGAAGCAATTTCCTAAACGATTTTGGATCAGGTTTCTCCTACAGCGGACGTTTCTATTCGAGCCAAGGTCATTATATTACCGTAATTGGTTTCTTGGAAACACACCAGACCAAGTCTAAATTTAACTTGAAAGAATTTTCTACAGAAGACTGTGGGGTTGTTACACGTCCTCGTGTAGTCTACGCTAGAACAGGATAGCAGTTTGCAGAACAGCTATGCAAATTCTTTGTTCTTAGCAAGTCGTTGCATTACCGTTAGCGAATATTTATGTGAATAATTGTATAATTACACAAGAGCAATGCGAAATTATGTAATACTAGCCGTACCCGTGCGCTCCGCTGCACCCGTTAGAAATAAATATAAAGTAATTACATAATTAAAATAGGACGTTTGATCCAGGGAACATTCGTGTTTGATAGAAGGATAAATCATTTAATATGTTACTTAATTTAAATTGTATTTAAATAATTAAAATGCGATCATTTTGGTCCAGACACCACTCATTTGTTGCAATGACAATTCCTTTAACATGTCTCTTAATTGTTATTACATGCAACCATAGTTTAATGAAGTTTGACATTTAGTAATTATTAATTAGCTTCCGATATTACTTGATACAAACACAGAAACATTCTCTGTAGGCTATGTTTAATAGCTTTCGATTGTTTTGTCCAAGGCCCCTTATAGACGAAGTCACTTGTTTTTATTCATTGCAGCGCCTTAGATGGCGTTATCTTAATTTTAAAACCCATTTATCTCATTAAATATTTGTTCTATCAAAATTGTGTATAGAATAAAACTTATCGGAAATCATTTTTAAAGAAACTTTTGTTATGTAACATTTTTCAAGAAAATTAATAATAAGGGAGATATTTCGATTTATTTAATTCAGCCTCCTTTATAACTCCCCTTTCAAATAAGATATTTTGAATGCTATATATCCTACAATCTAAGTTACAACGAACTTAATTTATATTCCAATTTTCATATAAATCGGTTCAGCCGTTATCGCGTGAAAAGGTAACAAACATCCAGACGGATAGACAGACAGACAGACATACAAACAAAAATTTCAAAAAAGCGATTTTCGGTTTCAGTATGGTTAATTATACATGTTAGGACCAATTATTTTTGGAAAATCGAAAATTACCAAAACAATTTCGGCTACAGATTTATTATTATTATAGATTACTAGCAAGTTACTGAGTTACTATGGCAACGATAATATAAGTAGCGCAAAGATACGATTACGAAATTAATAAATTTTATTACATTAGACGCTGATAATGTCTTATTCTACCACAGAAATAGAATATGTGTTAAATTTAACCATACTCTATAAATAATGTATAGTCTCTCATTGTACGAACGCTTAAAAAGATCAAACATATTTACAGCTGAAGAAGTTTTCACTTCTTACTTGCGTAGAGGCTATAAGCTCATTTCTTTCAAGCTTTCCCAAATTATAAGGCGAATGTCAGAAGTTTCCACTTCTTACTCGCGTAGAGGCTATAAGCTCATTTCTTACAAGCTTTCCCAAATTATAAGGCGAATGTCAGAAGTTTCCACTTCTTACTCGCGTAGAGGCTATAAGCCCATTTCTTTCAAGCTTTCCCAAATTATAAGGCGAATGTCAGAAGTTTCCACTTCTTACTCGCGTAGAGGCTATAAGCTCATTTCTTTCAAGCTTTCCCAAATTATAAGGCGAATGTCAGACAGAAGTTTCCACTTCTTACTCGCGTAGAGGCTATAAGCTCATTTCTTTGAAGCTTTCCCAAATTATAAGGCGAATGTCAGACAGAAGTTTCCACTTCTTACTCGCGTAGAGGCTATAAGCCCATTTCTTTGAAGCTTTCCCAAATTATAAGGCGAATGTCAGACAGAAGTTTCCACTTCTTACTCGCGTAGAGGCTATAAGCTCATTTCTTTCAAGCTTTCCCAAATTATAAGGCGAATGTCAGAAGTTTACACTTCTTACTCGCGTAGAGGCTATAAGCTCATTTCTTTCAAGCTTTCCCAAATTATAAGGCGAATGTCAGAAGTTTCCACTTCTTACTCGCGTAGAGGCTATAAGCTCATTTCTTTCAAGCTTTCCCAAATTATAAGGCGAATGTCAGAAGTTTCCACTTCTTACTCGCGTAGAGGCTATAAGCCCATTTCTTTCAAGCTTTCCCAAATTATAAGGCGAATGTCAGAAGTTTCCACTTCTTACTCGCGTAGAGGCTATAAGCTCATTTCTTTGAAGCTTTCCCAAATTATAAGGCGAATGTCAGACAGAAGTTTCCACTTCTTACTCGCGTAGAGGCTATAAGCTCATTTCTTTGAAGCTTTCCCAAATTATAAGGCGAATGTCAGACAGAAGTTTCCACTTCTTACTCGCGTAGAGGCTATAAGCCCATTTCTTTGAAGCTTTCCCAAATTATAAGGCGAATGTCAGACAGAAGTTTCCACTTCTTACTCGCGTAGAGGCTATAAGCTCATTTCTTTCAAGCTTTCCCAAATTATAAGGCGAATGTCAGAAGTTTACACTTCTTACTCGCGTAGAGGCTATAAGCTCATTTCTTTCAAGCTTTCCCAAATTATAAGGCGAATGTCAGAAGTTTACACTTCTTACTCGCGTAGAGGCTATAAGCTCATTTCTTTCAAGCTTTCCCAAATTATAAGGCGAATGTCAGAAGTTTACACTTCTTACTCGCGTAGAGGCTATAAGCTCATTTCTTTCAAGCTTTCCCAAATTATAAGGCGAATGTCAGAAGTTTCCACTTCTTACTCGCGTAGAGGCTATAAGCTCATTTCTTTCAAGCTTTCCCAAATTATAAGGCGAATGTCAGAAGTTTCCACTTCTTACTCGCGTAGAGGCTATAAGCTCATTTCTTTCAAGCTTTCCCAAATTATAAGGCGAATGTCAGAAGTTTACACTTCTTACTCGCGTAGAGGCTATAAGCTCATTTCTTTCAAGCTTTCCCAAATTATAAGGCGAATGTCAGACAGAAGTTTCCACTTCTTACTCGCGTAGAGGCTATAAGCCCATTTCTTTCAAGCTTTCCCAAATTATAAGGCGAATGTCAGAAGTTTCCACTTCTTACTCGCGTAGAGGCTATAAGCTCATTTCTTTCAAGCTTTCCCAAATTATAAGGCGAATGTCAGACAGAAGTTTCCACTTCTTACTCGCGTAGAGGCTATAAGCCCATTTCTTTCAAGCTTTCCCAAATTATAAGGCGAATGTCAGAAGTTTCCACTTCTTACTCGCGTAGAGGCTATAAGCTCATTTCTTTCAAGCTTTCCCAAATTATAAGGCGAATGTCAGACAGAAGTTTCCACTTCTTACTCGCGTAGAGGCTATAAGCTCATTTCTTTGAAGCTTTCCCAAATTATAAGGCGAATGTCAGACAGAAGTTTCCACTTCTTACTCGCGTAGAGGCTATAAGCCCATTTCTTTGAAGCTTTCCCAAATTATAAGGCGAATGTCAGACAGAAGTTTCCACTTCTTACTCGCGTAGAGGCTATAAGCTCATTTCTTTCAAGCTTTCCCAAATTATAAGGCGAATGTCAGAAGTTTACACTTCTTACTCGCGTAGAGGCTATAAGCTCATTTCTTTCAAGCTTTCCCAAATTATAAGGCGAATGTCAGAAGTTTCCACTTCTTACTCGCGTAGAGGCTATAAGCTCATTTCTTACAAGCTTTCCCAAATTATAAGGCGAATGTCAGAAGTTTCCACTTCTTACTCGCGTAGAGGCTATAAGCCCATTTCTTTCAAGCTTTCCCAAATTATAAGGCGAATGTCAGAAGTTTCCACTTCTTACTCGCGTAGAGGCTATAAGCTCATTTCTTTGAAGCTTTCCCAAATTATAAGGCGAATGTCAGACAGAAGTTTCCACTTCTTACTCGCGTAGAGGCTATAAGCTCATTTCTTTGAAGCTTTCCCAAATTATAAGGCGAATGTCAGACAGAAGTTTCCACTTCTTACTCGCGTAGAGGCTATAAGCCCATTTCTTTGAAGCTTTCCCAAATTATAAGGCGAATGTCAGACAGAAGTTTCCACTTCTTACTCGCGTAGAGGCTATAAGCTCATTTCTTTCAAGCTTTCCCAAATTATAAGGCGAATGTCAGAAGTTTACACTTCTTACTCGCGTAGAGGCTATAAGCTCATTTCTTTCAAGCTTTCCCAAATTATAAGGCGAATGTCAGAAGTTTCCACTTCTTACTCGCGTAGAGGCTATAAGCTCATTTCTTTCAAGCTTTCCCAAATTATAAGGCGAATGTCAGAAGTTTACACTTCTTACTCGCGTAGAGGCTATAAGCTCATTTCTTTCAAGCTTTCCCAAATTATAAGGCGAATGTCAGAAGTTTCCACTTCTTACTCGCGTAGAGGCTATAAGCTCATTTCTTTCAAGCTTTCCCAAATTATAAGGCGAATGTCAGAAGTTTCCACTTCTTACTCGCGTAGAGGCTATAAGCTCATTTCTTTCAAGCTTTCCCAAATTATAAGGCGAATGTCAGAAGTTTACACTTCTTAGTCGCGTAGAGGCTATAAGCTCATTTCTTTCAAGCTTTCCCAAATTATAAGGCGAATGTCAGAAGTTTCCACTTCTTACTCGCGTAGAGGCTATAAGCCCATTTCTTTGAAGCTTTCCCAAATTATAAGGCGAATGTCAGAAGTTTCCACTTCTTACTCGCGTAGAGGCTATAAGCTCATTTCTTTCAAGCTTTCCCAAATTATAAGGCGAATGTCAGAAGTTTACACTTCTTACTCGCGTAGAGGCTATAAGCTCATTTCTTTCAAGCTTTCCCAAATTATAAGGCGAATGTCAGAAGTTTCCACTTCTTACTCGCGTAGAGGCTATAAGCTCATTTCTTACAAGCTTTCCCAAATTATAAGGCGAATGTCAGAAGTTTCCACTTCTTACTCGCGTAGAGGCTATAAGCCCATTTCTTTCAAGCTTTCCCAAATTATAAGGCGAATGTCAGAAGTTTCCACTTCTTACTCGCGTAGAGGCTATAAGCTCATTTCTTTCAAGCTTTCCCAAATTATAAGGCGAATGTCAGAAGTTTACACTTCTTACTCGCGTAGAGGCTATAAGCTCATTTCTTTGAAGCTTTCCCAAATTATAAGGCGAATGTCAGACAGAAGTTTCCACTTCTTACTCGCGTAGAGGCTATAAGCCCATTTCTTTGAAGCTTTCCCAAATTATAAGGCGAATGTCAGACAGAAGTTTCCACTTCTTACTCGCGTAGAGGCTATAAGCTCATTTCTTTCAAGCTTTCCCAAATTATAAGGCGAATGTCAGAAGTTTCCACTTCTTACTCGCGTAGAGGCTATAAGCTCATTTCTTTCAAGCTTTCCCAAATTATAAGGCGAATGTCAGAAGTTTCCACTTCTTACTCGCGTAGAGGCTATAAGCTCATTTCTTTCAAGCTTTCCCAAATTATAAGGCGAATGTCAGAAGTTTACACTTCTTACTCGCGTAGAGGCTATAAGCTCATTTCTTTCAAGCTTTCCCAAATTATAAGGCGAATGTCAGAAGTTTCCACTTCTTACTCGCGTAGAGGCTATAAGCTTATTTCTTACAAGCTTTCCCAAATTATAAGGCGAATGTCAGAAGTTTCCACTTCTTACTCGCGTAGAGGCTATAAGCCCATTTCTTTCAAGCTTTCCCAAATTATAAGGCGAATGTCAGAAGTTTCCACTTCTTACTCGCGTAGAGGCTATAAGCTCATTTCTTTGAAGCTTTCCCAAATTATAAGGCGAATGTCAGACAGAAGTTTCCACTTCTTACTCGCGTAGAGGCTATAAGCTCATTTCTTACAAGCTTTCCCAAATTATAAGGCGAATGTCAGAAGTTTCACTTCTTATTCGCGTAGAGGCTATATGCTGATTTCATTCATGGTTTCCCCCAATTATAAGGCGAATGTTAGAAGTTTCCATTAAAACAAGATAAAAATATCCTACAGTATCTAGAGAACTAATGACAGCATATTCTTAGCAGTGGTTACAAAAAGCAGTTAAAAGAAAACATAAGCTGGAGACAATGGACACATTCAGACTGAAAGTTTTGTATTCTCATTGTTCTCCTTGTATTTCTCTTTTTTATCTTCCCATTGTTCTCCTTGTCTTCCCCTTATTCTCTCGTTCTCCTCCTATTTCCACTTTTCACTTGTTTTATTTGTTTTATTCTTGTATTCTCCTTGTTCTCGTATCCTCTCTTTCTTCTTATCTCCTTCTTGTTCGTATTCCTTTTGTTCGCCTTGTATTTCCCTGGTTCTCCTATTCTTTCCGTCGTTTACTTTGTATTCCCTTGTTCTCTTTCTAGTCCCTTTGCTGTTCTTGTTTTCTCATTCTCCTTGTATTTCCTTTATTCTCTTTGTACTCTTATGCTTCTTGTAATCACACTATTGCCATTGTTCTCCTTGTATTTCTCTTGCTTTCCTTGTCTTAACCTTGTTCTCCTAGCATTCCTCTTATTCTTCTTGTCTTCCTTTTGTTCCCAATGTCTTCCCCTTGTTTTCAATATCTTCCCCTTGTTCTCAAAGTCTTCCCCTTGGTCTCATTTTCTTTCCCTTCCTCTCGTTGTCTTTCCCTTGTTCTCGTTGTATTTCCATTGTTCTCGTTGGCTTTCCCTAGTTCTCGTTGTATTTCCATTGTTCTCGTAGTTTTTCCCTTCCTCTCGTTGTCTTTCCCTTCCTCTCGTTGTCTTTCCCTTGTTCTCGTTGTATTTCCATTGTTATCGTTGTCTTTCCCTTCCTCTCGTTGTCTTTCCCTTGTTCTCGTTGTATTTCCATTGTTATCGTTGTCTTTCCCTTCCTCTCGTTGTCTTTCCCTTCCTCTCGTTGTCTTTCCCTTCCTCTCGTTGTCTTTCCCTTGTTCTCGTTGTATTTCCATTGTTCTCGTTGGCTTTCCCTAGTTCTCGTTGTATTTCCATTGTTCTCGTAGTTTTTCCCTTCCTCTCGTTGTCTTTCCCTTGTTCTCGTTGTATTTCCATTGTTATCGTTGTCTTTCCCTTCCTCTCGTTGTCTTTCCCTTGTTCTCGTTGTATTTCCATTGTTCTCGTTGTCTTTCCCTTGTTCTCGTTCTATTTCCCTTGTTCTCCTTGTCTTTTCCTTGTTTTCTTTGTCTTTCCCTTGTTCTCCTTGTCTTTCCATTGTTCTCCTTATCTTCCCCTTATTCTTAATGTCTTCCCCCTGTTATATTCTTTCCCGTATTCTCATTGTCCTCCCCTTGTTCTCGTTGTCCTCCCTCTTATTCTTGTCTTCACCTATTCTTATTTTTTCCACATTACATTCTCCTTGTTATCCTTGTATTTCCCTTGTTCTCCTTATATTTCTTTTGCTTTCCTTGCCTTTCCCTTGATCTCCATGCAATCCCCTTGTTATCCTTGTCTTCCTTTCATTTGTGCATTCTCCTCGTTTTCCTTGTGTTCTTTCATTTCTTGGATAATCCACGCGTAGATCTACGTAACAACTTAATGCTAGTCTGTCTGTCTCTCTCTCTCTCTATCTCTGTCTCTCTATCACTATCTCTCTCTATATCTCTGTCTAGCTCTCTGTCTATCTCTCTCAATATATTTATCTCTCTATATCTCTCTCTTTATCTCTATCTCTATCTCTATCTCTCTAATGCTATGCACTAGTCGGCAGTTCATCTCTCAGAAGTTACAGATAAAGATATGCGATATAGTAAACCTATGCACCAGCGAATAAGGATTATAAAGAATGGACACTGAGCGAATTTTCCTGTGTTTTGTTTCTCTGTGCGCCAGCGGTTAGTTCCACTTTCAAGCGCTAGAGGTAGTGTAATCGAGCATACGCTAAGATAATAATTGAGAATAGAGTTGAGACACAGGATCCAAACATCGCCTATCTTATTGCATAATCCAGTAACGCTTTGCTTCAAATAAATTCAGGTTAACAGCTTTTCCTTATTTCTCAGTGACAAATTAGTTGTAATAATAATATTTTATATTTCAGATATAATACATTATATTATAAAATAATATAATAAGTTACATTATAAAATTAAGTATCGAATTCGTTTAATATTTGTATAATAATATAATATAGGTATATGGTTTTACTTCTCGTAAGAGTTTTGTTTTTCCATTTTCAGCGCTATCAAATCATTACATATTTTAATTGTTGTTGGGGTCAACGTCTCAACTCTCATTATAAAGGAACTGTAGAGTCTAGACATTAAAGTTAATGAAGGATTTATTATTTTATGGATCCAATTTATTTTATTTGAGTACATAATGTACCCAGATGTATTAATTGTATGTGTTATATTTCCGCTGTGTCGACTGCTAGCTGGTGTGATGTCAGCGCCAACTCTAGGGAGAAAGCAGAATCTCACGCTTTAGCTGGCTTGAAGGTCATTGAAATCAGTCCGGCTACATCAAAGGTACCGACGCTAAGTGTCCATTCTTTATAATCCCTATTCGATGTATGCACTGTCGATATTTTATGGTTATTCGCAAGTTTATTGTAAGATGAATGTCATACAAGTACAGCGACATCATTTTATTTTTACTAACATTTCTAATATTAACCTGCCTATACCTTTGGCTTAAAGGTTGTGAACCGGAAACTCCGTTTGCTAACCCCTTCCACGACTGGAGTTCGATGATACTGGCGTAATATACAAACAAATCACTTTACTAGGTATAGGAGGGAAGAAAAGTAGTTCATCCATTTACGTAAAGTAGGAAATATCGCGATTTTGAGTTTGATAATTTTCATTAGGTTTTTGTGTAATCAAAATACAGTACTGTATTAACAATAAGCGTTTTTACTCTCCAACTGAGCTGTCCATTGGACGTATTCATTATGCAGTGTATATTATACTGTCTACAGCACATTAGCCTACAATATAGAGAATGAAGTTAAATTGAAAAATAATCATAATATGGATATTTAAACACATATTTGAAAATGATGGCCATTCATTTCTCTACAGGTTTCAGTTCTTTTGTGCATATTATCGCACCATAGACTGTTGCATTTAATTCCAATTACCAGTTTCGTCTTTCGTACTAGTAACTCATGTTGAAATAATTCTGTACCTACTCTATAAAAGAGTACCTTACGTACTGTAAATTCAATCTTCACTTCTGCCCGATCCGAAAAGATAAAATTACTCAGACATGCTATTTACTGTCCGTCCAAGTGGTTTTGTCGCAGGGTCGTAGAAAGGGGGGCAATCATGTGACAATTAATTACTTAAAGAGGCCTTTTTATTTAAGTTATTTTAAACAGTTGTATAATATTACGTAGATGTCCAATTCCTAACAGAAATTAATGTTTTCAGAAAAGAGCTAAGACAGCTCAGCCACAAAGGGACGGGCAGAAGTGGGTGGGGGAAACCGGGATGCGACGTAGGCAAACGGACGATAGTACCTGTGCGAGAATATGATTCAATATTGAAAGCGAACATATTTCTGGAACGTACTATACTCACTAACGCAGTACGGTTTGTGTTTACTATGACCGTAAGGCTACTTTGACTGTATACGCTTGGTTCTGTGTGGAGAACGGTTGGAAGTTTACTAGTAGAAGGGGTGCGATGAAGTACATTAAAAAACTCAGTTACAATAAAAATTGAAGTAAAAATAAAATGATGTCCCTGTATAATCCCATGGGCTTACGGTGAATCATTAGACTCACTCCATCCCGGTATCACTAAATTTATCGACGCTAGATAAGCGAGCAGACTAAAAAAAAACATACAATATCTTGATAAGCAATGACAGCAAATTTCTGACGGTGGCGGTGGTTACCACAATCAGTTTTACAACATATGAACTATGGTTTCAGAATGGAAGATATTATTGTAATTGTTAGGAAAGTGCAATTTTTATGGGTTTGTGAATGTAGTAGGGTACCAAATTTTAGCCACAAAATTGATAACAGCGATATCCGACTGTGAAGTTACACACAATATCTGACAGGCCGGGCTCGTGTGACACACACAACCTCGGCGCCTCGTCGACACCAGAGAACAGTACGCGAGTGGGTCGTAACATGAACAGCCCTCTTCAAATTCCAGCCCTGCTAAACAGCCCTTGAAGTGAGCCAGTGTTCAGCACCACTCGAAACCTCTCGACGCTTCACTGCGAGCTCCGGCGTCATGTGACATGTGAAACTATATCGCGGCCTGCATCGCGACGCCCTTTCCTTTACAGCAGCTTACAGGTTGTGTGGAACACAAGGAAGCTGTCGCACACTTCGCTTGAAAGGTGGAAGTGGATTTATTTTTCAGACCAGAGATCCGTGTCGTAATTCTATTGTGTCTACATAATATTAAATGCTTGTTTTCAGTCTTTCAGACATCTAAATCGGAAGTGACGTCTTTTCGCCATCAATCGACGTTTTGTTGCATTTAGTGGCGCAAAGTTCAAAATATGTTCAGTGTCTTAAGGGGGGTCAGATCTGTGATTTTCAACTTTACATGTTTGAGGCATTTTTTTTTTTTTAATTCTTGTCTTGTTACATAGTTAACATGTACTGTTACGCCAAATTCGAAATTCATAACTCAAACAGGTTTTTATTTATTGTTTTTTTATATCGCCATTTTATTCTGAATTTTATTCAGCTTCCTGCAAGTGAAAGCTGCCTAGAAGACAAAGCTTACCAAAAAATTGTTGTTTTTTCGAGTAAATGGTAGGTGCACAATTATAATGAAAAAAAAAAAAAAACAATGGAGAAAGAAAAGAAAAAGAAATAACACAATTATAAATAATTTAAGACGACTAAACAAAAGATCATTAATTCCAGAAGAAACATAAAATTTCCTAGTACGGAATCCATTTGCTATCAAGTGATCACAGTCGTCTATTTAGCACTAGTTGCAAGACCCAACTTAAGTGAGCAGATCGCCATAGGAAAAGATCAATCTGTTTACGTGTATAGATGGTTTCTTAGGATTTTTATAGATCCCTTTACTGCAGACAGAGATACTTCAGTGACAAGAGTTTGTCCTAGACCAAACTGCTTGCAAAAATGCGCGAATCTTTTTGAGATGGTCCCTCTAGCCCAGGGATGTCGAACAGCGCTCTCAAACTGTGAAACGATTAATACTGTTTCCTACCGTAGCTGAGCTGAAACGACAGTCAGTCAGGTCGCTGTAGCAGTGTTCTGTACGCAATGTGTTTATCAACTCTGGCGGCTGGTATGGATGTGGAACGACGATTCAATAGTGAGTGGACAGATAAATATTTATTTATCTTAAAGGGCGGAAAGGCACATTGCTTAATATGTAGAAAAGAACTTGGATACATTAGCCATCATAATATTAAAAGGCATTTTAATTCTACACGTCATGCTGAAGCTTATGTACCGGAAAAGTTATCCGGTTTCACTCGTGAAAAGGCAGTAGAAGAATTAAAATCAAGATTGAATTCAGAAAACCTTCCATCATCATCGGGTGTTAGTAGAATAAGCTTGGTTCGTGCTAGCTACAAAATTTGTGAAATTATTGCAACGGCTTCAAAGCTATTTACTAACGGCGAATTTGTGAAAGGCTGTCTCATAGCTGTTGCAAAAGAGATATGTCCAGAATACGTTAATGATTTTAAATCTATATGTTTGTATCCTAATATTTTTGCAGAGCACGTATCATAAATGGGAGACAACTTGGAGGAACAACTGATAGCAAGAATGAAAACTTTGGCTTATTACTCACTATAGCTCTTGATGAAAGTAGTGACCGGAAAGATATGGCGCAGCTAGCTGTAGTATATTCATAAGGAGTGTCGATTCAGATTTCAATGTTCATGGGGATCTTGTAGATTCATTTCACTAAAGGATCGAACTCGAGGAGGAGATATTTTTGAATCTGTAACAAAAACTATGAACAAATTTCAAGTCACGCTAAAAGTAATTAATTTTTTACATCAAAACAGTTTACGTTTCTGAATTTGAAGTTGCACTGCTACAACACATACACACAAAGTTGATATTTTAAACATAATATTAAGAACATTATTATTATGATTTATTTCCGTCACTAACGAACAACATTCATGGAATGACCCAGTAGATAAAACATTATTATTATTATTATTATTATTATTATTATTATTATTATTATTATTATTATTATTATTATTATTATCATTATCATTATTATCATCATCATCATAATTAATCCTCTTGTAGGCTACATTCTTTGTTTATCAGAATTAATCAATTACAAATCTAAACTGAGTTCCTAATCAATTGATAAAATGTATAAAAGTTATCAAAGTACCAGCCGCCGCAGTTTCGCTTTTGTTTACGATCATTCGGCCGGACTGCCTGCTATCTGTGTTCAACCGTTGCACGGTAAGGGAGGAGTGAAGGCTCTACAGTTCACAGCTCGAGAGCGCTGTTCGACATCCCTGCTCTAGCCCCACTCAGTAATCCAATAACTTCGATCGATGTTAGATGATATTTTTCCTTATAATATGATATAGTGGGGGTCGTATATGTGATTCAAAACCTCTGAGAAAAACTCTGAGGAGTAATAGCTCAAACAATAAGGAACCCTTTTTGTTAAACACATTGGGAATAAATTTGAATAAGGAACAAAAAAAAAAAGTTTCCTTCCCAGGCAGGATTCGAACCACGAAAGTCTTACTTACCAGTCTATCGTTCTCTGGAGTGAACAAGGCTCTGAAATCAGCTAGAAGGGTCGGTCCGGTTTTTTTGCCACTACAGTACATACTTGAAACTAGTTCGAAAAAACTGTTCCCTATGAATTGAAAATGCACTGTGATGGCCTGAGTTCGTTTCGTAGGGAGACACGGAAGAGTACTGTATCTCTGTTCACGAACCGGATTGTACACTAACTCTCAGGTAAACAAAACTCAACGCATCACCTCAATCCATCTGTACTCCGTTGCAATGTAACTTCACTTCATTCTTAAGTTGTGTCGGATCCTAAGCTTGCTCATCATTAGACAGTGGATGCGGGATGACTTATCGTTGAATTTAGGTGCACATTTACTATATGTTACATTTTTTTTTCATTCAGACCATAGGCTCAACAGGTTTTAAACGTAAACAGATGACGTCAACATGCTACTGTACCTCCGTACAGTCAGAAGGAAAAGAAAAATAACGTACTGTAGTACATACCTTGCAAGGTTCAGCCCTCGTCATCATTGATGCAATTACCAGCGTTGCAGTAAACGACGATATATTCTCGTAAGTTGTCGAAGCTGAATCGTCTTCGCCTATCGCTTAAACAGTTTTTGTATCGAGAGAATTTCCGAAGAAAAACTCTAAAATGGGGATCACTCAATTTCTTTAGAGGAATATTTGTACTGAGCATCATGTTGCACGTGTCGTTAGACCCACACAACTAAATGATGATGATGATGATGATGATGATGATGATGATGATGAGGAGGATGTAGTAGATGGTTCCTCAGGTTTCATTTCAACGCATTTCCTGTGCGATGTACTGTTGCAACTTTCTCTATAGCCTGAGTTCTGGTTTTTATTTCAATTTTACATACATTACACACGATATTGTCTTCGTTAATACATAAAATGTCACTTTCATACTTCTTAATTGCATTTCGTATCTCTGAGCGAATTTACCGTTTTGCCATTATGAATGGATCAGCACAACACTAATAATAATAATAATAATAATAATAGTAATAATAATAGTAGTAATAATAATAATAATAATAATGATGATTTATTTAACCTGGCAGAGCTAAGGCCATACGGCCTTCTCTAACACTCAACCAGGAGTAAAACTGCGTTACAGAAAACACTACAAATTTACAAAGTACACTACAATTTTACACACAAAACTGAATAAAATAATAATAATGTAATGTAAACAACAACAAGTAAGTAGAAATCAGACATAATATATTACTTACAGAAAAAAAGGAAAAATCATAATGAAATGTGAACAGCAAGTCAAAATAAATGAGACATACAAAGTATAAAAAATAAGAGAATTATTTATAATAATAATAATAATAATATATTATTATTATTATATTACATTATATTATGTTATGTTATATTGTGTTATATTATATTACATTATATTATATTATATTATTACTATTCAACGCGTACTAAATACTTGAGCATGATAACACAACTGCACACATTGCGTTTCAATGTTACTGTGATCGGACTGAGGTTCCTTCGTTTTGTACGCTGCTGTACTCGCCAGGTACACAAAAGACGGACGGCACGGCACGTGCCATATACTCTGATACGAAACAACTTCAGTTTTCCTCAAGTCATCCCGCATCCACTGTCTACTCATCATGTATTTTGAAACATTCATCAGTGATAAACTGTTGAACACTCGGTATAAGAAGATTAATACACATTTCTACATATTTTATCAGACAGTCTCTAAGTAGTATAAAAGTATGGTAAACTTTGTTACATTTCTCAAAGTCTGTGTAAAACAACGAACATTTCTTGAGGAAGATAAATGATTAAATACAGGCGAAAACCATAAGATGTACTGATGTCATAATAGCTATATATAATTTTAATGAATTTTCTGAATTATGTATTCTTTTTTAATAACATTTCCGTTTCTTCTATAGCAGGAAAATTAAAGCTTCGTTTGAAATGAGAGGAATTACTCTGTTTATCCAACGAATTCAACGGCCTAATCCTCGGGATGCCCACGACAGAGACTATTTCACTTTGAAAGAAGCTAGAAAGTTATTCCCAAGAACAAATTTGTCTAAGAAAGAAGAAAAAGTTTCTTTTAAAATTAGTCTTACATATTGAAAGTTTGGTCATTTACTCAGATGGTGAAAGGAACGAAGATTTTATGCAAAGGAACCAATTATAAGAGACATCTCTACAGAGATTTAGTAACTTCGCAGTAAAATAGCATCTTCAATTAGTTTTTTTTTTTTACATAGGAAACTCTGTTTGAATTCTCCTTATTAGTGAGATATTCAATCTCCCCAAACACACAAACAGTCACTGATTCATTCAAAGGATTTATTTCATTTTGGTTGTTTGCGAGAGAGATTGAAATATGGATAGTGTTATTAATAGCAATTGTTTAAGAAATATATGTGAACACACAGTAAGTAAGTGATGGAAAGATTCCTGCACTGCATTAAGCACTGTGCAAAAAAAGAAACGGGGTACCCGTACGTCATATTTTATGCACGAAGAATCAGTTGTCAGCCGAGGCGATATCATAACACGTGAGGGTGGGTTAAGGATGAGCGAGTTGTTTCGATGGTGCAAAGGAAATGAAACGAATTACGTATATAATAAGTAGAGCCCGGATATTAGGCAAAATGCCTTTTTTAAACTGAGTATGTATGAAATACCTATTAGAGATAATAGTAATATACGTTACAAGAGCGGTATGTTGACGTTTTCATGTTCGAGGAAAAGATTGAAAAAGCGAAACGTAGTTGAGCGTTTTTAATTTCCGAGAACATGAAAACAAACATACCGCTCGTGTATCGTACATTATTTTGTGCGAAGATCGTTTATTACATACCTGAAAGACTAATTTCTAATTAGTTGCAATGAAATCTCCATGTTGGTTTCTGTTTAATGACGCCAACTTCGGAAAACCAAAATATCTTTCTTCAACACTGTTGCTATAAAATGTTTTCTGTGTTTACTATACTCCAGCAGGCTGTGATATACGTCTGTCTTTTTTTTCCCCCAGTCTATAAATGCGAACTTAAAACAAACGGTAAGGTTATGTAATGATTTATTTTTCATTTTAATATTTTAACAATATTATTTATATAACACATTGCAGTAATAACATCCGCATCTGGAATCTCGTTGATTTTTTCACGGCTTCCTTAATGTTACTTGTATCAGGAATGCAATAAGTTTCGTGGAGTAGTAGACTTTACTTAATTTTTGGAAACATTTAAAAACAATAATTAACATTGCAATTTAGGTGAAATTGCAGTGGTAAGTTTCCAATTTATAATTATTACTGCTATATGTTAAACGTCTCTAAAAATAATATGTTAAAAGCCTAAAGCAGTAAAATGAATGTCGCGCTTAAGCGGTAAGAAGAGGGAAATTGTTATGTGTGTTACGTTGGGAATACTGAATGTGGTATTTCACACTTACCGCGTATTGGTTCTGTGCGGAAAACAAGCAAATACGCACGATCTCGCACAAACACTTTTCCACACATTTGGGTACGATAGGCCCAATTTTTATTTTGCCTTTTTTGCCTATTTTAGCTACCGTTGCCTATTTGGAGGTTAAATGCCTTTTTTTTTTAGCCTTTTTGCGTCGTTATTGTACATTTTCTATATTTTGAATGCATTTAAAATAAACTGCACATAAATTATATCAAAAAACAAAAAAGAACGGTTGAACAAATCAAAAAAATATATATTCACCTCACACAAATATTTGCTGAGAATCTTATTCTTTAGCAATACATATGTTTCCAAGAGGTCGTAAACTTTTCTCCCTACCGATTCCATATTTTATGTCACTTAACACAGATGTTTGAACAGTATAACCCTCATTGCTCAGGTTACTTCGGGGTTTACCAGCGAAAGAAAGGGGATGAGGGAAGTATTAAAAGCAAGTCTCCAGGTCCCGTTACTGTTGTCGCTTGCACGCACAAGTCACGCGTACTTTGAAGTCTCTAATCGCTTCTCAGACCCCTCTTTTTGAGACAATACACGGTCGGTTTTTCCCGATCTCTGAAAGAAAGTATAGACAGTCCTTCTGAAATGACTTATTTTAAATTTACTCCAATCACTTCCACCATGAAAAACGTTCTGTCTGACAGGCGGCTCACTATGACAGTTGACAACTTAAAAA
Source organism: Periplaneta americana (assembly GCF_040183065.1). NCBI lineage: Eukaryota > Metazoa > Arthropoda > Insecta > Blattodea > Blattidae > Periplaneta > Periplaneta americana. Next base: position 151,028,661 of record NC_091122.1, read on the forward strand.
AGCATCTTGTTGTGACATGTAAACAAGGAAAGTGAGTACCGTATGGGATAGTTTATTAAGTATTTGTCTATTTTTATCTGTTACCATGAATAACAAATGCCTATTTCACTGCCTATTTTTACTATTTTAGTAGCTATATGCCTGCCTATTTTAACCAAAATAAATGCCTAAACATCCGGGCTCTAATAATAAGTAATTTTAATAGTTTAAACAATTATATTATTATAATGTAGGCATTTTTCTTTATTTTTAAATCTTTCAACTGGATTTAAATGATATCAATATACTTAAAAAGAACACAAAGTAAAGAAATGTTTCTTTGAAAAAGAAATAAATAAAAACAAATTTTTTCCTACAAGTATGGACCTACACATTAGGGTTAGAAATAACTTATTTCTATCCTAATTTATCATTCAGAAAGGCTTCACGATCCACTTCGATGACATTTCCATACCGAATAATATCGTAACTCATGTTTTTTAATTCCGCTATAAATCTCTAATGGAATTTCGATCGTTAAAGTAACGGTATTTCATCCCATTCCTTTTATTACATATTATTTAACTTTATCACCCGAACGTCGAGTAGAAGATAAATATATTACGTCTGGGGCATGAAATATCATTCGAGATATCGAGATCGAGATATACGAGTGATGGAACTTCGAGTTATAAAACAAATTTTACATAATAATTTAAACTTATCTCGAGATATCTAAAGTTCAAGATGAAGTTCACTATGGATGTTCGACTGCATGTAATGAATTTTAGAACATTCTTCTTAGATACGGATTTCAAGGTTTTATTTGTCGATTTATCCTACGTAATATACACCTTGTTTCAAAAAGAATGATAGGCTACAATTTTAAATAATTATATTTAATAATTGAATCAGAGTTTGGAAGTAAATCCCGAAAAGACAAAGTATATGATTATGTCTCGTGACGAGAATATTGTACGAAATAGAAATATAAAAATTGGAAATTTATCCTTTGAAGAGGTGGAAAAATTCAAATACTTGGGAGCATCAGTAACAAATATCAATGATACTCGAGAGAAAATTAAACACAGAATAAATATGGGAAATTCCTGTTATTATTCGGTTGAGAAGCTTTTATCATCCAATCTGTTGTCAAAAAATCTGAAAGTTAGAATTTATAAAACAATTATATTACCGGTTGTTCTTTATGGTTGTGAAACTTGGACTAACACTTTGAGAGAGGAACATAGGTTAAAGGTGTCTGAGAATAAGGTGCTTAGGAAAATATTTGGGGCTAAGAGGGATGAAGTTACAGGAGAATGCAGAAAGTTACACAACGCAGAACTGCACGCATTGTATTCTTCACCTGACTTAATTAGGAACATTAAATCCAGACGTTTGAGATGGGTAGGGCATGTAGCAGGTATGGGCGAATCCAGAAATGCATATAGAGTGTTAATTGGGAGGCCGGAGGGAAAAAGACCTTTGGGGAGACCGAGACGTAGATGGGAAGATAATATTAAAATGGATTTGAGGGAGGTGGGATATGATGATAGAGACTGGATTAATCTTGCTCAGGATAGGGACCGATGGCGGGCTTATGTGAGGGCGGCAATGAACCTCCGGGTTTCTTAAAAGCCAGTAAGTAAGTAATTATTATAATTATGGTTACATAACGAATTACAGACAATTGAGTAGGCCTGAGTTTCAGTCAACATAAGTTAATTATAAATGTTCTATTTGCCCTTCACCTGCTGCACAGACATCAAGGCGATAGCTGAATTCTTTCCAAACGCTCTGAGAGTGTCTTCTGTTACAAAATTTATTGCAACCCTGATTCTTTTTCTGAATTCATTCAAGTCAGCGGGTAATGGTGAAACATAAACACATTCTTTTACATATCCCCGTAAGAAAAAGTCACATGGTATGATGTCTGGAGATCTTGGGAGCCGAGAGTGTGATGTCAAATCTCGGAGTCCCGTGTGTCCAATCCAACGCTGAGGCAATTTTTTATTTTGAAACTGATGACCTTCGTTATGCCAATGAGGCGGTGCTCCAGCTTGCTGAAAAATGAATTCTTCAGAGTGCATTAGAAAATAAAGTTCGTGTGATTTTTGTGCAGTGAACCATTATTGTTTACTTTTTTAGACGTAAAATAAAAAATGGAGCAATATTGTTGGAAGGCGCTTGCCTGCCGGTCTGAAGCTGGCTCGGGCGCGGGTTCGATCCCCGCTTCGACTGATTACCTGGTTGGGTTTTTTCCGAGGTTTTCCCCAACCGTAAGGTGAATGCCAGGTAATCTATGACGAATCTTCGGCCTCATATCGCCAAATACCATCTTGCTATCACCAATCTCATTGACGTTAAATAAATAACCTAGTAGTTGATACAGCGTCGTTAAATAACCAACTAAAAGAATATTGTTGAATAAAATAGAAATTTACCATAATGTTCTATTAATGAGATTGAAAGTTTGTACTTGCTGCTCGTTTTATGTAAATATCAGTTGTCCTAGTCTGCCCCTGCATTAGAACAGAGCATCTGTTTTGTAACGGTATGTCTGTAACCGCATGAGCTGTAATGTGTACTTGTAAACCCCCTTCCCCACATCCAGTAACGTTGCCAAACGTCTAATATTGTAAACTTTAATAATTAGTTAAATATTGCAATTAGAAAAAATTATGAGGACATTTTTTCTTCCATATGACATGAATAATTATCAACAGTAATCTCACTAGACGTTTTGATTTATCTAGAGAAAATCAAAACTCGAGTGGGATTTAATTGACTATTACACGATTAGAAGAAAATATATAAAGATTAGAAGTAACGAAGTACTCCAATACAATAAAATATTAATTGACTTACGAAAATACAACTGTCTTCAAATGTATTATTGTACCATCTCAACATTACAAATATTACGCTAGATGCATGCTAGATGGCAGTAGTGAGCAATGCCTTCTCGTCGAGAAGTTCTCGATCTATACACGATGGCAATGTTACTAGTCAAGAAGGCTTTGTTGATTCAGTTTCGTTTTTATTATTAAAACAGTTGCATTCCACTTCAATTATCCGAATCCCAGTAATCAACGTCACTTGACAGATGATTTTCAATAAATCTTAATAATAAACAATCTCTGATACGTGACTATCCATAATATCATATAGCAGAAGCTATAACACAACCTAACTAATATAACTTACTGTACACAAGTGTTAGAAAAGTTTTAATTAACGACGATGACATAAAAAATAAACATGAATAATTTTAAAAGGAATAATTATTGAATGTACAATTTTCAAATTTGAATGTGGTTGGTGGTTCAATTGATGTTATATTGGACGTGTGCGTAATAGAAGTGGAATTTCGTTGATTTAGGCCTACATGGTGTATTCAACTTATTCAGGATTTCCGAATGGTGCTCTTCATTTATTTGTAAATAGGATTTCAGAAGATGCATAGGTATGATCAGTGATTTTTATTAATTCTTGTTCTTGAATGCCAATGCGAGTCATATTTGAAACTGCTGTGCATCGACTGTAATTATATATATATATATATATATATATATATATATATATATATATATATATATATAATTTTTTTTGACGTCCAGACCAGCGCAGTTTGAAATGTTGGCAAACAAAGAAACAAATGCTAGGGACGCGATAAAATTAAACAAATGCTAGGGACGCGATAAAATTAAACAAATGCTAGGGACGCGATAAAATTGTGCGATAAGCAGCCATGATTGGTTGAAATACGTTCTTTCGTACCGTTTTATTGGTCAAAAGTAGTATGACGTAGTAAGAGTGTAATAGTCAGTTAAAATATAGGCATTTATACCCAATACATCCTGTACAAATGGGATATACGAAACAAATTTTACCATTAGCACCAATGTCGACGAAATCTCATCAGTAAATATTACGTGCTGCTTTTAAATCCTGACTGAGCCCATGAATTAGACTTGTATTTAAGCTGACCCATTGAATCGTATTTGAGAGAATATGCACAATATATCTGCACCATTTATTTCACGCAGTATATCGAATGAGGATGAAGCGATTACAGTACACTGTTTTTCAGCTTTGTTACACTCCAAAAGCTCTATGTCCTACTGAATGACCGGGTCTGTTTTGAATACACAGGCGAGTTTAAAATCAATGTAGACGCCTTTCTCTGAAAGTAATGGATATGCACCGAGTGCTTCGAAGCGGAAATCCGCTTAGTAGTATCTTACCAGCACCCTTGGAATAATGGTCTTCCGTTCTGTCTTCATCAGGCTCTAACTGTTGTACGAAAAGAGAATTCTCCCTTCCGATGGGGTTGTAACAGTGCTCGACTGCCCCTTTGCCCGTACCCCAGCAGGCATCTTACACATTTTGCTTCAATTAACCTCATGGCTACAATTTGGTGTTCATGGGGGAGCCGGTATAATAGAAACCGTCTCGTTTTAAGGCCCTAAATTGAAATGCATTAGGAAGGCAATTAAGCTATTGTGCTAACCGTCCTGCTATACGGTGTTTCAAATCTCGTTCTTTACCATCTGAGTTTCCGTTTCAATTTCTTTTCTGGTAGTGAGAAATTGTGTCCATCAGGAGGATTATAGAACACCTGGTTGATTAACTGTAATATTTGTAACGGCCAAAACAAAAACAACAACAATAATAATAATAATAATAATAATAATAATAATAATAATAATAATAATAATACTTACTTACTTACTTACTTACTTACTTACTTACTTACTTACTTACTTACTTACTGGCGTTTAAGGAACCCGGAGGTTCATTGCCGCCCTCACATAAGCCCGCCATTGGTCCCTATCCTGAGCAAGATTAATCCATTCTCTATCATCATATCCCACCTCCCTTAAATCCATTTTCATATTATCTTCCCATCTACGTCTCGGCCTCCCCAAAGGTCTTTTTCCCTCCGGCCTCCCAACTAACACTCTGTATGCATTTCTGGATTCGCCCATACGTGCTACATGCCCTGCCCATCTCAAACGTCTGGATTTAATATTCCTAATTATGTCAGGTGAAGAATACAATGCGTGCAGTTCTGTGTTGTGTAACTTTCTCCATTCTCCTGTAACTTCATCCCTCTTAGCCCCAAATATTTTCCTGAGAACCTTATTCTCAAACACCGTTAACCTATGTTCCTCTCTCAAAGTGTTAGTCCGAGTTTCACAACCATAAAGAACAACCGGTAATATAACTGTTTTATAAATTCTTTCAGATTTTTTGACAGCAGACTGGATGATAAAAGCTTCTCAACCGAATAATAACAGGAATTTCCCATATTTATTCCATGTTTAATTTCCTCCCGAGTATCATTTATATTTGTTACTGTTGCTCCGAGATATTTGAATTTTTCCACCTCATCAAAGGATAAATTTCCAATTTTTATATTTCTATTTCGTACAATATTCTCGTCACGAGACATAATATTATACTTTGTCTTTTCAGGATTTACTTCCAAACATATCTCTTTACTTGCTTCCAGTAAAATCCCCGTGTTTTCCCTAATCGTTTGTGGATTTTCTTCTTCTTCTTCTTCTTTTTCTTCTTCTTCTTCTTCTTCTAATAATAATAATAATAATAATAATAATAATAATAATAATAATAATAATAATGGTTAGGGACCGTACTATGTCCCAAAAGACTATAAGATTAAGTATAAAGGCTAGTTCACAATAAATCGGGAACGGAAACGACAAGAGAACGAGAACGAGAACAGTAATATTGTTAAAATGTATTTAAATGTGAGCATTCACAATTAAATTTCACGCTCCCGTTCACGAGCTCCGGCAAGCTTCTCATTAATTGTGAATGCTCACATTTAAATACATTTATTTTAACAATATTTCCGTTCTCGTTCTCGTTGTAGTTTCCGTTCCTGGTTTATTGTGAACCAGCCTTAATTGAACTTTTTAACTGGACGACGCACGTGCATCTAGCAAACAAAGCACTTGACTGATGGCTTCCGCGACTGTTGTTTCGTAGGCCTAAAGTGGGATAGAACAAAATTTAGACCATTTTAACAAATACATCAATACAATAAATTTGATAATAACTAAAATAAGTAAGAACGTCACCTTACACCTAATATTTGTTTGCTAAATACTTATAGCCTATGCGTAACCACGGAAACATCCTTAAAATGACATTTAAATATCTTTAGAGTTATATGCGTTACCACGGAAACAACCTTACAATGACATTTAAATCTCAATACTTATATGCGTAACCACAGGAACAACCTTACAATGACATTTAAATATCATATTTATATGCATAACCGCGGAAATAACCTTACAATGTCATTTAAATCTCATTATACTTATATGAGTAACCACGAAAACAACCTTACAATGAAATTTAAATCTCATTAAATTTTTTCAATAAAACATTAACGAAGTATTAAATGTAATCGGTGACGAGAACACCAGTGACTAAAATGTAATCGATGACCCTATAAAAGTTAGTCAGTACTTCATCATTCTAGCACATGGGTGTCCAAACGCCTATAGAACCAGGAGAAATTGCATGTCAAGCATGCTCTGCTAAGGTCAATAACTTTCCATGTAAAATAGGAAAAACGACCTTAAAGAATATGCGCTGCGGGTTGCTTACGCCAGGGGTTACCTCGTACGAGTTACAATTGGACATCTATGTTCTAGCACATAATTTCTCAGAAAAGATGAAACATTATGCAAGGCTAGTTCAGCGGCAAGGGATATAATTCACATTCCAGAGAAGTACATTGAAAGACAACGGAACTAATAACATCAGAAAGTTGTGAAAACTACGTGAATATCTTACGTATTCCAATACGACTAATACTGCTTGGTATGCTGCCGCCCTTTCTTTGCTATTCAAGAAGCATTACACAAACCTGTTAAGCAGAGTACAATATTCATCTTCTATTAGAAACTTAGTTCGAATACTGAAGAGAGAAATGTCCAATGGAATTGGTAATGGGGTAGATAGCGGATCGGTTTCCCCTGGCCTTTGCAGTATTACGTGACCTAGCTCACGTACTAGCAGATATTACACAATTATCACGATCGTGCAATTATGTTTACCTTAGTTTCACATTGGAGACAATAAAGAAATATGAGTAGGAAGTGCGGAACTTGGTCCAGTTCATGTAGAATGAGTTTTCATATAGAGCTCAGTTATTATTGATTACCATTCTCTATCCTTCAGATATTATCGCTCATACAGGTTGTATCAGAAGTCAATGCACACACTTCGAGTAGCTGTTGACAAGGGTGAGGTAAACATTTTGTCAGATATGAGATTCATGACGCGTTGGTTCTGCTATGCAAAAGCTAAATCATCTGTAATACCGGGAAAGTTGTCATATTCGTATCTTACCGCAAATACACATGCAGTTAGGAGCTTCTCGAAATGTGTTTCTAAAGTAAATCACGAAGAACTAAAAGTGAATTGCTCATGCTGTCCATATAATTATAATTAATGATTGTATGAACAGCTACTTAGTAGAACGAAGCATGTGAAATCCAGGAAAAGAACAAGAATCGCTGGGAATACTTAGCGGCTAAATATAGACCTATGTTAACATTGAAAATTGAAGCATAAAAATATTAAGTTTTAACATTTTTACTTAATGTTTTTCCGCTGGAATATAGCTATGTAAATAACGGCTGTCTCTGGTAATTAGATTTGAAACAAATTATATATTACATACATAAGTGCATAAAAAAGAGCATCTTCTGCGGACCTCTGGAAAAAGAACTAAGAAAAAGACTAGTGAAGTGCTTTGTGTGGAGTGTGGTATTGTATGGGGAAGAAACATGGACATTACGACGAAATAAAGAGAAAAGAATAGAAGATTTTGAAATGTGGATATGAAGAAGAATGGAGCGTGTGAAGTGGATAGAAAAAATAAGAAATTTCACAATGCTATAATATTGTACAGTCACGGAAGAAAAAACTGGCCGATTTAGATTTTTAGATTTATTTATTTAACCTGGTAGAGATAAGGCCGTCAGGCCTTCTCTGCCCCTCTACCAGGGGATTACAACTATAACATGAACAATAAGATTACAATTAATATTAAATTTACAATTACAATTACAATAAAAATTAAAGTACGACAAGAATACCTGATTAATGAAAGCTAGACATTTTATCATAGAAGTTAAGAACAAAGAATATTTTTGTATTTACTAAATTACAAATTAAACCTACAATAACAAAATTCTATAGTGATGAAATTACCGGATATTGAGATATTTTGTGGTAGATTAAAAGAACTATTTACAAGAAACCATGTCTGAACAAGTCTCAATTACTGACCAAGTGCCTAGTAAGTTTGCGTTTGAATTGAATTTTATTTCGACAGTCCCTGATGCTAGCAGGTGACGAATTCCAAAGTCTTGGCAGGGCTATTGTGAAAGAGGATGAGTATGAGGAGGTGCGATGGGATGGTATTGTTAGTATTGTTTCATGGCGAGAGCGTGTGTTCAGATTGTGGTGGGAAGAAAGGTAAGTGAAGCGAGACGACAGGTACGAAGGAATAGAAGAGTTCAAGATTTCGAAGAGAAAGAGAAGTGAATGTAAATTTCTTTTCTTATCTATTTTAAGCCAACCTATTGCTTCCAGGGATGGGGTAATATGATCATATTTACGAACATTGCTTACAAAACGTACACACAAATTATGAGCACGTTGAAGTTTCATTTTGTTGTCGCTGGAAAGGTCAGTCAGTAAAATGTCAGCATAGTCAAAATGGGGAAATACAAGGGTCTGCACAAGGGACTTTTTTAAGCAAGAGGGAAGATGAACATTTATCCTTTTTAGCACATGAATAATAGAATATACTTTTCTGCAGGTTTCTGTGATTTGCATGTCCCAGTTGAGATTATTATCCATGTGAATGCCAAGATTTTTTACCGAAGAACTGAAAGGGATATGCACTGTACTTACTTTAACGGGGGAAATGTCGAGGTGCTTTACAGCGTCGGTTTGCCGTTTGTGTCCTAATATGATTGCTTGTGTCTTTCCAGGATTGATATTAAGATGGAATTTCTTTGTCCATGTCACAATCGAGTCAATGTCTTTGTTCAATTTATCTATAGCGTCATTTATTCGATCTAAGCGGGAAGAGATGTAGCATTGAAGGTCGTCAGCATACAAGTGATAGATACAATGCCTTACATGAGATGTAATATCACTGACATATATCGTGAACAACAATGGTCCGAGTACCGAACCCTGTGGTATACCTGATGTTATGTTAAACCAGGAAGAGCTTCGATTCCCGGATACAACACATTGTTGTCTTTCCCGTAAGTAGGATTCGAACCAACTCACAGCAGTCTCTGACAAATGCAGATTTCTCAATTTATGGGTGAGCAGGTCGAAATTTACAGAGTTGAAAGCTTTGCTAAGGTCAAGAAGTGTTAGTATTGTTACTTTATTAGAGTCGATTGCTTCACGAATGTCTTCTGTCACTTTAAGTAGAGCAGTGCTTGTGTTGTGTCCAGCTCTGAAACCTGACTGATACTCGTCGAATAGTTTGTGTTCGTTCATGTAGTTAGTAATTTGTCTGTGTACGATTCTTTCCAGTGCTTTTGATATGGCTGGCAGGATACTGATTGGTCTATAGTCGTTCGGGTCGGTGGGAACTTTGACTTTTGGAAGAGGAAGAACGAAAGCTTGCTTCCATATTTTAGGGAAAGTTGAAGTGATTAAGGAACTATTGAATATGTGTGCCGATGAGCAGCAAAACTCGTAATGTTACTTATGCCGGATTTGTTGTGATTATCATAGTAGAGAGTGTCTAAGAGGGATACTGCTTACTTCCCTTCGAAGTTGCTGGGTTAGGAGAGAAAGGTTTTCGGACTGTTTTCTGTACAGAGTGTCTGATAGGGGCACTATTGCCTTCCCCTCATAGCTGTTGCGCTACAAGAGACAGGCCTTCGGAACGGTTTTATTTACATCCTACAGTAGCCTATGCAGGGCCGGAGTTAGGTATAGCGCCGCCCCTAGGCAGTGCTAGATTTTGCCGACCCCATCTCCCACAAACAGTTTATGGGCAGCTATTATACAGGTGACGTTTAGTTAAAGTTATTTTTAAATGAAATGTTACAATTAAGAAAACAACAAATTACTGGAATCAAAATACATGCATCTCACTTCTGAATTATAAGGATTTCCTCCGGACTTTCTTCACAGAGAAAGCAATGATGGTATTATCAAAGTCTATCTGAAGAACCATATCAGACTCGATGCAAAGAAACATAATATTCAAACCTATTCATTGTCGAAACAAAATTGATTTTTGAAAGGCAGGCTCTGGTTTATTTTTAAGCATTGTTTTTGTTGGTGGTATAATTATTACGAGTATTTCTTACTTCGATAGGAGTATAAAGTAAATTGAAAAATAAACTCCAACTCTTTGCGGAATAAACCTTTCAAATCGAATTATATAGTGCACATGCTGGAAGTGATTAAATAGTATTGTTGACGATATAGGCTTTTATATTGTGAATGTAACTGAGAGTTGTGGTTACTATTCATAGCGATAAATAGCTAATAAACACTCATGCAATTTGATTTTCAACAATGCATTCTTTTTCATAAAAGTAGTTAAATTTAAGCTGTTTCATAGTATAATAACGTGATACCGGCATTACAGCAGCTATTATACCTATATAACTATGCAGCTGCACACTTTCCTTTCACTCTTGCCACGACCGCGGCAATGCGATAACAAAAGAATATCTGACCTCCACAATGTGTTCAAGAAGAAACTTCAGAAAATATTTACCAACAAGTGTTTTAAAAATAAATTTCACTGTAAAATTAAAATGAAAACGGAAGAGAAAGAGAGAGAGAAAATGCCGCCCCCCTGGAAATTGCCGCCCTAGCCAACTGCCTAGATTCCTTAGGTCTAAATCCGACATTGAGCCTATGTGTATAATTGCAACGTTTGTTGTGTTTTAGTCGACATACAGAAAATTGTTTTGCCATTGGTTTTGCCATTGCGGGTATGAGGAATGTTGTTAATGTTATTTTCATCCCCTCTGTTCGTCTCTCTTCACTCTAAATGCATACAATTTTTATGGTTTATGACTAGATACTGTATATTTCGTGTTCTTTCTAGAGTCCTAGGCACGTGACCCTTTCCAGCCCTACTAATAGACTTTGTCTATAAATAGCCACAACCACTTCGAAAATCATCATTAGTATTTCAGTTCGATAGATATGGACGTCAAAGCCACAGTAATTGTACTGATCGAGTAAGACGGATTTAGCGCGGCAGAGCTGAAGAACGCTATAGAGTTGCCACTAGAACAGCGTCCAGGTGGTGGGCGCACTATCAAAACCGAGGGTACATAACTCGTAAACCTGGTAGCGGAAGATCCAAGACATCAACACCACAACAAGATCTTATGTTAATAGAATATCCGAGGCGTTTTCATTTCATACTTCTAAAATGCTTGTGGCTGGCACGGAATTTCCTGCTTCCAACAGAACGGCTATGTAAAAGGCTCAATAGTGCCAGCGGTGAAGGAAGTTCTGACTGAAGACCGTCGAATTGATCGTGTCGCATTTTTCCAAATCCATTACAACTATCCGTGGAAAGAGGTCATCTTTTCGGACGACGTGTTTATAAACCACAGCACAGTGCCAGTGCAAGTATATTGACCGAAATAATCCAAGAGATTTGACCCTGAATTTGTAGTCCAAAGACAACGCAGTGTTTGTTTGTCCATGTCGGTGTGGTATGGATTTCTGGTTATGGTGGCGGTGCGCTATGGAAGATTCATGGGCATAAGAATGAGCATCAGTAGCCTACACCAATATGGTCCACTGAAAAATGTGATGCTACCTAGTGTTCGTGTGTTCAAGCCCGAAAAAAATAAAATTCCAACATGACTTGTCTTCGGTACACACATGCGTCGCCGTGCAGCGGTGATTCAACATCCACAGAGACGATGTGAGAGGTTCCATGGGTGTCAAAAAGTCCTGACTTAAATTCCATAGAAAATGTGTGTACGGAAGCGTAAAGCGGTGTTAATGTGTAACTACAGAGTCGGTGTCCTAGAATTGTGGAAACTCGTTGCAGATGTTTGGGATGATGTTGTATTGTGAGATAAATACAGTAGGCCTATATCCAAAGCCTTGTTATTTCTGTAAGAAGAATAGATGCAGTGATCAATCCCAATTGTTTATGGACAGGTTATTAAGTCCTGAAGAAAACTGTTGTATATCACTGAAGCTTCCTAGGTAGAAGAACATTTTAATTTGTGATGATCACATATCACCATCCTTCGCAAGTCTCTCGTGGCTCCGACTTAAAGAACGTAGAACTTTACACTCTTTGTCTTTACTCTTTCGAATTCTGCACACTTCAACACCAAATTACCTTTCGTCTCGTTTCTCTTATCTATACTCTAACCACGACGTAAATACCACATCACTTATCTGTGGCACGCTAAGTATACCTCTTCATAGAACATCTTGTTATTCATCATCTTTTACAATATCCACCTCGCGTCAATGGAATTCCTTGTCACAAAGTATTAGGGGCTGCAAGACAATAAACACCTTTAAGAACAGCTTAAAAGATAACCTTATTAGCATTTCACTCCAATCATACTGATTTAAACTATCACTGACTACATTGTTACTTTTTTCTTTAGACATCATCCTGATTGTGCTGTATTTTAATTGTCTCATAATAATCTCTTTCTATTACCTAATATTATTTGAAATATATTAACATTCTATGTATTTTAGTTTAATTCTGCTACACAGTTTATTTCAGTGTTTAATTAATAGTTCATAGTATTTTGTTGTTTAATTTGTAAATAACTTTTGTATACATGTAACTCTCATCTAAATCAAATTGTTGGATTCTTTGTAAGTTCATGCATATGTATATACACTTTTTGCTGGTTGAGTGGAAGAGAAGGCCTTACGGCCTTAACTCTGCCAGCTAAAATAAATCATTATTATTATTATTATTATTATTATTATTATTATTATTATTATTATTATAAAAAGAACATTATTTTACTTCAGGAATGTATATTTATCTTTTCTTTTTGTTTTAGAGCAAAAATAAACACTGTAGCTTTAAAAATAGAATAACTAAATAAGTTCTAGTAAACCACTCGAACCACTTATATAATCAAACGATTTCCTAAATTGTACAAAAATTATTTCTAACTAACAAATCTATTTATGTTTCTCTTCCCTCATTATTATCAATTGTTTACCGAAATTAATTTATATGTATTTATTTATTTCAATTTATCTGAATGTTTACTTACATAATTTGTACTGGATTACCTTATTTTATCTGACTGTTCACTTCTATATCATATTAGCACTGAGTTCGTATGTATTGTATCTATCTCAATTTTGTTTACTCTTCGTCGTCTATTTTGCCAGGAAGATATTAAAGTAAAAATAAACCATAAATAAATGAAGTATGCCTGTACAGTAAAGAGAGGCGAACAGAGGAGTTGATAATGAAATCAGTAACATTCCTCATACCCGCAATGGTAAAAACAATAATATAACAAATTTCTGTGTACCGACAAAAACACCAGAGTTTCAACCTTATAGAATATGAACAGAGACAGTACGAAAGCCTTTCTCTCCTAGCCCAGTAACGTCGAGGGGAAGTAAGCAGTATCCCTCTTAGACACTCTGTACTGTGATAATCACAACAAGACCGGCATAAGTAACCTTACGAGTTTTTCTGTTCATCGGCCAGTTTTTTCTTCCGTGACTGTACAACATACTATAAAATATGGACATTGCGATAGTTGTTTTCTTTACAGTTCGCCACGGTTTAATAAACTAGTGTGAGAAATGAAGTTTTGCCAATTTAAGGGTTAATGTCGTGTATTTTCTCATATCTTCTTCTGTCCCGAACTCTTCTCCCTTTCACCATTCCTTCCAGTTCTTCTTTCAGTGGGCAGCTTCTTCCCAGCCATTGACCCAACCAATTCCTTTTTCTCTTTCGGATTAGTTTCAGCATCATTCTTTCTTCATCCACTCTTTTCAACACAACTTCATTTCTTATTCAATTGTATTATGCTATATAATTTGAGACATAATGTTGTGTAAAATATAAAATTTAGGAAAAAATAGATCAGAGTAGATGTTGAATAAATCGCCATTTTCTGTAATTTGACGAAAAATGTATTCATTCAATCTGTAGTAAAATGCTTGTTTCATGTATAGGGTTATTGGAAAGCCACGAAAGATTTGAAAGTCATTTTACTTTGGTAATAAATAAGTTTATAAAAATAAAAATTCAGTTTTGTTCATAAAAGACTGGAATTTATTTCGTATGGACTAGTTTATGCTAAAGTGTAACACTGTTCAGTAGCTCATCTGCTGTGGTATGTCACACTGAATGTTTCGTATTCTGAATTTTGTCTATTTTCCTGGACTTCTTGTAAAATCATGACAAGATTCACATCGTTTTCTACGAACTTCGATCTACAAAATGTTCATCTGCCACAAAACCGATTTTTTCAAAATTGTTTACTGTTAACTGACAGAAGGTGTAATTTTTTGCCAGAAAATATAGAAAAGTTACTTGTGTTGTATTGTAACGAATGTTGAACCTAGCGAATGTAAGAAGTTTTTTTTGTTCTCTTCAGAGTAAAAAATTGAGTTACTAGTTCTTGCATTCAGGTAAGGATATGATTATTCTATTACACTTTTACTACGTCAAACTATTTTTGACCAATAAAACGGTACGAAAAGACGTCTTTCAACCAATCATGGCTGCTTATCGCACAATTTTATCACTTCTCTAGCGTTAGTTTATTTTTATCACTTCCCTAGCATTTGTTTTTTATCACTTCTGCAGCATTTGTTTGTTTACCAACATTTCAAACTGCAAATTCTTTACGGTACTATAAAATATGCTTTGTGGTCGTCATTTGTTTCCCGCGTAAATAGTCGACCGAAAATGGCGGCTTCTTTCAAACGGTTTGGTGAAGGTAACATTAGTGAAATATAATTTTAGTAAGTAAATTAATATCTGTTTTATTGTATTAGAGTACTTTATTTCTTCTAATATTTATATACTTTCTTCTGTTTTCATCACCTCCCTATCATTTGTTTCTTTGCTTGCCAACATTTCAAACTGCAAATTCTTTACGGTACTATAAAACATGCTTTACGATCGTCATTTGTTTACCGTATAGACAGTCAACTGAAAATGGCGGCTCCGTTCAATCGTTTTGGTGAAGCTAACATTAGTGAAATAGAATTTCAGTAAGTCAATATTTTATTGTATTAGAGTACTTTATTTCTTTTAATATTTATATACTTTCTTCTAATTATGGACGTCAATTAAATTCCACTCGAGTTTTGATTTTCTCTCGGTTAATCAAAATCTCAGGTGAGATTACTGTTGGTAAACTTTTTAATTATGCATATTTATTACATTTAATATGGTACATATTAAATATAGACAAAACTATTAATCTTTAACAAATTAGTGGTTTTTTACACAATGTTAATTGTTCATTTTGTTTCTGATTTTAAGGCCACGGATCATTGGCACAAAAAGTTTGATTACAACCCGACTGTACATGTTCGTTTTGAGGCTTATTTTGTAAGCAATGATGTGAACCTGCTCCATATGGTTCGAGAACGAATATAGCATTGAAATATTAATTTAATATTTTCATAAATTTCCAAAATAAATTTCATATTTTGATAACGTCGTCTTCATATTGTGCCGGTCTCTAGTGATGACAAACTGGATTAATCTCGACTGTACAGACAGCCTTTTCTGTAGTAGCACAGCTTGTGGCATATCGTGGCTGTTGCTAATAATATGAGCATCTACACTGCAGGAAATTCTGTAACAAGAAACTGTGGTAATTTGTTTTTTCATCCACATTTCCTAACAAGTATGGACGATGCGTGGAAGTAAGTGGGATTTGAAGATAATGGTTATGGTCTGTTGAGGAAGAAAACGGTTGAATCTTTTCTTTAAGTTCGTGCGAATGGCCTGAAACTTGGCAATTCCCACAACAGGAGAAGAAATTGCCATGGCGTGTGTTAAAGTGGATAGGTGTAATAAATTTATTCAGATTAATTTTTCTTTTATTTCGATACAAAATAATGTTCTTCATAATCTTCTCCCCACGCAATGAATCTCTCAATATTGCCGGCTCTCTCAGTTCTTTTCACATTGATTGAGTTCTTCCGTCTTACCTTTTCACTTTTTCGGGGAACCGCGATGAAACAAAAAATGGCAGAAATTCGAACGCTTACTGTAACAACACTGTAAGCCACACGGAATGCTAATGTTATTAGTAGTTACGTCATGTTTATTGTCACCACGCCCAGTGATGCCACTTTTCCTCGCTACGGATATGAGGACGCCGAATTTGTCTATAAAATTAGCCGTGCTGCAATGCCTCTTTCAGTAATATCACAGTCGAGTATATACAGGGTGCGTCAGAAAGAACGGATGGATTTCACATGGCAAGAAAATCGTAAAGATTCATCAAATCGAAAATGTATTGTTATCAACATATTCACCAATACATGCAGTTTATTTATGGAAAACAACATTATCCATATGATGTCCTTGGCTTTCAATACAGGCATCGAGGCGTTTTCTGATGTTCGCCATCACTTTCACAGTCATAGCTGGTGCAATTGCCACGATTTCTTCACGAATCGCTATCTTCAGTTCGTCCAGTGTATGTGATCGATGTTTACAAACTTACGCCTTCAAATGGTCCCAAAGAAAGAAGTCGCAGGGCGCGAGATCTTACCGTAGCCTCGGACAATCTCAGTGCAATAGAATTTCGTCCAGGTGATTTCTTCTTTAATGTTGAACCTGTGATACGAAATGAAGCCACCCACCGCAAAATTGTATTCCGAGTTGGAATCCTAGCGTGACATCCGATGTCGAAATGAGTCCTGAGTGGCGATCACAGACTCTTCATTTTTCAAAAATGTCTCTACGATGAAAGCACGTTGTACACCAGACCAACACCATATTCTCAACTGAAACTGCATTCTATGACTGACCCAACAGCCGTGGTCCCCCTCACTATATCTCTCTCCTCGTTGCGTATCGATAGTTTGAAATCCATCCGTTCTTTCTGACGCACCCTTTACAATCACGAAGCTCAATACGTAGTAAATATACATCCATAGATAGTTGCTAACCACTAGGATCGCTAATATCGCTTCATTGCAGACAATGCGAAATAGTACCTG
Source organism: Periplaneta americana (assembly GCF_040183065.1). Lineage (NCBI taxonomy): Eukaryota > Metazoa > Arthropoda > Insecta > Blattodea > Blattidae > Periplaneta > Periplaneta americana. The sequence goes on from NC_091122.1 coordinate 151,045,908, forward strand.
CACAGTCGATTGTTTCTAGTACCCTCATAAACTCAAGCTTCGTGTCTGTATATACTAGACCAGGCCTGCAGAACTCGTAAGAAGGGGAAATATGACGTCAGCCCCACTCCACTTCTATTGGGGATGATCGACTTCCGCGTAGAGTTATTTACCTTGTCTTGTCGTCAAAGGTCCATCAGTGGTGGCATGTAATTTTCAAAAAGGGTTGTAATAAATTCAATGTTTTTATAATGCGTTATCTCGTTTCAAGTTTTACAATTATGCTAGATTTCCTGACGGTAGTTTCTTTGAGATTTTTTTGCACCTAACCTGTTTTAGATTTTCGAAAACTTTCCTCCTTTTTTCACCTACGGAAACATAAATTTATAGCATTTAAGTAATGAACCTTGAAAGTCACTATTAATTTCAATTCAAAATGAACACAACGAGTGACGTCCTTAATTTTACAGTATATAAATAAATAATAATCAATATACAGTTCGTAATAATGAACTTACCCGAAAGTTTGTGCATTCCATAATTCTTAATATGGACTTTGTTGAAATGTAGTTTAATATTGAAATGACGAGTGGAAATAAATTGGATGGGACACGTAAACAAGCAATTCTTTCGTCTTCAACAACAAAATATTCATATTACTATTTCCTTTGGAAGTAGTATTCCTTCACGGGTTTAGATTTTGCCATATTCCAGTTTTTTTTAAACTGCAACACGCGTATTATTTGTTTGTTTACTTATTTACTTAATTATTTAGGCCTACTTATTTACTTAATTATTTATTTATATATTTATTTACTTCTTTACTTATTTATTCATTTATTTACTTATTTATTTACTTACTTACTTTCTTACTTATTTACTTATGTATATATATATATATATATATATATATATATATATATATATATATATATACATTTATTGGCTGGAGTGCGTTACAATGTTGAATGACAGCATTGACATCCGGTCATATAACTATCACTTATCAACGTACAATTTATTTATCGTCCTATTATTAGTAAAACCAGTTAAGACCAGTAATACAAGTTTTGTAAAAACAGGAATTAAAACTTTATTAATGCACGAAAAATCATAATAAATTCTTCAAATAAAGTAATTGGTTTTTTGCCTGCAAGCAACATTTCGGACTTATTTCATTTTAGTAGAATACAGAGCACGGAAAGACATGTCAGGGACTGTACTTAATTTATTTTACACAAAAAGTGGATTTAATCGGCTTTACTAGTAATAGGACGATACACATATGTAGACCTTTTTACATTATTAGCACACATACATTTTAAAATTTATTTTACATGTCTTTTAATTTATTTATTTCCCTCATTCATTTTTCTCTTACTTTCTAAAGGTATGTTCGTAAGGATTTTATTATCTGTTCATTTGTAAATTGTTGATAGCGTATTGTATACCTGCCGCCGCGAGAATGAATGTTAATGCAGCCGAGCGTAACTAGAACGTTATGACCGCGCTGGTAGAAAAGGTGGTTGGGTTAAGAAAGGGGAGTATAGCAGTGCTCTCAGGAGCTACAGTTCTGCAGGCCTGTACTAGACTGTGGAAATATCTCAGTAACGAGAGCAGCTACACCTATTTTATTTGTAGTCAGAGTTATGCAATGTTGTAGTCATTCAGAAACGTAAATAAACTTCGGTTGAACTATAGTGAAATATGTGTTTCAGCTGTGACTAATTTCGAAATGTCGTTTCATATGAAGAGCAAATATAGATATTGCATGCCCTTCATTGGTTACTTCTGTTGTCATAGGTCCTTGCTCTGCATTTGTAGAATAAAACATTCAGACCAACACAACTTTAGTTCAATCCGATACACCGCAGTTTTTTTTTCACTTTTACATGGAAATATGAGAAGATGGGACATTTTTTTTCAAAATAAAATTTACGCGTTTCGCAACAATTCAATTTTTTTTAGGATGCAAAGATTAATATTACCGGTATTAATTGCAATTAATTTTCTTCAACCATTACTTAAAGAACAGTCATTAAGGTTACTTTCAGCCGATTGTAACTTCATTTCACTGTAATTCTGAGTTGCGTTTCATACCTCTTAGGCTACAACCGGCATAAAAGTTTCACGTTAAAAAGGAAAATAAATCATAATCATCGTCATAATTACTACAAAGTTTAGGCACACTTAGCCTTCTTTCGTCTTTAATATTTGACTTCATATCTGGTTTCTTCATCTTTATCAAAGATCATATTTTGAAAAAAAAAAAAAAATTGCCCCAAATAATTATTTGGAATTTTTACGTAAATTTCGTGGCCTAGGCCGCTAAAATCGTCATGACAACCCTTAGCGAAGTTTTAAGCAAAATCAACGTAGCGCTGTCTAAATTCATATTCGTACATAGCTTATACGAGATTCGGATCCAGACGGCAGTGACAATCGTCATACCAATTTTAACAGGGTTTTGAACAAAATACTTAATCATATAGGCCTAATAACAATTGAATGGTTCATAGCCATAGTGGGCCAAGCGCCATTTATTAAAAACGGAGAAAGCAAGGGTTAAAGTTAAGTGAATACCATAGTTTAATGAAGATTGACATATCATTTAGTTTTAATGTGTATACTTTATATTATTTGCTATATGTTTCCATTGAATTATGGTAATAACTTTATTTTAACCCTTGTTTTCTACGGTTTTAGTAAATGGCGCTTGGCCCACTATGGTTCTGAGCCCTTCAATTAAGATAGCCGCCCACTTACCGGAAACAATTCGTTCGTGGCGTTTGGATTTTTATTAAGGCTGGTTCACAATAAACCGGAAACGAGAATCGGAACGAAAACGAAAACGGTAAAATTGTTAAAATGTGTACATTTAAATATGAGCATTCACAGTCAACGAAAAGCTTGCCGGAGCCCGGGATCGGGAACGGAGTGTTGGCCAAGTTTCAACTTCGGCGTTCACGTTTCCGATCACAGTCCACTAGGTTCATTCTATTGCCATCTAAAAGCTATTTTGTCGTCGTATATTTTGTAGCAAGAAGACCGTGACATAACCTATGCATTATTTTGTTCTGTGCTTTGCATCATGGAGCAAGTTTTATTTGATGAGATTCTAATATTGAGTGTTGAGGAAAATCCTCACGTTTACGATAAGCGGCGCGCCTCCTATAAAGATGAGAAAATGAAGGAAGATACGTGGCTTTCAATAGCTGCATCTTTGAACACCGATCGTAAGTGAATCATATTTTATTACTGTATTGGCTGTATTACACACTACATATTCATGCTTCAATTCAATAACTACTGTTGTGTTCATTTTTGTTCTATTACAAATGTTTCTTCTCTAATTATTTTACGTTATGGTAGACTTAAAATAGGTTGTGATAATAAAGATGCATGGGCATATTTATAGTACCCTACCTAATGAAATGTTTCAGTTGAAATTTCGAAGTTGGTTAACCTGTGTTTATGTTGGCTGCCTTGTACTCATGAAAGAACGCCATTGGTCAATTATACACAAATAACATCAGAATGCGTAATATCGACTTTACATATCGTAATTGACATGCATATCGATATGCATAATCGTCTACGTTTTCGGTTTATTGTGAATCAAAAATTTTCATATTCGCGTCCTCTGCTTCTCGTTTTCATTCTGGTTCTCGTTCCCGATTTATTGTGAACCAGCCTTTATAGTATCGCTCACTTGTCCGCATTTCCGAATTTCATCAAATAATGTTGCAGTTTACCGCTAAAGCGCATTATTTCATTGTAGTGTTCTGAACTGAACCTGGAATAGAATGAATAGCTCTGTAACTTAAATAAACTATGAAAGACATACCTGTTAATTTAGTTATTTTTTCAATCTTATCCCATAACTTCTTTCTCTATATTACATTGCTATAATTCTAATTTCATAAATTATAAAGCTCTTCATACCATTGGACTTAATAATATAAACTTGTCGTCATCCATTTCATTATACCTTCAATATTTCCGCGACTGGAGGCCTTGCAATCGATATATTTTCCATGGCATTTCTTATTTCGATCTTGGCCCGTACGGAAATCCGTTTAGTATTCTTTGGCCAGACGTCTGGACGGAATCCGGTCATGCCGACAGAGGCGATACGGCCAAGTGGGCGATGCTCCATTTAAAATAATGCAAAGAATAAAAATCAGAACGCGCCGTACGGAGCCATTTCAGTAAGTGAGCATCTACCTATAAAAGCCATCATTGTTTCATTATGTTTATTAGAAACTGTACCAGTGCTTTAAACAAAACAGTTAATCAAATAACAACAATTAATATAACCCAACTTTCGATGTTTCTGACTCGGATTGAAATTTTCACAAAACTAGACAATGGCTATTGCATAGGCTACGTACGAATACGGACATAGACGACGGTGCATATTCTGAGAGCTTCTTTCTAAACAATAATAGATATGAACTGTTAAAATCTTCACAGTTATGGTATTCTAGCCTGTATACTTACTTACTTACTGGCTTTTTAAGGAACCCGGAGGTTCATTGCCGCCCTCACGTAAGCCCGCCATCGGTCCCTATCCTGAGCAACATTAATCCAGTCTCTACCATCATATCCCACCTCCCTCAAATACATTTTAATATTATCTTCACATCTACGTCTCGGCCTCCTCAAAGGTCTTTTTCCCTCCGGCCTCCCCAAAGGTCTTTTTCTCTCCGGCCTCCCAACTAACGCTCTATATACATTTCTGGATTCGCCCATACGTGCAATATGCCCTACCCATCTCAAACGTCTGGATTTATTGTTCCTAATTATGTCAGGTGAAGAATACAATGCGTGTAGTTCTGTGTTGTGTAACTTTCTCCATTCTCCTGTACCTTCATCCCTCTTAGCCCCAAACATTTTCTTAAGCACCTTATTCTCAAACACTCTTAACCTATGTTTCTATATATATATATATATATATATATATATATATATTAATTAATGTACCGAAGTACATATGATATTTCCATGCAGAAATTCTGCGTCATCATACGATGAAAGAGTAATGGAACGGAGAAAAATTCTCTCCGGCGCCGGGATTTGAACCCGGGTTTTCATCTCTACGTGGTGATTCTTTATCCACTAAGCCACACCGGATACCCACCCCGGCGTTGGACAGAATCGTCTCAGATTAAGTTCCAACTCTTGGTTTCCCTCTAGTGGCCGTCCTCTGCACTATGTCATAGATGTCTATGAACGTAGGACTGAAGTCCGTTCCATTACTCTTTCATCCTATGTTCGTCTCTCAAAGTGAGAGTCCAAGTTTCACAACCATAAAGAACAACCGGTAATATAACTGTTTTATAAATTCTAACTTTCAGATTTTTTGACAGCAGACTGGATAATAAAAGCTTCTCAACCGAATAATAACAGGCATTTCCCATATTTATTCTGTGTTTAATTTCCTCCCTAGCATCATTTATATTTGTTAGTGTTGCTCCAAGATATTTGAACTTCTCTTCTCTTCGAAAGATAAATTTCCAATTTTTATATTTCCATTTCGTACAATATTCTCGTCACGAGAGATTAAAATAAATAATCATTAAATAACCACAGTAATAAATTTAGTATTTGTAAATGAGATCGGGATTCATGGTTGTTGACCGTATGTCCTACTAGCGTATAATGTTGAATAATTTTCCTGAAAAGGGCAGTACTAATAATGCTGGTGAAATAAAAATGTTTGAAGATAAATGATCTTCAAGCCATTATTTTGTATGAATCATACCAGTTACAATAGTTACGACAAAAAACAAAAGATTGTCCGTTGTCCGTGGAGTAGATAATTCAAGAGGGCAACAAACGTTCCGTACCTCCTAGTAAATTTAATTCTTTATCAGGGTGTAATTAAGAGTGGATAATGATAGGCACTGTCGCTTGACCGCGCTGTTCTATCAAGATGCTTTCCAAATGTCATGGGTTAAGGTGGAGGGCACAAGTTCCAAGAAACGGCGCCAACGCAATTTTGCCTTGTTATTTCCTGTAATTGTATGCTTCATGATTTATTAACATTCCCGTGTGTCATATCGTCTCTTGCACGGCATGTCCATTTCTCTGGGAATACGAATTCTTTTTATTATGAGATCGCGTGCAAGTAATCCATGTGTGAGATCTGGACAAATATTCAACAAATATGACGTTTTAAGACTACCTTTGCTTGTACGAATGTTGCAGCTACTACACATGTGGATGAAAGTTGAGAGGAATAGTAATATGCGTTACAATAGCGGTATGTTGAAGTTTTCATGTTCGAGGAAAAGTTTGAAAAAGCGAAACGTAGTTGACCTTTTTTAATTTCCGAGAATTGAAAGAAAACATACCGCTCGTGTATCGTACATTATTTTGCATGAAGATCTTTTATTACATACCTGAAAGAGGAATTTCTAATTAGTTGCAATGAAATCTCCATTTTGGTTTCTGTTCAATGACGGCAAATTTGCAAAACAAAAATATCTATCTTCAACATTGATGCTTTAAAATGTTTTCTGTGTTTACTATACTCCAGCAGGCCGTGATATACGTCTGTCTTTTTTTCCCCCCAGTCTATGGAATATTGTTGATTTTTTCACGGCTTCCTTAATGTTATTTGCATCACGAATGCAGTAACTTTAGTGGAGTTGTAGAGTTTACTTAATTTTTGTAAATATTTAAAAACAATAATTAACAGTGCAATCTATATATATAATTTGAACTGGTAATGGAAATTACGGGAAAACGGCTGAACGGATTTTAATAAATAACCCCTCATTTTGAAGCTGGAACCCAAATTTTTTCGGAAAAGTAGTAGTTTTCAGTGAAATGTCACTTTTCCTACATCATTTTCGTATTTTTCAAAATCCATCTGTCGTCATTTTTGAGAAATACATAGGCCTAATCACGGCCGACTTGATACTAGCTTCCTTGTACAGCCTAATGAGTTCTCAGAATACAACAAAACACAAGCACACTACAATAAACAATATCACACGAAGGCTACGACCTGCAGAATTGCTGACATGTTTAGAGTTGAGATGGCTCAGATTCTCTGACATCATAATTCCATTATGTCGATCTTCATTTGTGTAACTTTTTCAGAACGTTTCTGTAATATTGGTTATTAAAAACTTCATGACTTATTAAAACGAATTTACAGGTCAGATTCTCTGGTGTGTAATTTTCTGAGTAGAGCTGTCTGTGCGTTGGATATTAAAAACTACAAAATTTAGGAATGTTTGATGACATTATTGCTGTTAAAAATGAAATATTATTATAGTGAATGCCATGACGTGCCATGATGTGAGTGAAACATTTTGGGTTTATATAAGTAAGAGAATTTTTGAAGTTACTGTAGATCTTCATTTCTGTAATATTTACTGAGTGACGGCTATATAGTAGTCTGTACAAAACTTACATAAGATAACAATTTTGTTATAAAAAATGAAATATTTTTATAGTTATTAATGAAGTGGTATGGGTCTTTTCGATGTTATATTTAATGGTGGTGTAGTGTAGATATTTAAAGCTGAAAGTTAGAATTTATAAAACAGTTATGCTATTGGTTGTTCTTTATGGTTGTGAAACTTGGACTCTCACTTTGAGAGAGGAAGAGAGATTAAGGGTGTTCGAAAATAGGATGCTTAGTAAAATATTTGGGGCTAAGAGGAATGAAGTTATAGGAGAACAGAGAACTGCACGCATTGTATTCTTCACCTAACATAATTAGGAACATTAAATCCAGATGTTTGAGATGGCAGCGCATGTAGCACATATGGGTTAATCTAGAAATGCATATAGAGTGTTACTTGGAAGACCTGAAGGGAAAAGACCTTAAGGGAGGCAGACGTAAATGGGAGGATAATATTAAAATGAATTTGAGAGAGGTGAGATATTATGGTAGAGACTGGATTAATCTTGCTCGGGATAGGTACCGATAGTGGGCTTATATATGAGGGCAGCAATGAACCTCCATTTGTAAGTAAGTGATATAGATATTTATATGTGTGATTCTCTTCAGTATTGTCTGGAGGATGCACAAAAATTATAATGCCTAAGGGAAGACCAAAGATATTACTTACTGATGAAATAAGAGGCCTACAAAATGTTGTAGTGTCCCGATCACTTTAGCAAGATACTTGGCAGGATAAAATGATTCTACCCTCTACATTTCGAGGTAGTTCACGAAACATGCAGCAGCTATACAAGACGCTATGTCTGTTGTTGGAAAGCATGGCAAATCTGATATTTTTATTACTCTAACCTACAATCCTCAATGACCTATTGCTTCACTCCCACATGAAAAACCGACTGATCGTCCTGACATTGTTACTTGCGTTTTCGCATTGAAATTCAAGAACTGGAGATGTATAGGTTCAATAAAAAGTATTTAGCATGAAGAAAACCATTCAGAGGGATATGTTTATTATGGAAGCAAATAACTTCCAAAATGTCTGGTATTCTTCATTGGAAATAAATTTGAAAAATTTTAATTTGAACTTCTACTGTAATGAACTTAGTTTGCAGCATTTGCTGCACAAGCCACTAGTTTAGGTAAAATTGCAGTGGTAAGTTTCCAATTTATAATTATTACTATATTGAACGTTTCTAAAAATAATACGTTAAAAGCCTAAAGCAGTAAAATCAATATGTCACTTAAGCGGTAAGAAGAGGGAAATTGTTATGTGTGTTAGGTTGGGAATACTGAATGTGAAATTTTAGACTTTCCGCGGATTGGTTTTGTGCGGAAACCAAGCAAATACGCACGATCTCGCACAAAATATGTATGTATTAAACTGTACTCTCTAAAGCAGGAGTTCTCAACCTTTTGAAGATTGTGAGCACCGTCCACATGCAATGCTAAATGAGCGAGCACCATGAAATCGATTAGGTTTAATAGGCCTATGTTTACTTACGGTTTTTAAGGAACCCGGAGGTTCATTGCCGCTCTCACACGCCCTCCATCGGTCCCTATCTTGAGCAAGATTAATCCAGTCTCTACAATCATATCCCACCTCCCTCAAATCTATTTTTATATTACCCTCCCATCTACGTCTCGGCCTCCCAACTAACACTTTATGTGCATTTCTGGATTCGTCCATACGTGCTACATGCTTAATAGGCCTATATGAATATATACATAAAATGAATAAATAAACAAAGAAATACATTTTTGAATCGCTCACCAGAATAATAATATCCTTGAAATTGAATGTTACTCAGAATTTCGGTGATGCCCAAAGAGAAATCGCTTATAGCTACACATAAACAGTCCTCCAGATGTGAATTAGTTAATCGTGGTCAGAGTGCTGCATTGGAGTTAAATCGCTCGCTTGAACTCTGTCGAATGTCGCACGCTCGAGCGAGATAAGATCAGTCGTGATACGCTCGTAATAAATAGAAGCACAGTACAAGGTCATCTCACCGACATGTCTTATTTTGTATGGAAGGCGACAGATAACATACACACATGTTTTGCTCACACGGTAAAAATAAGGCTTTATTTTCTGCGTTTATGACAAACGTTTAATGGAACGTACCAAAACAGTAACATGAAGTTATAAATAAAATAGTATGAAAAACTTAGATATACAGTTATTATTGCTAATTAATAATTATTCAATATTTGATTTACCACATATATAATATGATAGGTCCATACATAGCGTTCCGCCTATATACTGCGACAATGTAGAAAAGTTTTACAAAATATTATTGATATAGCAGTAGATTAATAACAATATTAGTACAGAGATAACGTCACAGAAAATATAAGAAAACGAATAATCATGCAGCACAACTGTTACAGACGCAAAGATTGATACATTAATTATTATTATTATTATTATTGTTATTGTTATTATTATTATTATTATTATTACTACTACTACTAGAAAACTTGATACAGTTCTTTCATTATCGTGATTGTGTTCTCCGTTTATAATAATTACATTTACATCTAATAACATCTATCAGATATGGCAAAAACAAAGTCGCTCCTGTGTGGAGGGGGAAAAAAAAGTATTTACCTACAACATTTATATTACATTTTAAAGCAAGTTTTGTAGTTGTACCAGAGCGTTTAGAATAGAAAGTGTGGTAACTCGGCAAGGGTCTAATGGGACTTTTAAACCCCCTAGTGTCGCCAAGGCAACTGAGCGAAACATTGGCGTGGCGACCGTTCTAAGACTGCAGTTTTCCTCTTAATACTGTGGACAGAGCAGGTAGAACTCGTTCTGCTATGGAATTAAAGAGATATTTCTTGTGGTGTTCGGGTGATTTTGATTTTTGTTGTGTCGTTTATGTGAGAGAGTAGTAATAAGCCTAATTGTTTTGTTCTTGATGTAAATCCGATCATATAATCTGTAAGGAAGAGACGTTTCTTTTGTCTACCCAAAGCCTAGACTATTTTTCAGAACTGGTGTAGAGCAATTCCACGAAGACAGAAAACTGTATGTTCGTTATTATATCTGTAATATCCATTTTTCTGAGGTTTTTGATTGTAAGAGCCGATAAATTTATTATTGTCGGTAAAGAGGCAGGACTTCCACACAAGAACTGGCGACCAAAACCGTATGCCATAACACATATTTTCCCAAACTTGCCTCGATATCTTAAAAAAAGAAAAAAAGAGAAAATATTCAACCAAGTGGAAATCAATCCTTTCTCATAACAATGTACCTTACCAAATACCATCTGGCTATGACCAATTCTATTGATGCTAAATAACCAAATAGTTGATTTTGTTTAGTTGGTTACTTAACGACGCTGTATCAACCACTAGGCGTCCACACCTGTGGAGTAACGGTTCGATTCCCGGTCGGGGCAAGTTACGTGGTTGAGGTTTTTTCCGGGGTTTTCCCTCAACCCAATATGAGCAAATGCTGCGTAACATTCGGTGTTGGACCCCGGACTCTTTTCACCGGCATTATCACCTTCATTTCATTCAGACGCTAAATAACCTGAGATGTTGATAAAGCGTCGTAAAATAACCTAGTAAAATCAACCACTAGGTTATTTAGCGTCGATGAGATTGGTGATGAGATTGGTGATAGCGAGATGAAGCCGAGGATTCGCCATAGATTACCTGGCATTCACCTTACGGTTGGGGAAAACCTCGGAAAAAACCCAACCAGGTAATCACCCCAAGCGGGGATCGATCCCGCGCCCGAGCGCAACTTCAGACCGGCAGGCTAGCGTCTTAACCGACTGAGCCACGCTGGTGGCTAGTAGTTGATACATCATCATTAAATATCCGAGTAAGAAAATAATTGGACGCTCAGCGCGTCTGGCTGCGAAACCAGGTGGCCCGGGTTCGAATCCCGGTTGGGGCAAGTTACCTGGTTGAGGTTTTTTCCGGGGTTTTCCCTCAACCCAATACGAGCAAATGCTGGGTAACTTTCGGTGCTGGACCCCGGACTCATTTCACCGGCATTATCACCTTCATATCATTCAGACGCTAAATAACCTAGATGTTGATACAGCGTCATAAGATAACCCAATAAAAAATAATTGGATGTGACACCCGAAAATCAGAAGAACACCTTAGTTAATCTTGAGCTTGTGTGCATTTATGTGCCATTACTCCACACCTGAATGCCCAAAATTATGTCTAGTTACATTGACCGTAATTATTTGTAGCGAATGAACCCCAGATCAGCATTTCAGCTGTTTAGTGTGAGTTTTTGAAAATCGATACATTTTTTAGAGTCATAAACTGTGATGGGTTCGAGGTAAGTGAAATTACAAAAGAATTCACAAGGTGAATGAACGAGCTTGCAGATACGCTGAACTCAAAAGACTCCCCCCTCTGCCCTGTACAAAGAATCCTAGCATTACACGATTTTAGAAAATATATTACACGTAATTGGCAATACAAAGATCACGTTTGCCTAAGAAAGAACCCTTCAATTATTTAGAGTCACAATGCAGAGCACTCACGAAATATATTAATTCTTGTGGAATAGCAGATTTAAATATATTCTCACAGAAAAAATTTAACCAGGATCCTCTAGAGCGACATTTTGAAATTAGAAAATTATTATCTTGTGATGATCACCGTAGACTTTCTACATTTGAACATATTTCAATCTATGTGCCAGTTAAAAAATGTGCTGTATTCGAGTGCTAATAGTGAATTCCTAATTGAATCCAAGCACCTAGCTTCTACTTTATTAAATATACATGTTTAATTATTAATTATATTATTTTTAATAATAGCACGTTAGTCGTAATTAACGTAAAAGTTATTTCGGTAACAAAAGCACAGTATAATGTTACTTTGCGTCTAGGCGACAACATAATCTGGTTTACAATTTTATTACATTTGTTTATTACGTTTCCACATCATAAGAGGTGTCTAATCGAGCATATGAGAAAGTAATAGATCTCACGGAAAAGTTATTTAATATTCTCCAATAAGTAGCATACAACTAGTTAATACAGTGCTACCAAATTGTTTTAATTTTACAAACACAAAATAACCTAGGTATTTCAAAAGATCAGAACTTACATTAGCATAGATATAATATCGAAGCTTAATGTATGAGTCTAAGTTGCATGTAATATTTCTTGTTCTCATGAATTACGTATAAACCAGATACAACTGCAATTAATGACTAAATAGTAGATAAAAAACTATTGGTGAAAATAAAATGTCTCCTTTATTATATTACATTCTTTCTTGTGTATAAAAAACTATAATTTCATGTCAATGCGTACTTTATAATGCCATAAAAATGTTCAGTTTTGCGAAGCTGTATTTTTTTTTTGCGGATTTCTGGCTGAAGCCGGCACTATGTTCCATTTTTCGGTTAATTATTATATTTACTATTCAGGGTTGTTTTACATAACTCACAATTTGTTAATGTAGTAATATTATATTTTTAAACAAGTAAAATATTGTAATAAAGTACTCTACAATACATTCTTATCTAATGGGTTATTTTTAAAAACCTTTTGCATTCGCTCGAATAGCGATCCTGAAACTGCGGACGGAAAACAGAACTAGCGCCACTCGGCGACGAACCACTGAAGTAGAGGAAGTAACGTCACTTTCTCTTTTACCCGCTCTGGTTGTACTACGGAGAGGCTAGTTAAACACTGCAAAGTTTTGAAATGATAAACACCTATGATGTTACTACACAGTTCATGACTGTAATAGGAATGAATGTCAACGCTCGGCTTATACCGTTCGAGGATTTATCGCTCGCGTCAATTTTACCCATCATGCATGTGCGCTACCTATCGGATTATGCTATGAACTACTTGGCGCTCGAGTGAAAACGTCCGATGCAGACCTCTGATCGTGGTCGTGCTTTGTTCTTAAGATATTTCATATGTGAGGAAGTTTTTTTTTCTCATAGGTAGGTTGTCTCGAACATAGCCAGACATTTGAAAGAATCATTCCACAGCATTTGGAGCCTTTTTGTATCTCCTGCTCCCCAAAGACTATGATTTCTCCTTTTCCACAACAAATATTTCAGAGATGAAAAGGACTGGATATCTATCAATTGAAGTTCCACACGTTCAGCCATATTAATCTCTTGAATAATCTTGATTTCTCTTTTAAGTCCACACTGAATTGAAACTATGAAATACGAGAAGCTCTAACAGATTTATAAGATACCAGCCGTACCCGTGCGCTCCGCTGCACCGGTTAGAAATAAATATAAAGTAATTACATAATTCAAATAGGACATTTGATCCAGGGAACATTCGTGTTTGATAGAAGGATAAATCGTTTTTATGTTACTTAATTTAAATTGTATTAAAAAAATTAAAATGCTATCATTTTGATCCAGAGACCACTCATTTGATCATAAAAATTATTTTAGGAAATACAGGAAACGAATGTACAGAATAGCCTATCAAGTTTTCTGTGCATAAGAAGCTATTTTAATCTTACCTGTCCTCGATTCACTCAGAAATTACTGTAATAACATTATAGCATTATGTCCATCTAGAGAAACCACACTTTCCAATGGTGAATTAATAATTAATTATACAAATCGGTTAATTTAACTTCCGATATTACTTCATACAAACACAGAAATACTCTCTGTAGGCTATGTTTCATAGCTTTCGATTGTTGTTGTCCAAGGCCCCTTATAGACGAAGTCATTTGTTTTTTATTTCATTACACCGCCTTAGATGGCGTTGTTATTGTCATTTTGAAACTCATTTATCTCATTAAATATCAGTCCTATCAAAATTTTGCATGGAATAAAACTTATAGGGAATTATTTTTAAAGAAACTTTTGTTATGTAATACTTTTCATGAAAATTAATAATAAGGAAGATATTTTGATTTATTTCATTCAAGCCCCCTTATAACCCCCCCCCTTTTAAATAAAATATTTTGAATGCCATATGGCCTAGATTCTAAGTTACAACGAACTTAATTTATATTCCAATTTTCATAGAAATCGGTTCAGCCATTATCGCGTGAAAAGATAACAAACATACAGACAGACAGACAGACAGACAGACATACAAACAAAAATTTCAAAAAAGCGATTTTCGGTTTCAGGGCGGTTAATTATATATGTTATGACCAGTTATTTTTGGAAAATCGAAAATTACCAGAAAAATTTCGCTACAGTTGTATTAGTCTACTAGCCGTACCCGTGCGCTCCGCTGCACCCGTTAGAAATAAATATAAAGTAATTACATAATTAAAATAGGACGTTTGATCCAGGGAAGATTCGTGTTTGATAGAAGGATAAATCGTTTAATATGTTACTTAATTTAAATTGTATCCAAATAATTAAAATGCGATCATTTTGGTCCAGAGACCACTCATTTGATGCAATGACAATTCCTTTAACATGTTTCTTAATTTTTATTACATGCATCCATACTTTAATGAAGACTCACATATCATTTAGATTTAATGTCTATACTTTATTTTACTTGCTATATGTTTCCATTGAATTATGATAATAACTTAATTTTTACCCTTGTTTTCTACGTATTCAGTAAATGGCGCTTGGGCCACTATGGTTCTGTACCCTTCAAATAACTTAAATTGTATTATATTATATTATATTATATTATATTACATAAAATGTGTTGATAACGGATGTACACCGTTAAGTAAGTTTTTAATTTGTTATGGGGGCTCTTGAATCTCAGGAGGAACAAATTTTATTTTACAACAGCGCAACATAATCTGCTTGGCTCATTACCCAATTTTTTTGCATTGCATTTATTACATATGTATTTTATGTATTTTAACACGATTCAATTGAGCATAGTTAAAATTTGGATTATAAAATAATGGAATGGTAAGCTAGCATATTATTACTGCATACTAAATCAATACACTCTTGTGGTTAGTTAATTCTCTGAGATAAACATTATTTTAAGAAATACAGGAAACGAATACACAGAATAGCCTATCAAGTTGTTTGTGCATAAGAAGCTATTTTAATCTTATCTGTCCTCAATTCACTCCGAAGTAATAACATTATAGCATTATGTCCATATAGAGAAACTACACTTTCCAATGGTGAAATAATAATTAATTACACAATTCGGTTAATTTAGCTTCCGATATTACTTCATACAAACACAGAAACATTCTCTGCAGGCTATATTTCATAGCTTTCGATTGTTGCTGTCCAAGGCCCCTTATAGACGAAGTCATTTGTTTTTTAATTCATTACACGGCCTTAGATGGCAGTTATTTTAATTTTAAAACTCATTTATCTTATTAAATATCAGTCCTATCAAAATTTTGCACGAAATAAGACTTATAGGAAATTATTTTTAAAGAAACTTTTGCTATGTAACATTTTTCACAAAAATCAATAATAAGCGAGATATTTCGATTTATTTAATTCAGGCCCCCTTATAACCCCCCTTGTAAATAATGTATTTTGAATGCCATATAGCCTAAAATCTAAGTTACAACGAACTTAATTTATATTACAATTTTCATCGATATCCGTTCAGCCATTATCGCGAGAAAAGGTAACAAACATACAGACAGACAGACAGACAGACAGACAGACTGACTGACATACAAACAAAAATGTCAAAAAAGCGATTTTCAGTTTCAGGGTGGTTAATTATATATGTTAGGACCAATTATTTTTGGAAAATCGAAAATTACCAGAAAAATTTCGGCTACAGATATTATTATTAGTATAGATTAGTACAGATTATAATGGATGGATAGGAACAACATTTGCTCCGGCTGGCAAGACAAGGATAAGAGTTAAATTGGCAAAGCTTCATTTCTCACACTAGTTTATTAAACCTTGTCGGACCGTAAAGAAAACAACTATCGCAATGTCCATATTTTATATGTTGTACACTATTATAATATTGTGAAATTTTAATTTCCCTACCATTTTTTTCCATTGTTCTATTAAAATTATAGCATACAGCCTATTAACCTGTTGTATCCTATAAGATAATTTGTCAATTTAAGGGTTATAGACGGAACTATTAGATTATTAAGATTTTGTTCGTACAACAAAGTTTGAATTGAGAAAAGGACCTCAAGAGCGTTCGTGCTCGCGAACACATTTTTACTCTCATGACAAGAGCACCAAATATCATTAAAAGAGCAGAGTGGTGCTCGCAGGCACCACGCTGAGAACGCCTGCTATATAGTAATGAAAGAGAAAATATTTTCTATGGATTATTCATGAAGACTACAAAGTGACGTGTAGTCATACAGCTGCTATGGTAGGTTCATCTTATCCCTCTCATTGGATGTACAAGGAGAGGAAATCAGTTGCAAGTTTTTACCCCAATTCACGCCAAATGTATATTATAGTCCGGGTCAGCTTACTTCATATCCTAATTGTGAAACCTAACCATTTCCCCCCCCATTACTACATATGCTAGTGGATTGTGGTGATTTTCTAGTTTGCAGGTTGAATTTTCTTTTGCCAACTTCGTTTCGAATTTCGATACTGACAAATACTACAAATGATAGTGATTTTGTAACTGGTATGTTGGCAGCTGAGACAATCTTTGTCGCTATTAGAGTTCCATGAAATTAAAATTGTGTTAGATTTCTGAGCTGGTTACTGAAAGCTAGTGAAGTTTGAACATACTAATAATTAATACCAGTATTAATATTAATACATAATAGTTATTTTATGTGTTGAATTGTGGTTATAATTCGAAACTATAATCAGTAAAGCTTACGGAGTTAGTACTAATAATTTCATGAGGTCAAGCAAAATACATTTTTAGGTTAGGTCTCGTCACTCAATGCAGTCAAACCAATGAATTTCATATTGCCAGACAAAATACCTAACATGTTGATCCCTTTCTCGTATAGTTTGCCTACGAAAATATGTTACAACTTATTCAATTATTTAGAATAGCCTTCCAACATAAAGGTAAAGTACGGTAAGTAAATAAGTCATTCAGTACGTAGGATCGTGTGATAAATGGTAACAGTTGGTAACACTGACAAGACGGCAATATTTACTGTTTAGGAGTTGTTCTTACGTGACCCTCACTATAGATAGGTCATGTTCGGAAGTGCAATATAAATTTCAGACCTTACTCACTGTTCCACAAGGATCAGTATTAGGGCCCCTACTTTTTCTAGTGTTCATAAATGATCTCTTGGCCCTCTAATAAAAGCTGTAGGTCATCCCATTTTATTTACAGATGAACATGTGTAGTAATAACAGCCAATAATTCCAACACATTTCAATCTTCAACAGAGATAATTCTCCTCAAAATATGCGATTGGTTCTCACTCAATAGATTAAACTTAAATTGTAACAAAAATAACAATATAATTTAAATCCTGCCCAAATTCAATCTCGCAAATATCTAGCGCAATAATTAACAACAGGTCCCTAATAGAAACAAGAACAACACCAAATTTCTTCCAGGACTTGTAAACCTCTGTCTCCTCCCCCGTTATTGAACGCTGGAACCTTCTTTGTGCTATACTCTCACTAAGGACACCTTCCCTCTCAACTTGGCATATTTTTCTAAACGCTACAGTTGCTTTATGGTCATGTTTCCAGTCGAGCTTTAGAATGACTCTAATCTTAAATTTAACATCTCCATTTTATAGTCAATGTGTTAACAATACACGACGGCCAGTTGCTCACAATACGCAATAATAATTAATCATACCGTCCTGTAAATTGCATAACAGAACTGAAGAAAATTGTTAAGATATTACAAAACACCAAACTTAAAAATCCGTCGTTACTTATGAAACGGCCTAATATAATTAAATTGGAAAGGCTGGGCAGACTCGTACTTTCTGTAGAGAAAAAGTTTTTTTCCCATCTTAGAAGCTAATGATTGATTGATTGTTTATTTTATACATGACCATATACATGGATGTACACGTCAATCTATACTAATAATAAATCTGTAGCCAAAACTTTTCTGGTAATTTTCGATGTTCCAAAAATAATTGGTGTTAACATGTATAATTAACAATCCTGAAACCGAAAATCGCTTTCTTGAAATTTTTGTTTGTATGTCTGTCTGTCTATCTGGATGTTTGTTACCTTTTCACGCGATAATGGCTGAACCGATTTATATGAAAATTGGGATATAAATTAAGTTCGTTGTAACTTAGATTTTAGGCTATATGGCATTCAAAATACTTTATTTAAAAGGGGGGTTATAAGGGGGCCTGAATTAAATTAACCGAAATATCTCGCTTATTATTGATTTTCATGAAAAATGTTACATAACAAACGTTTCTTTAAAAATAATTTTCGATAAGTTTTACTCTATACAAAATTTTGATAGGACTGATATTTAATGAGATAAATGAGTTTTAAAATTACAATAACAACGCCATTTAAGGCGCTGTACTGAAGAAAAACAAACGACTTCGTATTAAGGGGCCTTGGACAACAACAATCGAAAGCTATTAAACATAGCCTACAGAAAATGTTTCTGTGTTTGTATGAAGTAATATCGGAAGCTAATTAATTGATTAATTATTTCACCATTGGAAAGTGTAGTTTCTCTAGATGGACATAATTCTACAATGTTATTACAGTAACTTCTGAAACATATAGCAAGTAATATAAAGTATACACATTAAAACTAAATGATATGACAATCTTCATTAAACTATGGTTGCATGTAATAACAATTAAGAAACATGTTAAAGGAATTGTCATTGCACCAAATGATTGCTCTCTGGACCAAAATGACAGCATTTTAATTATTAAATACAATTTAAATTAAGTAACATATTAAACGATTTATCCTTCTATCAAACACGAATATTCCCTGGATCAATCGTCCTATTTTAATTATGTAATTACTTTATATTTATTTCTAACAGGTGCAGCGGAGCGCACGGGTACGGCTAGTTACATAATAAATAAGAAACACAAGATTAAAAACAGTCTCAATTAAAATACATTTAAAATAAATAATATAATCTAGTAATATTACATATATAATAATCTGTATCTTTTACTGAATAAAAACTTTGATCGGTTAAAATCTGTTTAACTTTCACTTTAAATTTTGTGTAACGTAAAGTTTGTATCTGCATTGTAATTTATTAAAAACACAATGCCAGTACAGGCAGGCGCTTTTTATATTTCACAAGTCTATGATTTTTTATTGAGAACAGATGTGCATATCGTGTGTTATAATTATGATAATCTAAATTCTTATTGTATTTATTATCAGTCTGTTTAAAAAAAATAGGCATTTGTATATAAATGGATGGAAATGTTAAAATTTTATATTGTTTAAAATAAGGTTTGCATGAGTGAAAACTATTTAATTTAAAAATGGACCATATAATTCTTTTTTGAGCAATAAATATCCTATTAGCATTGGTAGATTTATCCCATAAGAAAACGACATAACTGAGATATGATAAGCAAGTGAGTAGTAAATTGAAATCAATATTTTGGTGTTTAGTATATCTCTCAGTTGCAAAATAGCAAAATTAGCAGAACAAATTTTTTTAGCAATAAAATAAGAATGCTCATTCCAAGTCTTTTACGTATAACGTAAAATAAATGCATCCATTTTTAAAACATAATTCGACAATTATCCTATGTCTGCGAATAATTAAACTTATTTATGGTGAAACATTATGATAGCGATACTCTCTCAAGGGTTCCTACGCTGTACAAGGACTCACCTCTTTCGGTTTATTAGCCTCTCCTTTCATCTTTTCCCCTCGGATCTAATTAAGTCGCTTATTATAGACATATTGAATTTCACTTGCTCCAACTAAGATTAATAAAGGGGATAATGGGCTCTATTTATTTGCAGAAAGATTTGCATTATCGCGAGCCTGTGTGTATATGTGTGTATACAGGGTGTAATTAAAATGTATGTTAAAACTTTAGGGGCATATTCCTCTCATATAGAGAATGTAAAAATGATTTATGAACATTGGTCCGGAAACGTTTTATTTCCTTGTTACAGCCCTTTTCTTACAACTCTGCTTACATTGTATTGTGACAGCGACGTGAGATTCGAACTCACGACCAGCGTCCCGCAAGAGAGCGGATCGCGCGGAGCACTGAGGGACGGCGCGCGGCGGAGAGAAGAGAGGGGGTGTATTACGTCAACGCGACGAGGGGAGAGTGCGCGCGCAGCTGCTACTTACGGAGTAAAGGGGGACGGACCCTCCCGAATCTTCTAGAGAAGTCCGTCCAAAGTGGAGATAGCCAGATAATTCGAGAAGTCGTACTTTCCAGAAACTGTGGTGTGAGTATAAATTACTCGCGCAAGTGAACGCGAGGCAGTTTCAGTTATTCAGTCAGTGATTAAGCCAGAGCAAGCAAGCCAGTCTTGTGTACCGGAGTTCGACTCGAGTGTGCGTCCGCAACTGTGTCAGCATCCGAAGGCCTGAGTTCGAGTGCAGTGGACCGCAGTTGGAGGGACCTGAGTTCGAGCGCAGTGGACCGCAGTTGGAGGGACCTGAGTTCGAGTACAGTGAACTGTCTCTGAAGGTCTGTGGTTCGAGATACTGTGAACTCGAGTGACTGAGCTAGAAGAACTGTGAACCGAGAACTGATAGTTCTGATTTGTAAATAGTGCTTTGTAAATAAAGATTAACAGTTCATTGTTGTTCGTAATAGTCCAAGTAAATTGTCATTGCCGTAAGTGGAGTGCTATAACGAATACTGTGTTGAGTGAAAATCCTATTGTTGACGAGAGCGTTTAAGGTGAATTGTAGAAAGGAATTATTGTTGGAAGAATAAAATCCTATTGTTGAGTGGAAATAAATTCACAGTATGATGCGGTACATTATGAAATAAAAACAGCATACCACATGGAAATCTGTCTTACAGGAAGCATTGAAGATGGTCCCCAGTACTTACCATCCTCGATTAATAAGGATTTTGTATAGATATGCTGTATTTGTGTTATAAACATAATAATATGTCATATCACGGTATTTTTTTATAATGTATTGATCGATCAGCGCATTTAGCGCTATACAGATCATTTCTAAATAAAATATCAATACAATACATGACACTGAATTGAGGGCAGCCTAGATTGGGCTCCTCAATGAACGAAAATAATTGTTAATAAATAATTATTTACATAGGTTGGTGTGATGATAAATTTTGATTATAATATGAGGTCCATTGGAAGTCGGCTCTTGATTCTGGCGGGAAATGTGGACTTCCTTCCGAGAGAGTAGTGGATGGCGCCTGGAACATTTTCTAGGTTGTTATAGAACTCCTTAGCTTATGAATGAATAAACTGTTTGATTGTGTCAGTACCTGTTTCTCTGTGTTGGCTGTTATGGACAAACCAAGGAGAATTGAGTGAAATTCGTAGGACTTTATTTTGAAATGACTGGATGTGTTTAATTATGTCACGGTTGATTCATCTAGAGAAGTTCAAAATTACAAAAATTTGTTAATTCCATAATTGCTTCGTACAGATTTTTTTTTTTTAATTTTAACTACAAAATTACATTTTCTTTAGACACTTATCACAACAATTGTTGCAAATCACGCCACTTTTGCAAACTCTTTAAGACTGTACATTAGGATGCAAAATTGAACTGTAAAAAATCAAGTTTCTAGAAGTCGTGAGATTTGTAACAAGTTTTGCGATAAGTGCGAAAGAATAATAATAATAATAATAATAATAATAATAATAATAATAATAATAATAATAATAATGATTTATTTAACCTGGCAGAGTTAAGGTCATACGGCCTTCTCTAACACTCAACCAGGAGTAAAAACTGCGTTACAAAACACTACAAATTTACAAAGTACACTATAATTTTACACACAAAACTGAACAAGATAATAATAATAAAATGTAAACAACAAGTAAGAAAAAATCAGACATAATATATAACATAGAGAAAGAAAGAAAAAAGCATAATAAAATGTGAACAGCAGGTCAAAAATAAATGAGGCATACAAAGTATAAAAAAATAAGACAATTATTGATAATAATAATAATAATAATAATAATAATGATAACAATAATAATAACAATAATAACAGGCCTCATAGTAATAATAATACTAATAGTAGTAATAAAATAGTGCAGTACAATGCATACAATGAATACAATATTTTTAAGTACACACAGTAAGGAAAATTATGATTATATATAGCTCAACTTATCACATTAGAGATACACCGTTATCGGAAAATATGAAAACAAAAATATAAAATATAAATATCACTAGAAAATAAAAAAAAATGTGAATACGTGGAAACATGCAATACAACACTTGTCATAATAGTAAGTTAGTTTGGCAACTCGTCATAAGATAATTTTCTAACTTGGATTTGAAAGATTTCAATGTTCGGCAGCCCTTGACTTCAGGCGGCAGAGAGTTCCAGTGACGAGAGGTAGCAACAGTGAAAGATGAGGAATACAGAGATGATGTGTGAAGTGGAATTTCTAGCGTGTTATCGCGTTGTGATCGAGTTTTAATATTATGATGTAATTTTCGTTTAAAAATTGTAAAACAATTCTTTACAAAATAAGTGAGGGATTAACAACACATTTCTAGCCTCAGAATACTAGCCAATTAAAGAAATGATACTTCTGTATAGTTCAATCTATATTTGTAATATTCTTTTACCCTTAAAACTAAAGAAAAAAAGCATTTGACAAACGACTTTAAATTAGTGTAAGTCTGAAAATATTGACACTAGGACCCGTTTTATGTGACATTTTTTGCTCAGAATGCCTTCGGAAATAAGCTCCGTAAGTGGCGGTAACTCTTCGTGAACCACCCTGTATAGGAAAAAAAAGGTGAATCACGAGGATTTACCGCCATTTACGGAGCTTATTTCCGAAGAGATTCTGAGAAAAAAATGTCATATAATCTTGTGCCCTAATCTCAATATTTTCAGAGTTACATTAATTTGAAATTGTTTGTAAAATATCATTATTCTTTAGTTTTATGGGTAAAAGAATATTACAAATAGAGAATTAACTATTCAGAAGTATCGTTTCTTTAATTAGCTAGTATTCTGAAGATAAAAATGTGTTGTGAGTTCCATAGTTGCTTCGTACAGAATTTTTTTCAGATTTTGACTACAAAATTATATTTTTCTTACGCATTTATCACAGCAAATGTTACATATCACGTCACTCTTGTAAATTATTTAAGAGATGCATTAGGATGCACAATTAAATATAAAGAATCAAGTTCCTAAATGATTTGTAACAATTTTTGTGATAAGTGCGTAAGAATGATGTCATTTTTAGTTAAAAATTGAAAAGCAAAATCTGTACAAAGCAATTAACAATACATTTTTAGCTTCTGAACACTAGTAAATTAAATAAATGATACTTTTGAATAGTTTATTCTCTATTTGTAACATTTTTTAACTCTTAAAACTAAAGAAAAAAAGTATTTTACAAACAACTTCAAATTAGTGTAACTCCGAAAATATTGAGATTAGGACAAATGTTTATATGACATTTTTTGCTCAGAATGTCTTCGGAAATAAGCTCCGTAAGTTACGGTAAATCCTCGTGAATCACTCTGTATCTTAAATTATAAAAGTGTTGAAGTGTGTAATCAAGATGTGTAGATACAGTACCATCCCTTGCAACTGGCTAAAACCTCAGTGAACGCAGAGTAAAGGTTTTTGTCAAAATGAAAGTTGGACGAATGTAGACCCAGAAAGATAAATACTTTTACGAGAGAGGAAGTAAGCAAAATTTTACTAAACACATCTTATTGCTCATTTCTTATGGTGAATATATAAATTTCTATCAAATTTCAACCACCCACTACAGATAATATTTTTAACAAGACTATTACACTCTTACCTCGTCATACTACTTTTGACCAATAAAACGGTACGAAAGGACGTATTTCAACCAATCATGGCTGCTTATCGCACAATTTTATCGCGTCCCTAGCATTTGTTTCTTTGTTTGCCAACATTTGAAACTGCGCTGGTCTGGACGTCAAAAATATATATAAAATTACAAACCACTCCAGTCGATGCACAGCAGTTTCAAATATGACTCGCATTGGCATTCAAGAACAAGAATTAATAAAAATCACTGATCATACCTATGCATCTTCTGAAATCCGATTTACAAATAAATGAAGAGCACCATTCGGAAATCCTGAATAAGTTGAATACACCATGTGGACCTAAATCAACGAGTTCCACTTCTATTACGCACACGTTCAATATAACATCAATTGAACCACCAACCACATTCAAATTTGAAAATTGTACATTCAATAATTATTCCTTTTAAAATTATTCATTCGGAAATTCTGAATAAGTTGAATACACCATGTAGGCCTAAATCAACGAGTTCCACTTCTATTACGCACACGTCCAATATTACATCAATTGAACCACCAACCACATTCAGATTTGAAAATTGAACATTCAGTAATTATTCCTTTTAAAATTATTCATGTTTATGTTTTATGTCATCGTCGTTAATTAAAACTTTTCTAACACTTGTGTATATTAGTTAGGTTATGTTATAGCTACTGCTATATGATATTATGGATAGTCACGTATCAGAGATTGTTTAATATTAAGATTTATTGAATAGTAATCATTACAGTGTCTGTATAAAGACACTACTGCCATCTAGCATGCATCTAGCGTAATATTTGTAATGTTGAGATGGTACAATAATACATTTGAAGACAGTTGTATTTTCGTAAGTCAATTAATATTTTATTGTATTGGAGTACTTCGTTACTTCTAATCTTTATATACTTTCTTCTAATCGTGTAATAGTCAATTAAATCCCACTCGAGTTTTGATTTTCTCTAGATAAATCAAAACGTCTAGTGAGATTACTGTTGATAAAAGAACTGCAGTAGTGGCAAAAAAAGCCGGACCGACCCTTGTAGCTGATTTCAGAGCCTTGTTCCCTCCAGAGCACGATAAGACTTTCGTGGTTCGGTTTCTGCCTGGAAAAGAAACTTTTTTCTGTTCCTTATTCAAATTTATTCCCAATACTTTTCGATTTCTGATAAAATTCATGTTCTGGGAATAATAAGTTAATTAATAGTAAAATATCACTGCAATCGAAAAGTATTGGGAATAAATTTGAATAAGGAACAAGAAATGTTTCCTTCCCAGACAGGATTCGAACCACGAAAATCTTAGTTACCAGTCTATCGTGCTCTGGAGTGAACAAGGCTCTGAAATCAGTTACAAGGGTTGGTCCGGTTTCTTTTCCACTACTATACATTTTATGCTCCACCATGCCGAAATGTAGTAATTATACACCTGGTAGTAGCCCCGTAATGCACCTCATTAAAGTACACCTATTCATTATAGTTCAGTTGTTCAGTCAATGAGAAATCACCATTGTACCATTATAAAAGCGCAAGTATCGATTATTCTCGGATATATAATGGAAAGATAACTAGCGAAAGTCACGAAGGCTGGAAATCCAATACTGTCGCAGAAGGTTATGTTCTGTTACTATAATAATTAGCGTTAATTGTAAATAATACTCAAATAAATTCAATTTGTCATCTCGTTTTTCAATTCTAATTCAATTTCCAGGTTATATCAAGACTAATGTTCACGTTATTCTCTAGATTATTTCAAGGTCAATGACATTCATGGCTCGGAAAAAATCAATACTGCGCACATCTCACGTAACCATAACATGAATACTTATGAATAATTTCAAGTTAGAAATATGGTCGAGCATAAAAAGTCGTATGAAACTTGGCTATAATGGTAATTAAGACGCTCGTATGAAAATTATGAAACTCGCTTGCGCTCTTTTCATAAACAAACATACTTTCATCTTAATTACTACCATTATAGGCTCGTTGCATAATGTACTATTACGAAAGGCATAAAAAAAGATCAAAACGTATATCATTCTTGTGTCATTCATGTCTTGTCTAATTTCACTACAGATAAAATACATGAAATTGTGGAAAGCCATTGTGAATAAGTATTTAACTGTTTTGTACCGAATACACTGACATTTGTACATGTATTTGCTAACCGCTGTTGCAGCAGTAAGAGGTCGTCTTTGAGAGGACTGTGCTTTGGGACAAAGGCCGTCTGTGACCCGTACTCGTTGTATAATGTGGCGAAAGCAGGGTACTGCACCTAGTATTGATTACAGCGCAAGTGGGATTTACGTCACAACGAATGAATGGCTGCACAGATGAATGAGCGCAGCGCTACACGGTCATCTCAATGAAAGGGTGAATTCCTTTATGAATGATTAAGCAACGTAATCTGTGAACTCACTGTCTGAAACGATTCAGTTCATCTTGTAATAAGACTATCTCTTTAAATCTTGAGTTGCGATCTGAATTTTACTTTTTATACTAGAAATATGAACAAAATGTAGTGTGGTGGTACAAAATAAAATGAATAATAATAATAATAATAATAATAATAATAATAATAATAATAATAATAATAATAATGTTTTATTTTCGCTGGCAGAGTTAAGGCCATAAGGCCTTCTCTTCCACTCAACCAGCCTTAATCAATACAATACATAAATTTAAATTACAAATATTTTCACTACACTTAAAAGGTTCTCCAGCAATAATCTTCATGAATGTCACTAACAAGGGAAGGGTTTCGGCTCGAACAGGAATTTCGTATGCAAAATGTGTATACAGGCCCATCTTTACATCTCTGTAAAGCTCCCAAAAGCATTCGTTTGTGGAATGTCTGGTTTGTCTGTTAGAGCACTGTACAAGTTGAGGGGTGGGGAGAGCACTGCACAAGTTAAGGGGATGGGACACCTTACCCGTAAGCCTAGCCTAACCTAGAAGGTAGTGCGAGTGGTAAAATGTCTAAAGCCCATTTAAGAACATTTTTCTCTAACGTTCTGTCTGAAAATATTGCAGCTAATCAAAAATGCACACTGTTGTGTGAGTCATTGAATGCGCACAAGGACACAAGCTTAATAAATGAATCATTCCAAGGATAGGACATGGAATGTATGATCATTCCACCTAAAAACTAAATATATTCAGCCTCTGGATGTCTATTTCCTTAGACAATACAGAATATATGCTCGGAGGATAACAGATTACATAAGGACTCTTGCTGAGAATCCAGAACTTAACTTGGGAAATCGAGTGTTTATAATGAAAATGCACTCTGTTATTCATAACCTGGTGTCTGCTCCAGTATGCCGCCCTATGCTTCAGTATTCCTGGCAGTCAGCTGGTTACGTGAATCGTGAACAAGTCTCGGACTTCAAAAATGTAATTCAGGTGGCATTTGATTTTTCAGCACTGGAGTGTGGTTCAGAAGATTGTTCAGGTGTTGCTTCTGCGTGTTGTGCTTATTGTTCTGCTCCATGCTGTTTCATGCATTTTATAGAGAATCCTCATGTACATTTTTAAAGAAGTGTATTGACCAATACCAACCAAACGGAGAGTTACACAAATGAATGCTTTTACGGTCTTCATCACCATTGTGAGGCAAGCGTCTGTACAAATTTTTAACCAAAAATTCCTGTTTGAGGCGAAACTCTTCCCTTGTAAGATGACACATACTTTCTTGTATGTTTTGTGCATTCTGAAAAAATTAATTTCCTCATTTGGGTGTTGAATACAAAAACTTGTCAAGCTTGGAAATTCTATTTTTCTCTATGAATAATTGAAACAATCTAGAGAAAACTGTGCGTTATTTATTACTATTTTTAGTTGTTGCCAATTTTAGTAAGAGATATGGAGTTCATTCACGTTTCTTAATAATTGACCGAAACAAATCTGGGCGGATTGTGGCAATATTAAACCTTTTACAATGTGTCTACTTCCCTTAGTATATTAGATACAAGTTTGGGAAGTGCTCGCTCTCCTCTTTTTTCAAACTTTTTCTCCGTTTTGTAAAAAGCACTTCATAACCTTGTATTGTAATATACTACTTATTAAAAAGGTCGATAAGACATCACATTTCTGTAAAACGCGGAACAAAAATGGATATACAACATGATCCCATAAACGCTGATATAGCCTAGTGCCCTAGTGGAAGTTTGATGCATCAGTAAACGGATATAAATAAATAAATAAATAAATAAATAAATAAATAAATAAATAAATGAAATAAATGAATAAATAATTAAATACATAAATAATTAAGTAAATAAATACATAAGTAATTAAAGAAATAAATATATAAATAAATAATTATGTAAATAAATAAGTAAATAAATAAATTAAATAAATACATAAATAAATAAATATGTAAAGAAATATCTACATAAATAAAATATATAAATGAATAGGTAAATAAATAAATGAGCAAAATAAATAAATAAATAAATAAAATAATAAATAAATACATAAATAAACATAAATAATTAAGTAAATAAACAAATGAATAAATAAATGAATGAATAAATAAATAATAAGTAAATAAATAAATGAATGAATGAATAGGTAAATAAATGAGTGAAAGAAAGGAATAAATAATTAAATACATAAATAATTAAGTAAATAAATGAATATATAATTAAATAATTATGTAAATACATAAGTAAATAAATAAATAAAATAAATAAATAAATAAATAAATATGTAAAGAAATATGTACATAAATAAAATAAATAAATGAATGGGTAAGTAAGTAAATGAGTGAATTAAATAAATAAATAAGTAAATAAATAAATAAGTAAATAAATACATAAGTACATAAAGAAATACATACATAATTAAGTAAATAATTAAATACATAAATAATTAAGTAAATAAATATATAAATAAATAATTATGCAAATAAATAAATAAATAGAGTGAAATAAACAAAAAGCGCTATAAAACTAGAAAGTATCTAGATTTTGTCCCAAAAGTATCGAACGCTTTCGTTACTTCCAAGTATCGAGGTATCGAAATTATCGAGAACTAAAATATATAACAATAATGATAACGATGGTGACAAGATAATGTTAATAATGATAATGATGTTGGTGATGATGACGGTAATAATTTTGGAATTAGAGTTGAATTAGAACTTTATGAGGACGACACTCCAGAATATTCATAAAATGAAGGAACTCGTACTTCATGGAACGAATAAAGGTGCAGTTCGAGAGACAGAGAGAGAGAGAGAGAGAGAGAGAGAGAGAGAGAGAGAGAGAGAGAGAGAGAAAGAATAACGAGGAGGGAACGTGATTATGAACAAATGAATAGTTGAAATAACATTTAAGATGATTCTCGCTTCCCTTTTCACTGAAATTTTATACACTTACATTCTAGAATAACGTTGAGCACCCCCCAGACTGTGAAGTCATTATTTTGCTTGTAGAAATACTAACGTCAAAATTTAAGTTGAAAATGTATGGAATATCATATGAAGCGTATAGTAGGCCTGTTTCTTAACAGATGTAAATTATGTGGGACTAGTTTAAATTTAAATGGCCTATTTAAGTACTAACAGGCCTTCTAGTCTTGTGAGTTTAATTAACAAAAAATAGCTGCGGTGTAATGAATCCGTCAGAATGGAAGCAAGCCGTTTCGAGGCACGATTTGGCTTCCCTAAAAGTATCTTTCAACGTTCCATACATAATTCAGTTAACAGGATCGACGGTTCATTCTCTACTAGAACAAGTGCTGTTACTGAGGGATGTCAGGAATATTTCATTAGCTTCCCTTGCAGTTTCGAAGGAACCTTCCGTACCATTTCCGTGCATGGGAATCAATGTGCGGGGATGAATTAGGATTTCGCACATTTTCATCAGTTTAAAATATGCATGAAGATCCTGCAGTGAGGACTGCATCCCAAAATTGTATTATCGAGCAACTCAACGAATTTCCACATCTCTCGTACACTAAAAGTGGTGAATATTTCAGTAGCTGGATGTGGCTCGTTATGTTTTAGCGTGATGTGCACTACGTTTCATACAGCTCGATACCCTGTGGCATGAGAAAGGTCAGTAAAAAAGAGGTGAAGAGAGAGAAGAATAACAGCGTTACAATAGTTGCTGCAGTAATAGCATAGCAGTAGTAGTATGAGTAGTAGTACAGGGACATCATTTTATTTTTACTTGAATTTTTATTGTACCTGAGTTCTTGAATGTACAGGGACATCATTTTATTTTTACTTGAATTTTTATTGTACCTTAGTTCTTGAATGTACAGGGACATCATTTTATTTTTACTTGAATTTTTATTGTACCTGAGTTCTTGAATGTACAGGGACATCATTTTATTTTTACTTGAATTTTTATTGTACCTGAGTTCTTGAATGTACAGGGACATCATTTTATTTTTACTTGAATTTTTATTGTACCTGAGTTCTTGAATGTACAGGGACATCATTTTATTTTTACTTGAATTTTTATTGTACCTGAGTTCTTGGATGTACAGGGACATCATTTTATTTTTAATGAATTTTTATTGTACCTGAGTTCTTCAATGTACAGGGATATTATTTTATTTTTACTTGAATTTTTATTGTACCTGAGTTCTTGAATGTACAGGGACATTATTTTATTTTTACTTGAATTTTTATTGTACCTGAGTTCTTGAATGTACAGGGACATTATTTTATTTTTACCTGAATTTTTATTGTACCTAAGTTCTTCAATGTACAGGGATATTATTTTATTTTTACTTGAATTTTTATTGTACCTGAGTTCTTCAATGTACAGGGATATTATTTTATTTTTACTTGAATTTTTATTGTACCTGAGTTCATGAATGTACAGGGACATTATTTTTTTTACTTGAATTTTTATTGTACCTGAGTTCTTGCATGTACAGGGACATCATTTTATTTTTACTTGAATTTTTATTGTACCTGAGTTCTTGCATGTACAGGGACATTATTTTATTTTTACTTGAATTTTTATTGTACCTGAGTTCTTGAATGTACAGGGACATCATTTTATTTTTACTTGAATTTTTATTGAATATTTTCAAAATTTTCAATACACTATCTTGAGTAATACGTATTTACGGTATATTAGATTTACGAAACATTCTGTAAGGCTACTAAATAAATAGGCATATATCTGAAAATTTAACTTTTCTATAATGGAAGTTGAGAAAATATTTCTTTTTAACAAAAAATTCAAACTTGTGAAAAATGAACATTACAATTAGAACTTACAATCTTATAATGCACTCATATTTCTCAGATAAATCTAAAAATTAACAGGGATAAGTTTCAATAAGTTCTCTTCCCTTTATCTATTGAATCAGTGCTGGCCATCCCTGAATATAGCTCGACCAAGCGGTATATACTACCTCACTCGTCTGTCTCTTTTCTTTCCGCTGTAAAGCGCTCAGGCTCTCCTGAGCTCTAAAGCGCGCGCTTGCTCCTATGGACATCAGTTGACATGAATGGTAGACAGTACTGAGTGAGCACAGTACGTTCCCGAAATGTGGTCGTATTTCCCAGTGAAAAAAGAGCATTCCTTTATTGAAAAATAGGTATTTTCGTAAAGGTACTGTTACGTCGTTTGGTTATGTCGCATCCCGGTTTCTCCCACCCATTTCTGCTGGCCCCTCTGTAAAGGCTAGTGGCTACGTAAAATTGTACAAAAATGTTTAAAATAATTTAAATAAAAGGGCCTCGTTAAGTAACTGTCACATGATTTTCCCACTTTCTACGACCTGTGACATAACCACTTGGACGGACAGTAGATAGCAGAGACAGGCAAAATGTCTATCAGGCTTGCCCATGACTGTTTACGTCCGTGAGCGGGCTTACGCTTCGTATCGTTCGCCCGCCTGCAATCTTCCCTCACAAGCAGGCAGGCAGTGTGGTTGCACGTGACTCCCAAACAGTCCTAAGAGTGACCCGAAAGGACTATTGGGTTCCGCCGACCTGCGCCAGACTGTGCTGCTTGTAGATGCATGATAAATATGAACCAAGTCACAAGTTACGAAATGTTAGTATTTTGTTGAGTTAGATACACTTTGCAGGAGTATAAAATGTATAAGTTGTCTTATTATTTTATGAATTCTGTAGCGCAATAAATCGTAAAACTGTGTTTCTTTAATCAAGAATTATCTGCCGTGTTGGACCATAAGATAAAGATTGTTTGAAGTGACTAAATAGCCAACGAACTTAGGTTTCAAACTAGTACTGTTTCATCTTAACCAGCGCAGACTGACTTCCGTGAATGCAAGTCACTCTGCCTAATACGAGCAAACAGGCAGGCTTTCTTGTGTCCCACCTGGACTGAACCTATAAAACCCGGGCTCAATGGGTTCAGTCTTAGAAGTTAACTTGCTTTGTAGCGTCACCGGAACCCAAGCCTGATGGCAAGCAGGTATGGACGTGAGTCTTGTCTGATGTCTTAGTAAATTTTTCTGTGCGGATAGGGCAGAAGCGAAGATTGAATTTACAGTACGTAACGTACTCTGTTACAGAGAAGGTACAGAATTACATCAACATGAGCAGGAATATGGCTCCCCATGTCACCTGATTTGAGTGCTTTGCATTATTTCTTTTGGGGTTACTGTAAAACAGTTATGTTTGCTACATATCCTACAACAACAGAAGAATTAAAGAATTACATTCAACAAACAATGCATTTAATTTCCGAAGATATATTTAAAAACGTCTTCAATAATATGGACTAAAGAATTCAAGCCTGTATCGAAATGAACGGTCACCATTTTCAACAATTGGTTGAAATGCCCAGATTTTGATTATTTTTCAATTTAAATGCACTTTCCATATTGTATGCTAATACTCTGTACACAGTATACTATACACCGCGATCCCTCAACTCTGGTCCCAAGAGTTAGCATGAGCCCACAGTACGTAGCACTACCACCAGCAACTAATGACCACATACCACGGAGTCCAATTTCGGTGTCGGTCCGACTCTATATTTGAGCAAGCTCGAAATATAGGGAAGAAACGAAGATTATGAAAGAGGGAAATTGTAATTTTAATGACGAAATGAAACCGAAGTCCAACGCCGAAAGTTACCCAATAATTCTGCTTCCATCGATTGAGGGAGAACCTCAGAAAAAGCCTCAACTAGGCAATTTGTTCAAATTAGGATTTGAACCCGGCCTCGTTCGTTTTACAGTCAGACATACTACAATAGGATGCAAACACCATGGAGGTTTAAAATTATAATTAACATTATTGTTTTATCAATTTCCAGGATACGTCAGAAGACTGTGATCACCAGGGATTGGACAGTGGAGCTGGGATACTTTGGTGAGTTGCTTACATATAGGAAGTTTAAGTGTTTCAGTTTTATTCTACTTGCTTGGAAGAAAAATTGTGCTACAGATAGCTTAAAGATATTTAGAGTACTGTGATTGAATTTGCGTGTGTGTTACAATTTTGAATTGCTCGGCATGACGTCTAGAAGGATATAGTGAGCTCCTAATATCACATAATATTTATTTTATATACTGAACTCTATTAGAATGACATATAAGATAAACAATCTCGATACGGGAAATTATATTTTGGGATACGAAGTAACGTTATTCTCTAATTTCTCCATGTAGTCTATATCATTGAGAATATAGCTACATTGTTTCATGTATTTACTCTTCGCTTTTAATAGTTTTTTTGTACTTATTTTCGTAAATATAAAAAGTTACAGTGGGAGGCAAACTAGACATCTTTTCCGTTTCTTTGGACTAGCGCTACATTCAACAGAGGCTGGCAATCATACTTCTCTGGCTTTTGGTACAGTTTAATTTCCGGAGACGGCCTGGGTAGCGCAGTCGGTATAGCGCTAACCTTCTACGCTCGATATTGCGGGACCGATCCCGGTCCACATCGATGGCATTTAAGTGTGCGATACTGATATAACCTCGGCAGTTGCGAGCGTCGTTAAATAAAACATAATTTAATTTAATTTTTGGTCATTGATTCCTTCTTAAAGTTACTGAAAAGAAAAACGGTTTTGGTACGGCTTGTATAGATGTAAATACGAATTTCTTCTAAAAATATTACATATGAAAGTACAAACAATAATTTAAAAAAATGTTCTAAATACAAAAAGTAATTTAACAATATAAAACAATATTTTGAAATACATATACTGTATATATGATGTGTATGATATAATACAGGGACATCACTTTATTTTTACCAACATTTTTAACATTAACCTGGCTATACTCGGAAACACTGTTACCCCCCTTCCATTACAGGAGTTTGATGTTACTAGTGCAATATGTATACAAATCATTTTACTAGGTATAGGAGGAGAGAAAAGTAGTGTATCCATTTATGTTGTAGGGAAATACGATATTATGATTTTCAGTTTGATCATCACTTTTACGGAATTTATCAAATTACAGTAGAGTAGTAACATTTTTTTTCAAAAACTCAACATTTCAGGCGGCTATGTTCGTTATGTAATGTCTACTTTATTTAGCATATTAATTATTGATGTTATCATACAATATAGAGAGTGCATTTAAATTGAGGGGGTCATAAGTAAAGGGCTGTAAGTACACTTAAGTTACTTTTGAGAAACTTGGGTTTAAATATTTAAGCTTTCGTAAAATCGGTGAAATTTTTTATTTAAATTTTAATGTGTGATGCGAATAAAATATCCCTTTGCCACTAAAATTTTAGATACTTTTGCTTACACTGGATGCACTTAACTCATGTTATTACAAATGTCACTAGCATTCCTTTGCTTCTAGTCACCTCAATTCAAAAAAGCTAATCTGAATTTTTAAACAAGTTGCTGAAAATGGTTGCCGTTCATTACAATGCAGGCTTCAATTCAGTACGCATATTATTAAAAACATTTTGAAGCATATTCTCTGAAATTGAATTTATCGTTCTTGAATATAATTTTTTAGTACGATATTATTAATATAGGTTCTTTCTTCTATAGAAAACGCAACCATATTTATGAAACACACTATACACTGCAGTGTTTACTTCACTGCTAGCAGACTTCGAATGCAATAGCGGCCGTAAGTTTGTGTGTCTGACGGGAGCAAGGACATTAGTGAAGGGCTGAGAGTGAAGTACATTCAGAAATGCAGGTACAATAAAAATGCAAGTAAAAATAAAATGATGTCCCTGTATAATATAATATAATATATAATATAATATAGTATAGTATAGTATGGTATAGTATAATATAATATAATATAATATAATATAATATAATATAATATAATATAATATAATATAATATAATATAATATAATATAATTTTTTTGTATAAAATATTATCTTGTAATGACAAAATTAAATACTTCTAAAAATATCTATCTATACTAAATAAATTTTACAAGAGAAAGAGTTCGTCCAAAGGGCTGGACTCGGGAAGAGTACCAAAACACTCATTGCATTTCCGCGTTGAATTGAAATACTTAAACGTTGACGCAAATAAGCAGTGCAACGACGATCACCGGTAAAGGAGATCAAGATTTGGCCGATTTGAGATACCAAAACTTTAGCGTCATGACTCCAAGCGTCTTTCTTCTGAAGTTAATTGAAAGAAAATAATTTATCAAGAACAACCATGATATTATCTCTACATATGATGATGCAACGCTCAAGCTATTATTGTTAATAAGTTTTTTAAAGAAATTATGTTACAACTCGTGTTTCACCTAAAGGTTTATCACGGGATACTTAGATATTTACAGAGCTTGATACACAATAAAACAGTACAACACTTCTTCAAATTGATTTTGGCGGAAGAAATGTGGAAATTAACAAAGGTGAACAATCGTTACAATATTATTACAGATTTTGTTTTATAATTTTTATTATTTAGTCTTCGAGCTTGCTGAAGATGTTCTGGAGGAAGTTTGTTATGTCGATGGTGTTTCAGCACTTGAGACAGGGGAACCTTCTGCAGCACAGCTAATCGTTCTCTTGAGAACATGGTACACTTTGTCAGGAGTGACTTGACGTTCGTATAAGTTCTGTGAACAGTTTCAGATTGGCGAAGAAATTATTTTCATTTTGTACAAGTAGAAACGGAAACTGCCGTGGTTGGTAAGGAACTGAGTGATAATGGGCTTTGACCACAGAGACAATAAAATTCGATGGTAGATTGTGGGAATGAATAGTTTGGTATGAGCGCCATTATTTGAATTTATATAGGCCTAAGTAACATTCCAAAGTCCTACACAGTAGTCTTCAAGCATCTGCTTTACTCAAAATCTTGGTATTGCATGGTATTCGATGTCAGTTTTGTATTTGGCAGCAGTCTTGGCTAAGTGATCCGGTCTTTCGTTTCCTCAAAGCTCCTCTGACCCAGTGGCACGTCATCGAGGTTGAGTTTCTTATCTCAGTAGTAGCGATGAACAAAAATAACTGCCGCTCTCGTTCGCTGTGTTCGTTGCATTTGTCTTTCGAGTCTCGTCTCGTCTCGTCTCGTCTCGTCTCGTCTCGTCTCGTCTCGTCATTCTCTTGCGCTTCGAGTCTCGCTCATCATTCTCGAAATAGCGTTCGGTCGACGTGGAAAGATTTCGTAACTTTGAATAACATACATCACTGAAATAAATGGCACTATAAATGTTTAAATGAGATAAAAAGACAAACCAGAACAGTATCTTAGTTATAAAAATGTTCTGATTCTATTATATACTAGCCGTTCCCGTGCGCTCCGCTGCACCCGTTAGAAATAAATATAAAGTAATTACATAATTAAAATAGGACATTTGATCCAGGGAACATTCGTGTTTGATATAAGGATAAATCGTTTAATATGTTACTTAATTTAAATTGCATCCAAATAATTAAAATGCGATCATTTTGGTCCAGAGACACTCATTTGGTGCAATGACAATTCCTTTAACATGTTTCTTAATTTTTATTACATGCAACCATAGTTTAATGAAGATTGACATCATTTAGATTTAATGTGTATATTTTATTTTACTTATTATAGGTTTCCATTGAATTATGGTAATAACTTAATTTTAACCCTTGTTTTCTACGTATTCAGTAAATGGCGCTTGGCCCACTATGGTTCTGAACCCTTCAAATAACTTAAATTATATTATATAATATTACATATTATATTATATTATATTATACAAACACAGAAACATTCTCTGTAGGCTATCTTTCATAGCTTTCGATTGTTGCTGTCCAAGGCCCCTTATAGACGAAGTGATTTGTTTTTTAATTCGTTACACGGCCTTAGATGGCAGTTATTTTAATTTTAAAACTCAATTATCTCATCAAATATCAGTCCTATCAAAATTTTTCAAGGAATAAAACTTATCGATAATTAGTTTTAAAGAAACTTTTGTTATGTAACATTTTTTACAAAAATCAATAATAAGCGAGATATTTCGATTTATTTAATTCAGGCCCCCTTATAACCTCCCTTTTAAATAATGTATTTTGAATGTCATATAGCCTAAAATCTAAGTTATAACGAACTTAATTTATATTCTAATTTTCATCGAAATCCGTTCAGCAATTATCGCGTGAAAAGGTAATAAACATACAGACAGACATACAAACAAAAATTTCAAAAAAGCGATTTTCGGTTTCAGGGTGGTTATTTATATATGTTAGGACCAATTGTTTTTGGAAAATCGAAAATTACCAGGAAAATTTCGGCTACAGATTTATTATTAGTATAGATTACCTATGGTTATATATATATAAAAAAAAAAACAATTCTCAAATAAATTTGCATTTCTAAGAAACATAAAACATAACGTCAATATCTTTTTACTTGAGATTGCACACTTGATCTCAAACATATGAAAAGAAAATTCCTAGCCTTTTAATAAGGGCCTAGTATTTAAATAAAGATTGCGAAACGGATTATTATACACTGAGAAGTAGGGATGATGTTTCAAATAGACTACTTGATTGTTTATACATATGTAACAGTTGCCAAAGTAGATAAAAGTTCAGTCAGGTATAAACAACTGTGGCGATTCAAGGCTGCTTGACGTTCGGGACTTCGGGAGTGATCAATCTCGACGTCTCGAAACTCACAAGCAGTCTTTACGTCAACGACGCGACGTATACCACACTGTCGTGCTGGTTTTCGGCTTTGCGGGCGCTGCTAGTCTTTTAGTAGAGGAATGTAATTCAGTCAATACTTAACAAAGAGAAATATATAAAATTCTATATTATACCAAAAGTAACATTACATATATTTTGATGACAAACGTTTTCGCCAATCATATTGGCATCCTCAGGTCGAGCAAAACATGTTAACAAAGTGAACATTGGTCTTAACTAGTTGAAAATAACATTACAATCATGATATAACTTAAAACAAGTAATAATATTGGGTAATGTAGCCACCAAGTTGTATGGAAAATGATGTGTTGTAAAGGCGTGTATGAAGTGGGGGACGGCACGATGTCTTCTAGTATTGCGGTAACAGTTTCGGAATCAGATTAAAGATGCTACAAATAGGGCGGTCGTGTTGCCGAGTAACGGTGACAGGATAAAGCCAAAAAGTTGGAAGAATTGACTGAAGTCAGTGAGAGCGACAGCGAAACTGTTACCGCAATACCGCCGTCCCCCTCTTCATACATGCCTTTACAACACATCATTTTCCATACAACTTGGTGGCTACATTACCCAATTTTATTACTTGTTTTAAGTTATATCATGATTTTAATGTTGTTTTTAACTAGTTAAGACCAGTGTTCACTTTGTTAACATGTTTTGCTCGACCTGAGGATGCCGATATGATTGGCGAAAACGTTTGTCATCAAAATATATGTAATGTTACTTTTGGTATAAAATAGAATTTTATATATTTCTCTTTGTTAAGTATTGACTGAATTACATTCCTCTACTAATTGATATTGTACATAACGGACCATTATGCCTTTGAAATTGCTGCTAGTCTTACTTTCTTTATCGTTGTTCATTTATATTCAGTAGCCTTAGTTCTTATTAACATGTCTAGGGGTTGGGTTGTATGTCTGTTGGAAACGAATTTATTTGTACAAGAAAATTATGCATGTAGGCCAAATTTCCAAACTATTTGTCCAATATTATAATCTAATTACGTAATTGAAAAGGCCATGGCTTCTCACATATTCTTATATAGGCCTACTACATATTTAGATGGGTATCTAATATTTAATGGCACGCGGTAAACGCGATTCGACATCCATTTTTTTTGTACTTTGTAATATTGGAAGGACAATAAATGTTTAACTGTTATAAAAGTTTACATAGCTCTAAAACCTATGGTTTTAAAAGCCTTTATTTTGTTACCATTTTGATGTAGAGGGAAATTTATGCGTAACGTTTGTAAACTCCCCCCCCCCCCCCGGCCTGTGTGCTTGCAATTTGCTGCGGTAAAGACTTCCTGGTATTTCTTACAAGGTAATTAATTAGAGGAATGATGAATTTTGCAAACAATTTAAAGAAAACTACGGCTTCCGGGATACTCTGGCAAGTAATACTTTGCTCGTATAAACAACGAAGTCAATGTGCACGTATTTAATTAATGATGAAATGAAAGAAAACTTCAATTATAATAGACTTCAGAAGCTCACTAAGCTCTCAGAAACTGAGGGAACAGAGTTAATTTAACTGGATACACAATTAACTCAACCGTGTTCTACTTCATTCATTCATTTATTCATTCATAGTTTTCTGCCCAAGGACAAGTCTTTCATTGCAAACCCAGCTCTCTCCAATCTTTCCTATTTTCTACCTTCCTCTTTGTATCCTCATGTGATCCATATATATTAATGTCGTCTATCCCCGAACTCTTCTCCCGTTCACCATTCCTTCCAGTGCATCCTTCAATAGGCAGTTTCTTCTCAACCAGTGATACAGCCAATTCCTTTTCCTCTTTCTGATCAGTTTCAGCATCATTCTTTCTTCATCCACTCTTTCCAACACAGCTTCGTTTCTTATTCTGTCTCTCCATTTCACAAGCTTCATCCTTATCCATATCCACATGCTTCTAGTTGTTTCTCTTCACTTCGTCATAATGTCCATCTTTTTGCTCCATACAATGCCACACTCCACCACAAAGCAGTTCACTAGCCTCTTCCTTAATTATTTCTCCAGAGGTCCGCAGAAGATGCTCCCTTTTCTATTAAGTGCTTCCTTTGCCGTTGCTGTTCTCCTTTTGACTTCTTGGCAGCAGCTCATGTTACTGCTTATAGTACACCTCAAGTATTTGAGGCTGTCCACTTGCTCTACTGCTTCATTTAGACTGTGGAATAATTATTTTGTTTTATATATTTTAAGACTAGTTTTAAGTAGAGTTCGAAAGTTTGGCAGAATGCCTTTTTGATAGGTTGCAGATACTGAGCTTTTGTTAAAGGAAAAACTGTTCTCGGTATTTTATCAGTTATTATTTTGCCTTTTTGTGCGTATTTTAACCAAATTTCTTAATTCTAAGATTAAATGCTTTTTACCTTTTCTAAATAAAATCGTGTTTCAAAAATACTTACATGAAATATGAAAAGCCTGAAATTCCATAAGGACAACGGCCTCCTACAGGAGTGTAGGGTGAGCTGAAGGTCTACTACATTTGGGGAGCCAGTCTAAGAGGGCTTACACTCAGGGGCGTAGCGTGCATGGATGCGGGTGATGTGTCTGATCCCCTGAATTTTTCTGAACAAAAAATATATTTATTGTTATTTACCGGAACTTTATTTTGTGTGTATCGTATTATACTTGTTACACATAATAATAATAATAATAATACTAATAATAATAATAATAATAATAATAATAATAATAATAATAATAATAATAATAATAATTTTAAGATTACTTTCAAATTTTAAATGGCGCTGCTACAGCAGTGGAAATATATTAAACGAAGTGACAAAGGCGCGCGCCCATGCCAATTTATTAACGGCGAGTTCTTACTCCCAAGAAATGTGACTGTGTATGCCGCATCAGCAGGAGTATGCCAGAGCGAGGCAACGTTCAACTGCTGAGTGGAAGAACGTCACTTATACCAGTGTGCAGACTGCAGAGAATGCAATGCAGATTACGCATAACCGTCCTGCGCCTGCGTGACAAAAATGTGACACTGTCCGTCACATCTGTTGAGAGCTATATGAAAACAGGCAACTGTTGAGTGGAAGAACGTCACTTATACCGTGAGCAACGGATGTGATTATACGTTCCACATTTGGCTACGGGCTTGTGCTTATATTCAATTTTTGTGTGTGTTTTCTAACTATGCTGCATGACATATTTTGTTATTAGTAATATTCTGCGATATATTACAGAAGATGGCGACATTGAAGGAGTTTAAAAAGGAACATACGTCAGCATAGATAGTCTGCAAATGCTCCCCTTGAACATGCTCTCGAAGTCATTAACGATTTTGATTGCAATGATAAAGTTATGGCTCAAACCTATGCTGGAGCGGATGTGATGGCGGGAGAACATAATGATTTACAGCCACTGTAAGTCAGCAATTCTTGTGTACTCTACGAGTACAAATTTATTAAACCTCGTCCTAACGCAGTCTGTCAATTTTATGAAACAAGTAAAAATAAAGTTAACTAATCCTGCTGGATTTTCGAGTTTTTTTCTCTGAAATCATCAAAGTTGGAATGTTTATTTGAATCTATAATGGATAATGAAAATTGTGAATGGGACCATGAAGCTGTCGTTTGTGCACGAGGGCTGTTAAGTTTACTGCGCTCCATCCATTCCTCATCTTCATGAAGGATTTTGATTTTATTTTCTGCTAATGTTATTCGCTACAATATTCCCACACTCTGATATTCTGTTTCAAAAAGTAACAGATGTTGAAAATTACTTTCAGGAATTTTGGGAACGCATGGATGATTTTGCTGCTCAAAATTATTCTGAATCTGAAAGATCACGGCTGCATGCAATCCCTGGAGAGGATAAGAAAATTGTATTATATGCGATTGTTCAATGAAATCCTGCACGTTATCAGAATTGATATTATTCAAAAGTTTTCTGAAAATTCCAAATTGAAACTTTTGAGTATGCTTGATCATACACAATTTACCACATTTGCAAATTCGCTCTCTGAAGAAATAATGTTAAATCTAAAAGAAAACTATGAAGCTTATTTTGATTTACTGTATTATCAACAGTGTAGTCGGTCTCATTCCATGCACTTTCGTCTTTCGTGTTTTATGTAAACACGGCCAGGCTTCGGTCCGGTAAATATCCTTATAACTTATGCTACAAGGAAATTATGAAGAAAATTTGAAAATTCAACTCAAACGTTCATTAAAAAAGCGGCTGTTTCCAGGAACGCAACACCCACATATAACGAAAGCAGACTACTGTATTTTAATCCTTTAAAAAATCGCATCCCTATGTCAAGATGTCACGCGACGCCACTGCTTACACTCTACTTACAAACTAAACACACAAACAAACTATACAAACTAAAGACGAAAGACTATACAGACTAATCACATAAATTATACAAACTAAACACCCACAAAAAAGCTATCATCTATACTAATAATAAATCTGTAGCCGAAATTTTTCTGGTAATTTTCGATTTTCTAAAAATAATTGGTCTTAACATATATAATTAATCACCCTGAAACCGAAAATCGCTTTTTTGAAATTTTTGTTTGTATGTCTGTCTGTCTGTCTGTATGTTTGTTACCTCTTCACGCGATAATGGCTGAACGGATTTCGATGAAAATTGGAATATAAATTAAGTTCGTTGTAACTTAGATTTTAGGCTATATGACATTCAAAATACATTATTTAAAAGGGGGGTTATAAGGGGACCTGAATTAAATAAATCGAAATATCTCGCTTATTATTAATTTTTATGAAAAATATTACATAACAAAAGTTTCTTTAAAAATAATTTGCGATAAGTTTTATTCCTTGAAACATTTTGATAGGACTGATTTTTAATGAGATAAATGAGTTTTAAAATTAAAATAACTGCCATGTAAGGCCGTATAATGAAATAAAAAACAAATGACTTCGTCTATAAGGGGCCTTGGACAGCAACAATCGAAATCTATGAAAGATAGCCTACAGACAATGTTTCTGTGTTTGTATGAAGTACAGTAATATCGGAAGCTAAATTAACCGATTTGTATAATTAATTATTATTTCACATTGGAAACTCTAGTTTCTCTAGATGGACATAATGCTATAATGTTATTACAGTAACTTCTGATATAATATAATATAATATAATATAATATAATATAATATAATATAATATAATATAATATAATATAATATAATATAATATAATATAATATAATATAATATAATATAATATAATATAATATAATGTAATATAATGTAATATAATATAATATAACATAATATAATATAATATAATATAATATAATATAATATAATATAATATAATATAATATAATATAATATGTAATATTATATAATATAATTTAAGTTATTTGAAGGGTTC
Organism: Periplaneta americana; assembly: GCF_040183065.1. Taxonomy (NCBI): domain Eukaryota; kingdom Metazoa; phylum Arthropoda; class Insecta; order Blattodea; family Blattidae; genus Periplaneta; species Periplaneta americana. Next base: position 151,089,627 of record NC_091122.1, read on the forward strand.
AGAACCATAGTGGGTCAAGCGCCATTTACTGAATACGTAGAAAACAAGGGTTAAAATTAAGTTATTACCATAATTCAATGGAAACCTATAACAAGTGAAATGAAATACAACACATTAAATCTAAATGATGTCAATCTTCATTAAACTATGGTTGCATGTAATAAAAATTAAGAATCATGTTAAAGGAATTGTCATTGCACCAAATGAGTGTCTCTGGACCAAAATGATCGCATTTTAATTATTTGGATGCAATTTAAATTAAGTAACATATTAAACGATTTATCCTTCTATCAAACACGAATGTTCCCTGGATCAAATGTCCTATTTTAATTATGTAATTACTTTATATTTATTTCTAACGGGTGCAGCGGAGCGCACGGGTACAGCTAGTAAAGAATAAAGGTAGATAACCACCTAACTAATAAGGTACCTATAGCAACAGGAGTCAGACAGGCTGACAGCCTTAGCCCTATTCTGTTCAATGTGATCATGGACGAAATAATAAAGGAAACTAAAGTAGGAATTAGGGGCTACAGATTAGGGAATAAAGACATTAAAATAATATGTTATGCTGATGATGTGATCCTTTTAGCAGAAAACGAGGACAAATTACAGAGATTGCTATATAAATTTCAAATAACAGCAGAACGATTTAATATGGTGATATCGGAAAATAAAACAAAATCACAGACTATCTCAAGGCAGCCACTCAGATGTAAACCCATAGAACAAGTAATGAGTTTCAGTTACTTAGGAACAAAAATAACAAGCAATAAAAATTTGGAGGTAGAAGTAAGAGAACAGAATACTAAAGCAAACATAATATCAGGATATCTAAGAGATGTAAACCCATAGAACAAGTAATGAGTTTCAGTTACTTAGGAACAAAAATAACAAGTAATAAAAATTTGGAGGTAGAAGTAAGAGAACAGAATACTAAAGCAAACATAATATCAGGATATCTAAGAGATGTAAATCCATAGAACAAGTAATGAGTTTCAGTTACTTAGGAACAAAAATAACAAGCAATAAAAATTTGGAGGAAGAAGTAAGAGAACAGAATACTAAAGCAAACATAATATCAGGATATCTAAGAGATGTAAATCCATAGAACAAGTAATGAGTTTCAGTTACTTAGGAACAAAAATAACAAGCAATAAAAATTTGGAGGAAGAAGTAAGAGAACAGAATACTAAAGCAAACATAATATCAGGATATCTAAGAGATGTAAATCCATAGAACAAGTAATGAGTTTCAGTTACTTAGGAACAAAAATAACAAGCAATAAAAATTTGGAGGAAGAAGTAAGAGAACAGAATACTAAAGCAAACATAATATCAGGATATCTAAGAGATGTAAACCCATAGAACAAGTAATGAGTTTCAGTTACTTAGGAACAAAAATAACAAGCAATAAAAATTTGGAGGAAGAAGTAAGAGAACAGAATACTAAAGCAAACATAATATCAGGATATCTAAGAGATGTAAATCCATAGAACAAGTAATGAGTTTCAGTTACTTAGGAACAAAAATAACAAGCAATAAAAATTTGGAGGAAGAAGTAAGAGAACAGAATACTAAAGCAAACATAATATCAGGATATCTAAGAGATGTAAATCCATAGAACAAGTAATGAGTTTCAGTTACTTAGGAACAAAAATAACAAGCAATAAAAATTTGGAGGAAGAAGTAAGAGAACAGAATACTAAAGCAAACATAATATCAGGATATCTAAGAGATGTAAACCCATAGAACAAGTAATGAGTTTCAGTTACTTAGGAACAAAAATAACAAGCAATAAAAATTTGGAGGAAGAAGTAAGAGAACAGAATACTAAAGCAAACATAATATCAGGATATCTAAGAGATGTAAATCCATAGAACAAGTAATGAGTTTCAGTTACTTAGGAACAAAAATAACAAGCAATAAAAATTTGGAGGTAGAAGTAAGAGAACAGAATACTAAAGCAAACATAATATCAGGATATCTAAGAGATGTAAACCCATAGAACAAGTAATGAGTTTCAGTTACTTAGGAACAAAAATAACAAGCAATAAAAATTTGGAGGAAGAAGTAAGAGAACAGAATACTAAAGCAAACATAATATCAGGATATCTAAGAGATGTAAATCCATAGAACAAGTAATGAGTTTCAGTTACTTAGGAACAAAAATAACAAGCAATAAAAATTTGGAGGAAGAAGTAAGAGAACAGAATACTAAAGCAAACATAATATCAGGATATCTAAGAGATGTAAATCCATAGAACAAGTAATGAGTTTCAGTTACTTAGGAACAAAAATAACAAGCAATAAAAATTTGGAGGAAGAAGTAAGAGAACAGAATACTAAAGCAAACATAATATCAGGATATCTAAGAGATGTAAATCCATAGAACAAGTAATGAGTTTCAGTTACTTAGGAACAAAAATAACAAGCAATAAAAATTTGGAGGAAGAAGTAAGAGAACAGAATACTAAAGCAAACATAATATCAGGATATCTAAGAGATGTAAATCCATAGAACAAGTAATGAGTTTCAGTTACTTAGGAACAAAAATAACAAGCAATAAAAATTTGGAGGTAGAAGTAAGAGAACAGAATACTAAAGCAAACATAATATCAGGATATCTAAGAGATGTAAATCCATAGAACAAGTAATGAGTTTCAATTACTTAGGAACAAAAATAACAAGCAATAAAAATTTGGAGGAAGAAGTAAGAGAACAGAATACTAAAGCAAACATAATATCAGGATATCTAAGAGATGTAACTTGGAAAAATAAATACATGCACATAGAAAGCAAGATCAGAATATATAAAACGTGTATAAAGCCAGTATTAACATATGGAACGGAAACTCGAGCAGAAACAAAAAAAAACTGCAAAAATGATGACAACAACAGAAATGAGGGCATTACGAAGTATTGGTGGCGTTACGTTATATGACAGACGAATGATGAGATTAGGAAAAATGTGGAGTGCAGGATGTGACAAAATGGATCAAGACTAGAAGAAAAGGATGGCGGGACCATGTATTAAGGATGACGGAAGACCGACTCCCGAAAATCGCAATGAAAGGAAAGTTGGTCACCCCAAGACCTTTTGGGACGACCCGCTAAACGGTGGAAGGAAAGTTGGACACCAACATCGGATTAAGATCGCAAAGTTGGAAAATACAGGATTTATCCTAAAATACGAGGAAGAAGAAAAGAAGAAGAAAAAAGCTATACAAACTGAACACACAAATTATACAGTCGTGTTCCTTGTACATTATAATACGGAATGAATAACTTGAAACTAATTGCGTTCACTTATCAACTTTCGAAAATGTTGGAGTATTACGTCATTGTCGTCATAATAGCAATAGTGTTATGCGAAAATAAAATTTTGCCAGAATCTCTCTTCGATTTCCGCCTCACACCAGTCTTATTACATCTCGCAAAATGTTATTTAAATAAGCAAATATAAACATAGCGCGCTTATCATGATTTTTGGCTTTGTTACGTTCATGAAAACCTATAGGTTCGTATGTAGACCTACTACTGAAAATCGTAATAGACTAATTTTCGCTGCAAATTTACGAATCCTCGGACACAGTTCAGAGTTTAAGGAATTATGAAAACTGAAGAAGTCCTTGTAATTAGGGTAAAGTATATAGTGATGGGCACTTTAAGCACATTGCAACACATATTTGGTTGGGGACATCTAATTTACAGAGGTAGATTTATCATTTTTTTCCAATAAAGAACTGAATATATTTGTGACCCTTTTACACAAGAAAGAACTTACAATAATGTGTCTGATTTTTTTTAAATTACATCAATATTGAAAGAGGAGAAAAACATAGTGATGGGCACTCGAGCTTCTGACTTGGGCACCTAAGTATACAGTGATGGGCACTTTAATATTTGATACAAAAGTGAGACATTTACCTTCAAATTAAAACTAATTGATTCGTTTTCAACTTCCAAGATGCCCTTGCCTCTATTAATTATGAGTCTAAATGTTTTTCTTTCTTACATCAATCTATTAGGATTAATAACTTTCACTGTCGTTTAATTCTCTCACACATTTGTTGCAAAAGTATACATTCTCATCTTCTGAATCATTATCACTGAATTCGTTTTGAAGACACTTCTTGTGAAATACTTTAAGACATTTTTTGCAGGAAATACCAAGACACTTATTATTTAAACACCCGCCGCACTTGTAACAGAGTCCTGATGAAAGCAGCTTATTCGGCTCTTCTGAAGTGTCCTTTCTCTTCTCTAATATGTTTGTATCAATACCGGGACTAGTAGTTGCTTGAACATTTTGGTCATATGAAAGTCTCACATTTATTAAACTACTGTCTTTTGAATTCTCGTGAGAGCTCAACGTAGACAGTTCAGTAACTTTTCTTCCATGTTTTACGTGTTTTGTTGATTCAACACTTCTTTTACGCTTAGCTATTTTACCTCCATTATTCATCTCCCTTTTCCTTTTTCTCTCTTCCTTTTTCCTTTCTTCTTCTGCTTTCTTTTCTTCTTTATTCCTATACAGAGCTCTCCATTTCTTCGATGTTAAAACGTATGGCATTCTTTCAGTTTTACGAATGTTTTTTTCTTTTTGGAGTTTCAGGCCATATCAAGCAATCCTCCAATGTACGGACTTCTGATCGTCTCAATGTTTTCTTTTCTTCATTGCTGAGATTTTTTTCTGGTGTCTTCAGTAGATTATCTTCTTGAATACCCATATTAGCACCCACTTCTTCTGTCTGGAAATGTTCGTTACTTGCTATTTCTACTGCATCCACTTGACTTTGACTGCTTAACTGTCTTTCTATTATTTCTTCGTTATCTTCTGGCTGATCTCTTTCTTTATCTGTCATTACTTTCATGCTATCAACCGTTATTTCTTCTGGTTCTACAGGTGTCCCCTTTCTTTCAAAATATTTTTCTTTCTTTTTAGCAAATACTTCGTACAGTCTAAAGAGAACATAGAACTCTTAACTGTTTTCTTCCTCCTCGTCACCTGAGAGAACAGACTTGGGACCAAATGTAGATTTATCCTGCCCCTTAATGTACCGTTGGAGTGTTGATCTTGGTACATCAAACTTCTTAGCAGATGTTTTAATTCTCTCACCATCTCGAACTGTTGCAACTGCTGACATCAACTGATCTTTAGTGTACTTAATTTTTCCAAAATTAGGCATTCTGAGACTGAAAGAAAAATAGGCATAAAATAGAGTTTGACTAAAGCTCTAGATCTACACGTCGGACTTTTATTACTTATATACATATATAGAAATCATTAAATTTATGGTATTGCATTTTTAAAGTTTACTGCAACAGGAACAAGTTGGAGGATATATTTTTAAATGTAAATCTATCGTTTGGTGATGTCAGTATTTCTGAACTCAATAACATAGAATAAAAGTTCTCTATATGGTGATTATTTGTTGTCATAGAATGATTGCTGTACTATGCTTTGGTGGAGAACAAGATAATGTCTCTGAAGCATTGTTATGATATTACATTTTCTTCCCATGTGACATGTCCTGGCTAAGCAAACTATAATTAGAACGACTTCTTAGAAGTTATACCATGCAATTTATGAGTGTTTTGTTTTGTCGTGAACCCTTGGCCTGCAGCGAATGTTTCACTCCGATAACACAGTGAACTTAATCATTCCATGCCTGGTAACCATAAGCAACTCGGAAGATGAAACAAGGCTCCTTAGTAAACATATCGCTACGTAATGCAGTCAGTATGAAGTATAGTCAACGTAGGAATTTTCAACTACTGACATCGAAAATAGAGAAAATAAATGTGATTTAAATTAAGATAATAGCCTATATTTAAATTTTTTGTGTATAGTTACGTGAAACGAAATTGATTAGATCAGCACAATCTACTGTGTATTTAGCCTATGCATTGTATTCCAAAAGTGGAATGAAATTATATGAAGAAAGAGCATATTTATAAGAATGTGCGCTTCTATTGAAACACAATGCATATGACATTAATGCGTTAATTTTTACCATTGGATATTTAAATTTTTAGCTACTCAAAGCGGTTCGTCCTGACTACGGAAATTACTCCAGAATCTTCCGACATAAAAGGATTCTAAACATGAAGTAGTCTGTGTCTGAGTTTTATGTCATTGCTCTAGTAATGGGCACTTAGAAATATTTAGTGATGGGCACTGTGCCCATTACTGTTTAGAATAGTTCTAAAACATCCGTTTTATAATATTATATTCGTAGTACCAAGATCTACAAATACGCATGATGAACAACTTAAATTATGTAAAATTACAAAAAACAGTGATGGGCATACTGTGACCATCACTGTGTATCAATTGATTTTAGTACATAGTGATGGGCATGGGCCATTAAAGCACTACAAGTATAATTTTTGTCGTTATAATCACTTACCTTTACTGAAATACACTGAACGGAGCTAATAATCGAGCTTCGAATACAGCATAAGTAACAACAGAACCTCCAAACACTATTTATGACAACAATGAACCTTAACGAATTATTAGTTTTAAGCGACAATAATCATGGGTATGCACATGACCACAATCAATTCGAAAATGAAGCTTCCCACATCCTCTCAGGACACAGGTCATGCGCTAGAATGGTTGCTAACAGTACTGCCAATCATATAGAACAAAAAGTAACTACATACTAACCCGCAAATCCTTATTATTACAATAAATAATTCACTGTGCCCATCACTGTAGGGGTGCCCATCATAGGCGCCACTACCCTATTACGTACATTTCTGCAGTGCAGTATGTGAAATATCAATTAATTTTAAGTAACCCGCGCTCAGAGCAATCACATCTATTTTCTTCAGGATGTCTATCGGCTTGTTTCAATTTACTCTGTGAAACGCCTTTTCTAGGTCCAATTACTGTATTACAAATTCTAGATTCAAATTTTTTGATTCTGCAGTTTAAATATTAGGAAATCAATAATTTTTTTCCAGACTTTTACATACAAATTCCTTTAAATTCCACTGCTCTGGGTAGGGTTTGAACTGGGACCTCTGACCTGGTAGAAAGCATGATAAACACTAAACCATCGGTAACAACTTGTGAAACTATGTTTTAATTCCGAAACAAGGATGTGTAGGGATAATAAATTGATCTTCCGAGCAAGACTATAGGAATGAAAATTACATCAGTGCCCACGCATAATATCAGCTGTAGCCTACATCGATTTGGACCAATGCATAATTGATGTTACTGTTCCTTTCATTTTGAAATGTTGCACGCGATGACGGTATAAATAATATTATCGAAGCATTTCACCTAAAGCTATTATGATAGAATGCGTAAGTCTGCGTATTAAAATTATTGAGCATTTTCATGGTATATACAAACATATAGGCCTACAATTTTTTTATCTTTCGATGGTTTTGAATAGCTACCGTAAACTGGGGTAAAGAGGATCACATGTGGTAAAGTGGATTATATGTGTATTGCTTAGATAAGTCAGCGCCACATGGATCACACATGCAAAGAAAACCTTTCTTCTATAAATGCCACTAAAAATAGTTCCTTTGCATGTGTGATCCATGTGGCGCTGACTTATCTAACAATACACATATGATCCACTTTACCACATGTGATCCTCTTTACCCCAGTTTACGGTACCTTGTATGTCATAAAATGAACAAAATGAGATTGTACTTTATTTTAATCAAAGAAGTCTTCTCGAACCTTAAGCAAACACATCTTAACGCATGGAATCATGCTTCATAAGAAGATATTTAAATACCTTCTTACGTCAGATTTCTTCGATATTAAGATATAAAAACTTATTTTTGTGCACGCCTGTAAAATGGAATATTTTGACTTCCGAGGTTCCTGTTCAACACAATCGAATGTTAATATAGGCCTGTATAATTTGTAGATTTATGTAGACCTTTTAATGTATTTTATATGTATTTCCTTTTAAAATATGAGACGAAACCGTGAGAGGTTGCTGAATGGGGAGACAGTGAATTCGTATTCGTAAGTTCTCGAGTTCAACTAGGAGTCTTAAATCCTGTTGAACTTTTTATTGGTTTCCTTCATCACAAAATTAGAAACTGAGTAATAATAATAATAATAATAATAATAATAATAATAATAATAATAATAATAATAATAATAAAAATAGTAGTAGTAGTAATGATAATAATAATAATAGTAGACCTCTAGTGACAATAATAATGACATTGATGATAATAATAATAATAATAATAATAATAGTAGTAGTAGTAATGATAATAATAATAATAATAGTAGACCTCTAGTGACAATAATAATGACATTGATGATGATAATAATAATAATAATAATAATAATAATAATAATAATAATAATAATGATAATAATAATAGTAGACCTTTAGTGACAATAATAATGACAATGATGATGATTATAATAATAATAATAATAATAATAATAATAATAATAATAATAATGATAATAATAATAATAATAGTAGACCTTTAGTGACAATAATAATGACAATGATGATGATTATAATAATAATAAAAATAGTAGTAGTAATGATAATAATAATAATAGTAGACCTTTAGTGACAATAATAATGACAATGATGATGATTATAATAATAATAATAATAATAATGATGATAATAATAATAGTAGACCTTTAGTGACAATAATAATGACAATGATGATGATTATAATAATAATAATAATAATAATAATAATAATAATAATGATGATAATAATAATAGTAGACCTTTAGTGACAATAATAATGACAATGATGATGATTATAATAATAATAATAATGATAATAATAATAATAATAATTAAGCTGCGGATTTTTAGGCACTAAAAACAGTTGAAATAGGCAGGCAAAATAGGTATTCAAAGTTCTAAAATAGGCATTTAAAAAGGCAATAACAATTTCTAATTCTTAATGGCTAACACGACCATAGCGTAGTATTGGTGTACACTAATTTCTATAGTAATGCCATTATGGCAGTGAATAACTGAATATTCCAAATGTTATAATGAGAACTGATGCCTGTTGTCTGTAATAATGTTCTTAAGTTGGGAGAAACTTCTCTCCACTTCACATGAAGTGATGGGGCAATACTTCAGGGATCCAATCCCAGCTGGGGACCAAACCAGTGGGAACGCAGTAATGTCAAAACCAGTGGGAACGCAGTAATGTCAATGTCATTTGCAATCAGCAATAACACTTGCTCCCAACCAGGATTTCTTTTCATAATTTTCAAATACTTATTTCTGATTGTTTCTCTCGTTTCCAGTTTCATTATGTAAGCAGCCAGCTTTCCAAAGTTTGCTTTGATGAAAGCAAGATCAGATGTTAGCTTTGGGTTTTCCAGGATAATATTTGCTGCTAGATAAAAAAGAAACAAATTACAGATTAAAAAAATCGATATAATAGTCAATAAATTCAAATATAATACATAATACGGATATTTACATGTATGTATTTATTCACACTGCAAATGGGTATATACCCGGTGGCAGTGGTAACTAATTACACTCAATAATGACAATTAATAATAAACACAACTAATAAAAAACAATAATTAATAATAATAATAATAAAAAATAATAATAATAAGGAGCATCCTAAATTAAATGAAACATGGTCACTTAAAATAACATTTAAAGTAAATCTAATTTGTATCTTAACCCTAAGTTCGAACTAAGACCCACTTAATGCAGAATGGTACTTAACATCTTTTGTAACTTTAGAAATCAATTGAAAATAATACAGCACATTTAGGCACTTTTTAGGCATTTATAAGCAAATAGGCATTTACTAGTGAAATAGGCAATTATAGCCACTATAGAATTCGTATATAATACTCACAATGCCTTAAAATTTATATGTAACCTAAAAGCTTGCGTCTTCAGGTTAAGGATTAAAATAGGCATATAGGCATAAATCCGCAGCTTAATAATAATAATAATAATAATAATAATAATAATAATAATAATAATAATAATAATAATAATAATAATCTTCATCATCATCATCATCATGACATGTGTAATGATATTGAACAATTTTACTTGCATTATTGAAATTGTACTAGTAATATTGAACTCATCGTTTCGATAGAGTATGTAAAGATTTCATCAGAGTGGAATATGAACTCCCAAATGTTCCAATTATTCTGTTTTCGGAATATAAATATATATATATACAGTATATGTTTTCACGTGTTAATTAACTAGGTTACCTTGTTGACTAGTTTCAGCCTATGGGCTATCTTCAGAACTGGGTGGTCTTTGCGCCTTCTGATTGCGTTTCCTGTGGGGATGTGTTTGTGTAGTGTAATGTGGAGTCAAAAAGTGTGTTTTTTTCATTTCATTTATTATATTCCATAGATCTTACATTAGCAATGAAGCTTTAAGATGTGGAACAAGTCAAAATTTTACAAGATTACAATTACAATTTTTACAATTTTGCAATTTTCTACAATTTTTTTTACGATTTTTTACAATATTTTGGCGAGATGTAGTGAGATGAGGTGTTTTATAAAACTGAATTGTGTATTCAGGATTTGATGCGGGTGTGTTTTTGTGTGTCTGTATATTTCGTATAGTTCTAGTGTGTTTAGTTCCTGGTTTTTCGGTTGGAGATGTAGAATTTCCATGTCTGTGTTCATGTTGCTATAGGTGTGGTTGGCATATTCTTGTTTGCCCTCTCTACCGTCATATTCATGTTTGTCTTCTCGTCTGTCATATTCATGTTTGTGGTCTCAGTCGTCATATTCTTGTTTGCTTTCTCGGCCGTCATATTCATCGTCTGTTGCAACTCCGTCATCGTCGTCGTTGTCATTGCCTTAAACATGAGACATTTTAAACTGGTTATTAAAACTTGAAATATCTGTTAATTCAACATTAGTAGAACCTAAGGGTCGTATTCATAGACATTCTTAGCGCGGGCTTCCGGTAGATGATCAGTGAACTAACGTTTTTCGTATTCATAAACCAGTGTCAGCGATATGGTATGATATGATATGATATGATATGATATGATATGATATGATATGATATGGTATGATATGATATATGATATGATATGATATGGTATGATATGATATGATATGATATGATATGATATGATATGATATGATATGATATGGTATGATATGATATATGATATGATATGATATGATATGGTATGATATGATATGATATGATATGATATGATATGGTATGATATGATATATGATATGATATGATATGATATGATATGATATGGTATGATATGATATATGATATGATATGATATGATATGATATGGTATGATATGATATATGATATGATATGATATGATATGATATGGTATGATATGATATGATATATGATATGATATGATATGATATGGTATGATATGATATATGATATGATATGATATGATATGGTATGATATGATATATGATATGATATGATATGATATGATATGATATGGTATGATATGATATATGATATGATATGATATGATATGGTATGATATGATATATGATATGATATGATATGATATGGTATGATATGATATATGATATGATATGATATGATATGATATGATATGATATGATATGATATGATATGATATGGTATGATATGATATATGATATGATATGATATGATATGATATGATATGATATGGTATGATATGATATATGATATGATATGATATGATATGGTATGATATGATATATGATATGATATGATATGATATGATATGATATGATATGATATGATATGATATGATATGGTATGATATGATATATGATATGATATGATATGGTATGGTATGATATGATATGATATGATATGATATGATATGATATGATATGATATGATATGATATGATATGATATGATATGATATGATATGATATGATATGGTATGATATGATATATGATATGATATGATATGATATGATATGATATGATATGATATGATATGATATGAATCCTGTTTAGCACGCTCGTAGCGCGGGCTAGCGAAATGTCTATGAATAGCACCCCAAATGTCTCACATCTGCTGGTCTAAAGCATAGCATTAATTTTGGCCCTCGGTTGTACAATGCTTTAGCTAAATTACACCCAGAACTTCTAAAATGTAACCCACTAACATATAACAAGAAAATTAAAAAGTGTTAATATCTTCAATTTGATTAAATAAATTTATAGCCTATGTGTATGAATTAATCAACCTATATTATATTTGTATTCTATAATTTTGAAATATATATACCATATATATATCACCTGACATAATTAGGAACGCTAAATCCAGACGTTTGAGATGGGCAGGGTATGTAGCACGCATGGGCGAATCCAGAAATGCATATAGGGTGTTAGTTGGGAGGCCGGAGGGAAAAAGGCCTTTGGGAAGGCCGAGACGTAGATGGGAAGATAATATTAAAATGGATTTGAGGGAGGTGGGATATGATGATAGAGAATGGATTAATCTTGCTCAGGATAGGGACCAATGGCGGGCTTATGTGAAGGCGGCAATGAACCTCCGGGTTCCTTAAAAGCCAGGAAGTATATATAGGCCTATATATATATATATATATATATATATATATATATAAAAGGTAAAAGTATCCCCGTAACATGCCATGAAGGCACTTGGGGGGCATTGGAGGTAGAGCCCCATGCTTTCCATGACCTCGGCACTAGAATGAGGTGATGTGGTCGGCACCACGCTCTGACCGCCTTTTACCCCCGGGAAAGACCCGGTACTCAATTATATATATATATATATATATATATATATATATATATATATATATATATATATATATAAATTGTCCTACTTTTCACGTGCGGTATTATTTTTCTCTAGTTTTAATATTATATTATATAATTCCATTGCCGCTGAAATTTAAATTTTAGTTCCTATTTAATTTTATTTATTTATTTTTTTATTTTCTACATTTCTCTTATATGAATATTGTATTATATAATTTCTGTAACTGCAATTTTAATTTTATTTCCTATTTTATATCATTTTATATTCTCTTATAGGCCTATTAATATTATATCTGAACTGCGACCGAACACGAGCGCTGCTCATTCGGTCTCAAATTTTGTTAATACTACTGTATCTCGTTTTTTATATTGATTGTATTATTTTATTTCTATTTCTCTTGTTTGTAATTATATTCTTTATCTTAATATATAAAATTGAATGTGGGTATGTATGTATGTATGTATGTATGTATGTATGTATGTATGTATGTATGTATGTATGTATGTATGTGTGTGTGTGTGTATGTTCTCTATAGAAAACTACACGCTTTGACCGATATGTGCCAAAGTTTGCACATTTAACCTTCATAACCAGGAGAAGAACATAGGCTACATTAAAATTGTGCAAATGGAAGTTAAATTAATTAAATATATAAAAAATAAAAATAAATAGATCAAATACTCATGTATTATATTAAAATGCAAAATTTTCTACAGTCAATTGTTCTTTATTATTGTCTGTTGTATTCAACATAGACTTTCACGAGGCCTTGGAAATTTTAACACGAAATTAAATTACATTGTTGTTACACATCACGAAGGCTAAAACTAGAAAATTCATGCAATAAGTATCTTTACGCAGTCCAGGACCGTATTATGAAATTCCTCGATGCAGTTTTGTAGATAGTGAGCAGACTGTTTTATCCAATTGAATTCTAGAATTCTTTCAAACTACAAGGATTGCTACCACATAATTTACTTAATATTGAATAGCCATAGTAGATCTACTATTGCGAAATATTGACTCACCAAAATTATACACTAACAAGAATTTGTGTCAAAAATTAATGGGAAACGTAATATGAGTGGCAATATTAACTGGAAAAACGAAAGAAGATGATGTTTTTATCCCACGTATTGCTATTATAGCCATTCGATTTTAAGCAATTATTATAAGTTATAGTAATATTTGTGACAATATTACAATATTATAATATTACAATAATAATATAGAGTCTATTTTACTGTTACTGTTAACCCGTCTCTTATTAATAAGTTATGATCACTAATGACTTGGCCGTTTATAGAAAAATATGATTTTCTGTTGTGGTAGTGTTCTACATTGCCTTCTCCAGGAGAGTGAATTCTGATGAGTATAGTCTCCGTTACTGCAAAACACCCTGAAATCCATGTATTTGATAGAATCCATCCGTTACAGATTGTAGTTTGGCCTTGAAGGAAATTAAATATATTGTGGGCAGAAAGGCTTAATAATGCATAAAGCCGTGGTACGATAAATGTTATCATCAATCACAATGTTAAATATCTTAAATATCCCTGTAGCATAAGGTCTTAATGTTGTTAAAACTCTATTCATAGGTGAGATGGAATCATTTCGATTAGTCAGTTTCTTTGGATATTAGTGGCACTTTCTTTAATATTCGTCACTAGGGAGGAGAAAACATAAGTAAATACGATTCGTTTTGGTTTTATATAGTTCCCTTGCCGAGGTCTCCGATAAGTCTAACAAACAGTTTATTTAGAAATATAGAAATAGACCAAAATTTAAAACCCGGGCAACGCCGGGTAATTTAAGCTAGTTCTGTATATTTAAATTTAAATAAATAAATAAATAAATAAATAAATAAATAAATAAATAAATAAATAAATAAATAAATAAATAAAGTAATTTTTACTTGTAAATTTTTTTGTTGTAATAAAAATCGGTAAAAGAATATATTATTCATTTTGTTCTTGAATTTTCACGTAAGTTGATGAGAAATATGATTCAAATACAAATTCTCTTTTGAAAATTATTCATGTGGCTCATTCAGCAAAATAATTTTACACCTAACCTGATTTGAATGGCTACGAAAAGGCTCGTAGTGCGAGTCAACCATCCAGAAGCACTCTAAGTCGTAATATAACCTGACGATAACACAGTTAGCAGTAATTATTCAGCGAGTACAGTGTTAGCTAGTATTTGTAGCGTATTCATTGTTGCTGTTAAGGGGAGCGCAAGAGAATCGTATGAATAGAATTTGCGGGTCACTTATTGCTCTGGCGTAATTTCTGCAAAATGTTTATAGGGATCCAGTTTATGAATAACATATGACTCGAGGAAACTAACGTGAGCGGATAATGCAAATTTACTTATTAGCTTCAGCGAACATCATATTTGTTTCATAGACTGAAAGGAAGCAAGTTGTCACATTTCAGGGAGTTTATTTTAATTAGCTGCCACTGAATTTATTTGCAGCAGTGAACTTATTGATATCGTTGACGAAGTTATTATTTTTTATTATACAACATTGCCAAAATATAATTATAAATATTTGTTTTTTATGTGAAAACGTTATGCGACAGCCAAAGGGTGAACTGTTGTGATACACAAACGAGAAATCCAACGGAGATACGTTGCATTGTATTGTATTTATTAACATTCCATGATATTCATACATTGCTTTACAGCTAGAATATGGAACAAGTCAAAAAACTTAATACTATTATAAAGTCTTAATTTATAGTCACAGTCTAGATGAAATATATACAGACGAGATTTACAATATAGTCTACTAGTACAACACAAAGTTTTAGTATCAATTTCATGAAGTGTTATTGAATGTCATAAATTCATCTACAGAATAGAAGGCGTGAGAAATTAGGTATTTCTTTAATTTGGCCCTAAATAATTTTATGTTTTGAGTTTCATTTCTTATATCGATAGGGAGGCTATTAATAGTAATATACGTTACAAGAGCGGTATGTTGACGTTTTCATGGTCGAGGAAAAGATTGAAAAAGCGAAACGTAGTTGAGCTTTTTTAATTTCCGAGAACATGAAAACAAACATACCGCTGGTGTATCGTACATTATTTTGTGCGAAGATCGTTTATTACATACCTGAAAGACGAATTTCTAATTAGTTTCAATGAAATCTCCATGTTGGTTTCTGTTTAATGACGGCAATTTCGGAAAACCAAAATATCTTTCTTCAACATTGTTGCCATAAAATGTTTTCTGTGTTTACTATACTCCAGCAGGCCGTGATATACGTCTGTCTTTTTTTCCCCCCAGTCTATAAATGCGAACTTAAAACAAACGGTAAGGTTATGTAATGCTTTATTTTTCATTTTAATATTTTAACAATATTATTTATATAACATATTGCAGTAATAACATCGGCATCTGGAATCTTGTTGATTTTTTCACGGCTTCCTTAATGTTACTTGTATCAGGAATGCAATAAGTTTCGTGAGTAGTAGACTTTACTTAATTTTTGGAAATATTTAAAAACAATAATTAACATTGCAATTTAGGTGAAATTGCAGCGGTAAGTTTCCAATTTATAATTATTACTGCTATATGTTAAACGTCTCTAAAAATTATATGTTAAAAGCCTAAAGCAGTAAAATGAATGTCGCGCTTAAGCGGTAAGAAGAGGGAAATTGTTGTGTGTTACGTTGGGAATACTGAATGTGGTATTTCACACTTACCGCGTATTGGTTCTGTGCGGAAAACAAGCAAATACGCACGATCTCGCACAAAAATTTTTACTGCCATATAACGCTCTCCTTTTTGATAACACGATAGACTTGCCGATGGAGTATGAAAGTCATTTTTTGACGTGTATTTATGCTATGAACTGTTCAATTAGTTACGAAATTTTCACGATTACAGACGAGGAAGATTATTAATGAAAAGATATACTGACAAGCCATGGGCATTATTTGTAGTTTTTTGAAAATAGTCCTACACGATTCCTTAGATTTGGCACCTACTATTATTCTAATTACTCTTTTTTGCAATAGAAATATATTGTTACTATCTGTGGAATTTGCGCAGAATATTATTCCAAAACTCATTACCGAGTGGAAGTATGCAAAGTATATTGTTTTTAAGGTATTGATATTTACTATCTTTTGCATAGATCTAATAGCAAAACAAGCTGAATTTAGTTTTTGGGTAATTTCTTTAATATGATTTTTCCAGTTTAACACATTATCGATTTTTAAGCGAAGAAATTTGGATGTTGTAGTTTCTAATAGGGATCTGTTATTAATTATTGCTCTAGACGGAAGATAGGCGTTGTGGACCATGGAGACTATTAATACGTGGTTCGATGATTTGAGAAGCGACAAGCACAAACTGCTCGTTCCACTCGTGATAATGAAGAGAAGATTTAACTATGCTATAACGGCGATATTAAACTTGCTTATTTAGTGATCCATTATCTCAGAAACTACTAAAAATATCGTAATGAAACAAACTATCTACTATAGGATTTTCCTTCAAGATATTTCTGTTGGGGCTACACTGATCAACAAAAATACACTTTGAAATTATTTCCTTTCTTAAAGTAGCTAAACTACCCTAATTTTGGGTCGAGAAAAACGAATATGACATTAGATTTTGATTATTAGCTCTAGTTTTCTAAATATACTAACCTGAAATAGAAATCAACCTATATCCATTAATTTTACTACAGAAAAAAGTATTATACATTTTAATACATCAAATATTCATTATATGATGTCTCGCCATCATCATTGAATATTAACACGACTACTATGAAGTAGTCAATGTGTATTATCACCATTAAATCGAGAAAAATTCGTTTCGACACCGGGAATCGAACCCGGGACCTCTCAGCTCTGCGCGCATGTCGTATGAAATACATGTGATTGCCCTTATAAATTAGGTGAAACTTTTCAAAATTATTGAAATTTGAATAACATTTGCGGCTTGTTTTCGGTCCAATATAGTAATTTCTTCATTGATTATTAATTGTATTTCCTAAAGAATAATTTTCTGGTTAGGCCTAATTCCAATTTCGGTTATTTAAACTTTTTAAAATATCCCTTCACAGTCCGAAATGAAAAGATTACTCGGTATTTTATTTCAGTTTGAATTTCGCAAACTAAAGGCTAGTTCACAATTAATCGGGAACGGAAGCGACAACGAGAACGAAAATATTGTTAAAATAAATGTATTTCCGTTCTCGTTCTCGTTGTAGTTTCCGTTTCCGGTTAATTGTGAACCAGTCTTAACATGTAGTAGGGAATGCCTGTTATTATTCGGTTGAGAAGCTTTTGTCATCTAGTCTGTTGCCAAAAAATCTGGAAGTTAGGATTTATAAAACAGTTATATTACGGGTTGTTCTGTATGGTTGTGAAACTTGGACTCTCACTTTGAGAGAGTAACAGAGATTAAGAATGTTTGAGAATAAGGTTCTTAGGAAAATATTTGGGGCTAAGAGAGATGAAGTTACAGGAGAATGGAGAAAGTTACACAACACAGAACTGCACGCATTGTATTCTTCACCTGACATAATTAGGAACATTAAATCCAAGACGTTTGAGATGGGCAGGGCATGTAGCACGTATGGGCGAATCCAGAAATGCATATAGAGTGTTAGTTGGGAGGCCGGAGTGAAAAAGATCTTTGGGGAGGCCGAGACGTAGATGGGAGGATAATATTAAAATGGATTTGAAGGATGTGGGATATGATGATAGAGACTGGATTGATCTAGCATAGGATAGGAACCGATTGCGGGCTTATGTGAGGGCGGCAATGAACCTCCGAGTTCCTTAAAAGCCATTTGTAAGTATGTAAGTATTATTATTATTATTATAAGAAGACTGTCAAACTAATATTAAAGAATGGTCCAGGTGCGGATGCGCAGAAGAATTAAAATACTGTCGTTTGATATACATGAGATAGTCCTTATATTAGGGCCTATTTTTCAAAATTATTGAAATTTGAATAAAGTTTGAGGCTTGTTTTCGGTCCGATACAGTAATTCCTTCATTGAATATGAATCGTATTTCCTAAAGAATAATTTTCTGGTTAGGCCTAATTTCAATTTTGGGTATTTCAACTTTTTAAAATATCCCTTCACAGTTCGAAATGAAAAGATTACTCTGTATTTTATTTTTTTATTTTTATTTATTTTATTGTTAGTAAGTTTGAAATGAATACAAGTTAATACAATGCAAGATAAACTAGCCCACTCCTGAATGAGTAAGACTCGTGCTCAGGAGGAGATTCTAATACAGAGAAAAATAAAATTAAAATTGAGATTGATAAAGATTAAAAAGTGTTTAATGCGTTTAAACACAAGCTATAAATCAAATTCAATTTTTATTTTTTTTTTATTAATTTGGAGAGGATTCGTGGTTAAAATAATATTAGAATAAAATTTATTTAATAATCTGGGACCTTGACTCATGCTATGATGAAAAGCTATACTTGTTTTACATTTAGGTTCAGACAAACGTAGGGAATTCGTATTTTTAGTGCTATATTTATACCTTTCAAAGTTATTAAGATTTCTGTGAAAATATTTTAATAAAATAAAATAATAAATTTGTTTAATGTTGAAAACTTTGAAATATTTAAACAACAATTCAGTTAAGTAATCTTTCTACTTTTTAAAATAAATTTTGATACATTTTTCTGTAGTAAAATTAATGGTATTTCAGTTTTAATTTCGCGAACTAACATGTAGTAGGGTAGCTAATTAAAAAAAATTCCATCTGCTTTGCAGGTCTAAGAATGTACGCGGTTTTAGGAGAGATTTCGACGTGAAGTCGTTATAAGTTCCTTCATGAGCTCAGATAATTACGAAATTGAACAAGTACAGTAGTTTTGTGTATTAAAATCATTATTTAACTGTTACGTGGTGGGTTAAAAATTAAACATATCATACATAAATGTTCAGTACTAATCTGCAAGTCTAGACTTGTATTAAATTTGAAATGAATTTCATTTTCCAGATGTACAAATTAATTTAATCTCGCCATGCCATACATTGTACTCTGTAGGGCATTCAGATTAAATCTCCCTGCACTTCAGTCCCTCATACCCGTTTAATCAATTCGCCTCCCACCAGGAATAGCGTTTTATAAATATTAACCGTGGAGCTTTGAAATACGTTGTTCTCGGCAATTTCTCGGATGGTTACATAAAATGCACATACATGGAGTCCCTAATTAAGAATTCAGAAGCTGAAGCAAGGGAGTGAGAGGAGATGGTGAGGAATGTTGAGGAAGAAGCTGGAGGAAATGTTACAAGAACTGGAGTAGATTGTATAAGACAATGTAGGCAAATCTTAAGACTCTGGAGGGCATGGATGCGATTCAGTGGAAGATTTTTTACCACGATTGTTGCGGAGTTTTTTCCAGGAATTTCTAATATCTTATTTAAATTACAGTTTCAGTAGTAACATTAACATAATGTGTGTGGACTAGAGATGAAGAAAACTAACTGCCGCTCTCGCTCGCTGTGTTCGTTGCACTTGTCTTTCGGCTCTCGTCTCGTAATTATTGTGCGCTTCGAGTCTCGCTCATCATTCTCGAAATAGCATTTGGTCGACGTGGAAAGATTTCGTAACTTTGGATAACGTACAGTTTCCCTGGAAAAGGATGAGACGATTGAATATTCCTAAGTCTCAGATGTAAGATACTGCGCATGATCGGAGACCAGAGCACTGATACACAAGATAACGAATATTGAGTTACTTAAATGCAGGCTATTTGGTTTGTTACTACCATCGTTCCGAAATTCACTTCAAATACTGCAAAAAATATGATAATATTACGTAA
Source organism: Periplaneta americana (assembly GCF_040183065.1). Taxonomy (NCBI): domain Eukaryota; kingdom Metazoa; phylum Arthropoda; class Insecta; order Blattodea; family Blattidae; genus Periplaneta; species Periplaneta americana. Next base: position 151,110,217 of record NC_091122.1, read on the forward strand.
ATAAAATATAAATATATACGTAAATCGTGTAGTTAAATCGACAATGGACCTTCATGGCTAGCTCGACACTCCGCACAGAAAGGAAAGCTTTCGTGTCGTTTCAATAGCTCAGACGCTAAGACTTCTGCCTGTTGTGTAGAAAAGAGCGAGTTCGATTCTCAGTCTACATCAACGATTTTTTTTTGTCTAAATAATGATCAATAGCTAAGTAACGTTGAAATAGAGTTTCACAAAGTCCTGAGATTAAGTGTTAATGATCACAGACAATGCAAAATTACAAGTTATAATATTATAAACGTTAATCTAGTGAATGCATTTATATACACACACATATACAATGTAAATGCATATATATTAAAAACTAACAATTAAAATGAAATTTAAAAATATTCCTAAGCCACACAGACAAACTTTTATAAAGGTTTAGAGTCCTTAGGCTATGTCATTTGCTGAGTAATTATTACAATATTTTATTAGTAGCTTTCCCATATGTGTAAGAAATGCACTCGCACAAAACACTTTTTGTTAAAAGTGTGGCTTTGGATTATTTCATTCTCACCCCTTTAGTTGATTTTAACTATTTTATCTACGTGTTTCCAATAGTGTTTAATTTAATGTGCATTCAATTTTATTCATGTTATGATTGAATGAAAAATCAATGTTGCAGTTATTGACTAATTACATATACAGTATTAATACTAATTATTAAATGCAACTGTTAAGTAACCAATTGTAGTATCTTTTGCAAAATCTTTCATGTTTAAGTTGTCAATAATATTTCTGTTCCATATACTATAAGACGTTGAAAGAATTTGCAATAGATTTGGAATCCTCTACTTTATAATCACTTGTTTTAATGAAAATATATTTTCTTTCTTAGAATATCTACAAGTTTAACTTTGATAACATTCCGAATAGCTTTAATTGCATTATCTGAATTTTGTACTTTTTTATTCAAATGTATTCTATTTTCCTCTTTCATAATTTTTGATAAATTACACTGTACTTCTTGTAGTATTTAAGAACATGAGGATCATTACATTGCAGCTCATTACATAGAGATTCTTCTTTTTAATACATGAGATTTTTAAGTCCCTGCGTTATCTATATTTTTTTACTTTTGAATTTTTTCACAACATTGAGTGGAGAACATCCACTGAAGTGATTCTGAAATTAAGTGAAAGATACAATACATTTACTCTTAATATCCCTAGTACCAGTATTATATACGTTTTTCCAAGATTCATTTTGTAGACATAAATGTAAATAATCACTAGATACAGCATTTACGACACTTTTTTAGTTTTTAAATTAATATTTTGAAATTATTCAGTGACATTGGAAACACTTAGGATTTGTTTATCATGTTCAGACAAGCCATCAATTATAGAAATTCAGTCTAATTCTGTGTAAAAAAAATTTATCAATGACTGTGCTACTTAAGCTTCTATGCTGGTGGAAAAATTACGCTACGACTAGAGGTTGTCAGTTTCAAGGAGTGAATTTAATTTACTTTTACGGAAAAGTTCCGAGAGATAATCTATGTTTATGTCACTACAGAATAGCCACCTATGCCCACCGACGCCCTCGAAAGCGAGACGAATTGTGGAATCACGGTGTTGACACCTGGGAAGATCTCGCCGGGGATCAGAACCTATTCCACAATCTCGTGACATCCATGCCGGATTGACTTAGAGCTGTAATAGAAGCTGATGGAATGTGGACAAGATTTTAAGTTAACAGGTCTCTTTTTGTTTCTTATGATTATTGTTTGAGGAAGAATACTTTAACTTCCAAGTAAGATATTTTTTGACGAGGTTCATCCCACAGAAATTGGGCATAAATTATTCCATATTTTTCGACAAATTAGACAGTCGAAGGAATCTGAAGAAATTAATTACACCTCAATAAAAAAAAAAGTTTTACCTGGGATCGAACACGAGACGTTTCGGTTATACAGTGGAACCGACACGCTACTATATGTGCTACCGAGATAAGACAGTGACAGTAGCTGTCCAGAATGTAGATCCCATAGCAGGCATTTGCCATTCGGTACAGAGAAGCAATGATATTTTGTGACTCGAGCAATGTTGTGAAATCGTGGCCTTAAATGGCTATCTTCTTCGTGATTCTTATTCTGGTCCTTGTCCTTGTTGTGGTCCTTGTAACAATTCTTGTTGTATATGTCATGGTATTTATTGTTAGGCCTACGTCGATATCGAGTGAACCGCGCTGTAGAACTTTAACTTCCGACGACCAAGAGTCGTCTCATTCCTTTTAAGGGTAACTGTACATAATTGGAATAAATAATATTAGAGATGTTTAATTGATAAAAAAGACAAAACAAAACAGTATCATAGTTATCAAAATGTTCTGGTTCTACTATCAGATATTACTATCGGATATTACCTATGGTTACATAAATACAGTAATGAAATCTAAAATAAATTTGAATTTCTGAGAAACATAAACATAGCGTTAAAAATGTTTTGTTTTACTTGAGATTATATACTTGATCTCAAACTTACGAAAAACAATTTCTTAGTCTTTTAATAAGGCCTAGTAATTAAATAAAGATTGGGGAACGAATTACTACACTGAAAGGTAGAGATGTTGTTTCAAATAGGCTACTTACTTACTTACTTACTTACTTACTTACTTACTTACTGACTTTTAAGGAACCCGGATGTTCATTGCCGGCCTCACATAAGCCCACCATTGGTCCCTATCCTGAGCAAGATTAATCCATTCTCTATCATCATATCCCACCTCCCTTAAATCCATTTTAATATTATCTTCCCATTTACGTCTCGACCTCCCTAAAGGTCTTTTTCCCTCCGGCCTCCCAACTAACACTCTATATGCATTTCTGGATTCGCCCATACGTGCTACATGCCCTGCCCATCTCAAACGTCTGGATTTAATGTTCCTAATTACGTCAGGTGAAGAATACAATCCGTGCAGTTCTGCGTTGTGTAACTTTATCCATTCTCCTGTAACTTCATCCCTCTTAGCCCCAAATATTTTCCTAAGCACCTTATTCCCAAACACCCTTAATCTCTGTTCCTCTCTCAAAGTGTTAGTCCAAGTTTCACAACCATACAGAACAACGGGTAATATAGCTGTTTTATAAATTCTAACTTTCAGATTTTTCGACAGCAGACTGGAAGAAAAAATTTTCTCAACCGAATAATAACAGGCATTTCCCATATTTATGCTGTGTTTAATTTCCTCCCGAGTATCATTTCTATTTGCTACTGTTGCTTCCAGATATTTGAAATTCTCCACCTCTTCAAAAGATAAATTCAAATAGGCTACTTGATTATTTATTATATAACAGTTGCCAAAACAGATAAAAGTTCTGCCTGGTATAACAGCTGTGACGATTCAATGCAGCTTGATGTTCGAGAGTTGATCACTCTCGAAGTCCCGATGTCTTGGAACGTTTGCATGCAAGCAGTCAACGACAGGCAATATTGTCGTGCGGGTTTTCGGCTTTGCGGGCGCTTTTAGTCTTGCATTCTCGCTCGTTGTTTATCTCTAGTGTAGACGTTCTAACCTTAGTAAAAAAAGGTAGCAGTAGGACCAACGGTTCCGGTATATCGTTGGGTAGGAATAAAAGGGTTCTATCTACAATTTTTTTCAATTTTCATTTTTTTGCATTTCCAGATTTTATGTACTTAAATGGCTTTTAAAGAATCCATAGGTTCATTGTTGCCCTCACATAAGTCCTCCATCGGTCCCGATCCTGAACAACATTAATCCAGTCCCTACCATCATATCCCACCTTCCCCAAATTCATTTTACTATTATCCTCCCGTCTACGTCTCGGCCTCCCCAAAGGCTTTTCTCTTCAGATCTTCCAACTAACACCAATATGCTTTCCTACGTTCACCCCTACGTGCTACATGCCCTGGTCATCTCAATAATTTATAGATTGATTCAATCATTTATTCTTTATTTTTTCTCTCTTTCTTTCGTTCACTTTTTCTTTCTTTATTTCTTTCACCATCTCTTCGTTTTTTGTTTTCTTTTTTTCGTTTCTTTCTTGTTTCTTTCTTTCATTAATTTTTCTTTCTTTATTTCTTTCATTCTTAATTTTTGTGTTTTTCTTTCTTCTTTTCTTTCTTTAATTTGTTCTTTGTTTTTCATTCTTTCATTCATCCATTCTTTCTTTGATTTTTTCTGTCATTTATTCTGTTCTTTCTTTCTTTCTGTCTTTCTATTTACCTTTATTCATTTTTCTTTCTTTATTCCATTCTTTCTTAATTTTTTGTGTTTTCTTTCTTCTTTTCTTTCTTTCTTTCTTTGCTTTTCATTCATTTGTTCTTTTTTTTTGCTTTTTTCCATTCATTCTGTCCTTTTTCTTTCTTTCTTTCTTTCTTTCTTTCTTTCTTTCTTTCTATTTTTCTTTATTCATTTTTTTCTTTATTTCATTTTTTCTTAATTTTTTTAGTTTTCCTTCTTCTTCTCTTTCCTTCTTTCTTTGCTTTTCATTCATTTATTCTTTCTTTGCTTTTTCTTTCATTCATTCTGTCCTTTTTCTTTCTTTCATTGATTGATTGATTGATTCATTCTTTTTTGCGTTTGTCTTTCATTCATTCATTCTTTCTTTGCGTTTCTATCTTTCGTTCATTCATTCATTCATTCATTCATTCATTCATTCATTCATTTCCACTTTCTTTCATTTCTTTCCTTCTTTCATTCGTTCATAATTTTTCATTCTTCCTTTTATTTTCACTTTCTTTCATTTTCTCTTTTTTCATCCTAGCTTTATTTCTTCCCTCCTTACTTTGTCTTGTTCTTTCTCTCTCCCTCTTCCTTTTTCTCTCTTTCATTCCCTTTTCTTTTTGTTTTCTACTGTATTTGCTGATTAGCTTGTAAGAGGCCTCTATGGTCTCACCAATGGCACAGCTGAAGTCTCAACCCTGACGTTGACTTCCAATGTCACTTTTTCGCAAAGTAGACAATTTGATAAGGCGAAGAATAGCTATTCCATAAGGGAATCATCAAAGTAAAGAATGCAGTATAAAATAGTGCAGCATTTCATATGAAGTGTCTTGACGTATTAAATATTAGCGACAACTATATTCGGCGCATTTCGAACTGGCGGATCAAGGTCACGTACAAAAGTACAGGGACATTATTTTATTTTTACTTGCATTTTTATTGTACCTGCATTTCTGAATGTACTTCACTCTCACCCCTTCACTAATGTCCTTGCTCCCGTCAGACACACAAACTTGCGGCCGCTGTTGCATTCGAAGTCTTCAAGCAGTGAAGTAAACACTGCAGTGTATAGTGTGTTTCAGAAATATGGTTGCGTTTTCTATAGAAGAAAGAACCTATATTAATAATATCGTACTAAAAAATTATATTGAAGAAACGATAAATTAAATTTCAGAGAATAAGCTTCAAAATGTTTTTAATAATATGCGTAAAGAATTGAAGCCTGCATTGTAATGAACGGCAACCATTTTTAGCAACTTGTATAAAAATTCAGATTAGCTTATTTTGAATTGAGGTGGCTAGAAGCAAAGGAATGCTAGTGACATTTGTAATGACATGAGTTAAGTGCATCCAGTGTAAGCTAAAGTATCTAAAATTTTAGTGGCAAAGGGATATTTTAATCGCATCACACATTCAAATTTAAATAAAAATTTCACCGGTTTTACGAAAGCTTAAATATGTAAAACCCATTTTCTCAAAAGTAACTTAAGTGCACTTACAGCCCTTTACTTATGAGCCCCTCAATTTAAATGCACTCTCTATATTGTATGTTAACATCAATAATTAATATGCTAAATAAAGTAGACATTACATAACGAACATAGCCGCCTAAAAAGTTGAGTTTTTGAAAAAAAAATGTTACTACTCTACTATATTTTGATAAATTTCGTAAAAGTGATGATCAAACTGAAAATCGTAATATCGTATTTCCCTACAACATAAATGGATACACTACTTTTCTCTCCTCCTATACCTAGTAAAATGATTTGTTTACATATTGCAGTAGTAACATCAAACTCCTATAATGGAAGGGGGCAACAGTGTTTCCGAGTATAGCCAGGTTAATATTAAAAATGTTGGTAAAAATAAAGTGATGTCCCTGTACAAACTAAGCACGATTCACTGAGCTGAAAACTTCGAACTGAAGGACTGGTAATCCCGGTTGTCCCAGCTGACTTTAGTTGAGGAGAATGGTCCGAGATTGGGGTAAGCACAGGTGGCAAATGCAGTCCATTGCTTGACCTTGAGCTGCCAGTTCGAAATGCAGAGACAATAGTGTTAAATTACATTTTGCCTAAGTCAAGCCGTTAAGCTACGATATGGAACTATGGTTGGCTTTACTTATCTTCCGATGGAATCATGCAAAGTGTTTTATCGTGTCTTGAAATCGTATTCAGGCCGGTTTAAATCCTCGAACTTGGATCTAATACTCAACAACTATGTGCCACTGATGGTGACTAGCGGAAATTAAAAACGTTTTTGGTTCAGGACTTAACACATTTTACTGTAATAATATTTATATCATGTTACAGAGCTGGCAGAACGTATTTCCTCTGTAATGATGAGGTAGACTTTTAGGATTTTGTAGAACAGTACATATAAATTTTGATCGGTTTGGACATTGTAATTGGAAGTTTAACGGAGTGGCTTTTATTGCTCTAATTGGTATTCATTGCAATTTAATCTTGTAATCTTTTGCAAATTGAAATTTAAATCTTAATCTCTTTAAGTCAGTGTCGCCATATTCTACTCCATCTGTGCGCTCATCATGAAAGATTACAATATGTTAGTGGTTGTTGTAAATTGGAACAAAGTTGTATTCTATGAAAAACATTATGAAATATTATATTTCGTTACCAGATTTCACTTTCAATTAGTTGAATATTTGTGTGTATATTTACATATACAGTGAAACCTCGGTAATACTCTCCGCTTATACCACTTTCCAGTTCATTACGCTCTTTTTATACTGTCCCTGAACATTTCATACATAATCTTGTATAATTTTACCTCTTATAATGGATCCAAATCCCGCTTGTAGCGATTATTTCGAATCGGAAATGAGTAAAAAATTCCGTATAAACTGCGAAACTTATAATGATCTAAAAGAATGGTGAAGAAATATGTTGCTGTGACTGTACTTAGTGTCATTGCACCACCAGTACGAGTGAAATTTCACCATCTATCTGAAAAAACCCTCCGGTCAGGACTGTAGGAAGTTGTACTTACCGGCCATACCTACTGATTTAGCAGGAGATTTCCTGTTTTTCCATTGAATCTACTGCTCTACTGATTTTTATGTCAAAAGACCGAATTTCTCCTGCCTTTTTGGAATGCTGCAGTGACCCAGTTCTATGCCCGGATTTTCATCTCATTACTTCAGTACACATAGGCCTATATTATGTCATCATGTCTTATTTTTGCATCTTGTACACAAGTCAATGCTTTCATTTGTCTCCCTGCTCATATTGCGTCGCCACAATGGTGCTTACAAGAAGCAAGGAGACGGCTCTCGCCTGGAGTCCAGCACACAGCAGATAAAGACCATGTTTTATGCACATGGCTCAGAGTTATGGGTCTCTCCAATCCACTCGATAGTCTAAACATAATTACAGATCGATAGAGAACGAATGTTTGAAACCTTACCACGAAAGGACGCAAACCCTCTTCCACGCACGCACGCACGCACGCACACTCTCTCACACTCTCACACTCTCACACTCTCTCTCACACTCTCACTCTCTCTCCATGCAACGTAAGCATGTGATAACTGTCGTCAATTTGCAAAAGGAAACATTTCGGAAATAAAGTGTTGGAAAATCCACTGCCGGGCAAAAAAGAAACGCAACACTTGAATAAATTTGAAATATCAATCTGTAATACAAATTATAACATTTCTGTGTGCTTCTATGGACCTGTTTATGTTAGGCAAGTGTTAATTCATGTTTTGGGAAGAAAAGTATACCCATTGGGTCGTTTGTGACACCCTCTTTGTCACTTCCTGTCCGGTACTGTAAATTTATTGCTGTGCCATTAAAATTTACAACCCTAAACCCAAGCAGCTAAAACAAAGTTACAACACTATAGTTTTCTCTTTTGGTTATAATGGAAGTCTGTGATATTGAACTCAGTTTTAAACAACATTTAAGAGAGTTAAGATACCGTTAACCCCCGAGAACGCCGCTAGAGTAGTCATGTTGGAAAAAGATGACCGCAGCTTACGTTATGTGGCTCAGGTGTCGCATACATGGCTCCGTAGCTCTTGAAGAGTATCTGGAGCATGTTGACGAACATTGATTCCTAAAATGTCCCACAGATGATCAATTGAGTTAAGATCTGGACTGCGTGACGGCCATTGCATGAGTTGGATCCCTACTTCATTGAGGTACTGGAGGACTTATCGCGCCACACAAGGACGTGTATTGTCTTGTATGAGCACGTAATTGTCACCAATAAATGATGTAAAAGGAAGAACATGTTACCCAAGAATTTCTTCAATGTAGCGATGGGCAGTAAGAAACCCATCTTCCACAAAACAAGATTCGTTCGTGCAGTCCACACCATGACTGAACCGCCCTGAAATGCTGTCCTTGATAAAAATTTGCATGGAGAATACCTTTCTCCAGTCCTCCACACTCTTTCTCTTCCATCTGAGGATCTGAGGCAGAATCAGGACTCATCTGAGGACAGAACTGTTCCCCACTGTTTGTCAGCCCATTTCTGATGTTCCCTTGAAAATTGTAAGCGAGCTTGACGATGTTGTCTTGTAAGTTCTGAGCCAAGGGCAGATCTTCTGGATATCAGGCCAGCATCATGTAACCTCCTCCTCACAGTCCACTCACTGAAATTCACATCTCGCACTTAGTCTAGTCGATTTCTGGCTTTGACCGCAGTGGTGTGGCGGTTACGCGGCACTTGAAGGCGCAAGAACTGGTTATCTATAGCAAGAAGTTGACCTTTTCCTACCATATCTCTGTCTTCGAGAATATGAACCAAGTTCCTTGTACCTTTGCACTGTACGTGAAACCGTCGACGGAATTGTATGCAACACCTGAACCTCATAACGTAAGCTGTGGTCATCCTCTACCAACGCGACTGCTCTAGCGGCGTTCATGGGGCTTAACGTCATCTTAACTTTCTTACATGTTGTTGAAAACTGATTTCAATATCACAGAATTCCATTATAACCAAAAAAGAAAACTATAGTGTTGTAACTTTCTTTTAGCTGCTTGGGTTTAGGGTTGTAAATTTTAATGGCACAGCAATAAATATACAGTACTGAATAGAAAGTGGCAAAGAGGGTGTCACAAACGACCTAATGGGTATAGGGTATACTTTTCTTCCCAAAACATGAATTAACACTTCCCTAACACAAACAGGTCCATAGAAGCACACAGAAATGTTATAATTTGTATTACAGATTGATATTTCAAATTTATTCAAGTGTTGCGTTTTTTTTCGCTCGGCAGTATAAGTTAAATTAAAATGTTCATAATTTGTTTTTTCTAATTAGATCACTATGGATACATACATTCAGGATCCATGAACATTTTAATATTTTAAATTTATGATTTTTTGTAGCTTTGTTATTTTGGACGTATCCCCTTTTGCAAATCGACGACAGAATTAAGTTATTTCATTATTGTTTTGAGGACTCGGGGAACAGAGGAGGAACGAAACTTATTCAGTATAGTGAAGTTTGTTTCTGATTGTGTGCACGTGAAACAGTGAGAGAGTGAAGTGTAGGTAATGGCATTTTAGTGTTACATATCTTGCCCAGTGATCTTTTAAAATGAGTGAAAGTGTCCCAAAAAGAAAGAAAAAAAGTAAATACTCCCAGAATATTATAAATTATAGTGGGAAAATGGTGAACAGTTTAAAGGATAGTTATGTAAAAGCAAGAAAGGGGATAATTTTTCGTCTGTTAAAAAATCTTTCGTGAATACATGAAAAATTCCAGATTTAATGCGAAACATTGTCACTAAGACATTACTGTGTAAAAACAAAATTGCATGACTTTGATACGTACGCTGAGTAGAGATAACAGTAATTTTAGCAAAATTGTTCCATTTCATTGGTTAGGGAAGTGCTATATAGTAATACAACAGTATCATCTTTCTTACAGTGCACTGTTTTGTAATTAATATTATAATACAAAGAGGAAATTCATGTTTAATTAATCTACTGTAATCTCCTGTTTTTTTTCGATGATTTTCTCCTGATTTTCGTGAGTAGGTCGTGGCAACACTGCCGGTACTTGCTTTCATTCGAACGGATTTTAACATCAGGTTATAATAAGTGCACAAGATAAATGGAACACCCTGTATAGTGTTTGTGTGTGAGTGTTTTTATGCATTATGTATATATATTATTTAGGCCTATCTGTTTATTTATTTAGTATTATTTGTTTAAATACGGTGCATACTAAGCAATTAATAGAAAATCTACATGTTACGGGTAGTACATGGAGCAGATTGTTAATTAACTCAAACATTTAGTGGGCTTAGCTACGAGAATTCCAGACAAAAGCCACAAAGCCAATGATTCCACGCAACATTCCATACAGCAATAAAATTCCACATATTTGTGGAATTTCACACAGTTTGCCAACACTATTTGCAGTGTATGGGGTGTAAAGTAGATCCATTAGTTTAACTTGGCTTAGTTCAGTTTTTAGAATATTAATTGGTGAATTAGACAGTGTACAACGCGTTCCACATTCTCTGCGACTACGGATATCTACGCTTCGCCAGTTCAAGGCCAGCAGTTGGAAAGCAAAGCTGCCCCTCAACGGTTACACACACGAAATTCGTACGAACTTATGAATCCAACATGAAATACTTTGTGTTAATATAAGTGTGAAACTTAAAAATGAAGGTGATAACACATTCACTCACAACAGAGACTATTAAATGTAGAGGAGTGTTGAATCAAAACGAGCTCAGTCCATCCGCAGAATAAATGCTATTTGAAACGGATTCCCCCTATTTCTGTAGCAATAAATCGACCTGTGAAATCCGTTTCATTCAGAAAGTGCTCCTTCACAGTCTGAAGAAGCGCTTTCTATAAAAAGGATTTCACAGGTCGGTTTATTGCTACAGAAATAGGGGGAAACGTTTTAAATAACATTATTCTGCGGATGGACTTAGCTCTTTTTGATTCAACGCTCCTGTATAGGCTACTCATAGCCACTTATACTGCTATCCAGCTCCGGACATAAGGTTTCTTTAAAGACGTTTGATCCTATATATCTTTGAATCGAAATTATAATTTTGGCTTAACTGCATTAATAGTACATTATGCAACGAGCCTATAATGGTAGTAATTAAGACGCGAGTATGTTTATGAAACGAGCGCACGCTCGTTTCATAATTTTCATACGAGCGTCTTAATTATCATTATAGTCAAGTTTCATACGACTTTTTATGCTCGACCATATTTCTAACTTGAATTATTCATAAGTATTCATGTTATTCTTATCTGACTGAGGAGCGGAACTGACCTTGTGCAATACCTCGTAAATTGTGAGATGTGCGCAGACGCGAAAGTATTGATTTTTTCCGAGAAACAAATGTCGACATTGACCTTGATATAATCTAAAGAGTCTAGTCTTTCGATTTCATATCCGAGAATAATCGATACTTGCACTTTCATATTGTTACAATGGTATTTTCTGATTGGTGGAACACCTGAACTTTAATGAATAGGTGTACTTTAATGAGGTCCATTAAAGGACTGCTACCAGGTGTATAATTACTACATTTCGGCATGATCGAGAATAAAATCTATGAAACAACTGGTCAAAGTCAGGATAGAAGAAATAATGTTGGAGGGAAGTGGTACAGGGATAAGAGTACGACAAGGATGCGCTTTATGACCTACTCTGTTCAATATCTACTTGTAGAAGAACTGTTTCCATAACATGGGAGGGGTTATAGTAAAAGGAAAAAGAATAAAGTGCATGAGATTTGCTAAAGATATAGACACAGTCTAGTATATACAATCACGAAGCTCAATACGTAGTAAATATGCATCCATAGATAGTTGCTAACCACTAGGATCGCTACAATCGCCTTATTACAGACAGTGCGAAATAGTACCTGCACAGTCTGTTGTTTTAGTACCCTCATAAACTCAAGCATCGTGACTGTATGTACTAGACTGTGATATAGAGTTGTTAGAATAAGAGGAGATGATACTCAGAGATATGCTATTGGAACTAAATGACAGCTGTGAGCAGTATAGGATGAAGATAAATGCAAACAAGATGAAGGACATTGCTATCGGAAGAAAAATAAAGAAGTTAAACCTGCTAATTCGAAATGAGGCAGTAGAACAAGTGGACAGCATCAAATACTTAGTGTGTACTATAAGCAGTAACATGAGCTGCTGCTAGTCTCTTCTCCAGAGGATCGCAGGAGATGCTCCTTTTTCTATTAAAAGTTTTCATTGCCATTGCTGTTGTCCTTTTGACTTCCTGATAGCTCATGTTACTGCTTATACAGGGACATCATTTTATTTTTACTTACATTTCTAATATTAACCTGGCTATACCTTTGGATTAACGGTTGAGAACTGGAAACACCGTTTGCTACCCCCTTCCACGACTGGAGTTCGATGATACTGCGAAAAATACAAACAAATCACTTTACTAGGTATAGAAGGGAAGAAAAGTAATTCATCCATTTACGTAAACTAGGAAATATCACAATTTTGAGTTTGATAATTTTCATTGGGTTTTTGTTTAATAAAAATACAGTACCGTATTAACAGTAAGTGCTTTTACTCACGTACTGACCTATCCATTGGGACGTATTCATTATGGAGTGTGTAATACTGTCTACAGCACATTAGCGTACAATGTAAAAAATGAAGTTAAATTGAAAAATAATCATAATATGGATATTTAAACACATTTTTTAAAATGGTGGCCGTTCATTTCGGTACAAGCTTCAGTTCTTTTGTGCATATTATCGCACTATAGACTATTGTATCTAGTTCCAATTAGGCTACCAGTTTCGGCCTTGTCGTACTAGTAACTCATGTTGAAATAATTCTGTACCTACTCTTTAAAAGAGTACCTTATGTACTGTAAATTCAATCTTCACTTCTGCCCGATCCGAAAAGATAACATTACTCAGACATGCTATCTACTGTCCGTGAAAGTGGTTATGTCGCAGGGTCGTAGAAAGGGGTGAAATCAGGTGACAGTTAATTACTTAACGAGTCCCTTTTATTTAAGTTATTTTAAACAGTTGTATAATATTACGTAGACGTCCAATTCCTAACACAAATTAATGTTTTCAGAAAAGAGCTAAGACAGCCCAGCCACTCGTCTTTACAGAGGGGTGAGCAGAAGCGGGTGAGGGAAACCGGGATGCGACGTAGGCAAACGGACGACAGTACCTATGCGAAAATATGATTCAATATTGAAAACTCTTTCGTCAGTGGAAAACGCGAACATATTTCTGAAACGTACTATACTCACTCAGTACTGCTTACTATGACCGCATACGCGGCCTTGGTTCTGTTTGGAGAACGGTTGGAAGTTTACTAGTAGAGGGGTAGGAGTGAAATACATTAAAAAAATCAGATACAATAAAAATTGAAGTAAAAATAAAATGATGTCCCTTTAGTACACCTCAAGTATTTGAAGCTGTCCACTTGCTCTACTGCTTCATTTAGAATTCATTACTTTTCTTCCTATGGCCATGGTCTTCGTCTTGTTGGCATTTATCTTCATTCTATAGACTTTTAGAGTACTAATATTGAATGAACATATTGATATAGTGGAATACTTGTACAGGGACATCATTTTATTTTTACTTGAACTTTTATTGTACCTGAGTTTTTTAATGTACTTCCCTCCCATCCCTTCTACTAATGAAGTTTCAACTGTCCTCCTCTCAGAACCAAGGCCGTTGTACTGAGTTAGTGATTATAGTACGTTTCAGAAATATGTTCGCGTTTTCCAGTGACGAAAACTTCTAATATTGAATCATATTTTCGCACAGGTACTGTCTTCCGTTTGCCTACGTCGCATCCCGATTTCCCCCCACCAGCTTCTGCTCGCTCCACTGTAATGACTAGTGGCTGTGCTTTCTTAGCTCTTTTCTGAAAACATTAATTTCTGTTAGGAATTAATTGGACGTCTACGTAACATTATGCAACTGTTTAAAATAACTAAAATGAAATGGCCTCGTTAAGGCTCGGGCAGAAGTGAAGACTGAATTTACAGTACGTAAGGTACTCCTTTCAACATGAGTTACTAAGTATGAAGGACGAAACTGGTAATTGGAATTAGATGAAATAGTCTGTAGTGCGATAATAGGCACAAAAGAACTGAAGCCTGTATCGAAATGAACGGCCATCATTTTCAAAAATGTGTTTAAATATCCATATTATGATTATTTTTCATTTTAACTTCATTCTCTATATCGTACGCTAATGTGCTGTAGACAGTATAATAGGCCTATACACTGCATAATGAATACGTTCGCATGGATAGCTCAGTTCGTTAGTAAAACACTTATTGTTAATACTGTACTGTATTTTGATTAAACAAAACATAATGTAAATTATGACACTTAAAATCGCGATATTTCCTACTTTACGTAAATGGATGAACTACTTTTCTTCCCTCCTGTACCTAGTAAAGTGATTTGTTTGTATTTTACGCCAGTATCATTGAACTCCAGTCGTGGAAGGAGGTAGCAAACGGTGTTTCCGGGTCTCAATCATTAATCCAAAAGTATAGCCAGGCTAATATTAAAAATGTTAGTAAAAATAAAATGATGTCCCTGTACATACAACACTGTTAATTTAATGATGCAGTCGTGGAGATTCTACTCCGAATCCCACACATCTACGAATATCCCTGGAAGTTGCATGTCATGTGGTACAAAATAGTATGTTGCTGTCGTCAGCGTTGGCAGAGTCAAATACTGCATACAGTCAAAATGTTGTAAACCAGGGATGTCAAGGTCAGAGCACGCGAAAGACACTACGTGCTACCAAGAACGCACGGGTTCCAATGAATCTGCTCTACAAGCAGTAGCGGTGAACAAGAAGGGGTGAGCAAAATGAACTATATTAGTCTATCACTGCAAGATGAATTAAACTGCTCTTAAGTAATAGATAATGTGTTACGCTCATACAAGAAAACAAGAAATAAAAGCATATTTTGCAACATGTACCTCTCTAATATATGCAATTAATTATAAAATAGTAGGATATAACAAATAATAAACATAGCTTCCCTTTAACTTAAGCAGTTTTATATAATGAGGTCTATAATTAGCCTAGGCCTAATTATTGTTATTAACTGTTACATAATCATGTACTACTTATCTGAGCATCATAACACTTCTAGAAACAAATTTAAATTCCTGACTTCTCGCGTAATTCAGAAGTGTTTTTTTTTTTTCTGATTTTTTCTGACACAAATCCAACTTGAGCTGGAGTAGGTCAATATCTTGAAATCGTCTATGGAACTCTTCCCAGATATTTTTTAAAACATAACAGTATTTTACACTGTTGAACAGGACGTCAATGACTGAAGGCGTTGAAATTATAAAAATTGGGCTGTGAGTTCTGCGACATCCACAATGAAATCTTCATCTGAAAGCTTTTAACAATATCTGTCGACACAGATTACGTCTTGATTCTTTCCTTGCGATCTCAAATTCAAAACGTTCAGATGCTCTAATACATCCTTGAGAAAGTTACGTTCCTCGATCCACGTAGAGCCAATTAGTTCTGGACTGTCTCTGCTTTTCTATTATGAATTCTGATAAATATTCACGTAATTCAAAATATCAGGACAGAACAATATTGTAATAGTAAGTAACCTCGTTAAACTGAGAATTTATATACGAAAATCTGGATAATTTATAGACTCAACTCCTAACTGACATTTAACGAATTTACGCCATTAGCAGCACGCACTTCTGTTTGTACTTTATTCTGTAAACATAAATACAATGCTGTGAGGAAGAAGCTCTACAATACATCTTTACATACATTTACAACTATTTAATGTCAATAAAAACAAACTAAATTGAATATAATATCATTCTGTGGATCCAGTCGAGGAGAAGAGAGATAATTATTTCAATGAAAGACGGGAAGCAAGTCGTACACTTAGGAATAAAAAGAGAGGTTACTTGAAGGAAAAACTGAATGAGGTAGAAACAAATAGTAAGAATAAAAACATTCGAGAGTTATATAAGGGTATAAAGGAATTTAAGAACGGATATCAGCCAAGGGTAAACGTGATCAAGGATGAGAATGGTGACTTGCTTGCAGACTCTCCATCAATCCTAAACAGATGGAAAAACTATTTTGCGCAACTACTAAATGTACATAGGCCAAATAGAAATGATCGGGACGAAATTGAAATACAAACTGCTGAGCCATTTATACCCGAACCCACGCTTTCAGAAGTCGAAATTGCGATAGAAAATCTGAAAAAGTACAAGTCTCCAGGTATCGATCAAATTCCAGCAGAATTAATACAAGAGGGCGGAAGCGCATTATATAGCGAAATTTATAAACTTGTACTTGCTATTTGGGAAAAGGAAATTGTACCAGAACAATGGAAGGAGTCCATAATTGTACCTATTTTTAAAAAGGGGGACAAAACCAACTGTGGTAACTTTCGAGGAATATCACTTTTGTTGACGTCGTACAAAATTTTCTCCAATATTCTTTTGAGAAGATTAACTCCGTATGTAGATGAAATTATTGGGGATCATCAGTGCGGTTTTCGGCGTAATAGATCGACTATTGATCAGATTTTTTGTATTCGACAGATAATGGAGAAAAAATGGGAGTATAAAGGTACAGTACATCAGTTATTCATAGATTTCAAAAAGGCATATGACTCGGTTAAGAGGGAAGTATTATATGATATTCTTATTGAATTTGGTACTCCCAAGAAACTAGTTCGATTAATTAAAATGTGTCTCAGTGAAACATACAGCAGAGTCCGTATAGGTCAGTTTCTATCTGATGCTTTTCCAATTCACTGCGGGCTAAAGCAGGGAGATGCACTATCACCTTTACTTTTTAACTTCGCGCTAGAATATGCCATTAGGAAAGTTCAGGATAACAGGCAGGGTTTGGAATTGAACGAGTTACATCAGCTTCTTGTCTATGCGGATGACGTGAATATATTAGGAGAAAATACACAAACGATTAGGGAAAACACGGAAATTTTATTTGAAGCAAGTAGAGCGATCGGTTTGGAAGTAAATCCCGAAAAGACAAAGTATATGATTATGTCTCGTGACCAGAATATTGTACGAAATGGAAATATACAAATTGGAGATTTATCCTTCGAAGAGGTGGAAAAATTCAAATATCTTGGAGCAACAGTAACAAATATAAATGACACTCGGGAGGAAATTAAACGCAGAATAAATATGGGAAATGCGTGTTATTATTCGGTTGAGAAGCTCTTATCATCCAGTCTGCTGTCCAAAAATCTGAAAGTTAGAATTTATAAAACAGTTATATTACCGGTTCTTCTGTATGGTTGTGAAACTTGGGCTCTCACTCTGAGAGAGGAACATAGGTTCAGGGTGTTTGAGAATAAGGTGCTTAGGAAAATATTTGGGGCTAAGCGGGATGAAGTTACAGGAGAATGGAGAAAGTTACACAACACAGAACTGCACGCATTGTATTCTTCACCTGACATAATTAGGAACATTAAATCCAGACGTTTGAGATGGGCAGGGCATGTAGCACGTATGGGCGAATCCAGAAATGCATATAGAGTGTTAGTTGGGAGGCCGGAGAGAAAAAGACCTTTAGGGAGGCCGAGACGTAGATGGGAGGATAATATTAAAATGGATTTGAGGGAGGTGGGGTATGATGATAGAGACTGGATTAATCTTGCACAGGATAGGGACCGCTGGCGGGCTTATGTGAGGGCGGCAATGAACCTTCGGGTTCCTTAAAAGCCATTTGTAAGTAAGTAAGTAAGTATATCATTCTGTAGATGAACTAATAATTTCAGGCGTTCGACACTGCTTGTCTTTATAACTAAATAATTTCCACAAACCAACCTCATCTTTCACTTACACAAGACGTTAATAGTCTTACTGAACGACTTTTTCATCAATGTGTAATGTACAACCCTTGTGTTCACCAGTGACCTGTACCTGCGTGCCTTACGTGCTCTGATCAGCGCATACGGATTATGAGCACGTTTGCTCTCTCGTTGACATCACTGTTGTAAACATTTGAATGTGTATTTTAGTTAAAAATGTAAAGTAATGCAGTTTGCTTGGCGGAGGTCCCTGCCCTGATTACAGGTATTTCAGTTAAATATGCAATCAAGTTCCGGAGTAGTAGGGGGTTCGGTCTCCCGAGAGAGGAGCCTTGGGGGACGCCTGGAGATTGTTACGTAATCGTGGTCCGGTGGGCGTTTAAACAGATCGTTAACCGGAGTGCGGTCGTGCATTATGCATTGTGCATGTGCCGATAACTGGATCACCCGTGTTGCAGCATGGCATACAAACACAATTATCATCTGACCTTTCTGCTCGCACTTAGCCCTCCAGAAGTAGATTTGTTTTGTGCGTTTCAAAATGCGACGGATGGACATGTCTGTCGGATCAAACTCGTGCATATCGAGCGGTTAAGAAGCCGGATTGCGTTGTTTGAGACGGGATTCATTCATTTCATTCATTAATTAAGCTGGGCAACTTTCGGTGCTGGACCCCTGACTCATTTCACCGGCATTATCACCTTCATTTCATTCAGACGATAAATAACCTAGATGTTGATACAGCGTCGTAAAATAACCCAATAAAATAAAAAATCATTCATTAATAGTCCTCTGCCCAAGGACAGGTCTTTCACTGCAAACCCAGCTTTCTCCAATCTTTCTTATTTCCTGACTTCCTCTTTACGTCCTCATATGATCCATATATCTTAATGTCGTCTATCATCTGCTATCTTCTTCTGCCCCGAACTCTTCTCCCGTTCACCACTCATCTCAGTGCATCCTTCAGTAGGCAGTTGCTTCTCAGCCAATGACCCAACCAATTCCTTTTCCTTTTCCTGACCAGTTTCAGCATCATTCTTTAAGGTAAGGTTGAGAAGATTAGACTGAAAATGTAATTGTAGGTGCAGTGTAATTATCTAAGTTGCCATGTAATTAATTAAGTTGATGTGTAATTATTTAAGATGATATGTAATTAAGTTGATATGTAAATAATTAAAGTTATATGTAATTACTTAAGTTGGTAATAGTTGGGTTTAATAGAAGTACTTATACGTTAGGTTTACTTTTGCTTATAGCATAATTTTTATTTATAGTCCTAGGATTATTGCAACTGTTTAATTATAGTTAGAATTAAATTTACGTTTATTTTATTCTTTTATTGCTGTAATTATTGTAAATTTCAAGTTATCTTAACCGATGGCTGTTGATTGGTGTAGATATCAATGCCAATAAATCCGTACTATTGTTTTTCTCGCGCTTTTTTGACATTCAAATCATTCTAACCTATCTGATGACATTTTTTTCCCTTTCTTAATTGTAAATGAGCACAAACGCTACTTAGGTGTAAATTTTTCTGACATTATATATAATTCGATACCCTAACCGTTTCAAAAGTAGCCTATATCATTTTACCTTTTAGGTGTGTTTCCAAATTATATGTAATACCCTTTGTCAAATCTGGCAACCTTTTCATAAGGGAAGCTAAATTTATTATATTTATTAATATTTATTGTAATGTTATTATTGTTCATTATATATCACTAGACTTCGTTGAATTGCCACACGCAGCATGCTATCAGGTTGCCGATGTAAGGTAGTATAGAGGAGGTGGGCGACCGCCCGGTCTCGTAGTATAAGCAGTTCATGTTAAGAGATGTGACCGGTCCAAATAGATAGAGCAGCTACAGCTAATGTATACCTATGTAAGCACTTGTTTTTGCATTACTGTGGCTGGAATAGTCAAAGCTTAACATTTTTTCAGTGTAGACAAGAATTCAATCAAACATACTACAATGAGTGTTGCTGTTCCAAACAATTGTCCCTGGAATACCCTTACCCCGCAGCCAGTCTTAACTGGTTGGAAAACGTGGTTGGATGCTGTTAATTATTATGCAGAATATTACGGCAAAATAATGGAGGTAATTGATGCATTGGATAGCACAGACAGTTCCGCTGTTGCAGCTGTAAAATCATTACTTTCTGAACAGCTATTGGAAGATATTCCGTTCATTGATTCTGATTTTAAAATCGTGTCCAAAAGCATCACCCTGTTAGAATCGTCTAAACTACAACTCTCAGAAGCTCTTAATATAGTGGATAAAGTATCACAAACCGTTATCCAAAATAACAATTCACTAATTTCAGAAAAAGTGAAATGTAAGTTAAGAAACATTATTACTAAAAATTCTGCCTATTCATAACTTCGTATTATAAACGATGTACTATCAGGTCACGACAAGACGTCTGAAGTTGGTGTACTAAAAAGTAGTGACTTCCCGTTCTTCAAATATGCACCTATTACATCGTGTGATGTCGAATGTACATTTTCCCAATACAAAAACTGTTTAAGTAACCATCGGAGGAGGTTCACTTTGCAGTCGCTCAAAATGTACGTAACTCTTTACTGCAATGAACATATCAAGGATGATGCGAGTATATTACATTAAATTTTAAGAGTTAATATATCTCACTACAAAATAATTGTTTATTTACATGTTTAGACATTTCTTACTTCAATGATCATTCATTATGTTTCTTGAATGCAGGATACAGGTTTTATTGTAACCGCAGTATACTGCTCAGTGTTTACATCAGAGGCATATTCCATCCGTTGCACGTCCCCTTCTCATACAGTCTATACCGTGTGCGCAGTAAACCTTACGATTTTCGTGGCAATTCCACGAAGTCTATATATCACTGCCACCGGGTGTATACCCAATTGTAGTGTTAATAAATACATACATACATACATACATACATACATACATACATACATAATCCATAACTTGACAAATAACTCTTTCTAACACACCTTCATTTCTCATTCTGTCTGTCCACTTGACGTTTCAAATGCTTCTATTCACGTCGTCGCAATATCCATGTTTCTGCCCCATACAATGTCACATTCTATACAACGCACTTCACTAGTCTGTTCCTTAGTTATTTTTCCAGAGATCCGCAGAAAATGCTCTTTTTTCTATTAAAAACTTCCTTGGCCATAGTTATCCTTCTTTTGACTTCCTGGCAGCAGCTCATGTTAGGGTAGGGTGGGGCTACTTGACTCAATTTTACTTCGGTCTCAATTCACAGCTATAGAATTCCCATTTTCAAAATTGGAACAACATTTTGCAATGCAGTGAAGTATTTTCTATTAAAAAATAGCAAATCTAATTTTCATACGCGGGTATATTCCAAGATAAACACGATATTATAGAACATGTCAAAACATTGATTTTTCACAAAAGGTGGAGTAATTTGGATCAGTAGTGGGGCTATTTGGATTACATGTTTTGTTGCAACATTGTACTGAAATACAAACCCACAATGTTATAAACTAATAAAATCACAATAATATAAATATTATAAACTCGGAACATGAAAATACAATATAGGCGAACTAAACACATTTTTCACAAGTAAATTGTTTTCGTCCGGCGGCTCCTACGCAAATTTCATGGTATCAGGTTTTGCATGACTGGCTCTTATCAGTTACCTTTTGTGAAAGAATTCTTACCAAAATAATTGACCCCGCAAAGACCACATGGTTCACTGTCATCTTCAGTCATTTCTTGCGATGATTCTTCATGCTGGTCTTTTTTTTTTATTTTTTTTATTTATTTTTTTTTTTGCAATCCATCTTCTTGCCTTTTGTGGATTGGTTTCTTGGTTCCTTAACAGGTGTCCTCATTCCATTTTCTTGAAATTTTCTAGCTTTCCGGACGCGTCTCTGGAGGTTGTAAATGAAATTTTGAATATTTCTGCAGCACCACGAATACTTAACTGTTCATTGCGAACACTGGATATAGCTTGGCGTAAATCTTTCTCCTTCCAGTCTAAATAGGCTTCCTTCCGTTTATATTTTCTTACCATTTTAAACTAATAAAAGCATTATTATTTTAATGTACCGAAGTACATATGATATTTCCATGCAGAGGGCGGCCACTAGAGGGAACCCAAGAGTTGGAACTTAAACTGAGACGATTCTGTCCGACGCCGGGGTGGATATCCGGTGTGGCTTAGTGGATAAAGCATCAGCACGTAGAGCTGAAAACCCGGGTTCAAATCCCGGCGCCGGACAGAATTTTTCTCCGTTCCATTACTCTTTCATCGTATAATAAAAGTAAATTGTATCATATTTTTCATGTGATTCAAATAGCCCCAATGAAATTGATTCAACTAATCCCATCCTTTGAATTTACGTATAACTTACGTAGTTCCTACGTTTCGCAACAGAATGCGCTAGTTGTACCGTAAAAGAACGAATGGAGTACAGATACCTCAAACTAGCAAGATGTCTCGTTCGCGCAGGCGCATAGAGCATATCTCCCCTATCACTGTCCTCCTACTGCTGTGCACTGTGGACTAGAACGGTACAGCTCAGTTCTAATAACAGTTGAGAAGGCTGCATAGGGAGGGTACATCTTGAATACATTGTCAAGAGGTCAACTTTTCAGATAATATGACTATACCTGGGTATCGGAGCCTAGGTGGGCCCCCTCCGTTAGCTCTACTACTTCCTCTCTCCAGGCAGCTTCCTAGTTTGAGGCATCTGTAGTATGTTACTTGACAACAGATAGGTTATACGGAATAACTACATAATTTCAACACTAAGCCTTATTTACTAACGTTTGAAGATTGTATGGCGTTAAAAACAAAGGAAATGACACTTACCTAAATGCCTTTAAAGTTCTCCTGAAGCTTGGAAAATGTATGTAATGATTTAAAAACGCTTGAACAACACGGCCAACTGATCTGTACAAGTTCTCACTGGTAATGGCTGCCTGTATGTGCAATAGTTTATGCGCAGCAGGCCAAATACTTAAATTGATCCTACTAGCCCCTTTATTCAACTAATCCCACCCTACCCTAGTGCTTATAGTACACCTCAAGTATTTGAAGCTGTCCACTTGCTCTACTATCTCATTTAGAATTCGCAAGTTAACCTTCTTTATTTTTATTTCGATGACCATGGTTTTTGTCTTGATGGCATTTATCTTCATTCCACACTGCTCACAGCTGTCATTTAGCTCCAGTAGCATATTCTTTAGTATCACTTTCTCTTCTGCTGACAACACCGTATCATCAGCAAATCTTATGCACTTTATTCTTCTTCGTACCATCACTCCTCTCATGTTCTGAAAACAGTTCGTTACTAAATCCTCCAAGTAGATGTTGAACAGGGTAGGTGATGAAGGGCATCCTTGACGTATTCCTCTCTCTCTATTTCACTTCCTTCTGACATTTCTTCTCCTGTCCTGACTTTGACTCGTTGTTTCATATAAAGATTACTGAACAGCCTCCTCTCTTTTCAATCGACACCAATCTTCTTTAGGATCCCCATCAAGGTATTCCAATCCACTCCGTCAAAAGCCTTTTCTAGGTTCAGAAATATTATTATACTCTTCTTTATTCTTCTCTAAGTATCTTCCGCCGATTGTTCGTAGCAGTTCAATTGAATCTCTCGTACCTTTTTCCTTCCTGAAGCCAGATGATGGTCTTAATAATGGTGGAAATCTAGTGAATTAAAAAAAAATGTTTTTGCTTAAAAATATACTTTGATAACTATGTACAAAAATATGTTACATGACATAAAATACATATTTATGTCTGTCATTTGCTGCGACGCTATTTTTAAAGCTCCCGTGTACAGGATTTTCAAGGGGAAAGGAATGTTAAATATGGTGGAAAAGCTGTAAATTTTCAAATTTTACTTTTTTTTTTGCGTTAAAATAATATTTATTATGGGAAAAATGTATTACATAAAAAGTAATGCGAATTTATGGTCTTGTTGCTACTGTGGCGCCATTTTTAAAGCTCTGGTTTACAAAGTTTTTAAATGACACTAAGCTTTGGTTGCAATTTCCCGTACTTGAATTTTTTGCTTTATTTTCATACAGGAAGTTATACATCTTCGAAATATTGGCGCTATATGCATTCTATTTGGTACACACGTTCTTTAGACTATTAAAAACTGTTGTCTGTAATAGAAATTTATTTTGTTACATTTTAAAAATGTTCCTCCACATTTCCAGCGTTATTATACGGGAGTAAATTAATTTAATTTAATTTTCGTAATATGTACAGTATTGCATAATGTATGTAACAGTTTTTAATGAATGTAATACTTTATTTTTTTAATATATGTGTATTATGTTATAAATAATATAATGGAATTTTATATAAGTTCCTCTAAAATTCATTCTTAATATGTACCGGTAATTTTTATCTTAAAATTATGAAATCCAGTTGAAGGGAGTGAGAATAATAGTCCTAAACCACACAGACAAAATTTTACTGAAATGCACGTTAGAGATGTACTGTAGATTCCGATGCTATTAACCCTTAAATTGGCAAAACTTCATTTCTCACACTAGTTTATTAAACCTTGTCGGACTGTAAAGAAAACAACTATCGCAATGTCCATATTTTATATGTTGTAGCCTACAATATTATAGTATTGTGAAATTTTAATTTGTGCGAGATCGTGCGTATTTGCTTGGTTTCTGCACAAAACCAATCCGCGGAAAGTCTAAAATTCCACATTCAGTATTACCAACCTAACACACATAACAATTTCTCTCTTCTTACCGCTTAAGTGACATATTGATTTTACTGCTTTAGGCTTTCAACATATTATTTTTAGAGGCGTTCAATATAGTAATAATTATAAATTGGAAACTTACCACTGCAATTTCACCTAAATTGCACTCTTAATTATTATTTTTAAATATTTGAAAAAATTAAGTAAACTCTACAACTCCACTAAAGTTACTGCATTCGAGATGCAAGTAACATTAAGGAAGCCGTGAAAAAATCAACAATATTCCAGACTCATCATAGACTGGGGGGAAAAAGACAAACGTATATCACGGCCTGCTGGAGTATAGTAAACACAGAAAACATTTTAAAGCAACAATGTTGAAGATAGATATTTTTGTTTTGCAAATTTGCCGTCATTGAACAGAAACCAAAGTGGAGATTTCATTGCAACTAATTAGAAATTCGTCTTTCAGGTATGTAATAAAAGATCTTCGCACAAAATAATGTACGATACACGAGCGGTATGTTTTCTTTCAATTCTCGGAAATTAAAAAAGCTCAACTACGTTTCGCTTTTTCAAACTTTTCCTCGAACATGAAAACTTCAACATTCCGCTCTTGTAACGCATATTACTATTTCCTACCAATTTCTTTTCTATTGTTCTATTAAAATTATAGCATATTATAGCCTATTAACCTGTTGTATCCTATAAGATATTTTGTCAATTTAAGGGTTAAGTGCGGTATCATAATTTCTTCGGCGTATACCTATGCCATTTGTTGAGTAATTTGTGTAATATTTTACTTGTAGCTCCTCCATAGGCCTACGTGTAAGAAATAATTCTCACAAAAAGCCGTTTTTTGTTAAAAATGTGGCTTTGGGCTGTCTCATTCTCACTGTTTCAATTATGAAAATTGTGCTCCAGACATATCGAAGAACGTGCTTTTACGAGTAAAATGTCAAGATTTTTTGAATTTATATTTAGAAATGGGTGAGATATATCGATTTTAGTAAGTTACTATTTCGTGATAATTTTATTAAAAATATGAGCCCCAATTCATTTTGAAAAATCTAATTCCAATATAAGTCCAAGCGACAATGTTATTTCTACATGCAAAAAAAGAACATGTTCAGCAGTTAACAATAGTCTGAACCTTTTTAAATCGCGATCAGATGCCATCGATCTGAGGAGACTGCAGAATAACAACAAGGAGACGGAGGAGCTTTTTTTTGATCACGCGGACTCCGTCGACCTGGATACTGTAGCTGAATCGATAAAATGACACCAAGAACTGAAATACGTACTCGCAGGAATGCGGACCTAAGAATTTCAACAATAATTGAATATTAAGGAGGTTGCACAATAAGCCTCAGTATGAGATGCTAGCCTTAGGGCCCTCCAAGAGAGAAAATAAATCCACAACTGGGGCTATCTGAAGTCTTATTAGCGTAACATATAATTAATCGGCAGTGTATGCGATGGAGTGGGAAAGGAATTGACCACACTAGCCCAGTATTTCCTGGCTTAGTTGCCTTATAAGTATTGCCTTATTGGTATCACTTTTGAGGTTCAGACCTGTCTTCAGACAGTTCACCAAACAACAACTGAGGCTATTGAAGTCTTTGATTTACTAATGATAAGAATTATTTACAACAAAGTGTTACAAAATATTTTTGAATAATGGAAAAGGAAACATTTCTGTAAAACTCGGAACAGGGATACACCACATGATAACATTTTTGATATAGTAGAAGTCTAATCCATCGTTGAAACGGAAAAAGGGAGAAAGAAGGAAAGAAAGAAAGAAAGAAGGAAAGAAAAGAAAGAAAGGAAAAAAGAAAGAAGAAAGAAAGAAAGAAAAAAGAAAGAAGGAAAGAATAAAGAAAGAAAGAAAATAGAAAGAAGGAAAGAAAGAAGAAAGAAGGAAAGAAAAGAAAGAAAAAAGAAGGAAAGAAGAAAGAAAAAAGGAAGAAAGAAAAAGAAAGAAGGAAAGAAAAAAGAAAGAAGAAAAAGGAAAGAAAGAAGAAATAAAAAGCAAGAAAGGAAGAAAAAAGAAAGAATGACTGAAAGAAGGAAAAAGTAGAGAAGAAAACAAAGAAGGAAAGAATGAAAGATAGAAATAAAGAAGGAAGGAAAGAAAGAAAAAAGAAAGAAAGAAAAAAAGAAAGAAGATATAAAAGAAGGGAAAAATTAGATAAGAAAGATAGGAAGAAAGAAGGAAAGAAAGACAGAAAGAAATAAAGAAAATAAATAAATAAAGATGAGAATTCCACGGAAACTAAAGTAGCGAGTCCTTTCCCCAGAAGTTGGTCGGTAGCTCTCGATACTTTCCCTTATGGAAATATCGAAAGTACGAGGATTCAACTGTAGTTGCTATATTTCCATATTTCTGTTTTATTTTGTACAATGTTTTTGCCATTGAATTTTACAATAATATCTTGAATGATAAATCCACGTATATAAAGAAAACTAGAATACGTATTCATTGTGTTTAAACACATTGCTATTGAATCAGAATTAATTGCTTTGATTCCCCTCCCAAGCCATGTCAGTCCATAATAAAGTTCCGTTTTTTGTTGGCGGCGTATTATTGGAAAAGCTGTCTGTAACAGCCGTCTAGCACAAACACTCATTTATATTAAAGCCTTTAAAGCTAAATTAAAACTTTCATGCTCTGTTACGTGTGGTTTGTTTTTAAAGGAAGCGTATTAAAATGTGTCGTGCGAAGGTTCATCAGGCTTCTGCCTAACGTTAATTTAATTTGATCCTCGTTTTATAAAATAAATGTCACTGTAGTTAAATCACAGTCTAGTATATAGTCACGAAACTTGAGTTGTGAGGGTGCTAGGAACACTAGACTTTGCAAGTACTATTTCGCATTGTCTGTAATGAGGCGATATTAGCGGTCCTAGTGGTTAGCAACTATCTATGGATGCATATTTACTACTATTGAGCTTCGTGACTGTATATACTAGACCAGTGACGTCAAAGCAAGCGCATTTTTCTGACCTTGACATTAAGCGCTAGGTATGCTAGGAGGAATAAGCAGCCTGTTGGATTAAGAAAACAGTGGTGCACAAACTTCAAACGGAACGTGAAATTTTATGTCGTTATTTTTATATGGCATCTTTCTGTTTGTTATTTTCTATATTGTCTGTAAAACAAAAGTACTAACACCTATTTCTTAGCCTAATATTGCAGTTGTGTTTTAAACGTTAATAACATAATAAAGAGTAAAGATGGAATATTCACACAAATTCCATAATACTACAACTATACTGTACTAAGTGAATTAAACACGTCATAAATAAAGTGATATCCCAAAGAAAGATACTGAATATGACATGATAAGTTTAAATTGATATTGATGTATCTTTAGCCTTATAAAAGTAATCAAAACAATATTATAGTACAAAGCAAAGTTGTCTAGGTATATGATTTAACTATAACTAATATTACATAATAAAACTCTTATCGCATTATACTTTTAGGTGATATTGGTGCGCAACTTTCTGTTATCAGAATATTAAATTATCTCGAAATCTGCTGAAGCTATAGAGCTGACGTTTTACCGACACATGGGCACATATCTTTTGTTTGTGATGTAACAGTATTTGCTTTGTTAATTCATTTTTTACAAACATTTTCCATGCGAATTTTTTCAAACAGTACCTGTAAGGCTACTAAACAAAATATATGAACATTTCACTTTTATGTAAAAAAAAGTTAAGAAAATATTCCTTTTGAATAAAAAAGCAAACTTGTGAAAAATGAACACTAAAATTAAAACTTAAATTCTTATAATGCACTTATACTTTTCAGACAAATCTAAAAATTAACATGGATACAGTTTCAATAAGTTCTCTTCCCTTTATCTATTGAATCAGTGCTGGCCATCCCTGTATATAGCTCGACCAAGCGGCATATTCTACCTCTTTCCTCTGTCTCTTTCCTTTCCGCTGTAAAGCGCTCAGGCTCTCCTGGGCTCTAAAGCGCGCGCTTGCTCCTATGGGCATCAGTTGACATCACTGTACTAGACTGTGGTTAAAGTACACACATACTTCGTGAAAAATTTAGTGTTCAGCAATCAATGGGAGAACTGTGTGAATCCTGTCATTATTATTATTATTATTATTATTATTATTATTATTATTATTAGATTGGTTAATATTATAGGTTAGCTATAATAGCTAAATTTCTTCCATTGTATACGAGGGTTGTAAATAAAGTAGTGGCAACATAGATAGTACGAACCATAGGTCTCCATTGGACGATTTCACTCGAGCGCCAAGTAGTTCATAGCATAATCCAATAGGTAGCGCACATGCATGATGGGTAAAATTGTCACGAGCGATAAATCCTCGAACATTATAAGCCGAGCGTTAGACATTCGTTCTTGTTACAGTGATGAACTGTGTAGTAACATCACAGATGTTTATCATTTCAAAACTTTGCAGTGTTTAACTAACCTTTCCATAGTACAACTACAAAACTTGCTTTAAAATGTAATATAAATGTTGTAGGTAAATATTCCCCCCCCCCACACAGGTGTGATTTTGTTTTTGCCATATCTGATAGATGTTACTGGATGTAAATGTAATTATTATAAACGGAGAACACAATCACGATAATGCAAGAACTGTATCAAGTTTTCTAGTAATAATAATAATAATAATAATAACAATAATAATCTCTAATAATTAGTGAATCAATCTTTGCGTCTGTAACAGTTGTGCAGCATGATTATTCGTTTTATTATATTTTCTGTGACGTTATCTCTGTACTAATATTGTTATTAATCTACTGCTATATCAATAATACTTTGTAAAACGTTTCTACATTGTCGCAGTATATAGGCGGAACACAATGTATGGACCTATCATATTATATATGTGGTAAATCAAATATTGAATAATTATTAATTAGCAATAATAACTGTATATTGAAGTTTTTCATACTATTTTATTTATAACTTCATTTCCCTGTTTTGGTACGTTCCATTGACTGTTCCATTAAACGTTTGTCATAAACGCAGAAAATAAAGCCTTATTTTTACCGTGTGAGCAAAATATTAAATTTGTCTATCTTATCTGTCGCCTTCCATACAAGATAAGACATGTCGGTGAGATGACCTTGTACTGTGCTTGTATTTATTACGAGCGTATCACGACCGATCGTATCTCAGTCGAGGGTACGACACTCGACCGAGTTCAAGCGAGCGATTTAACTCCAATGCAGCACTCTGGTACGAACATATTATTGAACTTGTATGGAAAATACATTTATATCCCTTCAATGTAATCACCAGTGTGTTCCTGTATCTTTTGCCAAATCCGTGGTAAACGTTGAATGCCGTTAGCGAGATTATTTCTGTTGATCTATCTGATGGACTGTCCCCCAGCATGAAGCACTGATGCAATATCTGGAAATCTCTTTCTCTTGCCTCTAAGTGGTTCTTCCAACCGTGGAAACAAACTGAAAGAAAGGGACCAATTTTTATTTCCAAAGGACTTATAAATTCTAAGAAAAAAAATATTGAAATGGAATATATAATTGAACGTGACCAGAATATTGTACGAAATGGAAATATAAAAACTAAAGATATATCTTTCGAAGAGGTGGAAAAATTCAAATATCTTGGAGCAACAGCAACAAATATAAATGACACTCGGGAGAAAATTAAACGCAGAATAAATATGGGAAATGCCTCTTATTATTCGAATTTACTAAAGATGTTATTAATTGGTCCAACAGAATAATATCTGTTATAGTGACAATTAATATTTGAGGAGAAAAATTCGCTCCGGCGCCCGGGATCGAACCCGGGTCCTTGGTTCTACGTACCAAGCGCTCTGACCACTGAGCTACGCCGAATTCAATCCACAACAACGGATGGAACCTTCCTCCTACAATGTTATTTCCCTTTTGTGGCCTGACTCCAAGTTGGGCATATACGTTGACGTTTATATTTCAAGTCAACTGCCATTGTACAAGGAGCGCACTAAGCTGAGTGACTAATGGCCGGGATTCCGCAGTAAAGTGCACAGCAATCTGTATAGAATCATGCACCGCTAGCTAGACGAATTTACTAAAGATGTTATTAATTGGTCCAACAGTTTAATATCTGTTATAGTGACAATTAATATTTAAGGAGAAAAATTCGCTCCGGCGCCGGGAATCGAACCCGGGTCCTTGGTTCTATGTACCAAGCGCTCTGACCACTGAGCTACGTCGGAGCGAATTTTTCTCCTGAAATATTAATTGTTATTATTCGGTTGAGAAGCTTTTGTCATCTAGTCTACTGTCAAAAAATCTGAAAGTTAGAATTTATAAAACAGTTATATTACCGGTTGTTCTGTATGGTTGTGAAACTTGGACTCTCACTTTGGGAGAAGAACAGAGATTAAGGGTGTTTGAGAATAAGATTCTTAGGAAAATAGTTGGGGCTAAAAGGGATGAAGTTACAGGAGAATGGAGAAAGTTACACAACGCAGAACTGCACGTATTGTATTCTTCACCTGACATAATTAGAAACATTTAATCCCAACGTTTGAGATGGGCAGGGCATGTAGCACGTATGGGCGAATCCAGAAATGCATATAGAATGCTAGTTGGGAGACCGGAGGAGAAAAGACCTTTGGGGAGGCCGAGACGTAGATGGGAGGATAATATTAACATGGATTTGAGGGAGGTGGGAATATGATGATAGAAACTGGATTAATCTTTGGGAATATGATGATAGAGACTGGATTAATCTTGCACAGGATAGGGACCGATGGCGGGCTTATGTAAAGGAGGCAGTGAACCTTCGGGTTCCTTAAAGCCATTTGTAAGTAAGTATAATTTTCATCGATTCTAGTAATTAAATCAAGTAGTTTCCCAATAAAAAAAATCACAGAAGTAGTCTGTGGTATCGTACATAGGCTACATTGTTTACATTGTGAAGAAAAAGATATGTAACTTATAGATATATATTTTCCTTTATCAATTCATTATATTCCTCAAAATCGGTGTTGTGGCGACTATATTTCCGCCTACTTTAAGCATAAAAATCGGTACAAACCCGAATTTACCGGACGCATAACGATCTACATTCAACGTAATTGTAACTTCATTGCTTATGGCGAAATTTAATGGAATGTAAGCCGGAAAAACAAATAATACGTTTCACAGCCTCTAAGCATGTCCATATTTTTATTATATAGGGTGGTTCATTTATCTTTGTGAACTTACCTTTGAGTATGGAATCAGCGCAAAGATCAATAAATTCATCTCGTTTGCAAGCAGTGAAATCTATTTTCTCAGCACTATTTACGAAATCAAATGGTGAGATAAAATAAAAATAATAAAATAAATGAGATCATTCACAGTAAAATAAAAACCTGAAAAAAAATAAAAAAAATAATAAAAATAATTAAAAATCTAATAAAACAAATTGATATGGAATACCTAGGGTAGAGTAGCATAAATGGCGCTGCTTCCTAAATGGCACCACTGCTAGTTTAAAACAAGTTACTGTAGTAGTGTAGCATCTAGTGGTATTGTTACAATCTACCATATGTACTTCCACCATGTCACTTGATTTCTGCCACTTCCTTGTGCTAGCAACGTGATGATAGAATATTTAATATAATCGCTCAGGTGGATGTAAATTTAGCTAACATTTTGTAACTAAATAAAGGATTTGTATGCAAAGGAATCCATAATCTTAAGATGTTATTCGTTTAAAGAAATATTAAAGAACATTTAACTTAGTACGATTTTCGAACATGTGGTGATTATAGGCTAGAATGAAGGAAATAATTTATGACGTAGTTTTTTAATTCGCAGCACTTTGTAGGTGCCTAATTCGCACCGGTGCGATATGAGCAACTGTAGCAATTCTAGCCGTACAAAAGAAGGTCCAAAAATGCATCAGGTGGGTGCAATATCAAGTGGTAAAAAGGGCGGTAATATAACAAGTGTGTGTTGTACAGGCGCACCAGATATTTTTTGCCACCTGTGAAAATTTTTAAACGTCAAACAGTGCGTCCTACATTATCAGCTGGTGTTCTTCCAGGATCGTTATTTGTTTGCTCTGATTCAGGTTACAGCAACAGTGAACTATTTGTCGAATAGCTCAAACATTCTATTTCCACTCAAACCTTTCATGGAAAAATGTGCTGCTTCTGTATGTCCACCTAAACGAACCATTCCAAAAATGTAGAAGCTAGATTATCTCGGGAAAATGATGTGCTCCTATTTCAGCTTCCTCGTCATAATACTCAGAGGCCCAGCCTTTAGATGTTTCTATCTTCAAACCATTTGAGACAGCTAAATCATGAAGCAGTTCTTAGGTGGCTTTGAGATAATCGTGGAGAAAAGGTGACGCAGTTTACAGTTTGAACTACCTGGTGAAGCACATGGCAAATGTGTAACAATAAAAAACGAAGTTTAAATGTTAGGTAATTTATGCTCTATTTTTTCAATTTCATTTCAAGATGCGTTACTCTCTTTCATTAATTTCAATAAACTTGTAATTTGCATTTATTACATTATTCATATTAAATACTGTTCAATATGTTCAATATTAAAAACTTTCCTTCATCCTGTTCCCTGCAGTTAAAGAGATGCGATTTAAGAAACCGCAGGTGCTATTTAGGAAACTAGTTGCCTAAATGGCACCACTGACAAGTGTTTCGAAAATGTCATTCTACTTCAAAAATATTAAATCAAATTCAAGGATTCTTTTTTACATGAAAGGTAAATGTTCTGGGAATGTATTTCTGTAAAGGAATGCAGA
Source organism: Periplaneta americana (assembly GCF_040183065.1). Classification (NCBI taxonomy): domain Eukaryota; kingdom Metazoa; phylum Arthropoda; class Insecta; order Blattodea; family Blattidae; genus Periplaneta; species Periplaneta americana. The sequence continues at coordinate 151,143,784 of NC_091122.1, forward strand.
AAATAAAAATAGTATTGTTCAATAAAAATTATGAATGCAAAAGTGGTGCGATATACGCAACCTTACCCTATATGATGATTTTTATTAAGAACTTGTAATGTAGCTGCTTCTCCTTCGTTGAATTGTGCTGAATAAATTAGGAAATAAATAATTCATACATTTATTTAGAAGAGAGTAGAGTCTTCAGAAAAATAACTAGTCGTGAATCAGTGTGTATGTCTAAGTTGAGACTCTTCGCAAAGTGATTAATCCTTTCATTATATGGACACACCCGTAACTTACGAACAGAATGACTTTGTAACAACAGACTCCGTTACTTTACTGCCAGCATCCAGAGCCCACGATTCTTCTCTTGTTCTCAGCAACAGTTGCAACAAAGACTGGACGTCATTATGCCGTTCTTTGTCGTGTGGTAAGTATCCATTGTGTGCCACTCAACGTAAAGCCCAGGTAATATTTTTTTACAGGAGTCTTGTGGAGTAGGCCATATTTTCCACGACATTGTCATGAAGTATCCCTCCCATTTCTAAGCGTCATTGTTCTGTATAGTACAGTACAATTTGTTAATCTACAGCAGCGATGGGCGTTTGAGTGCATTTGCCCTCCGTGCGCACGGGGTATTCCAAGTGCAGCGCTGCAGCTCGCTATAGTGTGCCAGCAGCTATAACAGATCTTACACAGCTTTGAAAGGAGCTAAATTTGGGGCGTCAGGGAAAATAATTCATAATACACAATTTGCAGATAGAATTGCAGCTTTTAAGGAGAAATTGCTATTATGGATACGTCAAATGCAGAAGGGAGAAATATATAATTTCCCATCCTTATCTAAGCGCATAGAATTTTGAACAGTGAAAATTTCGAAATGTACGCATGTATTCTATCCGGTCTATTAGAGGAATTTACATCAAGGTTCCACGATTTAGATTGCCTGGAAATGTATTTGCGTATTTTTGCTACATGTTCTGATTCCATAACGTCCCCCTTTCATTATACTGGGTGTTCAGTTCAAAATGTGTCATGGCTCGCTGTATGCCGTCATGTGGCTAGCCGATGAGCCTAGAGAATTCAATCTTCCTACACTTCCGCAGAGGTGTATAACCTAAGAGGCAGAGAAGTTGCCTAGCAAATATGGCGTTCATTCTGAAGAGTACGTACCGATACGTACGGTAACGCCGGTAGTGGCAGGAATGTAAACTGTTTGGAAATACGTACTGTCGGGATATGGGGAGAGGGTTAAGAAGATTACTTACGTATTTGTTGACATTAACTTCGACGATCAACATGGACACGGAGCATTTGATTTGTGTTGTGGAATGTTACCGTACGCAACCGATGATAACAAATACCCTGCGTACTACTTGCCGGCGCAAAACACAGTTCGAAAGAGGTTATGGTAGCACACAGACCGTACAGACCGCCATCTGTTGCTACGATGTTCAAGTTATACCGTGCACGTTCTCAAGTTCAGATTGAAGAACGCCTTAAATAATAGGCAACTTCTCTACCATATAAGCTGAAACTCGCTTCAAATCGGTGACCCAACAACAGTGACGTCATGACACACTTTGAAACGAACACCCAGTAGTGTGAATTGATTGACCTGCGATGTGATCGAGAGATGCGAGCGAAATATGATTCAAGGTCGAGTCTTATGCAGTTTTATGACGGATTCCCAAGAGGACGCTTTCCCAATCTGCATAAGCTGTGTGAGAAAGTTTTGTGCTTATTTGGTTCCACTTATAGATGTGAACAGTTATTTTCTATTACGAAAATAAACAAATCTCAAACAAGAAACGATGGGCTTTTAACGACAGTTCTTCGCATAGCTTGTGCTAATACAGTTTCTCCAAATCTTGAGAAATTGAGTAATATGAATTAATGTCCAACAGACATGTTTTGTTTTGTGTTTAAGGAAGTGTTTCATTACTTTGTGTTCTTATTTAGTTTGGTAGAATAACATTTTCTTTTGAAACATACAGTACGTACTGTAACTTGAATAAACCGGTTTTCGTGCACTCTATAAGCACACTTCTCTCGTAGAAGAACAGAGTGCATAATTCTGTCCAACCCTGATCTAGAGTGTTTCTGGCTGGATTACGCTACGAAATAGATGTAAATAACTCTCTACTTTTAAGGGATACAGTGCACTTCTAACAGTAAGTTACCAGATTGTTCCTAAACTATAATGAATAAATATTCAGTTTTAATATTCATACAACGAAATTCATCATTTATGATATAAGGAAGGACAGTACACCTTTCGTGAGTATAATTAAGTCAACTGATTATGCAACAAATTTGATTTATTCCGATTTTAAGTTGGGTCATTTTAAAAAACTGTATCAACATTTCAGGATATTTAGCGTCTAAATGAAATGAAGGTGATAATGTCGGTGAAATGAGTCCGGGGTCCAGCACCGATAGTTACCCAACATTTGCTCATATAGGTTTGAGGTGAAACCCCGGAAAAAACTTCAACCAGGTAACTTGTCCCGACCGAGATTCGAACACGGGTCACCTGGTTTCCCGGTCAGACTTGTCGTAACTTTCTCCATTCACCTGGAACTTCATCCTTCTTAGCCCCAAACATTTTCCTAAGCACCTTATTCTCAAACACCCTTAACCTATATCCTCTCTCAAAGTGAGAGTCCAAGTTTCACAACCATACATAACAAGCGGTAATATAACTGTTTTATAAATTCTAACTTTAAAATTTTTTGACGGCAGACTAGATGACAAAAGCTTCTTAACCGAATAATAACAGGCATTTCTCATATTTATTCTGTGTTTAATTTCCTCCCGAATGTCATTTATGAAAATTATATCACGTAGAATTTTATCCTTATATTTCAAAACACGATGATACGGAGTTTTACTAGTGTGTCAAAAATTCGAACAGCGTAAAAGAACGTAAGTACAAGAGAGTTGTTGATATTTATATAATTTTCAAGTCATTAGGCGTATTTAAATATTCAATTGAAAAGCTTACAAATATTTGAAATATGCCTTCCGTTTTTCATACATCATATATTTGAAAATTTGTTCCGATCTCGTTGATGTAATGGATTTAGATAGGACTGTGCTCAATGTAGAAACATAAACATAGAATTCTAAATTTAATTGGTTGTACGAGTAGATTAGTGCAGAGATTCGTATATTACTTCTGTTCTGCGAATGATGTATATTATCATAAAGTGACATACACTTTGGTCTGCAACGGGGACATTCAATAGAGCCAGCTGGAAATAAATAGGGCTGTAAGATGGGATTCAGGACAAAGCAAAGTAACTTGTCTTGTGGGGAGACAAGTGTGCATTGTGTTTGTGTGTCAAGACGAAGAGGAAAACAGCGAAACAAGAAAAATCTACGGGAAAATTAAACGCCTACCAAGTCGACAGTCTTCGTTGAAGCTGAAATCTGCTGGTGAAACACGCGTTCGATGCTAAAAATTGCAGTGCTGAATATTGTTTTTGTGAAATACGCTCTTTTATCCGTTACTGACTTGATGTGAAGCTGGAAAACAGAATAATTACAGTCATGAAATTTTTATGGATTTTCTTTTGTGAAATGTGAGAAAGGAAAGTATGAAATGTGTAAAGTTGCTATGTACAATTTGTATTGTAGTACAGGGACATCGTTTTATTTTTACTAACATTTCTAATATTAACCTGGCTATACCTTTGAATTAACGGTTAAAAACCGGAAACACAGTTTTCTACCACTTTACACGATTAGCGTTTGATGATACTGGCGTAAAATACAAACAAATCACTTTACTAGGTATAGGAGGGAAGAAAGTAGTTCATCCATTTACGTAAACCAGGAAATATCGCGATTTTGAGTTTGATCATTTTCATTAGGTTTTTCTTTGATCAAAATACAGTACTGTATTAACAATAAGTGTTTTTATTCACGAACTGAGCTACCCATTCAGACGTATTCATTATGCAGTGTATATTATACTGTCTACAGCATATTAGCGTACAATATAGAGAATGAAGTTAAATTGAAAAATAATTATAATATGGATATTTAAACTCATTTTTGAAAATGGTGGCCGTTCATTTCGATACAGGCTTCAGTTCTTTTTTGCATATTACCGCACTAAAGACTATTCTACCTAATTCCAATTACCAGTTTCGTCCTTCGTACCAATAACTCATGTTGAAATAATTCTCTACTAATCTATAAAAGAGTACGTTACGTACTGTAAATTCAATCTTCACTTCTGCCCGATCCGAAAAGATAAAATTACTCAGACATGCTATCTACTGTCCGTCCAAGTGGTTATGTCGCAGGGTCGTAGAAAGGAGGGAAATCACATGACAATTAATTAACGAGGCCCTTTTATTTAAGTTATTTTAAACAGTTGTACAATATTACGTATACGTCCAATTCCTAACAGAAATTAATGTTTTCAGAAAAGATCTAAAACAGCCCAGCCACTAGATTTGACACAGGGGCGAGCAGAAGCAGGTGGGGGAAACCGGGATGCAACATAGCCAAACGGACGACAGTACCTGTGCATGAATATTATTCAATATTGAAAGCTCTTTCGTCACTGGAAAACGCGAACATATTTCTGGAACGTACCATACTCACTAAGTACTGTTTGTGTTTACTATAACCGTAAGGTGACTTTGACTGTATACGCTTGGTTCTGTATCGAGAATGATTGAAAGTTTGCTAGTAGAGGGGGTGGGCGTGAAGTACATTAAAGAACTCGGGTACAATAAAAATTAAAGTAAAAATAAAATGATGTCCCTGCATAATATGTGCATTTTAATATGTTATCTACTCATTTTTTATGTAATGAAATCAATTGATTAATTTGTACGTGTATACTGTATATTTGTATTGTAGTGTAGGCCTATATACATGTGCATTATATATCCTTGTATAATACTTAAGTGTATGTATGTCTAGTGCTGTACAGTAGGGGAGACTGTTGTACCTTTAAACACTTTTCACATTTTATTTTTTTTAATTTTGGGAAATGAAATTTTTTAAATGAAAAAATGCTTGAAATAATTATTGAAGATTTCTTTACAACTTCCTGTATGTATTTTCCTGTTTTACAGATGTATTAAGGATGGAAAAAAAATAAAATGAAGGGATATGTAATGTGTTCAAAGGTACAACAGGATCATGTACCTTGGAACATACACTCTTGTAAGTTGGAACACATGGAATATAGGAGGGAATATAGCTGTAAAAACTGTCAATCATATTTAAAATGTATTTGCAATCATAAACCAGAGCAGGCTTCTCCGATTTAGATTTTATTTCCTGGAGAAGCAATAACTGCTTCAACAGCTTTCTTCAAGGCATCCGGATCAATTGGGGACCTCTTTAATTCCAGACTTACTTCGTGACATGACCTTAAAATAAAACAAAAACAAAAACAGACAGTATCATGTACTTTGGAACATGTTCCATGGTACAAGATGTTTTGTGTTCAAAGGTACAAGAGGGTGCACGTTTAAACAAATGTGCTCCGAAAACTAAGAGAGTCAAATAAATGATGGAAATTAAAATATGTTATTACTCACCAGATGATAGGGAACACACCGTACTTGAAAGATATCAACAAATGCAATCTGGTTTTGTGTTAGAAAACATGTAACAATGAACGAAATGTTTACTTTTGGTACTAAAAAAATTCTTTTGTCTACAGAACTCACACTTTGCAATAAATCAAACTGAAACTACGACCAGAGCTACTTAGCGGATTTCTCTACAATCTACTTCATTTTGAGTCCTCTAGGTAGCAGCAAAAATTAAAAAACAAAAAATGTTCGAAGGTACACTATGCTAAAGGTAGAACAGTCTCCCCTACTGTATGTGTGTTCAGTCATATAGAGTATTATGTGTATATAGTATTTCAGTACACGTATTTGTAGCCTCTTGAGTCCTGAGAGTATAGTATACTATACTTCATACATGATTATGATATAAGATGTATGTGCAGAGACCCGATCAATTACAACAGATAGACGTAATAGGCTTGACGGTCAGAGCAAGAGGATCCATCTCGAAGCAGTTTGTTGATTTTTGCAAGGGTCTTCATTTGCCATCATCTACAATTACCAATGCTTGTTTAATTTCGTTGAAAGGTTCGATTGCATTGTTAAGAAATCATCTCAGATGACATTGCACTGTAATTTATTATTTCTTTCTCTTTCTTGCATTGGTTTTATATTTATAACAAATTATTCATGTAATATGTACTATTCAAAATTTTGTTTTTTAAATGGTATACTTTGTTTTCTAGGCAATCCCTGGGGCAAATTGCAATATAGCGAACGTAGAAGCTCCGCCCACGACCCCTTCCACTTTTCCCCTTCTAGCTCACCAGACACTCTACGTGATAGGCGAGTGTTGCGTCGAATGCACATTTCATGTGGGTGGGGATAACTTCCCCTACTGGCGTTCGCTATATTGCGATTTATCCAATCCCTGTTTATGGAAAGTTTTTGATAATAATAATAATAATAATAATAATAATAATAATAATAATAATAATAATAATAATAATAATAATAATACCTGCATTTGTGCCCTAACTGTAACCTGCAGAATTTAATGAGCATTTTTCCTCATGTCACTGACTTTTATTTGAAGTGTAAAATTTCATTGAATTTTAAAAATACAACAAAAAAGTCTCATGATTCGGGAGGGTAGTATTGTATATATTTTATTGTAGTGTATGAATGAATATATTGTAATCTACGTATGCGTGTGTTGTAATGGATGTATCGTATTGTAACGTTTTTAAAATTAACAGCAATGAAATTTTATTATCTCAACAATAGGATTTGCTCTCCACACAGTAACACAGTATTCGTTAGTGCACTCCACAGACGACAATGACAATTTACTTGGACTATTACGAACAACAATGAACTGTTAATCTTAACTAATATTTACAAAGCACTATTTACAAATCAGAACCGTCAGTTCTCAGTTCACAGTTCTTCTAGCTCAGTCACTCGAGTTCACAGTATCTCGAACCACAGACCTTCAGAGACAGTCCACTGCACTCGAACTCAGGCCTTCGGATGCTGACACAGTTGCGGACGCACACTCAAATCGTGCTCCGGTACACAAGACTGGCTGGCTTGCTCTGTTCACTGGCTTACTGACTGAACTAATCATGAATCACACTGAAAACTGCTCAAGTTCGCTAGCGTTTCTTCTTTTATAACCACAGCGACGTAGCCTGGAAAGTTCGACGCGTGTCCAGAAATAGCACTCCAGAGAAAGTACTCGAACAATCCGGACCCCTCTTCACTCCGCACGCACCAGATGCGCGCGCAACCCGCCCAAAAAAACGGACGACTTAGCCTCTCCTCTCCGCCGCGTTGACGTAATACACCCCCTCTGCCCTTCAGCATGCAGATGCTCCCAGTATCAGCGTTTCGTCTGCCGCGCGCCCTGTCGGACGCGTGTTCGAACCCCGTTGCAGCTGTCACAGTATTATAGTTTATTTGTGTGTATATTATTGCTGTGTACATATGAATAGTATTGTAGTGTACATAATGTATTGTGTTCTAGTAGCCTATTTTTGTATATTGTGGTGTATTAGAGTGTAGTGTGTATATTTATACGAAATGGAAGTGAAATATCCCTGCATATTTTCAGAGCGAATACCTCATGTTGTATCAAAAAAGTGTAATACCGCTTAAGTGGAAAGTTAATAGTTTTCTCAGAATTTTTTTTCTCCCAAATGTTTAACACCCTTTTATTCCGTAACTATTGCGAGTAGGATCGTAATTTTTATTCATATCAATAGAAAATCTAATAAAGAATCATTTCTCCCTCTAGTGTATTTCAATAGCATGAGCGATTTTTGTGTAAATTTAATTTAAAAGCCACTAATTTGAAGCTACTGACCGATGCGAACAGATTGCAACGTCCTATTGAGAGAGGGAATGGGAGGTAGATCACTTAGGAAGACAGACCTGAATTTTTTGACGTACATATGTATTACGAAAACAAATACGAGTGTGTTAGCGGCAATGTTGCCAGACTGCTGAAACTTCGAACTTAATTTTCTGATTAATCGAGCACTTAGTCACGAAACGTAATATTGGGCGTTTAGGTTTTCTATCCATTCAAGTGTACCCTATCGTCCCTTTCAATCATCAAGATTGTTTCACTTCCAGTCTGTACATGAATGTATTTTATTGTATTGTATTTTATCATATTGAACTGTATTGTATTGTATGTGCGTGTTTGCATTTGTGGAGGCTAGCGAGATTCTTCTTTGGAAGTGAAAGTATAGAATGACATGGCCGAAAGTTTTAACACTGCTTACTTATTCATTGCTCCGTCTAGACAGCGCCGGAAACATTACGAGTCAATATACATTTCTCTCCGGAGCTGGACTCCCACGAACTGGCTGAACAGAACTGAGATTTCATAGGAGGTAGCTCAGTTTTAAATAAGTAAAGGACAACAAAGAAAAAGGACAGCAACCACAATATTGTTCAGGGGTAAAGAACTGGTCTCCTGATCCTTGAGCGTGGTTTCGAAACCCGTTCGGACTTAATACCTGATTGGGTTTCTTCTAAGGATTTCCCAGCTGTAAGACTAATATAGAAAATTAAACGCGGAATAAATATGTGAAATGCCTGTTATTATTCGGTTGAGAAGCTTTTGTCAACTAGTCTGCTGTCAAAAAATCTGAAAGTTAGAATTTATAAAACAGTTATATTACCCGTTGTTCTGCATGGTTGTGAAACTTGAACTCTCACTTTGAGAGAGGAACAGAGATTAAGGGTGTTTGAGAATAAGGTTGTTAGGAAAATATTTGGGGCTAAGAGGGGTGAAGTGACAGGAGAATGGAGAAAGTTGCACAACGCAGAATTGCACGCATTGTTTTCTTCACCTGACAAAATTAGGAACATTAAATCCAGACGTTTGAGATGGGCAGGGCATGTAGCACGTATGGGTGAATCCAGAAATGCATATAGAGTGTTAGTTGTGAGACCGGAGGGAAAAAGACCTTTGGGGAGGAAAATGGATTTGAAGAAGGTAGGATATGATGATAGAGACTGGATTAATCTTGCACAGGATAGGGACCGCTGGCGGGCTTATGTGAGGGCGACAATGAACTTCGGGTTCCTTAAAAGCCATTTGTGAGTAAGTAAAGACTAATATAGGTAATCCCTGGCGAATTCTAGGAATTCATCGCCAAAAATACTGCCTCTAAATCACCAATTTCATCCACGGTAGGTCATAGGTCATATCAGGTCTTTACGTAACCGGTTACGAACGGCAAAGCATGGTGAAAGCTGATAGGAAGACTAGGGAAGATACACTGTAAAAACGTCCTCTGTATCTTGAAGATGTGATATCGGAAAAAAAATGATTTTGCTAATTAATAATACTGTAGAAAGCACAGATCATAATATTAGAAAGGACAAACAATAATGAATTAATTAATGTTCCTGTTCTGATTTCATCCTTTATGATAAACTCGATGGTTTATTTCGAGGAAGGAAGTTTGGGGATGACGTGAGAAAGTTGTTTAGTAGCGCAGGCGGTGAACTTTACCATGCGGTAATGTATGTTTTCAACGGGGCGCAGTGTTGATGACAGTTGGAGATTATCTAAAAGAAACTGCATTTTAATCCTAAATATTGTACAGTATACGCCAAAACAAACAGTACTGGAATTATCGCTGTGCATGTTTGCTTAGCAACCTAGTATTTGCCACAAGATTCAGACATAAGATTCAGTGCTTGGCTTTGTACTGTAATTATGGTTCTAACAACAGAGGAAAAAATCTTTATTGCTGAGTATTATTTCCGTTCACGTGGACTTGGACATGCAAATGATCCAAGTTTGAAACACGTTTCAGGTGAGTTTCGTGTAATGTTTCACAAGCCGCCAACGAGTAATACGGTTATTATCCGACCATTCTGTTTATGGAACGGCAGTCGAATATATTACCACAGTCAACTATATACAGTTGCGAAGCTCAATATGTAGTAAAAATGCAAACATGAGTAGTTGCCCACCACTAGGATCGCTACTATCGCCTAATCATCAGAGATCTCTCCTAGCAGATGACAAAATATATGTTACAATTTCGTTGTCGGGTTCTTTTGGAAAAATTAACACCTTCCTTCCATTATTGAAGTATTAAATGGATAAAGTTCATTTATTATTTTAGTGAAGTATATTAAATTCCGCATTAAACTCGAAGATACCTGCAAGAAATAGGTTAATATTATTTTTGTTTGTGCAAAACGAACTGAAATTTACTATAATCGCTTCAATCATTCAAGATTACAGCGATAATGAACTATGAAACCAATAAATATTAATTTGCATTTCCCTTTACAACAATAATATAATAACAATAATAATGGAAATATGAATTAATAGGAGTAACTTACGTTTACCGGTACTTGTAGTGTAGGCTTACGTAGTTAACAAAGTGGGATGAGGTTAAGCAATAATAATCACACCAGAATTGGAAATAAAACGAGATCAATAAATTTTATTTTAACAGACTTACTTTTTCTACGTCTCTAGTAAAGTAACAGATAAAAATAGCAACAAAATTAACAGCTATAATTAAAAACATATCCCTTGAAAAAAAAAGTAGGCCTAAGTTGTCTGAAAATGTACAATTATTCAAGGAATCAGCTGATACAAACGTAGAATTAATGTAATGCTTTTGTTTCTCAGCTGCAGGTAATAACAGAACAGGTTTATTTGAAACATCAAATAAAGTTCGAACGGCATTCCAGATTAATTTATTTTTGTTTTCATTCATAAATTGTGTGTTTTCGAAATGAAGAGAGCAAAAATTTATATTATTATAAAGATAGGCTTCATTCTTTGTCATTAGATCTTCCCTCCTGCTGTTTATTAACCACTTTTTGCATCTAGAAGTAAAATAAGAAATAGATGTTAGGATTTTTCTTCACGAGCATCAATGCGAAATACGTAACGACCTAGCACTCGATGGAAATATGACACAGTCGACTCTAAATCCAAAGTCGACAGTGGACAGTCTATTGTTTCTAGTTGCTAACCGCTTGGAGCGCTTTATCGTGGGATTTGCAAAAAATCACCTCAAGCTTCGCGACTGTATATAGTAGACAGTCTAGTACAGACGTCTCCAAAAGCGTACTCGCGAGTAAGCCCCTGAACGGAACAAAGCCAGTACGTAATGAGCGCGCTCCGCCTCACCCATCCCCACCTGTACTGTACTCAATGTTTATGCGCAAACGAAGAGCAGTGGCGGACTGCCATTATCACTGTATTGGTCGGCGTGTTCCACCGTTTCACAATGTCTTCTAATCATGGACGTAGTACATTCAAGGATGAATAGGAAGAGAAATTTTTTGTGTCAGTGGGGAGAATGTGAAATGCTAATTTGTTCGAAAATTCTTAAGAGTGTGTTAAAATTCAACATGCGACGACAATACTCGATTCTTCACAAAGAATATCATACAATTACAGGCATGTTGGATATGTGAAAATAATTTATTTTGGGGCTATCTGTATAACTGTTGGTTATACATAATAATCAGTATATTACACTACGTTTACACTCAGTTCCGCATGACATACTTATAGTTTTTTGTGTAATTTTAGGTGAAATGCTTAGGCCTACAAATATTTTGATAAATATAAAACAAGAAAGTACAAACACAAACCATACACGTGTTCTCAGTCTTAAAAAAAAAAGCTTCTTGCTAGCTATGTTCTAGCTTGGAATACTGGAAAATCAATGAAGCCCTTTACAGAAGCATCATTTATAAAATCGTGCATACAGGACGCAACTAAAATACTGTGTCCAGAACAAAGTCAAGGTTTAAGAAAATTAAATTATTTCTAATTACAGTTCAGAGAAGGCATTTCAAGATTGTAAATGTAATTGAATCTGAAGTCGAAACCACAATTAACCAGTTTGTAGCTTTGAGGAGTTAATGAATATTTTACTGTGTCTGAATGTCTTATAGATGTAATTACAAAATATAACTGGAGAAGATCTTTTCCAGGCACTGAAAGGCACCATAGAACAGAAGAGTTTGAATTTGCATGGCTTGTAACAAAAGAAGGGGCTCCAGCTTCATAGTATGTCAAAATAATATGCAAAAGTATATTTCTTATTCTTTTGATGCTATTATTTGTAAACATAAGCAAACCGTTGCCGCGATCCCCCACTGACCGCTCCCATCTGTTGAGGTACGAGTCTCTTCCACTTCTCTAGTCTTACAGTACACTGTGTTCGGCGGGCAGCATCGAGAGCACGAATGACGAAAAGCTTTTTGGAGACCTCTGGTCTAGTACAGGGACATCATTTTATTTTTACTAACATTTTTAATATTAACCTGGCTGTACCGTTGGATCAACGCCGTTTGTTACCCCCTTCAACGACTGGAGTTTGATGATACTGGCGTAATATACAAACAAAGCACTTTACTAGGTATAGAAGGGAAGACATGTAGTTCATCCATTTAGGTAAACTAGGAAATATCGCGCTTTTGAGTTTGATCATTTTCATTAAGTTTTTGTTTAATCAAAATACAGTACAGCATTAACAATGAGTGTTTTTACTCAGGAACTGAGCTGTCCATGTGAACGTATTCATTATGCAGTGAATATTATACTGTCTACAGCACATTAGCTTACAATATAGAGAATGAAGTTAAATTGAAAAATAATCATAATATGGATATTTAAACACATTTTTCAAAATGGTGGCCGTTCATTTCGATGCAGACTTCATTCTGATGTGCGTATTAACGCACTATAGACTATTGTACCTAATCCCAATTACCAGTTTCGTCCTTCGTACTAGCAACTGATGTTGAAATAATTCAGTACCTAGTCTATAAAAGAGTACCTCTAGTACTGTAAATTCAATCTTCACTTCTGTCCGATCCGAAAAGACAAAATTACTCAGACATACTATCTACTGTCCGTCCAAGTGGTTATGTCGTATGGTCGTAGAAAGGGAGGAAATCATGTGACAATTAATTACTTAACGGGGCCTTTTATTTAAGTTATTCTAAACAGTTGTATAATACATATTACTCAGACGTCAAATTCCTAACAGAAATTAATGTTCTCAGAAAAGAGCTAAGACAGCCCAGCCACTAGCTGGCGAATAAAAGCTGGTGGGGGAAACCGAGATACGATGTAGGCAAATGGACGACAGTACCTGTGCGAAAATGATTCAATATTGAAAGCTCTTTCGTCACTGGAAAACGCGAACATATTTTTGGAACATACTGTTTACTATGACCGTAAGGCTACTATGACTGTATATACGGTCTTGGATCTGTGTGGAAGACGGTTGAACTTCATTAGTAGAAGGGGTGGGAGTGAAGTACATTCAAAAACTCAGGTACAATAAAAATTGAAGTAAAAATAAAATGATGTCCCTGTATATATAGTCACGAAGCTCAATACGTAGTAAATATGCATCCATGGATAATTGCTCACCACTAGGGTCGCTACTATCGCCCCATCAAAGACAATGCGAAATAGTACCGGCACAGTCTATTGTTCCTAACACCCTCACAACTTCGTGACTGTATATACTAGACTGTGATGTTAGTGAGAGACTACTGTTTTAGCTATGCAACTTGAACTCCATGACGTAATCTAAGGATTTCCATTCCCCTGTCCAATTTCTGAGAAACTGTGGAGTAGTTTGTATATTGTTGCTCATCTCTTATTAAAGCGACTCGACCTGTCCAGGTCCGGGCGTTCCCATGGCGACCATAGTGAAACTTCAACGTAAATTGGCGGGCAAGAAACGAAATAAAAGTTAAAAGAAGCAAGAAACAAAACTACGTTTCCTGCTCTCGTGTCATTATGATGAAAGAGGAAAACTTTTATTTTGTTTGGTAGCTGAACTTCCCAATAGAAGTTTCGTTGAGACTGTCATAATTCAATTAATCCTGAAAGCTCTTGAGAGCTTGATTTAAGAAAGTCGTTTAATTATTGCATGTAACCTTCCCGATCCTGACAGCGATGGCATGGTTTGCTCGTAGCAGTTAAAATCTAGGTTAGTACTTCTATCAAACTGTTAAGGAGAGCTAGAAACACTCAAGATTAAGTAAACAGGAAACTTAAAATTGAGTTAAATAATGATTTATTTATGTTCCATGGGCGTAGAATATTGACGGGCGAGTAACTTAGTTGGTAGAGTGGTTACTGGGAAGTCCCTAGTTCAGTCTCGAGTAGTAGCGGGAATTTTCTCTTTTCCAAATCTTCATAAAGGCCCCGGAGTTCAATCAGCCTACTGCCAAAATGAGAGGAGTGGATCAGGACAGCACGTTTGCACATCTCCTTTTTATGTTAGGTTAGGTTCTTTTCAAACTGAAATGACGAGTGAAACGTACAGTTAAAATTACTCTAACCTAACCTAACCTAACCTAACCTAACTTAACATAAAAAGGTTAGGTTAGGTTAGAGTAATTTTAACTGTCCTATGCTTCACTCGTCATTTCAGTTTGAAAAGAACCTAACCTAACATAAAAAGGAGATGTGCAAACGTGCTGTCCTGATCCACTCCTAAAATGAGTACCGGATTTTTTCCTGAGGTCAAAAGCGGTCGGAGCCGTCCACACCACCTTATCGAGATAATGAAAACATGTAACTGTACCTGCACTACCCCCACGTACATTCGTGGCGCCTGAAAGGAAATACAGTTGAACCTGACATGCGTATATCAAGGGGAAAAGAAAATACTACTTGTAACTCAGAATTACTTTGAAATCAGATTTAGATATTTTTTACCGGAAAAATAAACAAGACAATGGACCTAGAAATGTAAAACTTCACAAACTGGCGTCTCGTCAGCCCACGCGAGTTGTGTGGATATAAAGGGAAAAGTTGAGACGGTGTCGGGTGGAGTTCCTGGGTAGCTCAGTTGATAGAGCGCTGGTACGTTCAACCAGAGGTCCCGGGATCGATACACGGCCCCGGAACAATTTTTCCCTTGAAATTGTTCAAATCTGCTTTACAGGGAGCTTTACCTGAAAAACTAGATTTGCATAATATACTGCGTACGTTAACAGAAACCCACAATTCCAAGTCACACAGAGATTGTGCGCACTCGATGTGGATCTCTGGCGTCTCGTCAGCCCACGCGAGTTGTGTGGATATAAAGGGAAAAGTTGAGACGGTGTCGGGTGGAGTTCCTGGGTAGCTCAGTTGGTAGAGCGCTGGTACGTTCAACCAGAGGTCCCGGGATCGATACACGGCCCCGGAACAATTTTTCCCTTGAAATTGTTCAAATCTGCTTTACAGGGAGCTTTACCTGAAAGACTAGATTTGCAAAATATAATGCACTAAAAGAGAAAATACTGTACAGTATTACCATTTTAAACTCTGTCCTGCTTCAAAGAAGTCAGATAATGTGGTAAATGTTAGTTTTACTTATTCAATGCATTTAGTGTAATGTACTCGGGAACTACTGTTATAGACTGATTGCGATTGGTTCTACTGTACGTCACATACCACAAATGCTACGGCGCATATAGCAGCTGACCGCCTTCCGAAATGCCGTCTAGTCTAGCGTTACAGTAAAGTGCTTTGAAATAAAATTTCACCAATTTTACAAATTTATAATGTATTTTATTCCTCTGTATACGAATAATATATATGTATATTTTTTGCAGAATTTCCTCAAAATATTATTACATAGGACATAACGGAATGAAAATAAGCAAAATATATTGTCTTTAAGATACTCCTGTTTAGAAATTCCTGTAACGACCTAATCACAAAACATGCTGAACTAAGTTTGGAGTTTATTTCTTTAATATGGTTTTTCAAGTTTAATATATAAGGTTATTCAAAAGTAAGTTCCCATTTTGAAGTGGTAATAAGTTTATCAAATTTTTAGATCCCACAAAAATAAAAACACCAGTTTGTTCGTAAAGAAGTGAGATTTTATTAAAACACGAAAAATTTAAACCACCACCGTATTGTTCAGTAAGAAATAGTCTATCTTCTACGCTATAAACGGCATTAGTAAGCACATTCCTAGGGATGTTTTCAATGACATCCGATATTGACTGTTTCACTTCCTCACCTGTAGTAGGGCTAATAAGAAATACTTTTCTTTTAGATAACCCCATAACCAGTAGGTAATCACCTGGATTTATGTCTGGTGACCTAGAAGGCCAATTGTTCGCAAAATGCCTACTGTGTTGCGAAATAGTGTTTTTACGTTATTGTGTATGTGAGGTGGGGCAACTGTTTTGCATCTTTTCATGAACTGTATTACTAATTTTGCACCTTAAAATACAGAATATTGAGTTTCCTTCCAAACAACAATCACAAAAATTATTTTACACATATTTACATGAAACGAAAGTGAGGTTTTCAGGAAAGTATTTTTTAAGTAATAGGGTGTCTTATGTTATTTCTGGAAATTTCCTCTTGGAATATAATGTTAGGATAAACGATTTATTTTAATTGAATATGCAATAAGTTACAGTTGAGTAGATATACAGTTTGTTTCAATATTAATGGTTCATATACAGTAGACTTAATAACAGCTTTCAGTATTTGTTTCAATGATTATGTAAACTTCAGGTTTGTTTCGAGCATTTGAGACACAATCAGAAAGTAAACGTGACTATTGGAGTAACTTCAGATTCTTGTATTTTATGAATAATCAGTTAGTTTCGGCGTACCATGCTGCCGTTTTGCTTACCTATCAAATACGTTAACACAAAAAATTGTTGTGCGTTACTTTTCGATCCTCCTATGTATATTCTCTGCTGGGCCAAATTTACCCTTAATGGGCAAATAACAGAGGAAATAAGCAATAATATATATAGCTACAACTTTTATAACTCTTATTTTCTTCCTTTTTAGTCTTGGTACTCTAAGTTTTCTTCGACTTTGTAGCCTCGGTGGATGTGGATTCCATTCTGATGTTTCTGGATATTTTATTTGGCTTCATTTTCAGCTGTAAAGGTGGCATGTTAGGTAGTGGTCTCAACAATGTAATTGGAAATAATTGGAACTTTTTGAGCCATTTTGAAACATCGTGCCATTGCGGCATCTGCCTCCATTGGGGCCATAGCAACATTTTTCGGAACTTTTGCAGCAGCGATAAAATTGCCTCCTGTTGTCTTGGAGTCCAAGGCACGTAGTTTTGTGGTTCAGATATTTCGTTGAGATTGGTGTCAAATCCATCGTAAAACTTTTTCGGTCTTGTAATTCTTCTGCGAAAGGACCCCCTGTGCTGCATTGTATCTGGATCGTGTGCTATGTCTGATTGAGGGTATTCGTACACTATTCGCTTCTTCTGTACTGGCTTTACATTTGTCTTTCGCTTATGTCCTTGCCTGTGTCGATGCCTCGATTTAAATTTTGGCGACGCCCGGGTATCTGAACTCTTAGACCGATGTGGTTTATTTTTGTCTCTTTCATCAATCCTGATATCGACATCATAGGAATGAGTTTGTCTTTCTTTACTGAATTTATTTTGTTGCTGCCGATCATTTCCAACGTGATTGTCTCCTGTTTTGGATTCTTCAGTGTCGTCGTATCTGAAATTTATTGCGTTTTTACCAATCTTATCCAAATCAACGTCTAGGTTATAGGTTACATTCTTAAGTTTGTCCAAGTCATCCCAAGAGATATCTGCCTGAGCCTGCTTCTTTCTGCGATAATGAGGTTTTAATTGAGTCTTGAATGATTCGGCAATGCTATTACTTTTTACCAGCGGAAATCCTGTAACAGTTGAATTCCATTATCAGGTGCAAGGAACATGCTCGTAGACAAAAATTATAGTACATGTGTAAACCATATTCACTTTAGACGTGAAACATCTATGATCGAGGTAGAAAAGAGAAAGATTGTAATGTTTTGACATCAAAAGTTTACTCTGACGTCACTCGTGGTACCAGGGAAACAAGTATAAAAGTGTCGCTCAATTCTCTATTTGAATAGGTGGATTCCAAAACCAACTAAATCGTTTTTGGTGATCTTTATCTATGCTGCTTAGTATGTTCTCCTATACATTACATTTATACAATACATTTAAGGAAAGGTTGAGAAGATTAGACTGAAAATGTAACTGTAGGTGCAGTGTAATTATCTAAGTTGTGTCATGTAATTAATTAAGATTATATTTAATTTAGTTGATATGTAAATAAATTAAGGTGATATGTAATTAATTAAGATGATATGTAATTAAGTTGATTTGTAATTACTTAAATTGGTAATAGTTGGGTGAAATAGAAGTACTTATAAGTTAGGTTTACTTTTGCTTATTGTAGGCGTTATTATAGAACAGTTTTTATTTATAGTCCTAGGTTTATTGCATCTACTTATTTATAGTTAGGAATAAATTTAGGCTTATTTTATTTTATTTTTTTATTTTTCTTTTATTGCTGTAGTCAAAAAAATCTGAAAGTTAGAATTTATAAACCAGTTATATTACCGGTTGTTCTATATGGTTGTGAAGCTTGGACTCTCACTTTGAGAGAGGAACAGAGATTAAGGGTGTTTGAGAATAAGGTTCTCAGGGAAATATTTGGGGCTAAGAGGGATGAAGTTACAGGAGAATGGAGAAAGTTACACAACGCAGAGCTGCACGCATTGTATTCTTCACCTGACATAATTAGGAACATTAAATCCAGACGCTTGAGATGGGCAGGGCATGTAGCAAGTATGGGTGAATTCAGAAATGCATATAGAGTGTTAGTTGGGAGGCCGGAGAGAAAAAGACCTTTGGGGAGGCCGAGACGTAGATGGGAAGATAATATTAAAATGGATTTGAAGGAGGTGGGATATGATGATAGAGACTGGATCAATCTTGCTCAGGATAGGGATCAATGGCGGGCTTATGTGAGGGGGGCAATGAACCTCCGGGTTCCTTAAAAGCCAATAAGTAAGTAATTATTGTATAATTGTAATGGTATTATTGTGTATTATATATAACTGCCACGGGTGTATATCCAATTGTAGTGTTAATAAATAAATGAATAAATAAATAAATACATACATACATACATACATACATACATACATACATACATACATACATACATACATACATACATACATACATACATACATACATACGATCCCAATTGTAAATATCAAATTGTACATTTTGTAACGGTTGCATGTAATGTTACTACTGTAACGGGGCATGCAGATGTATTCTCAATAAAATAAAATAAAATACATACCGGTACATACATACATACATACATACATACATACATACATACATACATACGATCCCAATTGTAAATATCAAATTGTACATTTTGTAACGGTTGCATGTAATGTTACTACTGTAACGGGGCATGCAGATGTATTCTCAATAAAATAAAATAAAATACATACCGGTACATACATACATACATACATACATACATACATACATACATACATACATACGATCCCAATTGTAAATATCAAATTGTACATTTTGTAACGGTTGCATGTAATGTTACTACTGTAACGGGGCATGCAGATGTATTCTCAATAAAATAAAATAAAATACATACCGGTACATACATACATACATACATACATACATACATACATACATACATACGATCCCAATTGTAAATATCAAATTGTACATTTTGTAACGGTTGCATGTAATGTTACTACTGTAACGGGGCATGCAGATGTATTCTCAATAAAATAAAATAAAATACATACCGGTACATACATACATACATACATACATACATACATACATACATACATACGATCCCAATTGTAAATATCAAATTGTACATTTTGTAACGGTTGCATGTAATGTTACTACTGTAACGGGGCATGCAGATGTATTCTCAATAAAATAAAATAAAATACATACCGGTACATACATACATACATACATACATACATACATACATACATACATACGATCCCAATTGTAAATATCAAATTGTACATTTTGTAACGGTTGCATGTAATGTTACTACTGTAACGGGGCATGCAGATGTATTCTCAATAAAATAAAATAAAATACATACCGGTACATACATACATACATACATACATACATACATACATACATACATACATACGATCCCAATTGTAAATATCAAATTGTACATTTTGTAACGGTTGCATGTAATGTTACTACTGTAACGGGGCATGCAGATGTATTCTCAATAAAATAAAATAAAATACATACCGGTACATACATACATACATACATACATACATACATACATACGATCCCAATTGTAAATATCAAATTGTACATTTTGTAACGGTTGCATGTAATGTTACTACTGTAACGGGGCATGCAGATGTATTCTCAATAAAATAAAATAAAATACATACCGGTACATACATACATACATACATACATACATACATACATACATACATACATACATACGATCCCAATTGTAAATATCAAATTGTACATTTTGTAACGGTTGCATGTAATGTTACTACTGTAACGGGGCATGCAGATGTATTCTCAATAAAATAAAATAAAATACATACCGGTACATACATACATACATACATACATACATACATACATACATACATACATACGATCCCAATTGTAAATATCAAATTGTACATTTTGTAACGGTTGCATGTAATGTTACTACTGTAACGGGGCATGCAGATGTATTCTCAATAAAATAAAATAAAATACATACCGGTACATACATACATACATACATACATACATACATACATACATACATACATACGATCCCAATTGTAAATATCAAATTGTACATTTTGTAACGGTTGCATGTAATGTTACTACTGTAACGGGGCATGCAGATGTATTCTCAATAAAATAAAATAAAATACATACCGGTACATACATACATACATACATACATACATACATACATACATACATACATACGATCCCAATTGTAAATATCAAATTGTACATTTTGTAACGGTTGCATGTAATGTTACTACTGTAACGGGGCATGCAGATGTATTCTCAATAAAATAAAATAAAATACATACCGGTACATACATACATACATACATACATACATACATACATACATACATACGATCCCAATTGTAAATATCAAATTGTACATTTTGTAACGGTTGCATGTAATGTTACTACTGTAACGGGGCATGCAGATGTATTCTCAATAAAATAAAATAAAATACATACCGGTACATACATACATACATACATACATACATACATACATACATACATACGATCCCAATTGTAAATATCAAATTGTACATTTTGTAACGGTTGCATGTAATGTTACTACTGTAACGGGGCATGCAGATGTATTCTCAATAAAATAAAATAAAATACATACCGGTACATACATACATACATACATACATACATACATACATACATACATACATACGATCCCAATTGTAAATATCAAATTGTACATTTTGTAACGGTTGCATGTAATGTTACTACTGTAACGGGGCATGCAGATGTATTCTCAATAAAATAAAATAAAATACATACCGGTACATACATACATACATACATACATACATACATACATACATACATACATACGATCCCAATTGTAAATATCAAATTGTACATTTTGTAACGGTTGCATGTAATGTTACTACTGTAACGGGGCATGCAGATGTATTCTCAATAAAATAAAATAAAATACATACCGGTACATACATACATACATACATACATACATACATACATACATACATACGATCCCAATTGTAAATATCAAATTGTACATTTTGTAACGGTTGCATGTAATGTTACTACTGTAACGGGGCATGCAGATGTATTCTCAATAAAATAAAATAAAATACATACCGGTACATACATACATACATACATACATACATACATACATACATACATACATACATACGATCCCAATTGTAAATATCAAATTGTACATTTTGTAACGGTTGCATGTAATGTTACTACTGTAACGGGGCATGCAGATGTATTCTCAATAAAATAAAATAAAATACATACCGGTACATACATACATACATACATACATACATACATACATACATACATACATACATACATACATACATACGATTCCAATTTTAAATATCAAATTGTACGTTTTGTAACGGTTGCATGTAATGTTACTACTGTAACGGGGCATGCAGATGTATTCTCAATAAAATAAAATAAAATACATACCGGTACATACATACATACATACATACATACATACATACATGCATACATACATACGATCCCAATTGTAAATATCAAATTGTACATTTTGTAACGGTTGCATGTAATGTTACTACTGTAACGGGGCATGCAGATGTATTCTCAATAAAATAAAATAAAATACATACCGGTACATACATACATACATACATACATACATACATACATACATACATACATACATACGATCCCAATTGTAAATATCAAATTGTACATTTTGTAACGGTTGCATGTAATGTTACTACTGTAACGGGGCATGCAGATGTATTCTCAATAAAATAAAATAAAATACATACCGGTACATACATACATACATACATACATACATACATACATACATACATACATACATACATACGATCCCAATTGTAAATATCAAATTGTACATTTTGTAACGGTTGCATGTAATGTTACTACTGTAACGGGGCATGCAGATGTATTCTCAATAAAATAAAATAAAATACATACCGGTACATACATACATACATACATACATACATACATACATGCATACATACATACGATCCCAATTGTAAATATCAAATTGTACATTTTGTAACGGTTGCATGTAATGTTACTACTGTAACGGGGCATGCAGATGTATTCTCAATAAAATAAAATAAAATACATACCGGTACATACATACATACATACATACATACATACATACATACATACATACATACATACGATCCCAATTGTAAATATCAAATTGTACATTTTGTAACGGTTGCATGTAATGTTACTACTGTAACGGGGCATGCAGATGTATTCTCAATAAAATAAAATAAAATACATACCGGTACATACATACATACATACATACATACATACATACATACATACATACATACATACATACGATCCCAATTGTAAATATCAAATTGTACATTTTGTAACGGTTGCATGTAATGTTACTACTGTAACGGGGCATGCAGATGTATTCTCAATAAAATAAAATAAAATACATACCGGTACATACATACATACATACATACATACATACATACATACATACATACATACATACGATCCCAATTGTAAATATCAAATTGTACATTTTGTAACGGTTGCATGTAATGTTACTACTGTAACGGGGCATGCAGATGTATTCTCAATAAAATAAAATAAAATACATACCGGTACATACATACATACATACATACATACATACATACATACATACATACGATTCCAATTTTAAATATCAAATTGTACGTTTTGTAACGGTTGCATGTAATGTTACTACTGTAACGGGGCATGCAGATGTATTCTCAATAAAATAAAATAAAATACATACCGGTACATACATACATACATACATACATACATACATACATGCATACATACATACGATCCCAATTGTAAATATCAAATTGTACATTTTGTAACGGTTGCATGTAATGTTACTACTGTAACGGGGCATGCAGATGTATTCTCAATAAAATAAAATAAAATACATACCGGTACATACATACATACATACATACATACATACATACATACATACATACATACATACATACGATCCCAATTGTAAATATCAAATTGTACATTTTGTAACGGTTGCATGTAATGTTACTACTGTAACGGGGCATGCAGATGTATTCTCAATAAAATAAAATAAAATACATACCGGTACATACATACATACATACATACATACATACATACATACATACATACGATCCCAATTGTAAATATCAAATTGTACATTTTGTAACGGTTGCATGTAATGTTACTACTGTAACGGGGCATGCAGATGTATTCTCAATAAAATAAAATAAAATACATACCGGTACATACATACATACATACATACATACATACATACATACATACATACGATCCCAATTGTAAATATCAAATTGTACATTTTGTAACGGTTGCATGTAATGTTACTACTGTAACGGGGCATGCAGATGTATTCTCAATAAAATAAAATAAAATACATACCGGTACATACATACATACATACATACATACATACATACATACATACATACATACATACATACATACATACGATTCCAATTTTAAATATCAAATTGTACGTTTTGTAACGGTTGCATGTAATGTTACTACTGTAACGGGGCATGCAGATGTATTCTCAATAAAATAAAATAAAATACATACCGGTACATACATACATACATACATACATACATACATACATACATGCATACATACATACGATCCCAATTGTAAATAT
Source organism: Periplaneta americana (assembly GCF_040183065.1). Lineage (NCBI taxonomy): Eukaryota > Metazoa > Arthropoda > Insecta > Blattodea > Blattidae > Periplaneta > Periplaneta americana. Next base: position 151,168,167 of record NC_091122.1, read on the forward strand.
CAAATTGTAGATTTTGTAACGGTTGCATGTAATGTTACTACTGTAACGGGGCATGCAGATGTATTCTCAATAAAATAAAATAAAATACATACCGGTACATACATACATACATACATACATACATACATACATACATACATACGATCCCAATTGTAAATATCAAATTGTACATTTTGTAACGGTTGCATGTAATGTTACTACTGTAACGGGGCATGCAGATGTATTCTCAATAAAATAAAATAAAATACATACCGGTACATACATACATACATACATACATACATACATACATACATACATACGATCCCAATTGTAAATATCAAATTGTACATTTTGTAACGGTTGCATGTAATGTTACTACTGTAACGGGGCATGCAGATGTATTCTCAATAAAATAAAATAAAATACATACCGGTACATACATACATACATACATACATACATACATACATACATACATACGATCCCAATTGTAAATATCAAATTGTACATTTTGTAACGGTTGCATGTAATGTTACTACTGTAACGGGGCATGCAGATGTATTCTCAATAAAATAAAATAAAATACATACCGGTACATACATACATACATACATACATACATACATACATACATACATACATACGATCCCAATTGTAAATATCAAATTGTACATTTTGTAACGGTTGCATGTAATGTTACTACTGTAACGGGGCATGCAGATGTATTCTCAATAAAATAAAATAAAATACATACCGGTACATACATACATACATACATACATACATACATACATACATACGATCCCAATTGTAAATATCAAATTGTACATTTTGTAACGGTTGCATGTAATGTTACTACTGTAACGGGGCATGCAGATGTATTCTCAATAAAATAAAATAAAATACATACCGGTACATACATACATACATACATACATACATACATACATACATACATACGATCCCAATTGTAAATATCAAATTGTACATTTTGTAACGGTTGCATGTAATGTTACTACTGTAACGGGGCATGCAGATGTATTCTCAATAAAATAAAATAAAATACATACCGGTACATACATACATACATACATACATACATACATACATACATACGATCCCAATTGTAAATATCAAATTGTACATTTTGTAACGGTTGCATGTAATGTTACTACTGTAACGGGGCATGCAGATGTATTCTCAATAAAATAAAATAAAATACATACCGGTACATACATACATACATACATACATACATACATACATACATACATACGATCCCAATTGTAAATATCAAATTGTACATTTTGTAACGGTTGCATGTAATGTTACTACTGTAACGGGGCATGCAGATGTATTCTCAATAAAATAAAATAAAATACATACCGGTACATACATACATACATACATACATACATACATACATACATACATACGATCCCAATTGTAAATATCAAATTGTACATTTTGTAACGGTTGCATGTAATGTTACTACTGTAACGGGGCATGCAGATGTATTCTCAATAAAATAAAATAAAATACATACCGGTACATACATACATACATACATACATACATACATACATACATACATACGATCCCAATTGTAAATATCAAATTGTACATTTTGTAACGGTTGCATGTAATGTTACTACTGTAACGGGGCATGCAGATGTATTCTCAATAAAATAAAATAAAATACATACCGGTACATACATACATACATACATACATACATACATACATACATACATACGATCCCAATTGTAAATATCAAATTGTACATTTTGTAACGGTTGCATGTAATGTTACTACTGTAACGGGGCATGCAGATGTATTCTCAATAAAATAAAATAAAATACATACCGGTACATACATACATACATACATACATACATACATACATACATACGATCCCAATTGTAAATATCAAATTGTACATTTTGTAACGGTTGCATGTAATGTTACTACTGTAACGGGGCATGCAGATGTATTCTCAATAAAATAAAATAAAATACATACCGGTACATACATACATACATACATACATACATACATACATACATACATACGATCCCAATTGTAAATATCAAATTGTACATTTTGTAACGGTTGCATGTAATGTTACTACTGTAACGGGGCATGCAGATGTATTCTCAATAAAATAAAATAAAATACATACCGGTACATACATACATACATACATACATACATACATACATACATACATACGATCCCAATTGTAAATATCAAATTGTACATTTTGTAACGGTTGCATGTAATGTTACTACTGTAACGGGGCATGCAGATGTATTCTCAATAAAATAAAATAAAATACATACCGGTACATACATACATACATACATACATACATACATACATACATACATACGATCCCAATTGTAAATATCAAATTGTACATTTTGTAACGGTTGCATGTAATGTTACTACTGTAACGGGGCATGCAGATGTATTCTCAATAAAATAAAATAAAATACATACCGGTACATACATACATACATACATACATACATACATACATACATACATACGATCCCAATTGTAAATATCAAATTGTACATTTTGTAACGGTTGCATGTAATGTTACTACTGTAACGGGGCATGCAGATGTATTCTCAATAAAATAAAATAAAATACATACCGGTACATACATACATACATACATACATACATACATACATACATACATACATACATACGATCCCAATTGTAAATATCAAATTGTACATTTTGTAACGGTTGCATGTAATGTTACTACTGTAACGGGGCATGCAGATGTATTCTCAATAAAATAAAATAAAATACATACCGGTACATACATACATACATACTGTACATACATACATACATACATACATACATACATACATACATACATACATACATACATACATACATACATACATACATACATACATACATACATACATACATACATACATACATACATACATACATGTTACACAATTCTAATGACAGAATATAAATCAAATCCAACTAATGCATGTCGATTTTAAATGTCAAAATTGACGGTGTTCCCAAATCCAACTAAGTCAACTGTTGTTTTTTTTTTCCAAACCCAACTAAGTCGGTGCGCATGCGCACTGACTATCGACACAGCTGACTTAGCAGTGTTTGGTGCGTTTTATTTCAGTCCATCTATTGTAGTTGCACGTTGCAGTTCGCTACTAATATTCCTGATGTAATATTAAAAAATACCATTAGCTTTGGAAACAGGAATGATGTTCTTAAACTGATGAAATACATACCCGAGGAAAATAGTAAAGCCAAACAATTTTATGAACAAGCACTGAAGCAACTTGAAGGGGATAATGATAATACTGTTCGTATGTATGACGAAGAAAAGCAATTTGTTTAAATGAAAAATAAAAAATTGTAAAATTTCATATTGAAATTAATATGTACATATTAAGTTCAATTAATATAGGAATAAATAAGTTAAATTTCAAATTCAGTAAAAATAGAACATTGCTATATTCAATTCAACCATTTTCAATTTATGTAAATGTAAAATCTACGTTACAACTAATGGTATGTAATAAGATAAGTATTTGTCATAATACCTACAGTGTAATATTTTTTTTTCGGTTAACACAGCATTTGCATTCCAATTCTTTATTTCTGTAAATGGAAAATGTAATATTCCATGTTAAAACTAACACGTAAAACGTTTTACAGTATTTAGTAATAAATACGTGAAACATTTTCTTGAGTTAGCACAGCATACTTGAATTAACCAGTATAGGGAAATAGTCTGAATTTTTTTCCAAATCAAACTAAGTCATGACTTAGTGCAATTTTGAACAAAAACACGCGCCTATAAATTGTAAGATATAAACGTAATTGCCACAAATATTTCGTAATGTCATATCTGTGTTATGACGGATATGGTACAACCACAGTCTAGTACATACAGTCGCGAAGCTCAATACGTAGTAAATATGCAAACATTAGATAGTTGCTCACCACTAGGATCGCTAATATCGCCTCATTACAGGCAATGCAAAATAGAACCGTCACAGTCTATTGTTTCTAGCACCCTCAAAACTCAAGCTTCGTGACTGTATATAGTAGACTGTGGTACAACGTAAATTACTCAGACAATCAGCGCCAAAATAATTATTTCAGTTTTATTGCTCTCCTGAAAAAAGTAGTTTTTTGACTTAATTGGTTTTAGAATCCACCTCTTCATTTCATGTTTATATATAGGGGAGCCACTTACACTGGAAGTTAATCAGGGTAAACGGTTTCGCAGATGGGTACAATGATCTTAAAAATTAGAATGGAGTCATGAGAGTAAATATTCTCCGGTCATTAAATTCACTCATTATGGATCTATCCAGAGCTTCTTCAGTTACAAGCCGGAGCCATACGTCGGCAACACTGTAATTAACTGTCAACCGGAGGCCTACTTTCCAGAACGCGTGTTTGTGCTAATGCCGATTTTCAATGTAAATTAATGTTACAATATAAGTGTGTGTCGATGGAAAATTATGATCGCTGTCGTACCAAACGTTAATTGTTGATGTATTATAAACTAAGTGCGTGTTGGCGATAAAAACAAGACAATAAATGAAAATATGGCTGCAGTCATTAGCAATTTTTACGGTTATTATTAATGACAAAGTGATTGACAATTCTTCTAAATATTAAATATTGTATAAACTACATTTTTATAGTGGTTGTGGTGTATCAGAATTCTAGCCAAATTGTTGGGTCTCACCTGCTATATCAAAGTTACGCCGTTCATTTTCAAGTTCATTGTAAACAGCTGTTTTGTGATCCCATAAATGTTACAGTTTTGTTGAAGATTCGGAATGCCTGCTATACGTCAGAACTACCTATAATTTGTAGGTGCATACACTCAATTTGTTGGTTTTCAAGGTTTGTTTATTAACATTATTTCTTTTGCAATAAATTAGTTATAAACATGTTTGTTTCCACTTCGTATTTACAGGATTTAAAGTTCGCTGAGTTTACGCTAATTGGCATATACTTAATAGATGATGTGTTTTGTTACGTATTATGCTGAAAGTATGTTTCTTCATTTTTTCATAGATCTTTATACTTGACCTAACTGTATTTACATCCTCATACTTTTTTATAATATGTCAGTAATTTCCTCTGTTTATGTTTGTATTTTAGTTGCATAATTTACGTTCTTAGCTTGTTTTCTGTAGTTATATTTATTTAAAATTATACCGTATTTTAAAACGTTTATAACAAATTATTCAGGATAACAATTTTGTTATGGTGACTGGCCAGGTTCAGGCTAAAACTGGCTTCCTGGGCATCTGAAATATTCATAGAAAAGCACGACAGAAAAGCACATGAGATTAAAATGTTTATGATATCCTAGACCTTTCACGTCAGAGGTGAAACAACTTAAAGCGGCCAAACATTGTCAATTTACTAGCCACATAATGGTTAATTGATTGGAATAGAGTATTGCGTAAGTATGTCGTTATTTTATTTATTTTTGGTACAAGTAACATTTCTTTAAGTATTTATTTATTTATTTTGCCTTGTACCATCAATAAAAAACACGTATGTTTTTAATTTTTTTTTAAGTTATAAGAGGCTGTATGCAAGTACTTATGCGCTATTCTGAAACTCAAATAAATTACCATTTCGCATTCCGTAATAAATTACGTACATTAATACACTGAAATTTGATCATATGCACTTAGTTTTGTATCAATTAATGTCGAAAATGTACATGTGACAACGAAATCAAAGCACTAAAACGTCAAACGTCATGCCTTTATTTCGCCTCCGCCCGCCTGCACTCAGCGTTGCCAAACCTACCCATGCTCCGGCTTGTAACTGCAGATGGCTGTGATCTATCCCTTTTTTATCCATGTTTTTCTGGAATGTCGGAAGTTATATGTTCAAAGTGTTCGAATGAATAAAAATGTGGAGGAGGGAAATGTCTTGTTTATATGCTTTCTACTAAATCGACAGAGCATGTACTGACGAATCCACACACCCTGGAAGAACTGAATTTTAACATTCAATAGGAGACTGCCGGATTGTCACAACGAGAACTACAGCCGAGAATACGGCCTGTTTTAGGACCTTCTTTCACAAAACCAGCAAATAAGTAACTTTGTAACTGTTTTTATTGAATAAATTGTCGACCTGGTTGGCAAGTTGGTATAGCGCTAGCCTTCTATGCCCAAGGTTGCGGGTTCGATCCCGGCCAGGTCGATGGCATTTAAGTGTGCTTAAATGCGACAGGCTCATGTCAGTAGATTTACTGGCATGTAAAAGAACTCCTGCGGGACAAAATTCCGGCACATCCGGCGACGCTGATATAACCTCTGCAGTTGCGAGCGTCGTTAAATAAAACATAACATTTGAATAAATTGTTAAGGAAACTGTATATGTATGGTTGCATCTCAACCATTCTACGATAACCGTACATGGAAACGAGCGCAACACTCGACGATAATGCAAACGCTACGCGCTGGTTCGTACTTAAATGACTCACCCTGTATATGCAATTTAAATTTTATATAAAAACTAGCCGTACCCGTGCGCTCCGCTGCACCCGTTAGAAATAAATATAAAGTAATTACATAATTAAAATAGGACGCTTGATCCTGGGAACATTCCTGTTTGATAGAAGGATAAATCGTTTAATATGTTACTTAATTTAAATTGTATTTAAAATATTAAAATGCTATCATTTTGATCCACAGATCAACTCATTTGGTGCAATGACAATTCCTTTAACATGTTTCTTAATTGTTATTACGAATTATTTTTGGAAAAGCGAAAATTAACACAACAATTTTGGCTACAGATTTTATATTATATTATATTATGTAAAAAGTGTGTTGATAATGGATGTACTAGAATTAGAAAGTTTTTAATTTGTTGTGGGAGCTCTTGAATCTCAGGAGGAACAGTTTTTACAACAGCGCAACAAAATCTGCTTGGCTCATTACCCAATTTTTTTGCATTGCATTTATTGCATATATATATATATATATATATATATTATGTATTTTAACACGATTCAATTGAGCATAGTTAAAATTTGAATTATAAAATAATGGATTGCTAAGCTAATGTACTATTACTACATACTAAATCAATACACTCTCGTTGTTCGTTAATTCTCTGAGATAAAAATGAATATGTTTCATAAACATTATCTTAAGAAATACAGGAAATGAATATACAGAATAACCTATCAAGTTTTCTGTGCGTAAGAAGCTATTTTAATCTTACCTGTCCTCAATTCACTCACAAGTTACTGTAATAACATTATAGCATTATGTCCATCCAGGGAAACTACACTTTCCAATGATGAAATAATAATTAATTATACAAATCGGTTAATTTAGCTTCCGATATTATTACTTCATACAAACACAGAAACATTGTCTGTAGGCTATGTTTCATAGCTTTCGATTGTTGTGTCCAAGGCCCCTTATAGACGAGGTCATTTCTTTTTTATTTCAATACAGCGCCTTAAATGCCAGTTATTTTAATTTTAAAACTCATTTATCTCATTAAATATCAGTCCTATCAAAATTTTTCAAAGAATAAAACTTATCAGAAATTATTTATAAAGAAAATTTTGTTATGTAACATTTTTCATAAAAATCAATAATAAGCCAGATATTTCGATTTATTTAATTCAGGCCCCCTTATAACCCCCCTTTTAAATAACGTATTTAGAATTCCATATAGCCTAAAATCTAAGTTACAACGAAGTTAATTTATATTCCAATTTTCATCCAAATCCGTTCAGCCATTATCGCGTGAAAAGGTAACAGACAGACAGACAGACAGACAGACAGACAGACAGACAGACAGACAGACAGACAGACAAGACAGATAGACAGACAGACAGACATACAAACAAAAATTTAAAAATAGCGATTTTCGGTTTCAGGATAGATAATTATACATGTTAACACCAATTATTTTTAGAAAATCGAAAATTACCAGAAAAATTTTGGCTACAGATTTATTATTAGTATAGATATTACGTTGAATAATTTCGAGGGAAAAATTGTTCCGGAGCCGGGTATCGAACCCGGGACCTTTGGATAAACCAAAGGTCCCGGGTTCGATACCCGGCTCCGGAACAATTTTTCCCTCGAAATTATTCAAATCAACTTTACAGGGAGTTATACCTGAAATCTTGATTTGCATAGATATTACGTTGTTAATATCTTACGTGTAGGTTTCTGTGCACTGTTCGTTTCCTTGCATTCCAATGGTCGTAACTGAAATAAATAAAATATTCATTTATTGTGGGCTATTTTATTTAATGGCTACAGAAGAAGAAGAAGCCGTATCAGAAGACGAAAACGATTTTATGTTTTAAGGAAAGAAGTTGAATTAGCGCTTAGGGAAATGAAGAATGGGAAAGCAACAGGAGTCGATGGAATTCCCACTGAATTAGTGAAGTGCTTGGGTGAAGACAAGAAGCAAATTCTATCATTATGCAACGAAATATATGAGTAAGGCGGCTAGCCTGAAGATTTTACGGAGGCAATGTTGCTTCCAATACCGAAGAAAAATAATGCCAAGAAATGTAACGAGGTCAGGAATATCAGCCTGATATCGCACTCGGCGAAGATTCTTTTGCGAATACTGAATCGACGTTTATGTTATAAGGCATGGATGGGCATCGTGCCTCACTTAAGAATTTGTGCCTCACTGACCTTCACAGAGCTTATCGCTCTGAGTGACATCATCTTCACAGTCCTCGTTCCTCCCTCACGTAGCTTCTAGGCGTGGGCAGGTTCCATATTAGTTTCATAAGCAATATCAGTGGTGGCATAATGGCATTATCAAATCAGTGTGTACGCGTTAGAAAACGATTATTTCATGAGAAATGGAAGAGTTTTTTTGCTGTTTAGAAGGGGAGAACATATGATGTGTGTTATGCTCGAAAATCCTATTAGGCATTAATAAATCTAATATACAATGACATTACTCCTTATGTCATAAAGAACATGCTGAATTAGAAGGTAAGACAAATTAAACGTTATTTTTCTTACTATTCCGAAGAAATTTTATGATCTTAACATTTGGATAGTATACTAAATATGACATTATAACTTAAACACACTGCATTAAAAGCTACGAGGAATTAAATGTTGTTTGTACGTATTATTTCCAAAAGAAATTTATAAAAAAAAATATTAAATGTGCGTAGAAAAGGAAATATGATTTTCTGAAATTAATTTAGGTCGAGAACGTGCAAATCTATTAAGTAATCTTGATAAACGCCAGAATATTCAAGAAAATAAACGTAGACAACGTGATGGAATATTATTGGCTAGTTACGCAATTTCTCGCCTGTGATTTAAATCAATTCAATGATGGAGAAATAGTAAAGAGGTTTATGATTAAAGCTGCCGAATTAATTTTCCAAATTGAATAAAAGTTTTCGAGTCTCTCGCGTTAACCAAGCGCTTTCCTAATAATTCGCCACTGACCGCCTTAGCGATTACGACAAGGTGACGCAGGTCACAGCAGTTTATATTTCCCATCCTACTCTGCAGTCTCCTCTCCTAGTAAACAAACTATTTCAAATCGAGTGCCTCACGTAACCGAAAATTATGCCCATGTATGTTATAAGGTGAAAGAACAGTTGAAAGAAGATCAGTTGGCTTCAGGAAGGGAAAAGGTACGAGAGATGCAATTGGATTGCTACGAACGATCGGCGAAAGATACCTAGAGAAGAATAAAGAAGTGTATATAGTATTTGTGGACATAGAAAAGGCGTTTGACAGAGTGGATTGGAATAAACTGACGGGGGTCCTAAAGAAAATTGGCGTGGATCGGAAAGAGAAGAGGCTGTTCAGTAACCTTTATACGAAACAACGAGTGAACGTCAGGATAGGAGAAGAAATGTCAGAAGGAAGTGAAATAGGGAGAGAAGTACGTCTAGGATGTCCTTTGTCAGCTACCCTCATCAACATCTACTTGGAGGATTTAGTGAAGAACTGTTTTCAGAACATGGGAGGAGTGACGGCAAGAGGAAGAAGAATAAAGTACCATATACATACCATATACAGACATATAATAATGATGGAGACGAGATGAGAGGACATAGCACGAAGTCAGCGTAATCTCAGGTCACTACCTCTATGTTGGCAACAGAATGAAAAATAATTACTTGACTGTACGAATGAAGTTGTTTGGTCTTAAAACAATACATAATTTACCGAGGAAAATTTCCATACGTAAACGTGAAATGATAATGTAATGAATTGTAAGTCTATTGTCTAAGTTAAATGTGCTAATTTAACTTCCCGGGACATTCATTGAAATTTCCGCCAGATAATTTTTACAATGAGATTTTAAATGCAAAGAGCGACAACCTTCAGTAAAAATACATATACCATCTCGCAAGTAATGCGTTACTACATTCTCAATAAAACTTCTTTTAAGAGAGGAGATGGATGAAAATATATCGATGATTTCTGGTCAAACATTACTTTTTCATTTTTCTGCAAGATATAAATTCTATACAGTGGAAGAGTGACATAGCTGTGCAGATGGAAGGGGAAAATAGAATACATGAAAATAAATAAATAAATAAATATAAAAATAAATAAATAAATAAATAAATAAATAAACAAACAAACAAACAAACAAACAAATAAATAAATAAATAAATAAATAAATAAACAAATAAATAAATAAACAAATAAATAAATAAATAAATAAATAAATAAATAAATAAATAAATAAATAAATAAATAAATAAATAAATAAATAAATAAATAAATAAATAAATAAGTAAATAAATAAATAACTATGTAAGTAAATAGATAAATAGATAGATAAATGAATAAGTAAATAAATAAATAAGTAAATAAGTGAGTAAATAAATAAATAAGTACATAAATAAATAAACAAATAAATAAGTAAATAAGTAATTAAGTAACTAAGTAAGTAAATAGATAGATAGATAGATAGATAGATAGATAGCTAGATAGATAGATAGATAGATAGATAGATAAGGAAATAAGTAAATAAATAAATAAGTAAATAAATAAATAAGTAAATAATAAATAAATAAGTAAATAAATAAATAAGTACATAAATAAATAAACAAATAAATAAATAAGTAAATAAATAAATAAGTAAATAAATAAATAAATAAGTAAATAAGTAAATGAATGAATGAATGAATAAATAAATAAAGTAAACATGCAAGCAGGCAGGCAAATAACAATTTATGCATTTTGTACGTGCATGGTTAATTGGAAAATTAAGCTTAAAATCTGTGTTGTTTGACAACAGCGCGTCCCCGCGCACGAAAGCACAAGCACACTCTGTCTGAACAGCAGAGTTTCGTCTCTTAGTCACTCCATTAAGGTTGCCAGATTTTCTAAGGGTAGAAAATAACGATACGAGTTAATCTTTTTATTTAATTTTCAAGGAAACTGTCCATTTTATTTAAAAACTGTAAAGAGGTGAATAATTTCTCATCAGTTTCTCTAATGATAAGAGTAAAAATCAGAATCATACGAATAGTACTTATAGTGTAAAACAGTGTTAACATTTAGGGGAAAATTATTTTTTTTCTGAGGAAAGTATTCATTTGGGATTAATTAATTCACTTAGTGTTCTGCCCAAGGGCAGGTCTTTCACTGCAAACCTAGCATTCCCCAAACTTTCCTATTTTCTACCTTTCTCTTTGTATCCTCATATGATCCATATATCTTAATGTCATCTATCATCTGATATCTTCTTCTGCTCCGAACTCTTCTCTCGTTCACCATTCCTTCCAGTGCATCCTTCAGTAGGCAGTTTCTTTTCAGCCAACCAATTCCTTTTCCTCTTCCTGATCAGTTTCAGCATCATTCTTTCTTCACCCACTCTTCCCAACACAGCTTCATTTCTTATTCTGTCTGTCCAATCACACGTTCCATTCTTCTCCGTGTCCACATTTCAAAAAGCTTCTATACGTTTCTCTTCATTTCGTCGTAATGTCCATGTTTCTGCCCCATACAGTGCCACACTCCGTACAAAGTACTTCACTAGTCTCTTCCTTAGTTCTTTTTCCAGAAGTCCGTATAGGCCTTATATTAATAATATTTTGAAAATTAATTTAAAGTGACTTTTTATGTATTCTTTAGCATAGAGCGTAGTATCTGAAGCACGATGCCATCAAGATGTGCTTCGTGGTTTGCCTTTGTATCCAGTACACTGTTGCTATGAATTTACCTTTTCTATACACTACTTTCAATTCACTTACTCATGATGCAACGGATGTGCTTCTTTAGCAGAGTTGAGTTTCCAACTCTGTGGAGTAACGATTAGCAGGCTTGGGTTCAAATCCTGGTTAGGACGAGTTACCTGGTTGGATCTTTTACCGAGGTCTTCCCTCAACCAAATGAAGCATAATTGCTGAGTAATTTCCGACGTTGGACTTTGGACTCATTTCGTCATCATTTATTCACGTGCCATTGTCATTATTACGGATTATCATAGCCGGGGTTAAGTTCACGGCGTAGCGTGCTGTATACATCCAAGACAGCCCATTCTCCTGTAACTTTACTTTGAGAGAGGAACACTGGTTAAGGGTGTTTGAGAATAAGGTGCTTAGGAAAATATTTGGAGCTAAGGGAGAATGGAGAAAGTTACACAACACAGAAGTGCATGCATTGTTTTCTTCAACTAACAAAATTAAGAACATTAAGTCCAGGCGCTTGAGATGAGTAGGACATGTAGCACGCATGTACGAATCCAGATGTGAATATATTGTTAGTTGAGAGACCTTAGGGGGAAGAAGACCTTTGGGGAGGCCGAGACGTAGATGGGAGGATAATATTAAAATTCATTTGAGAGATGTGGGATATGATGCTAGGGACTGAATTTGTCTTGGTTAGGATAGAGCCCTATGACAGGTTTATGTCAAGGCGGCAATGAATCTCCGGGTTCTCTGAAAGCCATTTTGTATTATTATTTCAAATATTAGATTGGATTCACTAGGTACATGAAACACCAGACTTCGGAAATAATTTGTTATAACGGCGACAGTCATAGGTTTGAATTGCGTAAAACTGTTAGGCCACAGTATAGAGAACATACAGTAAAGACACCTAAGCCATTTCGTGGGAACAAATTCTTGGTGCGCATGTCACGAAACCGGATGTAGGCCTATTATCTGGAATCTCCACCAGATGGATCTCCATCTAAGACAGGCTGGCATAATTTAATATTAACTGAAAACATTCATTACTCATCTTTTAACAATTTTAAAGCCATGAGGCAAAGGAATGGCAATATAACCATAATAATTATTATTTCCGTATGCAATCATCATGAAAATATTCACTAATTGACGCTAACGTTCAAGTCACTGTTTGAGGTTTATGTTGGTAAAATTGATCCAAGTACAACATAATACATCATGGCGTCCGTTGCGGTGAAGTGCGAACATGAACGCCAACAATGGATATAAGTATTTTGACTTCCTAGCGACATAATACTAATGATAGATAATATACTTACAAGATTATTCCTATTACTGACCAATAAAATAAATAAATATTTTACTAATATTCTGATAGTGGTTTGATACTAGCGACATAGTTGGATTCATTGAGAACTAGACCTTACTGAGCTTGAATTTAGTAGGGGAGACTGTTGTACCTTTAGCATAGTGTACCTTTGAACATTTTTTGTTTTTTAATTTTTGCTGCTACCTAGAGGACTCAAAATGAAGTAGATTGTAGAGAAAGCCGCTAAGTAGCTCTGGTCGTAGTTTCAGTTTGATTTATTGCAAAGTGTGAGTTCCGTGGGCAAAAGAAGTTTTTTTTAGTACCAAAAGTAAACATTTCGTTCATTGATGTATGTTTTCTAACACAAAACCAGATTGCATGTGTTAATATCTTTCAAGTACGATGTGTTCCCTATCATCTGGTGAGTAATAACGTATTTTAATTTCCATGATTTATTTGACTCTCTAGTTTTCGGAGCCATATTTGTTTAAACGTGTACTCTCTTGTACCTTCGAACACAAAACATCTTATACCATGGAACATGTTCCAAATTATACGATACTATCGGTTTTTGTTTTTCTTTTATTTTAAGGTCATGTCACGAAGTAAGTATGGAATTAAAGAGGTTCCCAATTGATTCGAATGTCTTCAAGAAAGCTGTTGAAGCAGTTATTGCTTCTCGGGAAATACAATCTCAATCAGAGAAGTTTGCTCTGGTTTATGATTGAAAATACATTTTAAATATGATTGACAGTTTTTACAGCTATATTCCCACCTATATCCATGTGTTCCAACTTACAAGAGGGTATGTTCCAAGGTACATGATCCTGTTGTACCTTTGAACACATTACATATCTCTTCATTTTATTTTTTCCATCCTTAATAGACCTGTAAAGCAGGAAAATACATACAGGAAGTTGTAAAGGAATCTTCAATAATTATTTCAAGCATATTTTCATTTAAAAAATTTCATTTCCCAAAATTTAAAAAAAAAATGTGAAAAGTGTTTAAAGGTACAACAGTCTCCCCTACCAACAGCATCAAAGGTGCCGACAAGAGTTGTCCCTACTGATTCTTCTTATACTGTGGTTAGGCCTATTTAAAAATTGAGTGGCTATAGTTTTTTTTTAAAGATGGGACATGACAGTTAAGGGGCCGAGCTTGGAACTACAGCGCTATGTTGCCAATATGGACTACGACGCTGTCAGCTCATGGAAGCTAGCAATTGAGGACGTCACCCGAATAAGGGCGTATACAGCAAAATGTAGTTCTGATATAAACTAATTTCAATGTTTGTAAGCTGTCAGGTTCATCATAGTTGCGTCGAAAAAAATTATTAATTACTGTTAAATAGTTTGGGGAATATTTAAAACAAAATTATTGAAACATAACAACAAGTAGTATGTTCTGCTATTAGTAAATAAATATAATATGGAACTCTGTATACGCCCTTTTTCCGATGACAATATATTTCAGTAGTGTTTTTAATTGTTCTGATGTTCTAGGTGTCTTACTTTGGACGAAAATTAATTATGTATGAGAACATCTCGTACTTTATTAATAATATTGTCTTAGAAAGTAAAATAAAATAAATTCAACAAAATAAAATATACATTTACTATAACATATTAAATAATTACGCAAGTAGGCCTACAAAATAAAATTACATTTTCAGTTTATGGTTTTCTTGTTCTTATATTATGTTCTTTTCTTCTTTGTGCATAATCTATTGTTGTAGCGTCATCTTCACCATTGCGTGATGATGCCCCGGCTTTATTCAGAATTGAGTTCAGTCAACTTTGACCATCTTCATCTAAAAACTGTAACAGTTCTCTTAAGTTCTTCGCCTTGGAGGGTTCCAAAGGCACTGGGTTCATTTGTGTTGGACTCAAAAGTTTCAGCTGCGACACTTCCATTTCCGTCTTCCAAATGTTGAAAGGAACAAATTTCGCCGAGTATGAGATTCAAGCTGAAAATAGCCCTGATATACTGTATTGAAATTGTTTATACTTTTGCATCATGATTGAATGAGAGCGATTTATCATTGAGGATGTCACCTGAAACCAGTTTATTCTGAACTGTTGTTAATCGTTTCTCTAACATTTGCAATAGAGTCAATAGAAAGTTTAGACACACATTGATTTTTACCCCCATTTTAGAAAACACTATAGGCCTATTTCCACAAATTATCCCTATTCCTGAATGATTGAAGTTTCTTACTTTTTAGATTCACTCTTTCAAGGCAAGAAGTAATAAAATGATAGTGTTCTTATTTCGAACCCATGCCCCAAAAGCGTTTGAAAATAGAGAGTTGATCATCCTTTGAAATTTCATGTGTACACATTTTCATACATCATCTTCTTACCGATGTAAATAACTTCTCTTCCATTTCCTTGCCTGTACAAGTTGTGTATGACTTGCCACTGTTCCTATTTATTTTCCTTTCTTCAGTTTTCCATTTAGTTTCCTTCACAAGCTTCTTTTCTCCCATATTTTCGGTCATGATTCACTGCTGCATCTGACAACCTGAAGTAGGCCTAAACATCAAATATTAGTCTACTACAGACTGGCTTGCAACAGCATGTGACTGCCGCTGTAGTAGTTGCATTCACTTGTTCAACGTAAACGTGTAATATTGTGTCCTGTGATAAGTATTGAAGCTAGACTTACGAAAATTTACTACAGCGTACTATACGCATTCAACTACCTAATCCCTTGATCGTCGGAAAACGGGCGTATAAGGGTATACGGCGTTATTTGGGTGATGTCCTCAATTGACGTTAGATGGCTGATGTTAAAACATTAATTAACAATTGACGTGAAGGTTAAAAAAGAATTCAAAATCGACAGAGAATCGAAGACGAAACGTACCAATGCTAACATTGTGTGCACAATAAATGTCGCCAAGACAGCTATTAAGCACTGGCCACGTGGGAACTGTAAGTTTGGCAACTCAGCCGTTGTTACCATAGCAACAGGCCTACAACGCTATGTGACATTCAGTTGTTTTTCCGATCGCAACGCTACTTTCATGTCCCATCTTAAAAAAAAAAACAGGTATAGTGAACGCGTTCAACGATAGTCAGTATTGCCAACTTGGTGAGCTAGTTTCTGTAGAGTGTTTAATTTTTAAAGCCTTATGATTCTGTTGAGTACCTCACTGGCATATTCAACCCTGCTGAGAAATGACAAAAAGATAATTCGCAGGAGGATAACAACGATAAGTAATGGAAAAGTAATAGTGGTTAATAGGAATACAAGGAGTTGTTAAAATCTGGGAATTTCCGACGTAGAATAAGATTTACATAATGTAAGAGGTAATATTTTATTTATACAAAATGGAAACATAACACTCAAATACAAACGTAATTTTGTTTCTCAATCATTGATAGCCTCTTTTCGAGGATCTATATAGCATTGGGATGACTATCCAGCGAAATGCTAAAGCTTCTCAAGACGCTGGTAAATTTTCTTCTACTTTCAATATCTTATTGTAGCTATCATAAATCAGATGTTTCATTTTTACATTCTGAAGTATATTGAATATAAAAGTGTGAAACTTAACTCTAGCTTATCGTCTCTCATTAATCAACAATCTATGAGTATCTTAAGGGGACTTGTACGTCAACGCATGGGAAAATTCTTTATAAATTTTATATTATTTAAATTGCAAATTCCTATAAGTTACACTCATAATTTGATGCATTTCTTGCAGCCTTATAATGGATAGTTTAGGAATATGTTAAGCTATTACACGTAACTTTGAATCAAAGTTTATTTATAATAGGCCGTCAAAACTTATCTAATTGTATTAAAAATCACAATATTTTTATTTTAGCATATCGATAAACGTTTTCGGTTTAATTAAACCATCATCAGATATTTCGTAAACCCTTTAAAATACGTTACATTGTGAACAATCAGTGAAAAAACAATGGTTTACATGAAATTGTAGGTCATGCTAAAATATGAAAAAATATGTGCAAGTTTCTATAAGATATTAAAAATTATACATAAAAGATAAAATGTTAAAAAACATTGTGATTTTGCAATGCAATTAGATAAGTTTTGACGGCCTATTAAAAATAAACTTTGATTACGCATACAGCTATTGGACGCAACATGGTTATTAAATTCACGTAACTTTTAGATGCATAGCTTTTTCTTTACTCACTCTTGCATACTTAATGAAAAAACTTAAATTTGATATACGAGTATGAGTACACATCTCGAAGCAAATTATGTTAGGAGATTTATTTATTTACTGATAGTTCTTAATGAGATAATCTGTAAACTAGACTATTATAATTGTGTTTCTATGCATAGTTGAAAATCAAACTTACTGTTTTGATAAAAAGTCATCCTAAATGATATTACTGTTGTATTCTGTTAAAATACTTTAGATACTTATACAGGGTGTATCAAAAATACGTGTACAAACTTCAGGCATGGGTTCCTTACACCAAAAGAAGGAAAAAAGTTTATATGAACATATGTCCCATAATCCTTTGTTTCCCCGTTTGGAACTGTTCAACACATTGGTACACTCATGATATGCCAACACACAAAACTCATAACCAATGCTCGAAATGTCCTCCTCTTGCTTCTAGACATGCATGCACTCGTCGAATCATGAACTGTCGCACCCTTTCAAATACTCCGGGATGATGTCGAATGGTTTCGCAGGCTTCCATGACACGTCGATGAAGAGTTTCTTGATCCGGGATGTCTGCTCCATAAACCAATTGTTTAAGGTGCCCCCAAAGATAAAAATCCAAAGGATTGAGGTCGGGAGAACGTGCTGGCCATTGAACGGGTCCTCCTCTGCCTATCCATCTGTCATGGTAGACACCAGTCAGTGTATCTCGAACAAGGCGACTTAAATGTGCTGGAGCCCCATCATGCACGAACCACATGTTTTGTCTTATGTTCAGAGGCACATCTTCGTGCAGTAATTCTGGAAGAGTGTTTTGGATAAAGTCCCTGTAAATAGCACCTGTAAGACGTGCTGGTAGAACGTATGGACCTACCAGACAGTCACCTACAATTCCAGCCCACACATTAATCCTAAATTTTTGCTGATGTCTAGCCTGAAATACAGCACGAGGATTACTATCTGCCCATACGTGTTCATTGTGGAAATTGGTAATTCCATCTCTCCCAAACGTTGCCTCGTCTGTAAACAAAACTGATGAGACAAACAATGGATTGGCTATTTGTGCTGGAAACCATCGGCAAAAGTTCTCCCGTGGTGGATAATCGGCAGGCGAAAGGCCCTGCACACGTTGCATCAAGAGCTGCTCGTGAAGTACCCTCCATGCTGTACTGTGTGATGTACCAGTTGCCACAGCCAATTGTCTTGTACTGATACCTGGATCGTCTTCGGCACAGTGTAAAATGTCTTCTTCGATGTTCGGCGTACGAACAACTCTTGGTCTTCCTCGATCACCGGTCTATGGTGCAATGGTTCCTGTCTCAGCAACGCGACGATACACAGCAACAAAGGTTTGATGATTCGGTTGTCTTCGGTCTGGAAACGCCATCTGATACAGCCGTACAGCCTCGCGTCCATTACAATTCGCGCGACCATACATAAACATGATGTCAGCCTGCTCACGAAATGAATATCGTCCTGCCATGGTTGAACGAAACACGTTAACTCACTCCACATTCACAATTGCAACGTTGAAGACAGACTAATGACAAATGACACATGTAAACAAGTCTCCATGGCAACACTTCGCCATCTGCAGTCCATTTCTGATATAACGAGTCACAGCCTTCTATGAATGAGTGCATAAATAAATGAAGTTTTGAGGTTGGACCTCGAAGGCCGTTGAACGCAAACTTTTAGTAATAAATGAATAACGGGGAAACAAAGGATTATGGGACATATGTTCATATGAACTTTTTTCCTTCTTTTGGTGTAAGGAACCCATGCCTGAAGTTTGTACACGTATTTTTGATACACTCTGTATAATTATTATAATAAAGATAAACGGGTAGATCTTTGATGTCGAATTTTATTTGGCAAATTTGAACCATGCAGAGAAAGGAACAAATGTTAATGAAAAGAAAAAAAAAGAGACCTGACAGATGAGTTAAGGAAAATTGTAGTAATATATACGATGGGAGAAGGTGGATAAATCATTACAGAGGAAATAATAGCAAGCGATGGAATGAAACAGTCATCAGATTCCGGCAACCATGAAGAATGAGCACGGAGCAGTATGAAAATGCAAAGCGCAGCGAGAGCGTTAGATGAGGATGACGTCAACAAGCGATTGAGGAAGAAAGAAGAGACTTGGACTAAAAAAATCATGATGGCACCATGTAGACAGGGAAGAAACGAAGGACGATATAGAGAATTTGAGAACAGCAAAAAGAGTTCAGTGAAATCAGTAGGAAAAATAAATGAAGGGTTTAGAACCATAGTGGGCCAAGCGCCATTTATTAAAAACGGAGAAAGCAAGGGTTAAAGTTAAGTGAATACCATAGTTTAATGAAGACTGACATATCATTTAGTTTGAATATGTATACTTTATATTACTTGCTATATGTTTCCATTGAATTATGGTGATAACTTCATTTTAACCCTTGTTTTGTACGGTTTAGTAAGTGGCGTTTGGCCCACTATGGTTCTGAACCCTTCAATTTGATTTTGAGATGTGTGTTCTCATACTCAAATATTAAATTACAGAATATGTTTTCACATTGTAGATATATGTAACAGTGAGTAGGAAAGACAATGAACATAAAATTTATGTGCAACACCTAAAAGTACTCTTCGATAATGAGGATATAAAAGTTGTATCAAATTTTTGATGAAACATTTTCTTACATCAGCACTATTGTTCGTGAATTATGGGTTACTCGACGCGTTCGATTTCAAGTCTCCTTAAGAAAGTTTAACTTATGCCCGCGTAGAGGCTATACATCAATATTTTTACATTAGTATGTTGATATCAAACACTAGTTACATTTTCTTTGGGGATTGTTAAGGTGTCCGTACAATACATAATATCCTGGACAGAAAATATACCTAATACGCTACAATATTGTGCGCAATACAGTCTTTAAATCTGTCCGTAATTTATGTTCAAGTGATATATACAGACACACTACACCACTGCAGTATCTTTTCATTAATCCCCAAAACTAATATTTTAAATAAACTATTCTCTAAAATTAAAAATATCTTAATTCTAAAGTAATCATTTACTTATTGCTAGGACTAGGATTTTGATGACCTATAAATCCTGAAAAAAAGTCCTAAAAACAATGCATTTATGACCTAAAAATCTCTCCAAAATGCCCTTAAAAATGCCCTAAAAGTTGATCTTACATAATTAGTTTAGTAAGAAAAGAGGTTTTGCATTACTTAATATTTAAACTAGTACGGTAATTAAATTAAATTCTAGTACCAACATTTAAGTTTATTTAATTTTACATAATTTTTTCTAAGTAGTAGGCCTACACTTGAATTAATTATTTTACCTGATGTAGTTTCCATGTAGTCCACCACAAGGCCACTCTTATCCGGAACTAGCAGGCATAGAGGTGTCTATATTATAGGGATGTTGGACTGATCCTTTGCATGGGGTGCACTACCTTAAAATGGCAATATTTGTGTTAAAAACCATTAAAATATTATACAAAATAATGGGCACTAATGGACAAAATATATAGAGAAAGTATCAAAGGATATAAACATTATTTTACATTAATAATGGGGATTTATGGCCAAAATTAAACGAAAATGCCTAAAAAATTACCGAATAAAACAAAAGATGCTCTTATGAGTTGAAACAGGCAAAAAATGCAAAAAAAATGCTCTAACAAATATGCCTTAAAACATTCAGTTTATCACATAACACATGAATACTAAAGCAGCTGTGTTTCTGGCTTACTAGAAAAAAGATGCAATTTCATCAAAACCCTAGCCCTACTTATTACTATTCGTTACATAAAAAACTTAATTCTGTATTAAGCAAAACAACAAATACATATAATGCAATGTACTTAAGCTATTAAGGGACACTAAGTTTTGAAACTTTTACAATTTTAATCCGATTTATTTAGTTTTGTAACTGTTTTTTTTATGTGTTGACAATAAGTTGTACGCAAATTTTCAGCTTAATCGCACTGATAGATTCGAAATTAATTTTACTTCAATTATGCAAATTATCGATATAATCAAAATGTTCCACTTACATTTAAATATAACAAGTTCATACTGTTTTCCATATGGACCCTGACTCACACGCAATATTTTAACGTTGAGAAATTTACGATATTGAGGTTACTTTAGATATAATACATTTAAAGAAATCAAACATTCATATTCATATTTTTTATTTCCATGATTATTTTAGCTCTTAATTTTGAACAAGGTTTGTCAACGTTATATCTCTGATAATATATGAATGAACACTTGCAAATCTTTTTATTTCATGAAATCTGCTTACGTGTGGAGCATTTTTAACATCTAAAAATAAAGTTAGTTTCGCGAAAAAGGCAAATTTCTGAAAGAGGTTGCTATACTAACATATGGAGCAGACATAAATAAAAATCGCTCCAGCAATTGAAGGAAGACATAGAAGCAAAATACCTCTTACTATCAATTTCCTAAGGAACATTTTCGTGCAGGAAAAAAAAAACGATTGTTTGACAATTTTTTTAAAACTCGGTCCTAGTATCCCATAAGAAAAACAATAGCAGAGCTTGGTAGAAGAAGGCCATATTCCACGTTTTCAAAGTTCTGAGAAAGAAGATTGTTCTTCCACAAAAATCAAGCAGTGAGTTATGCTGAGTTTCTTGAATAGCAGAAATAACATGATTAAACATAACTTATAACAAAAACACTCGTGAAAGTGCACACGTAAACGTGCATGCTATGATATTTCGTAAAAAACTAATTTTGATAGAAGAATGTAATAGGCTCCTGTTCCACCAAGCCCTTCAATTGCGTGTAATACAGAGTGGAAGGTAAGGTAGTACATTAATTGATAGGTGCCATAGATCTCAGAGTAAGTTTTGTGAAATAAAACAAATTATAGGACTTACGGATAGTGAGATAATTACAAGTGTTTCGAAAGCGCTGACGGAAATTGCAAGAAGTCTCAACGCCGCATAATTACGAGTAGTACCCCACACCCCATGCTGTCAGCGACTTGAAGGGGATGGGTTAAGTTCAACTACCTTGCAAAACTGACCTACGTGAACTCCGTATAGGGACGTAACTGTTATTTGTTTCGTTTGTGTAATTTAATGTCAGAAAATATAAATTAATAACCCGAATGAACAAAATAGCTCGTATTCGGGCGCAGTTCAACAATGAAAGCAGAATTATCAACTTACAATGCAATGCACTAACAATTCAATACTAAGTATGGCGTAATAATTTTAATGTAAGCAAGATATACGTGCAGCAATAACAAGAAATAACGTGAAAATCAGGAAATTATGTCCAAATTATTGAAAACACTTAGGATTGAAGTTTCAGTTACAATTAATGAAAAAATGAAACTGATGTAACTTTGTGAACAAAATGTAATTAACATTACAGTTTGTTGCTTTACGAACCACTAATTCTGGGCGCTAATAATGAAATAAAGAGTAATAAACTCTGTAAACCACATTCCCCTCACATCTTACAGGTACTGTTCAAAATATCAACCATCAGCGTGTGTGCAGCATTCTCATCTTCTAGCCCAATTATGACGATCTCTGGCCAGTAGTCCTTCACTGTTCCGAATTTCTTCCGCGGCCTGCATCATGTCTAAGTACTCATTATTTGTGAACTCTGGCATCTCGTAGTTTTGAAATAAACTAAACTGTATCGCTGTATACTAATTCAATGTAAATATCACAACAGCTGATCAGTTGAGTGTACTACGCAATCCGTCTGCCGTCTCGACAGCGATGCCAGATTTTTAGACCTTCTGTACGTGACTCGACAATCAATGTTTCTCCAATCGATTAATTCGAAATCTATGAATTTTCTAATTAAAACACTGCTGCAATGTGAACATAACATAAGTTCTCTTCGTTGCTATACAAGAAATTAAACAATATTGGTAAAATTCGCGATTGAAATGTCGGCATAAGAGTATCGCAGAAACAAGCAAAATGGTATTATACCTTTTTGTTCGTTATATTTTAAGGAATCGCATCCTACAATTAATGTACTACTTTACCTTCCACCCTGTATAATTACATGAAAACTTTGTGCTACGAGTAATTACTCATTAGATTGTATGCAATAAGTATGTTCACTGACGTTCACACATTTCTGACCTACGATTGCTTTTGTCCATATTCTTGTTGAAGAAATGGCGATCCCAAATTGATTATTATATCTTTAAGAGTTGGAGACTTAGAGTCTTCATTTGAGATAGAGTCGAAGTCAAAAGTAAATAGCGGGTCTTGTGTAGCTTTTGAATCGACCTGTATTGGCTTTCCTGCAGCATATTGTGTGCCGTATGACTGACGTTGGTTCTGGTTTGATTGCGGTTCCTGTTCTATGGTGAAGCGGTTTTGATTTTTCTTATTCAGAGACGAATGGTAGTCATGACCTGTGTGCCTTTTGGAATTAGGTGCGGGGATATGCGGGGCGTATTTATTTTTTCGATCTATATTTGAGTTTTGTTGTTGCGATATAGGCATTACACGATCAAGAACAGGTCTGATGTCGTTCGGAAGTGCCAAACTAGGAGTATTCATCTGCATGATACTTTGAATCTTTAGCTCAAGGAATTTCAGTTGGTTTTGTAATTGATGTGTTGATGCCTGGAGTTCAGTTAGATCTTTGTGTGAAATTTGCATAAACCATTCGCCTTGCCAATTCTTTTGGTCATAATTTGCACCGCCATTGAACTGTGGTTGTGGGTTATATTGTGCAATATGGTTGCTGTTATATTGTAGAGGAATTTGTGGGCGTCCGAACTGATCTAGAGGAAAGTGTGCAGGACTCTGAGGGATGGGAAATGCTCCTGGAAACTGTATCTGCTGTTTGTTCTGGACATGCTCAGGGTATTGGATACAAGGTGTTCGATTCGGGGGTAATACCGAAGGACCCTTGAACAACTGATGACTTGGATGCATACACGCATTCTGGTGCTGTGCCTGCATTCTTACTTGCGTATCGTAATTGTTGTAAGGTTCGTTATATTGTGAAGCTGTATCCAATGCTCTTTGTGGCGGTTTGAGCTTGAAATCCGGTATTCCAGGAATTATTATTCTTGCGTCGCTTGGGTCTGTTGCAAATAATTCTTTGTTATTAGGATTCTGATATGTCAGGTCAATTGTGTTGGAAATTTTCTCTCTTGAAACGTTCGATGCACTTTGATCCATCTCTGTCACTCCAGTCAAATCCTTGTTCACTTCATCACGTTTTGAATTATAGAACACTTTCTGTTTGATTTGTATGCTGTTTCTACTCGACGTGAAGCTCTCCTGCAACGTTGTAGACGCAGCGCTGTCCTGCAGATTCGTAGAAATGTCTGAAGTTTCTTCTAGAATAAAAATAAGACGTCATTATTAGCCTATATGAAGTTTAAAATTAATGTAGAATATTGATTTTACATTTATTGTTCTTAATTTCTATAATAAGTGACATACGATATACAAAAGTTGTTGCAAACAAATTAAGTGATAGTATGTCAGCATTTTTACAAAAAATAAAGTTCGTGTGTGCGAGGTACGATATAAATGCATATTTTAAAACGAAACCATGGATATGAAAACGTTCGGTTCGGATTACTAAAAATTTCGGATGAACGGTGTTCTACTCTACGTAAAATGCTAATATATGATTCTGTAGGCTGTAGAAAAAGTTCGCGGGCGGTCCATAGGAAAATATATAGAACGGGAAAGCCTTAGGATATGCAAGAACGCATTTATTCCTTCGTTAGCCACTAACGGACCAATAAGTTCGAAAGGCGCGTTGCATGAAACATCTTTAGTGTTATCGGTCCATTAAGGTATATGTACACCCACAAAACGCAAAAAATTATGAAAAATGAGAATTTTCAAAATATAACTATTTTAATAGAGAATTTTCTCCTCTTTAATTTGATATAAGAATTTTCGATTTATGCCTTATGATTTTCCAGATAAGTCCCATTTTCCAAAATTCTGCGTCATCAGGCACGGTCACTTCTACGGAGATCACTCCAAAAGCAATGCACAACATTTTTTAAAATTTATTTTTTATTCTAAACTTTTACAAATTATGGAGGTCATATGAAAGGTGCGGGGATTATGTGGAGAAGTGACGTATTGTTTCTGAAGGATGTATCTACATTCTATGAAAATAGCAAAGCTGTAGGATAAAAATGTAATTTTTAAATAAATATTGTGGATTACTTTTGGAGTGATACTCGTAGCTGTCAATCCCCTCGTCCAGCATTGCTTGTAAAATAAACTTCTTTCTAGTCCCAAAATAGATGCACAGATATCAGGGCATGATCATTAGATTGAAAACACGTTTTTACATAATGAAGTAATTTATAATCTTTTACTGTTAGTCATAACACTGTAAATTTGTGTGTCAGTGATGTTGTACGTCATTTTAATAAGAATCCAAAAGTAGAAATTAAAATTCTGAGGAGGATGGGCATAAGTCCTGGGACAAACACTATCGCAGGATTTGTTGCATCAATGGAAAATAAGGACAAAAATGTCAAAAAAACATTCAACACTTGAAGTTAAAACAAGGAGGATGTATTTGAGAGGCAGAAAGAAGGTGAAACTGGATCGACATGAAGCTCCTTAAGGGGTGACATATGATGATGGAGTCTTCTAGACTCTGAAAGTTTGTGTCTCATTTCCTGCAAATAGTAATTTTAGAATATTTAATTCTTTCAAACATGATATCTCAGCCAAATATGGTGATACCAAGAAGATATTTGTGTCATTTTTAAGCTTGGAATGTCCCCTAGTGCCTGACAATGAGTAAAATAACATTAATGTAGTTAATAATTATCTATGGATTTTTTACATGATTTATGCAACATAAAATATTAGTATAAGTTACATATATTGTAATATTTAATTAATGTAAATGAAAATAAAAAATAGCTGTATGTCAGGCACTAAAGAATAGTTTTAGCTATAAAACAGTGAAGAAACTGTGGCTCTATCTTAAAAACTGCATGAGCCATCATGTTTCAAGTTGCATGTCAAAATTATGAACAAAATGATTTTTATAAACAATTTAGACATAATTTCAAGGGATCTGTTCACTTCACTCTCTTTCTGGTACCATTCTCAATTGTATAAAAATTTTACAGAGCAAAATTATGCAAAACAAAATTTTTTGTATGTAAAGGTGTACATATACCTTAAAGGATTCACTAACTTAGAGATCTGATTTCCCTCTTAAGCTACGGTTTGGCTACGGCGATCTTCGCCGACGATCATCGCTGGCGATCTTCGCTGGGATTCTGTCCCGTTGATTTGAATGTGCATGGTTTCTTTACGACGATGAACGTCGCTGGTCTCGACGAACATCGTCGGCGTTTGCCTTGGAGGCAAAAACCTGGCGATCATCGCCGAGAAACCAATTGTAAAATTACAGTAGGTCGTGAATTAAATCATTTAATAACGTGTGATTTATACATCATACATACCATAATGCCGGTAAAACAGAACTCTTTCTGCAATTTCTCCACTAATGAAGACGAGATATTAATTGATTAAACAGAAATCCCTGTTCGACATGAGCCAAAAAGAAGAACCAACGTAAACAATAACAAATCTATATTTTGCAACAACCAGAACTGTTAATACAATTGAGTAAAGTGATTCATAATTGAAGGACACGAACACGATGCGGCAGATTTAGCTACTGAAGCAAAAGTTTCAGTGTGAAATAGTAAATCAAGTGGAATTCCGAGCAAAGGAGAGAAGTGTAATAGCCTCCTCACATTATTATTTTTATTTGTAACATTATTTCCTAAATAAATGCTCCTAAATGAAAAAAATAACATTGTAAAAAGTAAAAGTAAAGTGTTTATATCATTGGTTTTTACCTTAAAGTTATGCTTATCTTTCAGCTGGGCTTATTGGTTTATGAATAAATTTTGTGAGTAATTTTACAATATCATTTTCAATTGAACTTAAAACAAAATGAAATTGTTCGGGAAAAAGTCTGAAATATTCCTCGAAATTGGTGGGTTCATTTTCAAGATGTCTTAATATCAATGAATTAAAAGACCTCTCTGTATATCTACAATTAAAGATCCGTACTTGTTTTTCAAGGCAAAACTTATATTATAACGTTATCAAATCGTCATCCACTTATCAGCTGATCAGACATGGTCAACTATATAAAACAATTTACTATCCACCTGCGAAGTTCGCCGGTAAATAAACCACTCTCTGACGATGACCGCTGACGATTCCAATCGCCACGATGTTCGTTCGACGAAGATCGTCGTAGCCAAACCGTAGCTTTATAATAATATTTATTCCTCCGTTAGACGGTTCGATCCCAGGTGGTGACAGGATTTTTTTTTGTTGCCAAGATTTCAGAACGGCCCCGAGGTTCACTCAGCCTCCTATAAAATTGAGTACCGGGTCTTTCCCGGGGGTAAAAGGCGGTCAGAGCGTGGTGCCGACCACACCATCTCATTCTAGTGCCGAGGTCATAGAAAGCATGGGGCTCTACCTCCATGCCCCTCAAGTGCCTTCATGGCATGTTACGGGGATACCTTTACCTTTACCTCCGTTAGACAGTCATCTTACGTACATTTTGTGTACTGGCGAATAGTTTAATATATTTTTATTCGTCATAATGTTATCTGTGTGAGATTCAGGTATGCGATATTTTGTATAATAGGCCTATGTACACGATATAATAATAATAATAATAATAATAATAATAATAATAATAATAATAATATTTCATATCTATGGCTAAAAAGTAAAAGTGATACCTCGTGTCTGTACATTTGCAGGTAAATGAAAAACTTCGAAATTATTTTCTCAAAATAGACAAATCTTTTATATATGTTTCTGCTTTGCAAGAACTTCTATTCGAGAACAAAATATTAGATCTGTCCAGTTTTGTGAACACAATAATAATGTAGTTAATCTAAATAATAATTTGTATTTTACGTCAAGATTAAATTTTTGGTCCTACAAAATTATCAGTTATAGTTACCATTGGTTATTAATGGAGAAAAATTCGCTCCCGCGCCGGGATCGAACCCGGGACCGTAAGGAAAAATACCAAAGAAGAAATATTCGGTACGGTCTTTTGGATTGAGCCTTGGCGTAGCTCAGTGGTTAGAGCGCACAGCGCGTGGAACTGGAGGTCCCGGGTTCGATTCACGTAGCAAGAGCGAAATTTTCTCCATTAATAACTAAGGGCCGTATTCATAGACATTTTTAGCGCGGGCTTTCGGTGGATTATCAGCGTTTTTCGTATTCATAAACCAGTGTCAGCAATAGGATATGATTTGAATTCTGTACTAGTAACCAGTGGATAGCCGGGGCTAGCTTAGTACGCTCGTAGCGCGTGCTGCGAAATGTCTATGAATACCACCCTTATGGTTTTGTATTTTGTTGCACAATGATGAATTATTGTATGTTACCAGGAGAAAGTCTGATGATAGATAGGTAAAAATAAATTATTATTATTATTATTATTATTATTATTATTATTATTATATACATTCTACATAATTACGTACTCTTATTAGATGGGGACCTAGATTTAATACACTGTTGCATGTAATTAATCACTGATCCCGCAATTTTTTTTAGCTATTCATCTGGAATTTGGTACAGATATTTACAATGACTGACTCTATTATGGTACTTAATTACAATACCTTACCATATCAGGAAGTACAATTACGAACTCACCTCACCTAACCTAACCTGATATCACAAAATATAAGGAATATTTTCTCATGATTTATTAAATACATCGTGACATTTTGTACACATTTGCTCTACATTATAATTATGTAACATATCCCTACAGACGGAATTTTAAAACTTCATTTATTTTTTTTCAAAATAAACTTCAGAAAATGTAATAGTATTAAAAAAAGGTGTCATTGCATTGCCAAGATAAAGTTATTGAAATATTCACCTAAAACAATTTTTTTTTGCAGGGAAATAAAGGAGTGTGCAAAATTTCATTACTTTATCTCAAATAGTTTCTGAGAAAATGTTCCTTATTTACTGAAAATTAGATACTGTGGATAACAAGTCGTAAAATTTGAATATGCATGCCATATTACTAATTATTTTTTTACCTCTTGTCGCCCACAAGAACAAAAACAACAGGCACTGGTTATAGCACACGAAAGATAAATAAATTTTTATAAATTCTGAATAAAAATCATTAAAAGAAATCAACGAAGCTAAGTAGTCCTAACCAGTAGGCCTACACAGAGAAGGGGCGCAGCACTTAACAAGTCATTTTAAAATCTATTTAGACTAACATTTGGGCCGTAAAATTTTGTGAAGAGATTCCCAACACTATGCAATTTTTTTAGACTAATTTTTAGAACATGCGATTTTTGGTCAGTTTGGACTTACATCTCCCCTTAAACGCTATGTAGTAAACAGATTTTGTAGGTTTATTTTCTAAAATACGATGTTCTAATTATCTAAAATATGTTCATTTAAATTACAATTTAGGTCTATTAATTGTTAAGAGAGTGAATTTGAATCCTATTCTATTCATGCACGATAGATACAGCTGTAATTTGCAGTGGCGTAGCGTCAATGTAAGCTAAAAAGCTCAGATTCCCCAGTTAATAATAATTTCATGATAAACCCGCAGTTTATAAACAAAATTATTTATTAATTTTAATAAAATTTATATTTACGCGTTAAATGTTGTGATGCGGCAGTTCAGGATGATTTGTGATGCAGCAGTAAACATGACACCTGCACACACTAGCTTCCAATCCCCTCCACTGCACTACAAGCAGACTAGTTTCTTCCGTGTAACTCACCCCACAGATTTTCTACATCAAGTTTATAACAATCGCACTTGTCATCTGATAAAACTTTTGAAATTTTGCATAACGAATTGAAACTACGTTTTTTTTTATTAGGCCTACTTTGTGATGTAGAAATGAAATTGATAATATGGAATATTTTACATATGCGCCCTCGGTTTCAGCCGATGTTGAACGCAGTTTTTCCGCATACAAGGTTATACTATCCGACGCTCGGCGGTCATTTTCATTTGAAACTTTGAAAATGAATGTTGTTGTTTATTGCAGCAGGAACCGACACCAGACAAACAACATGCAAGAAAAGTAAGGTACGAAATTGATGTGATAAATAAATTAATATAACAGTTAAATATAGAGAAAGCAAAATTGTACGTCATATACGTTTTCGGCTTTCTAAAACTGTAATGCAAAACTCTAAATAAAAAAAAATCTTTTCAGATTTATGTTTTACCACATTTGTGACAATTTAAGTGTGATTTCTCAACCTCACCAGCATTTTAGACCTTTCCAATATTAGCCCTTATCTATACTAATAATAAATCTGTAGCCGAAATTTTTCTGGTAATTTTCGATTTTCCAAAAATAATTGGTCCTAACATATATAATTAACCGCCCTGAAACCGAAAATCGCTTTTTTGAAATTTTTGTTTGTATGTATGTCTGTCTGGATGTTTGTTATCTTTTCACGTGATAATGGCTGAACCGATTTATATGAAAATTGGAATATAAATTAAGTTCGTTGTAACTTAGAATTTAGGCTATATGGCATTCAAAATATTTTATTTAAAAGGGGGGTTATAAGGGGGCCTGAATTAAATAAATGGAAATATCTCCCTTATTATTAATTTTCATGAAAAATATTACATAACAAAGTTTCTTTAAAAATAATTTCCAATAAGTTTTACTCCATGCAACATTTTGATAGGACTTATATTTAATGAGATAAATGAGTTTCGAAATTACAATAACGTCATCTAAGGCGGCGTAACGAAATAAAAAACAAATGACGTCTATAAGGAGCCTTGGACAGCAACAATCGAAAGCTATGAAACATAGCCTACAGAGAATGTTTCTGTGTTTGTATGAAGTAATATCGGAAGCTAAATTAACCGATTTGTATAATTAATTATTAATTCACCATTGGAAAGTGTAGTTTCTCTAGATGGACATAATGCTATAATGTTATTACAGTAACTTCTGAGTGAATCGAGGACAGGTAAGATTAAAATAGCTTCTTATGAACAGAAAACTTGATAGGCATTCGTTTCCTGTATTTCCTAAAATAATTTTTATGACCAAATGAGTGGTCTCTGGATCAAATGATCGCATTTTAATTTTTTTAATACAATTTAAATTAAGTAACATAATAAACGATTTATCCTTCTATCAAACACGAATGTTCCCTGGATCAAATGTCCTATTTTCATTATGTAATTACTTTATATTTATTTCCAGCGGGTGCAGCGGAGCGCACGGGTACGGCTAGTTATACAATAATTGTAGTGACTTGATTTTATAATACGCAATAATCTTATACAAAACAAGGAACGTGCTTACTTAGGTGTGTCAAATTCGCTTCCACTGCCTGTACTTGAAACACGTCGACTACATTCTGTCCGGGACGTCGTATGTTCACTTCAGACTAATACAAATTGATGTCACGGCCATACTTATGAGGTTTCAACCAATCCTCGCACTGCTGACTTGACATTGACTATTACTTACTTTAAGACTATATTTTTGCAATACCTTTCCTCATACATGAAAGACAACTTGAGTTAGCTTCCCCCTGCTTAAAATTTCACGCTACGCCACTGGTAATTTGTAATCCGCCACCTCTTACACTGGAGAGCTGGGAGCAGTATTTTGTGAGCAATAGTCGCTCTTCGCTGCTCCATGGAGCATTCAGTTGCCCAACCCTAGTTTAAAGTAATATAGGTCAACCAAGATCTGATTACTCACTGGAATACACTGAGAAGAAGTATGGTCTACTGAGAAAAGATTTCATGAACATAAACACGGAAAAGTGCTATCCATGGCTGTTGAGTTTATAACTTACTGTTACAGTAGGAATAATAATATTGTAACTAATTACTTTTCTTCGGAAAGAATCTGCGTCCTTTACGAGGCATTTTCTTTGATAACCATTCTTTCGCCGTCGACATCGAGATAGCTTCGCTTTGTTTTTCAACGGTAATCTGACCTTGGTAGACCTATAACAACAAAAATGCCAAAATAAGAATAAGAACACTGCATAGTAATTTTTAAGCGATCCAGTAAGTCCTATTTTCACACTAATCCCCAAATTTGATGCCTCCAACCTTCAGAACACGTGACCACCAGAGGCTACTTGAATTTTATTGACAATCCTCTGTAAGGAAGATTTGTTAGCTTTACCACAGAATGCTTAAAAATGTCTAATTTAAACGGATTTTTTTCACAAAACATAGAGTACAAATAATGAATGTTTGTATGTAGCTCACCGAATTGAAACTGTGTCGTTTCTTGGTCGAAGCAATCTTGTTTTAACGAGTCATAAAGTATTACACATTTTTTTTTGAATTAATGAAGAATATCGAAAGTATATTATCCTTTACTGAAACGGTATTGCTTTTAATGTTTCCATTTGATTACCACAACGATTAGTATAGGGTGTTTCTGAAAGAACTCACCATACAACTTTAACTTCACAAAATTTGTACGAATTGGTTTCCTCTGTTTGCCATGCAGGTTGGAACTTCTTAAGTGAGATTAAAAGCTAATTAATGTAATATTTGTTAACTAGAAAGCTACCATGTATATCATAAAGTGATCATGTTTTTCTTGGAACTTTGGCGCAGTCATTTTAAAATTCCTGAAGTGAATATCAATTAGATAAAAAAAAAATTAAATACATATTGTTCACATATTTTTACCTGGCTATTTAACTATACTGTATCAGCTACTGAGGTATTTAACGTCGAGTCGCCCTGGGTGGTGTAGTCGGTATAGGGCTGGCCTTCTGTGCCCGAGGTTGCGGGTTCGATCCCGGCTCAGGTTGATGGCATTTAAGTGTGCTTAAATCGATAGGCTCATGTCAGCAGATTTACTGGCATGTAAAAGAACTCCAGCGGGACAAAATTCGGTACACAGGCGACGCTGATATAACCTCGACAGTTGCGAGCGTCGTTAAATAAAACATAATTTAAATTTAACGTCAATGGAATTGATGATGGATTGATGGTATTTGGCGAGGTGATGGTGAGGATTCGTCTTAGATTACCTGACATTCGCTTACGGTTGGAGAAAACCTTGGGAAAAAAAAAAAAACAAATCAGGTAATCAGCCCAAGCGGGATTCAAGCTCACGTCCGAGCACAACTGCGGATCAGTAGGCAAACGCGCTACCAACGGTTCATATTCAATTATACCATATATGATACATAAATAAAGCAAAAAATACTGAAAAGTCACCTATATGCACATAAAGACACAAACATTACTCCTTATGTCTATGAACGTTGCATCTAAAATAACATATAATTTTTATAACAGTTCAGAAGAGGTCAGAAGAGAATGCCATTATCAGGCAGCGAAACTTAGTGCCCAATGGGAAAAAGGGAAGTGGTTTCAGGTTAACTGTGTTATACAGTCCCTCTACTGTGTACAATAGATTAATAGGAGGGGGCGTGGCTCGTGCCCCGTTGAAGTACTGTGCCTTAGTTGTCCGCTGTTTACTTGTTTTGGTTATTTCACGACGCTTCATCAACTGTGACGAGTAACTTACACCATGGGCTAGAGACCACAGAATTTCGTATTAATTTATAAAAAAGATTATGATGAAATATATTTCGCGTTTAATCGCCAATTAGTTATAAGATAATGGCAATAATTTCGTATAAATTGGAAGGCGATTTTACGTAAAAAAGAAAAACCCTATATTGTGCTCTGAACGTCAAAATAATGATAGAAAACATTTCATACATAAATTTATTTTACATATTAAATTTAAACATAACTTTATAACAATGAGAAAAAAACATTGTATGTATTATGTAATATCTGCTGTTTCTGTTTGTGGAATGAAAGCATAGTAGAAGTCTCAATATTATTTTCTTTCATTCTACGCCTATGTTCACTAACATTTAAATTATACATCGAGAAAACCTTTCTGCGTCAACAGTGATAATAATAATATTTTAATAATAATAATATTTATTAATACTATACACTTGAGCTACATTAGGCATTGCAGCCCGAAAGAGCAGAAGCTCGTGCTCGGGCGCAGTTCAGATCAGTTATACAAAATATATCACAAAATTACGAGAGTTCATTGAGCACAATCACATTAATAAATGGTAAAATACATACAGCATGTAATAACAGGGTCTATATACAAATAGAAAATACAGAAGTACATGAATATTAGAGTAACAATTTTAACTCAATTAGCTTAAACAATTAAATAATTAATCTGATTTGTTTCTTAAATCTATGTGTGTTAAGTGTACTTAGCTCAGGGTAAGCTCTAATTAATGTATTATATATTTTGGGTCCAAAATTTCTGCTGTGTTTTAATCCAGCAGTTGTGTGGCATTTGGAAGTATTTAGAAAGAAACTGTAGTTTTGTCTCGTCTGGTATTCATGAGGATCATATTTAAATTTATTGTGGTTTTTATGGAAGTAAATCAGCAATTTTTGATTATAAATTTGTTCTAGATTTGATACGCCAAATTCCTGAAAAATTAATTTTGTTGGGTAATCAAAAGGTTTATGCACAAGGAACGCAGACACATTTCAACACAGCAGATGTAAAGTCAGGGTAATTCAACATGAGAGCTCGTAATGCCTCAATCACGTCAACTTAAACACTGAAAGTATTGGATAATTGTTCGAAACTATTTCTTTCAAAGTAAGAAATGCTACACTGCAATCAGTACTTTTTATATCCTTGAAGTACCTCATTGTTTTAACCCTTTCTGTGAGTGCATTCACATTACCAACATTTATCTGTACAATGTTTGTTGTGTTGAATAATTAATTTAAATTTACAAACAATGAATATGAATAATGTAACTCGTATTTTTCAATTTTCCGGATCACGAGTTTACAGACATGCTTAAATAATTCTTATATTTCAGTCTTTAAGCCCAAACTGAAATGATTAATTAATTTGCCTACCGACTCCCCTACATTACCAGAAATGACTATATTCTTTCTACGCTTTATTTATTTATTCTGGTAGAGTTAAGACCATGAGGCCTTCTCTTCCACACTACCAGAAGGAAAATACATAATGAAACAATGACAAAAACAGTAAAGTCATACTTAAATATAAATATCATTTTCATGCACATTAACAGGCTTACATGGGCTATAATGAAATATTAACTGAACATGATACATAATTAAGTTATTTACAATTCATATCCTAATTCTAGTTTATGATAGGCCTAAATGACAATTTATATGCACAGAATAACCTCTAAAAATCGGCTAACACTCACAAATCAATTTCATGTAAAAATATGTAATTCTTAATTTAAATTGATTAACCGTTCGGCAATCCCTGACATGATGAGGTAAGGAGTTCCATAGACGACAAACTGACACTGTGAAAGAGGATGAATAGAAAGAGGTGCGGTGACGAGGAATGGATAATAAGGCCTGATGTTGATTCCGTAACGTTGTAAGATATTCAAAACGAGTTCTCAGATATTTAGGAGTAGAAGTGAATAATATTCTAAACAGAGCAGATTCTACGTTCCTTTAGGCGGACCTAAGAAAGAACTTCAAAAGATGGCGTTATGTTTTTACGTCATTATAAGAAAAATATGTTGTCTCTATCTATCCCTCGTCATCGCTGACCATGACTACTCACGCACAAGTAAACAAACCCGTACCTATAGTAAAGGAACAGCAAACCTGTTTCATCGGGCAACAAGTTTCGCTGCCTGGTCATTACGGTTGGTACCGGTACAGCATGTAATGCATTTAAAGGATGCAACATTTTCACTATTCTGAAATTTGATACAATTTTTTTTTTCACTTTGGGACTATCACTAGAAGCTTCACCATAAAAAGTTTTGTCAAAAGCGTACATCTGAATCACAGACATCAAATCCCAATTTTCTTCTCTCTGTAATGCTGGATAAACGAGAATTTTCACTACTTCATACTTTGCGGTTTTGTCTGTTCACACTGCCATCTTAATTAAACAAAGACTGACTACGGTACTAAAATAAACAAAATCCAACATCGTGTTAGCTAAGTCGGCTAAAGTGCTTGCTATCGATCCGGAGTTGTTTTCTGGCATGAGTTCGATACTTGGGATGATTACCTGCTCGTGCTTTTTTTCCGAGGTTTTCCCCAACTGCAAGGCGAATGTCAGGTAATCTATGGCGAATCCTCGGTCTCATCTCGCCAAATACCATCTCGCTATAACCAATCCCATCGACGCTAAATAAGCGAGTAGTTGATACAGCGTCATTAAATAACCAACTAAAAACAACTCAATTACATTTTCATTTTAACTGATTATTAAATACAATGGTGAATAAAGTAGTGCCAACAAGCTAAACTTTTTACTTACCCTATACCGTAAGTTCTACATCAAACAATTATGGGCTTCGGCCATTTCGAACAACTCTGCATTGAGAAACGACAAACAAATTTAATGTCCTTTTGTAATTTGACTTTTATTATCCATTTTACGGTTACAGTTGCTATCTGAGTAATAGACATTAAGAGCAAGTAACATTCCTTGTACATTGTTTAAGTGAATATACGACTTAAGGTCCGATTAATCAGAAATGTGTAGATATAGCCTATAATGAAGAAAGGAAAGAATTGAATAATAATAATAATAATAATAATAATAATAATAATAATAATAATAATAATAATAATAATAATATGTTTCAGGAGTTGAAATACGCGCCAATTATTATAGTGAGGGATGTATTGTGTCTGACATATGTTCACGGCATTCTTGTAATTATAAAACATGTTTATTCAAACACACTCATTAGAAATGTTTGGTTTATTTTTTTTTTCGTAAAAAGTGAAAAACCTTACCATAGTTTCTACGTCCGATCGCCATATTTCTCACCACCTTCGTTACTGCCATAGAATTGATCTGAAATAAAGTGAATGTGTTAAGTTCGCTATCATTTAAAATAAACGTAGATATTACAAGGATCTGCTGCAGTCAGAACATTCGATAAAAGATTACTGAGCTTTTAGATCAGTAGTGTCACGAAATGAGCACGGAAACTTATGATTTTGAACTTATTCGCTTCGTTGCATGCTCTGCCTTAAAAGACAGCATATAACCCCAGTCTAGTACAAGGACATCATTTTATTTTTACTAACATTTCTAATATTAACCTGGCTATACTTTTGGATCAACGATTGAGAACCGGAAACACCGTTTGCTACACACCTCCACGACTGGAGTTCGATGATATTGGCGTAAAATACAAACAAATCATTTTACTAGGTATAGGAGGGAAGAAAATAGTTCATCTATTTACCTAAACTAGGAAATATCGCGCTTTTGAGTTTGATAATTTTCATTAGGTTTTTTGATTAATCAAAATACAGTACAGTATTATAATGAGTGTTTTTACTCACGAACTGAGCTGTCCATGCGGACTTATTCATTATGCAGTGTATATTATTCTGTCTACAGCACATTAGCGTACACTATAGAGAATGAAGTTAAATTGAAAAATAATCATAATATGGATGTTTAAACATATTTTTCAAAATGGTGACCGTTCATTTCGATACAGGCTTCAGTCCTAATGTGTGTAATTCCAATTACCAGTTTCGTCCTTCGTACTAGTAACTCATGTTGAAATAATTCTGTACCTATTGTGTAAAAGAGTACCTTATGTACTGTGAATTCTATCTTTACTTTTGCTCGATCCGAAAAGATAAAATTACTCAGACATGCTATCTACTGTCCGTCCAAGTGGTTATGTCGCAGGATCGTAGAAAGGGGGGAAATCACGTGACAGTTAATTACTTAACGAGACCCTTTTATTTAAGTTACTGTATTTGAAACAGTTGTATAATATTACGTAGACGTCCAATTCCTAACAGAAATTAATGTTCTCAGAAAAGAGCTGAGACAGCCCAGCCACTAGCATTAATTTACAGAGAGGCGAATAGAAGCGGGTGGGGGAAACCGGGATGCGACGTAGGCAAATGGAAAATGATGCAATGTTGAAAGCTCTTTCGTCACTGGAAAACGCGAACATATTACTATGACTGTATATGCGGTCTTGGATCTGTGTGGAGGACGGTTGAACTTCATTAGTAGAAGGGGTGGGAGTGAAGTACATTCAAAAACTCAAGTACAATAAAAATTGAAGTAAAAATAAAATGATGTCCCTGTAGAAAGAAAGTGTTACAGTAAGGGATTGTACAGGGACATCACTTTATTTTTACTTGCATTTTTATTGTACCTGCGTTTCTGAATGTACTTGACTCGCACCCCTTTCACTAATGTTCCTGCTCCCGTCAGCTACACAAACTTAAGGCCGCTGTTACATTCGAAGTCCGCTAGCAGTGAAGTAAACAGTCCAGAGTATAGTGTGTTTCAGAAATATGATTGCGTTTTCTATAGAAGAAAGGGCCTATATTATTGAAGCTTATTTCCAGGGGCAGGTATTTATGGAGATTAACTTTATCATTTGTGTTTTTTAATATTGGTGTCGGCGGAGATTGTTGGAGATTGATTTGTATTCTTGGCGGGTATTAATGGAAATTTTGAAAAATATAATTATTTTGAAATTGGAGTATTAACTCACTATGAATATTACTTTCCAAATAATTAATATTAAAGGTTTGTTGGATTCTGGTAAAGGTGCGGTATGGCCAATAGACAATATTTGTTGGATTGAGACTCTATTCAACACACATGCATTAAACACGAAAAAAAACTTACAGCCCTCAAATTAACACTTTTAAATTATTAGTGAAATGTTGAATTCTCCGTCTTTTTTGTTCACTAATGTAATCAGAACACCTGGAATACCATGCAATGTAGCCTACTTGGATATTATAACAAATTCAAAAGAAAAATTAGTCCGAAAAAAAGAACTCAGAATATGAAATTCGCTATAAAATGACACAATAATAATAATTCGCGAATGTGTTCATATTTCGCTATTAGAACTCTATTTCGCGATTTGTCTTGATTATCCGCATATTATTAATCAGAATCACTTAATTCGTAAAGATTAGTACAAATATTTTGTATATCTATTATGTCGTCATTTTCGCGATCTCCATAAACACCCGGCCCTGCTTATTTCGCACAGGTACGGTGTGTAGCATGACTGAATAACTTTATCTGTGTGGACTGACCAGAAATGAAATTAGAGTTATCGAAAGTACGGTAATATGCTGAATAAAGTAGCCATTATATAATGAATACAACCGCCTGAAGAGTTGAGTTTGTGAAAAAAACTGTTACTACTCTACTGTATTTTGATAAAATACCGTAAAAGTAATAAACAAACTGAAAATCGTAATATCGCATTTCCCTGTTACATAAGTGGATACACTACTTTACTCTCCTCCTATAACTAGTAAAATGATTTGTTTACATATTGCACTAGTAACACCAAACTTCTGTAATGGAAGGGGGTAACGGTGTTTCCGAGTATAGCCAGGTTAATGTTAAAAATGTTGGTAAAAATAAAGTGATGTCCCTGTAGTTGTAGGCGAAATCACAATCATAAAAATGAGAACAATTTATGTTACAATAAGTACCTGTGATACATCATGCACAATAATGATTATCAGCAGTAAATAAATTGTAATGAATTTATATGACAACTTCTACAAAAGACAAAGGAATAAGGCACAGATATTATTTAAAAATTTGTGGTACATAATTATGATTTTATGAATATTTATTTATATAGGGGAGACTGTTGTACCTTTAAACACTTTTCATATTTTATTTTTTTTTTAATTTTGGGAAATGAAATTTTTAAAATGAACAAATGCTTGAAATAATTATTGAAGATTCCTTTACAACTTCCTGTATGTATTTTCCTGTTCTACAGATCTATTAAGGATGGAAAAAATAAAATGAAGGGATATGTAATGTGTTCAAAGGTACAACAGGATCATGTACCTTGGAACATACACTCCTGTAAGTTGGAACACATGGAATATAGGAGGGAATATAGCTGTAAAAACTGACAATCATATTTAAAATGTATTTGCAATCATAAACCAGAGCAGGCTTCTCTGATTGAGATTTTATTTCCTGGAGGAGCAATAACTGCTTCAACAGCTTTCTTCAAGACATCCGGATCAATTGGGGACCTCTTTAATTCCAGACTTACCTAGTGACATGATCTTAAAATAAAAGAAAAATAAAAACCAATAGTATCGTGAAATTTGGAACATGTTCCATGGTACAAGATGTTTTGTGTTCAAAGGTACAAGAGGGTGCACGTTTAAACAAATATGGCTCCGAAAACTAAGAGAGTCAAATAAATCATGGAAATTAAAATATGTTATTACTCACCAGATGATACGGAACACACCGTACTTCAAAGATATTAACAAATGCAATCTGGTTTTGTGTTAGAAAACATACATCAATGAACGAAATATTTACTTTTGGTACTAAAAAACTTCTTTTGTCCACGGAACTCACACTTTGCAGTAAATCAAACCGACACTACGACCAGAGCTACTTAGCGGCTTTCTCTACAATCTACTTCAGTTTGAGTTCTCTAACTTACTTACAAATGGCTTTTAAGGAACCCGAAGGTTCATTGC
Organism: Periplaneta americana; assembly: GCF_040183065.1. Lineage (NCBI taxonomy): Eukaryota > Metazoa > Arthropoda > Insecta > Blattodea > Blattidae > Periplaneta > Periplaneta americana. The sequence goes on from NC_091122.1 coordinate 151,209,459, forward strand.
CGCCCTCACATAAGCCCGCCATCGGTCCCTATCCTGTGCAAGATTAAGCCAGTCTCTATCATCATACCCCACCTCCCTCAAATCCATTTTAATATTATCCTCCCATCTACGTCTCGGCCTCCCTAAAGGTCTTTTTCCCTCCGGTCTCCCAACTAACACTCTATATGCATTTCTGGATTCGCCCATACGTGCTACATGCCCTGCCCATCTCAAACGTCTGGATTTCAAGTTCCTAATTATGTCAGGTGAAGAATACAATGCGTGCAGTTCTGTGTTGTGTAACTTTCTCCATTCTCCTGTAACTTCATCCCGCTTAGCCCCAAATATTTTCCTAAGCACCTTATTCTCAAACACCCTTAACCTATGTTCCTCTCTCAGAGTGAGAGTCCAAGTTTCACAGCCATATAGAAGAACTGGTAATATAACTGTTTTATAAATTCTAACTTTCAGATTTTTGGACAGCAGACTGGATGAAAAGAGCTTCTCAACCGAATAATAACACGCATTTCCCATATTTATTCTGCGTTTAATTTCCTCCCGAGTGTCATTTATATTTGTTACTGTTGCTCCAAGATATTTGAATTTTTCCACCTCTTCGAAGGATAAATCTCCAATATTTATATTTCCATTTCGTACAATATTCCCGTCACGAGACATAATCATATACTTTGTCTCTTCGGGATTTACTTCCAAACCGATCGCTTTACTTGCTTCAAGTAAAATTTCCGTGTTTTCCCTAACCGTTTGTGTATTTTCTCCTAACATATTCACGTCATCCGCATAGACAAGAAGCTGATGTAACCCGTTCGAGTTCTCTAACTAGCAGCGAAAATTAAAAAACAAAAAATGTTCAAAGGTACACTATGCTAAAGGTACAACAGTCTCTCCTACCAACAGTACTTCACGCAATTTAATATAGTTTATTTTTCTAACAAGGAAAACTTATCATCACACCCCTTTCACATTTTAATGGAATATAGCTCATTTCGAAGCTCATGAAAACAATAATAAGAAACAACCTTGAAAATATGCCAAAGTTGCTTCTAAAGGGCGTAAATCTTAGTTAAAAGTCACTACATGCCAATAGCCATACTGCAATACTTCATTATTAGAACCCGGATGTTAAGCAAAAATGCTCTTTTTTTTAAACTCAGTGGCCCACACCTGTGGAGTAACGGTCAGCGCGTCTGGCCCGAAACCAGGTGGCCCGGGTTCGAATCCCGGTCGGGGCAAGTTACTTGGTTGAGGTTTTTTCCGGGGTTTCCCCTCAACCCAATACGAGCAAATGCTGGGTAACTTTCGGTGCTGGACCCCGGACTGATTTCACCGGTATTATCACCTTCATTTCATTCAGACGCTAAATAACTTGAGATGTTGATACAGCGTCGTAAAATAACCCAATAAAAAATAAATTGGGTGTATGTATGAAAGACCTATTAGAGATAAACACATTTCCACACATTTGGGGACGATAGACCCGATGTTTGTTTTGCCTTGTTTGCCCATTTTAGCTTCCGCTACCTATTTTAAGGTTAAATGCCTTTTTTTTTTTGCCTTTTTACGTCGTTGTTGAACATTTTCCATACTTTTAATGCATTTAAAATAAACCACACATAAAGTGTATGAAAAAAACAAAAAAGAACGGTTGTACAAATTAAAAATATATATATTCATCTCACACAAATATTTGCTGAGAATCTTATTCTCCAGCAATACATATGTTTCCAAGAAGTCGTAAATTTTCTTCCCTACCGATTCCACCTGTTATATCACTTAACAAAGATGTTTGAACAGTATAACCCTCAGTGCTCAGGTCACTTCGGGGTTTACCAGCAAGTCTCCAGGTCCCGTTACTGTTGTCACTTGCACGCACAAATCACGCGTACTTTGAAGTCTCTAATCCCTTCTCACACCTCTCTTTTTGAGGCAATACAAGTCGGTTTTATATATTTGTAATTTTGTATTTTTTTTTTCTAATATTTTTGCTCCACTAATAGAATTTAGAGCATTTATTGCTTGTTTTGTTTGTGTAATTTTGTTTTTAATTTCCACTGTATTTTCTCCTGAATGTTCTATCTTTGTGCCTAAATAAATGCATGCAATAGATGGTTCTGATTTTTTCTCCATTTTCAAACTTTAAATTTCCCTTTTCTTCTCCTATACATAAATATTTAGTTTTCCCTATATTTATGGAGAATCACCATTTTTCATATTTTTCTTTTAGTTTTCTTACCATATATTCCATATCATGGTGATCTTGAGCTAATTAGTTGGTCGTCCGCAAAATTCATTGAGAATATGTGTGTGTTTTGAACTGGTATACCCATTTGTTGGCATTTCCTTCTCCAGCCCCTTAATACTCGTTCAAGATATATTTTAAATAGCGTTTGGGGATCGTCAGTGTGGTTTTAGGCGTAATAGATCAACTATTGATCAGATATTTTGTATTCGACAGATAATGGAGAAAAAATGGGAGTATAAGGATACAGTGCATCAGTTATTCATAGATTTCAAAAAGGCATATGACTCGGTTAAGAGAGAAGTTTTATATGATATTCTTATTGCATTTGGTATTCCCAAGAAACTAGTTCGATTAATCAAAATGTGTCTCAGTGAAACGATCAGCAGAGTCCATATAGGTCAATTTCTGTCAGATGCGTTTCCAATTCACTGTGGGCTAAAGCAAGGAGATGCACTATCACCTTTACTTTTTAACTTACTCTAGAATATGCCATTAGGAAAGTCCAGGATACCAGACAGGGTTTGGAATTGAACGGGTTACATCAGCTGCTTGTCTATGCGGAGGACGTGAATATGTTAGGAGAAAATCCACAAACGAGTAGGGAAAACACGGGAATTTTACTTGAAGCAAGTAAAGAGATAGGTTTGGAAGTAAATCCCGAAAAGACAAAGTATATGATTGTCTCGTCACGAGAATACTGTACGAAATGGAAATATAAAAATTGGAAATTTATCTTTTGTAGAGGTGAAGTTCAAATATCTTGGAGCAACAGTAGCAAATATAAATTATACTCGGGAGGAAATTGAACGCAGAATAAATAAGGGAAATGCGTGTTATTATTCGGCTGAGAAGCTTTTATCATCCAGTCTGCTGCCAAAAAATCTGAAAGTTAGAATTCATAAAAAAGTTATATTATCGGTTGTTCTTTATGGTTGTAAAACTTGGAATCTCACTTTGAGAGAGGAACATAGGTTAAGGGTGTTTGAGAATAAGGTGCTTAGGAAAATATTTGGAGCCAAAAGGGATGAAGTTACAGGAGAATGGAGAAAGTTACACAACACAGAACTGCACGCATTGTATTCTTCACCTGACGTAATTAGGAACATTAAATCCATACGTTTAAGATGGGTAGGGCATGTAGAACGTATGGGCGAATCAGAAATACATATAGAGTGTTAGTTGGGAGGCCGGAGGGAAAAAGACCTTTGGGAAGGCCGAGACGTAGATGGGAAAATAATATTAAAATAGATTTGAGGGAGGTGGGATATGATGATAGAGACTGGATTAATCTTGCTCAAGATAGGGACCAATGGTGGGCTTATGTGAGGGCGGAATGAACTTTCGGGTTCCTTAAAAGCCAGTAAGTAAGTAGTAAGTAAGTTGGAGATAAGCTGCAGCCTTGCCTTAATCCCTTTGTTACTTATTATTATTATTATTATTATTATTATTATTATTATTATTATTATTATTGAAAAGCGAAATATATGTTAATATTATTATTACTATTATTATTATTTATTATTATTATTATTATTATTATTATTATTAACAACATAGACCTATATTTCCTTTCAATTATTCGTTCTTTATTAATTTCATTAAACCTACGAAGTCATGGAGCCCTGCCGACACACAGATACCTGCGAAGTGTTATGAGCTAGAGCTGGACTCATGACGTGTCTTAGAATATACAAATTATTTTGTATCTTTGTAATGTATTTTAACTTCGTTTACTTAGATCTTGAAAAATCGACGCATGGCTACTTTTAAGAATTAGATTGGCACGCAAAATTACATATTTATTTATTTATTTATTTATTTATTTATTTATTTATTTATTTATTAATTTGTTGTTGAACATAACAGGCAAAGCCCAATTACAATGTTCACGACTAACAAATTAATTTATAAAACATAAACAAGGAAAAGGAAACATACACTTATTAAAAACTGAAACAAAATAGAAATAAGAGAAAGAAAAAAAGAGAAATTGAAATAAGGTGTGAAAGTAGCTTCAAATTAAGTGACAACAATATTCTGTAAAATATGATAACAAGAAATTCATATTGAAAATATCAACATTAGGATGAGGATGTAATTTATTGTATAACTATAACATTAGGAAAACTGGGGAATTTTTGTGGGATTCAGTATTTGTCCTTGGTATGTAATAGTAATATACGTTACAAGAGCGGTATGTTGACGTTTTCATGGTCGAGGAAAAGATTGAAAAAGCGAAACGTAGTTGAGCTTTTTTAATTTCCGAGAACATGAAAACAAACATACCACTCGTGTATCGTACATTATTTTGTGCGAAGATCGTTTATTACATACCTGAAAGACGAATTTCTAATTAGTTGCAATGAAATCTTCATGTTGGTTTCTGTTTAATGACGGCAACTTTGGAAAACCAAAATATCTTTCTTCAACATTGTTGCTATAAAATGTTTTCTGTGTTTACTATACTTCAGCAGGCCGTGATATACGTCTGTCTTTTTTTTCCCCAGTCTATAAATGCGAACTTAAAACAAACGGTAAGGTTATGTAATGATTTATTTTTCATTTTAATATTTTAACAATATTATTTATATAACATATTGCAGTAATAACATCGGCATCTGGAATCTTGTTGATTTTTTCACGGCTTCCTTAATGTTACCTGTATCAGTAAGCAATAAGTTTCGTGGTGTAGTAGACTTTACTTAATTTTTGCAAATATTTAAAAACAATAATTAACATTGCAATTTAGGTGAAATTGGAGTGGTAAGTTTCCAGTTTATAATTATTACTATGTTAAACGTCTCTAAAAATAATATGTTAAAAGCCTAAAGCAGTAAAATGAATGTCGCCCTTAAGCGGGAAGAAGAGGGAAATTGTTATGTGTGTTACGTTGGGAATACTGAATGTGGTATTTCACACTTACCGCGTGTTGGTTCAGTGCGGAAAACAAGCAAATACGCACGATGTCGCACAAAATAAATTTCGAAATTTCGTTTTAAGCTTAGGTGCATATAATGTTATATAATAAAATGAACCAACACAGTCCATCTTATTGTTAATAATTTTATAAACAAAGTTTGAAGATTGACAATTTCGTCGAATTTGCAAACTATTAAAATGGAAATGTTGAAGCATTGTAGCATAACTCTCATAGGTTGGATGATCATTATAAAGTCTGTAATATAATCATTTTAGAAATTTATTTTGAATTTTTTCTAGTAACAGAATATATTTATTAGTAACTGGGTTCCAGATAACAGCAGCATACTCTAATTTAGATCGAACAATGGAATTATACAAAATTATTATAGTTTTAACTTTAAATTTACAAGAATTTCTCATAACAAAACCTAAACTTTTATAGGACAAATTTATAATATTATTAATATGACTATGAAATATAAAATTACTCCTAAATAATACACCTAAATCTTTATGTTCGTTTTCTACTGGTAAAACTTTTGCCTCTATTTTATATGAACATTTAATTGTATTTTTCAATCTAGAAAGGGTCATATGTATACACTTATTAGTATTAAATAACAATTTATTATTAATAGGCCTACTCTAAATATGTAAGTTTGTAATATCTGTTTGATGTAGCTTACAATCTTATATATCGGTGTTTAAGTTGGCACAGATCTTATAAAACTTTGCGGATTATCCAATGAAAAGTCTTGGATATAGTCAAGCTGTACATCCTTATAACTAAATGCGTAATTTGTTTTGAAATGCCAATTAATAATAATAATAATAATAATAATAATAATAATAATAATAATAATAATAATAATAATAATGAGAAAAATGCGCTCGAGTTGAGCATTAATTTCCAAATTTAGTCTTTGCCATAGTCTGTTATTGATTTAATTCTCTTCGCACCCGTTTACTTCTTGTTGCACAATATGTTGCAGAAATAATTACAAAACTGTGTTATTTTAATGTGAAAAGAATTTTACATGTTAACATTATCAGTTCGCATCAACATTTTAAGTTTAGAATGGAAGCTATTTTGAAGTTTAATGAAAAAGAATATAAGTTAAAATGTAGTAAACATAACCTATAATTTCCATATGATATAACATATGTAATGGCAGGGCATTGGATACCAATAAATATCAATTCGAATATTGTATTATTATTATTATTATTATTATTATTATTATTATTATTATTATTACTATTACTACTACTAAGAGGTTTGCAATGCTTTAACTCTCTGAGAAGTCGCCCTCGATAGCGTAGTTGGTATAGCGCTGGCCTTCTACGCTCGAGATTGCGGGTTCGATCCGGGCCGAGGTCGATGGCATTTAAGTGTGTTTAAATGCACAGGCTCATCTCAGTAGATTTACTGACATGTAAAAGAACTCCTGCGGGACAAAATTCCGGCACACCGGCGACGCTGATATAACCTCTGCAGTTGCGAGAGTCGTTAAATAAACCATATAAAAATTCTCTGGGAAAATTTTCATAGTGTCCTACTTCATCAAATGCTTAAGTAAAAACCTGGTGTTTCTAAACTGTTTTCGTTTCCCTGGTTTTCTTAGTGTTATTATGCACTAATTCATCTCTTTAATACATTATAATTTTTCCACTTCCATTCCTCATGTCTCCTACTTAACATTTTCCTATCGATTTCTCATATTCCATCAGATACGACTTACGGTCTTACTAATAAAGTGTGTAGCTCAGTGGGAGAGCGTTGGTACGTTTAACCAAAGGTCCCGGGTTCGATACCCGGCCCCGGAACAATTTTTTCCTCGAAATTATTCAAATTAACTTTACAGGGAGTTATTCCTGAAAGCTTAATTTGCATAATACACGTTACTGTACGTAACAGAAAACCACAATTTAAAGTCACACAGAGTTAGTGTGCACTCAAATGTTGGTTGCTTGACTGTTGTCAGCCCACTTTGAGATCTGTGGATATAGAGGGAAAAATTGGATCGGTGTCGGGTAGAGTTCCCGGGTAGCTCAGCGGGAGAGCGTTGGTACGTTTAACCAAAGGTTCCGGGTTCGATACCCGGTCCCAGAACAATTTTTCCCTCGAAATTATTCAAAGTGTGTATAGTTTTTATACGAGACTTATGCAGAGTTGAGATAGAAACGTTACTAATAAACCGTGCATAAGCAATGGATGTATAAACAGGCTGTAACTATACAATGGGAATTGCTTTGCAGTAGTTATATTCACGAAACCACTTGTTTAAGGTTATATATAGAGAAAAAAATGCCCGAGGCCGAACAGCTCTTCGTATCGACTGTCATTTTATGATGATGGCTGCCTTGTAACCACAGAAGAACAAACCAAAGAGCACAGAATAATTAGAATAATATTGCTATAGCTTGTACTCTTTGTTCAAAATATAGTGTGGTAATCGAATAGAACCAGTTATACTATCGATACTTAATACGCCACACTAGAGCGCTCTACCGGATGCAATAGAGAACCTTAGATATTCTATTACCTTTCGTAATGAAGTAATGTCGAAACTATGACGTAGCTATGTAACAGTTATACTGTTATACACGACGTATGTAATTATTATTAGTAAGGAATTTACACAGGATATATAAACGAGCTACTCATTGTATAAGTATAAGACAATTAAACGTCTGAATATAGAGTTTTTAATTAGTAAGACCGTTAGAGTATTGATCAGGTGAATTGCCAAGTCATTTTTATGCAAAATACAGAGACAGTACTTGAATTACTAATGGCTTTTAAGGAACCCGGAGGTTCATTGCCGTCATCACATAAGCCCGCCATCTGTCCTATCCTGAGCAAGATTAATCCAGTCTCTACCATCATATCCCACCTCCCTCAAATCTATATTAATATTACCCTCCCATCTACGTCTCTGCCTCTCCAAAAGTCTTTTTCTCTCCGATCTCCCAACTAACACTCTATATGCATTTCTGGATTCGCCCATACGTGCTCCAAGTACAGGACATATCAAAAGTCCGGTAACACTTTTAATATTTTATTACACAAAAATTACTAATGATAGCACTATCAAACACACGTCAGTTTAAAGTCAAATTCTCAAAGTTCGTTTTACACCTTACAGAGATTCAATGTGTGAACCACGAGTCACTCGGCAGATGTCCAAACGATAATCAAACTCTTCCCATACCCTTTTCAACATATCCTCTGTGACCGTGGCGGCAGCTTCTCGAATTCTGGTTTTTAGTTCCTCTAAATCACGTGGCAAAGGCAGTACAAACATACGGTCCTTTAGTTACTCCCATAGAAAAAGGTCACATGCAGTAATATCGGGTGACCTTGGTGGCCATGTCATGAAACATCTGTCCCTTACTCCAGCACGTCCTATCCAACGATCAGACATATCCGTATTCAGGTAAGCACGAACTGCATTGTGGAAATGTGGCGGAGCTCCATCTTGCTGAAAGATGAAATCGTCATCGATATCTTGTCTAAGTTGAGGCACCAACCATTGCTCCAACATGTCCAGATATGAATGTCCAGTCACAGTAGTCTCAATGAAGAAGAAAGGTCCGTACAGTTTTCGTTGTGAAAACGTGCAGAAAACATTCACCTTTGGTGAATCACGCTCATGTTCAATGATTCTGTGAGGTTTCTGTGTACCCCAAACACGACAGTTGTGCTTGTTAATTTTCTCACTCGTATGGAATGTCGCTTCGTCGCTGAAAATTAAGCGGCTGAATAACTTTGAGAGTTTGACTTTAAACTGACGTGTGTTTGTAAGTGCTATCATTAGTAGTTTTTGTGTAATAAAATATTGAAAGTGTTACCGGACTTTTGATATGCCCTGTATATTTATGTATATCCTTATGGGGATTGTTGTATTTTTGACAATATTAAATTTTTTGACTAACCTAACTCCATTATAATTACTGTACTAGTTACATGTAGGCTCTCTTTTCCAATAGTCGTTTAAAAATATCCTCCCGTCCTACTTTAGCATTGAAATCCCTGTATAAAATTTTCTTATGTAATACATTTATTAGCAAATAAGAATGACGAGTAATGAAGTTGTGGATACATTTTATAATCCATTGCACAAACAGGTATAGGCCCTAATGTGTTTATCCTATTTAAATATCGGTCAATAAAGCTCGATTCACATTATACGTCACATCAACGTCACGTCACGGACCAGCAGCGTTGCATCAAAACATTGTACGACGCATTTTATATGGTAGCGTTCACATATACAGGCAACGGCACGGACAGTCCGGGATTCTCGAGGAGAATGTTTTGACGTGACGTGGACGGTTTGTTCTGCTAGACTCTAGCAGCAACGTTAAACATTAACATGTCGTAGCTCCTACGAGAGACGATCAATTGCACTGTAGTTTTTAGGATTCATATATAAATGTCTAAGGAAAGCATAGAAAAATTTTGGAATCAAAATCTCTTTTGGACAGTGAGAAAAAAATTACTAACAGCGAAGTCACCCGTTCAAAATAGACACTCAAAATTGATAAGCGACAATTATTTTTTTTTTCACGTTACATGGGGGATCAAAGCGAGAGAAATGTTTAGAAAGAATGAAAATTACTTTTAAAAGTGGCTGATATTCAAAACCTGTACTGGTTTGCGACTTACGACGAGTTTAATGCGGGGGTTTTGCGTGGCGAACTTTCTTATGCAAAGTGACAACTTTTATCTGTTAGGACTGCGGATTCTCATAGAAATCATCGGTCTGATTCCAAATTTGTGTTCAAAATATTTCCATTGCTTAAGGTTTTCGAGTTAATTGTGAGTTTTGAAATGTAATTAAAATATTCCTAGTACAATATATAAATAACATCTATGTTGATTAATCACTACTATGGCATAATTTGAAATTGAGAAAAAAGAAAAGAAAGAATTTATTATTTTATTACTATCATTATTATTATTATTATTATTATTATTATTATTATTATTATTATTATTATTGTAGGTGGAAGAGAAGGCAAAAGGACCTGATTTATTTGAATTTATCTGGCAGCGTTTTTACTCGTATTATTATTATTATTATTATTATTATTATTATTATTATTATTATTATTATTATTATTGTAGGTGGAAGAGAAGGCAAAAGGACCTGATTTATTTGAATTTATCTGGCAGCGTTTTTACTCGTATTATTAATATTATTATTATTATTATTATTATTATTGTTATTATTATTATTATTATTGTAGGTGGAAGAGAAGGCAAAAGGACCTGATTTATTTGAATTTATCTGGCAGCGTTTTTACTCGTATTATTAATATTATTATTATTATTATTATTATTATTACTATTATTATTATTATTATTATTATTATTATTATTATTATTGTAGGTGGAAGAGAAGGCAAAAGGACCTGATTTATTTGAATTTATCTGGCAGCGTTTTTACTCGTATTATTAATATTATTATTATTATTATTATTATTATTATTATTATTATTATTATTATTATTATTATTATTATTATTATTATTATTATTGTAGGTGGAAGAGAAGGCAAAAGGACCTGATTTATTTGAATTTATCTGGCAGCGTTTTTACTCGTATTATTAATATTATTATTATTATTATTATTATTATTATTATTATTATTATTATTATTTTAAAAGTAATTTCCATTGTTTCTAAACATTTCTCTCTCTTTAACCCCCCCCCATCTAACAAGAAAAAAAAAAACTTTTGCCGCTTATCAACTTTTGCTATGTCAATATCTATTTTGAACGGGTGACGATTCTCACTGTCCAAAAAAGATTTTGAATCCAAATTTTTCTTATGCTTTCCTTAGACATTTTTATAATGAAGCCTACAAATTACAGTGCAATTCATTGTCTCACATAAGAGCTACGACATTTTTTGAGAGCACAAACTACTTATCTATTCTTGATGACGCCGGCAAACTGACGGTCACTTGCCGTTAAATGTGAATGAGTTTGCATTGGACGTGACAGTGACGGTGATGGTCCGTGACGTTGATGTTCCATATAATGTGAATCCAGTCTAATCATTCCTAAATGCTTTACCTCTGTGCAAACATTCAAAGAGGAACATGAACATTGTTGAACATGTGAATAACCTGGCTTATATAGCCTACTTTATTTTATTAGCATAATAATTTAGATATTGAATACCAGTTATAGTCAATGGAAAAATATACTAAGGATTTTTTTAGACTTATTTTACGAAAGTAACTTAGAATATAACCATTCTTTAGCAGTCTTCATACAACTATTGGCTTTTTCGTATGTGTCATTGCAATTTTTATTAAGAAATAAGAACTTAAAGTTAAATAGTTCAGGAGAACTAACGATACGCATGCGGACGGATCGCAGATAGGAAATGACATGCCGAAATATTTTTTCGGTGTCAGGAATAATGATAACAGGGTTTCTGAAAAGAAACTGTAAATCTATTTTTGCAGTGCTGCATTACTTTGTTTTATAATGTCTATAGTAATGAGAAATTAAAATATTGAGAATAATTGAAGTACTCACATACCGACCACGTGTATGATATAACTGTAAACAGCAGTATAAAGTTCATGTTGAAGTCGTCAGCGTGCTGCTTGGAATATATTAGCACGTTTGAGAAATGCTGAACTACGGAAAATATCCCCACCCACCGCTGTTTCGTGGCGCAGTTAATTTTTATGGATGTGGGCCTATTCCACACGTATATGAACACAATACAATTTCATTAACGTAACCTTACGTTGTTTGAGGTTAAAGCTGTGATCATTGAAGCAAATTTTCTACATTTCTGAGCTAATAAAGTGATACAGCTATATCTGCATTGCCCTATCGAACCGTTCCTGAACGTAGATCTTTGTAAGTTAATTATAAGGCTTCCATTATGAGTGAAACAATCGACAAATTAGATTGGAATCAGACAATTTATTTCCTAGTTACCCAGCATTACGAACTACAGTCAACTCCGAATATAGTGAACCTCTGCAGACTTGTACATTTCGTTCACTATATCCGAGGTTCATTAAATCCGAAGTGTTTCGCCCCTAACCTTAGGCCTAAATGACAGGAATGAATGAAATTGTGAACAAGAAAATAAAATATTATCAGTGATTAAAATATTTCATTTTTGTGGAATGGATTACACTGTATATTGCGAGGAAAGCGACCAGACTATTCATCACCTCCTATTTGATTGCCCAATTTTCGAAAGAACTCGCCTGTTATTACTGTCACATGTCCTCCCGTGTTCTGGGCAATTTGAAAAAACCCCTGTGTTTTATGTTTAAAAAGAAATGCTGTTCAAGAGAATTTCATAAGTTCATATCACATATTCACAATTCACTGTAAATAGCTAGTTAATGTGTTTCTGCCATAGTAAGAGAAGTTGTAGTTAATGCAATTAGTAAGGGTATATGAATGTGTTAATTTTGTTTGTATATATTCAGGGTCTGTTTTTGTATAATTAATCTAACATGCCACAGAGCAAAACAGGCTGCAATAAAAGGAAATACTACTATACTACTATTAATAATAATAATAATAATAATAATAATAATAATAATAATAATAATAATAGCTGTAACATCACTGTTTCATATCATATATGTTTTTATGTAATTTTCCTTTTTATTTGTCTTTTCTGTGTATTGTATATAATATGTCTATGTCTTATGTGTTGAACATGCACTAGTATGTCATGTCTATTTCATGTCATTTTTATGGCATATACGTCCTTAAAATAATTTGTATATTTCTATGAAATGCTCACTTTTTTTAAGTAACAAGTCTGTGTGTGATATGTCCTGGGAAAGTACTGTATGTAATATGTCTGCATTTCGTATATTATGTATCTATTTCTATATATCATATCTATTTTATCTTATATCTTTGTCTTTGTAGAATATAAATATGATTTTTATTGTCATACACATTTAATGTAATATTTGTATTTTATGATATAATTATGTATACATTTTATGTAACTATTTGTACAGGACTATAATATGTATGATTTAATTACAGCCCTAATATACCTTCGGGTAAAATAGGATTCTATAAACTTGGAAATTCAATAATAATACACTGTATACTGTTACTCACAGGTGATTTACTTAAACTATGCTGTCGACTCACATCCGCATGTGAAAGACCACGTTCAATGTCACTTATAATATTCGCCTTATTTTCCAAAGAAAACACTTTACGCTTCCACATTTTTATACAGTACATTCAGTGTTGGAACACTAGATCAGGTAGAAATGACAAACGCTGTTATGGTGTGACTGCATACTCAGCCTTGGAATTTCCCGGGTCACTTAATGGAAACTGGGAGGGGGTTGATGGAGTTTGAGAGTCATCGAAATCTAACCTTCATTTATGCTCTGGACATAATGTCCGTCCCCTTTTAATAAAAGAAGGAAATTTCATTTTCCGTTGTTTCGATGCTATCCTTTACAATGGAAATGTTTCTGAGAATAAAAAGCAACCCTTCGACGGTGGAGGATTAGGAATAACAGTAGAGTAGTGTGCCTGAGAACAGGATGGCAAACCTTCGATGGTGGGGTGAGGCAAGGTCGTCACGCGTTGCCTGGATTTTCAGTACAGTTCATTGTCTAGGAGTCACTAACCCTACTTTTGTCCTTTGACTAAAAGAGTAAGAATCTTAGAATGTTGTTTTTAACACATTCTTTCAATTTTATACAAGAAGGTCTCACTTCAAATAAGAATTTGTCAGGATACAACTCTTGTCACTACAATTTTTAAGGTTCACTATATCGGAAGCAAGGGTTCACTATAAACGGAAATATTAATGTACTTTTTAATGTATGCGGGTCGGGACCAACGATCTAGGTTCACTATAGCCGAATGTTCACTATAACCGAGTTCACTATATCCAGAGTTGACTGTATATAGTCTCCTTCATATGCCACAAATTACTTCTTATCCTCTGACAGTCGAAATAATTCCTTTGTATAAGCAAGACAATAGGTCCACTTTAATTACAGTGACCATGTATTCTTTTATGACAGTTTTTGATTAGTAATGTTCCTATTTTCAGGTGCCCAAGACATAAAATTAAAGGTTATTTTTTTGAATACAGAAAGAAACTTTTCCCGCCGGCACCGTTGAGTTTCAACGTTAGGGAAAACCTTAGCAATCAGTAACAAGAGGAGTTGCGGTGTGCTACTTTCTACCGTATATGGCTAGAAATAATGAAATTGGCCAAAATATATCCTTGAAATTTATTTTGAAACTAACTGGAAATTATAAAATTTTACGTACCGGTACTAAAACAATGACAAAAATAATGTTGTAATTTAATCATTATTTGTACAATTGCAATCAGTGGCGACTAGTGATATTTTTTGTATGTGGGATATGAGATTGACGACTGAAGTCCAAGATAGAAACTAATAATAATAATAATAATAATAATAATAATAATAATAATAATTATTATTATTATTATTATTATTATTATTATTATTATTATTATTATTTACTTACTGGCTTTTAAGGAACCCGGAGATTCATTGCCGCCCTCACATAAGCCCGCCATTGGTCCCTATCCTGAGCAAGATTAATCCATTCTCTATCATCATATCCCACCTCCCTCAAATCCATTTTAATATTATCTTCCCATCTACGTCTCGGCCTCCCCAAAGGTCTTCTTCCCTCCGGCCTCCCAACTAACACTCTATATGCATTTCTCGATTCGCCCATACGTGCTACATGCCCTGCACATCTCAAACGTCTGGATTTAATGTTCATAATTATGTCAGGTGAAGAATACAATGCATGCAGTTCTATGTTGTTTAACTTTCTCCATTCTCCTGTAACTTCAACCCTCTTAGCCCCAAATATTTTCCTAAGAACCTTACTCTCAAACACCCTTAACCTGTGTTCCTCTCTCAAAGTAAGAGTCCAAGTTTCACAACCATAAAGAACAACCGGTAATATAACTGTTTTATAAATTCTAACTTTCAGATTTTTTGACAGCAGACTGGATGATAAAAGCTTCTCAACCGAATAATAACAGGCATTTCCCATATTTATTCTGTGTTTGATTTCCTCCCGATCATAATTTATATTTGTTACTGTTGCTCCAAGATATTTGAACTTCTCCACCTCTTCAAAAGATAAATTTCCAATTTTTATATTTCCATTTCTTACAATATTCTCGTCACGAGACATAATCATATACTTTGTCTTTTCGGGATTTACTTCCAAATCTATCTCTTTACTTGCTTCCAGTAAAATTCCCGTGTTTTCCCTAATCGTTTGTGGATTTTCTCCTAACATATTCACATCATCCGCATAGACAAGCAACTGATATAACCTGTTCAAATCCAAACCCTCTCCGTTATCCTGGACTTCCTAATGGCATACTCTAGAGCAAAGTTAAAAAGTAAAGGTGATAGTGCATCTACTTGCTTTAGCCCACAGAATAATAATAATAATAATAATAATAATAATAATAATAATAATAATAATAATAATAATAATAATAGTAATAATAATAATAATAATAATAATAATAATAATAATAATAATAGAGCATGCGCAATTAATTTATTGCTACAGTTAAATTCTTCTAAATGATCAAATACAACTTCAGATATTCTTTCGGCTGTCCTGTCATCTGGAAGTCCTGTTAATTCTTGTATTTTATTGTAGATTATTTGGTTTATTGCTACGTAATTTTGTTTTTTATCCATTTTATTTTTTATATTATAGCATTTTAAGTTATTTATTATTTAGTTTATTCTATTCTTTTAAAATTACCAATGAACTGCATTTAAGGTGGCTACAAGGGTACTTGAAAACTCGTATTGTAGTCTCTGAGAGGTTTTCACTCCACCACCCAGAAAGAAGGGTCGTAGTATTAGGATACACGGCCACATCCTCAAACGCGGTTATAAATTCAAGCCATACCCCGCCCTCCGCACCCTGCCATGTTCTTAACTTCACTGCTAGAAAACAACCGTTTTCTATAAGATATATAGATGTCCATGTTAAATCTTTCGTACACTACGTTTAACACTTGAATATAAATAATTGATTAAATGGCGATCTTACTCGTGTTAATTATGTAAGCATGTGTGGCTTACAGCTGTTTCGGTGTTACTTGATACCATCCTCAGAGCCTACTAGATCTCGGCGCTATCTCAACTTCGCTGCCTGTAGTGTGGGTGCGTTCGTGTGATGAAGAGTTGTGTCAAATTGTGTGTGTGTGTGTTCTGAAATTGATCTGTGTGTTGAGAATTTGATTAGGGTCTGTATATTTCATATATTGTTCTAGTGTGCCAACCCCTCTTGTTACTGATTGCTAAGGTTTTCCCTACAGACACATTAAAACACATCCTAATCAAATTCCCAACACACACACTATTTGACACAACTCTTCATCACACGAACGCACCCACACAACAGGCAGCGAAGTTGAGATAGCGCCGAGATCTAGTAGGCTCTGAGGATGGTGTGAAGTAGCACCGAAACAGCTGTAAGCCACACATGCTTACATAATTAATACGAGTAAGATCACCATTTAATCAATTATTTATATTAGGATGGTTCCTCGGAAAGTATTCCTAAGGTCTGAGATGTGCAGTGGCGACAAGAAAGTGGAAGTAAGGTGGGTGCCCCTGTTATGGCCATGTTCCTGATATGGCCACCCCCTATTGTGAGTTAATTAACCAAAAAATCCGCTAAATTGCAGCAGCATCCAGTGAAAGGGCATCCTGGTATGTCACTTGATCGTTTTCCATCAAGTCAGGTTGAGCAATATGGCGTCAGTTGCCTGTTTTGCGGTTTTCAGATGACCTCTTCTTATTTTTCTCTGGTAAGTCTCCTTTGTTTTATGTATGTTTTTCAAAGACTTGTTTCACGAAAACCATCGTACTCCATTCAGTTTTTAATGTTCTGTTGATTGGTGTTGTAGTTGATGGCGTATCTTTTACGAGTTGTTCATAATCAAACGATTTTCGTGAAAGCTTACCTGCTCCTGATATGGCCATATCAAATACACCACGGTCATATCAAATGCACCATGACCATATCAAGTTCATTTCACTTTTATTTTTTCACCTGACAAATTTACATGCCTTATAGCTGGGATTACGCAAAAATTTTGTATTTTAAGAAAAACAACTTAATTTTTATGAAAAAACCTGTTTTGACTACACTTTTGAATTATAAAAAAGATTATTAAGTGTCATTGTTATTCATTTTACACCAAAATTATTTAATTTTAACACAACTGCGCTATCAAACTGAAAACAATCACGATTTGTAGAACATGGAACAAAGGTGGCCATATCATGTGCACATGTTCCTGATATGCCACTAGGTAGACTTTTGGAATTTGGGACTTTTTGGACAATTAAAGCTATTTTTATGGGGAAAGGAAATTGTTTTAAGAAAGTCCATTAGACTTAGAACGAGTAAGAAAAAAGGTGGTTTATATTTTTTTTTTCAAAATGGCGGCTAGAAAAATTTTCAAACCTTAGCATGGCCATATCAGGGACACCTACCTTATGAAGGAAATTATTACGTCGGGACGCATTAAAAATCAAAGTCTGCAATTAAAATGTTCTCTATCCTCAGAGGCACGAAGTTAGTAGGATCATCCTTATATCCTTCATGGAGGAATCGCCACTGATTGCAATTAAACCGTGTTACGCCTGGGCAGCGACTCCGAGTGTGTAAATGTCAGTTCTGTGACGTGTCCTGACTATATCATCAAAAGAATATTGTTATTGTCATTTAGCAATTAAAAGAGTGAAACGCAATATTTGACACGATTAAATGTCAGCATATCCCTGTCATTTATTAGTTTATTACAAAAGATAGTCTTTGAATTGTTTCTTTAATGCTCTAAACATTATTTAAATCAGTCCCTAATAGTTAATATCAGTTCTGTGACACATAATACAAGCGATATGCATATCCACTGGATTACGGCGAGAGTCCAGAACAGCTCAACAGTTGTTTGGTATAAGCCACAGTGTAGGAGCATGCAGTAAAAATGGTGATTTGTAATTTTTATATTAGAGAAAGAAAAACATATGCAATTGTTTTCCGGTAAGTATCTTTATTACCAGTCAGTTCCGAGATAAATTTAAACGCTATCATGTGTATCCGATAAGCTGTAACCTTGTTAAATGATTGAATACAATACATAAGATAAGCATAGACGGACTCACTGTATTTAATCATTTAACAAGCTCTGAGACAGTTAAATTCTGTAAAATATGTAATGTAGGTTTATGTTAACAGTGAGATATGAGGGCGTGCATATTCAACATAATCTTAAACCCAGTAATTGATTTATTTACATAATTTATTGTGTTTAAATCCAGTAATCGATTAAAATTGGTTTTGATATTTTTGTGGAAATTATTATATAAATTGTAGAATAAGATACAATTTTCTTTGAAATAAGTGAACAGTTACAGTATGTAAACACTGATCCACACATTAACAATAATGTAGGGCCTAAAGAAAAAAATAAACTAAATAAGTACGTAATTAAAAATACACCGTGTCCGAAATGAAACCTACCGATTAAGATACTAAATAATTTATTCCTTAATTATGACACACAAAAACAAATTAGGGGAAAATATTAATGAGCTCAACAAGTTTATGTTACCATCAACAAATCTCAACATTTCCCCCTCTCATAGCACGACAAACAAACAAATGACAATCGCAAAACATGTTTCATAGTACCGTAAAGAATTTGCAGTTTGAAATGTTGGCAAACGTGGTAGGGAGGTGATAAAACAGAAGTATATAAAGATTAGAATGAATAAAGTTCTCTAATACAATAAAATAGATATTAATTGACTTACTAAAATTCTATTTCACTAATGTTACCTTCACCAAAATGTGCCATTTTCAGTCGGCTATCTATGCGGAAACAAATTACAATCGCAAAGTATGTTTTATAGTACCATAAAGAATTTGCAGTTTGAAATGTTGGCAAACAAAGAAACAAATGCTAGGATAGTGATAAAAACACACAAATTCTAGGGAAGCTATAACATTAAACAAATGCTAGGGATGCGATAAACTTGTGCGATAAGCAGCCATGATTGGTTGACAGACGTCCTTTCGTACCGTTTTATTGGTCAAAAGAAGTATGAAATAATAAAAGTGTATTAGTCGCCGAAAGCTGACCTGCTTTTGTCACCGCTAAGCGGGCTGTTGCTTGCCCGTGCTACATTTCGAACGGTGCCGAACTAAGCGAAACCTGTTTCCAGACGTACTGTATAATTGACAACGTTCAAAGTGTGTCAATGAAATTCACAGATCATTGATTCAAGTTTCCATTGATATTGGGGTATCTAGTAAATGATGGAAATATTACCTACTGTATATCATGAGTGACACTATGACAGAAACAAAATAGAATTAACACAGTATTATGTTAGAGTTGCCTTTGATCCTTCTTGACACTATACTTTCACTTTAATCCTTTTGCAAAGTGTAATCGCCGGTTTTTTGTTCTCAAAGTTTGCCTACTATCCTTCCTTTTGTCTCTCTTCTGGAGTGTTGTACGCCAAAGCCTTGTCAATCCTTCGGAAAGTGCTTCTACTGCCTCTCCCATTAAGCTTGGCTTAAGGCTATGGATCTGTGAAATTTCTAACTTCTACATTTTTACACCAATTAATCTGAATCTTTCAGCGCATATTTGTTACTATGTGGACATACAACACAGAAATTTTTACTGTGATATTCCAATTAATTTACTTATAATTAATTTTGTTGTATTTTTAATACTGAATTATAATTGTTCCAATTTTCAAAGATTATGTAATTTTTATTTAAATTTATATATAATATATTACTGTTTTATTATTTTTGTAAAATATGACACATTCTTTTAATATTTTCCAATTACTTTTTAGAAAAACTATTTAACCTTTTAGTTGTTGATTTTTTAATTTTTTTATGCTCGACCATGCCGAAATGTAGTAATTATATACCTGGTAGCAGCCCTTTAATGGACCTCATTAAAGTACACATATTCATTAAAGTTCAGGTGTTCAACCAATCAGAAAACACCATTGTAGCAATATGAAAGCGTAAGTATCGATTATTCTCGGATATGCAATCGAAAGACAACTAGCGAAACGTCACGGAGGCTGGAAATCCAATACTCTCGCAGAAGGTTATGTTCTGTTACTATAATAATTAGCGTTAATTGTAAATAATATTCAAATAAATTCAATTTGTCATCTCGTTTTTCAATGTCTAAATCAATTTCAAGGTTATATCAAGATTAATGTTTATTTTACTCTCTAGATTATATCAAGGTCAATCACATTTCTTTCTCGGAAAAAATCAATACTTTCGCGTCTGCGCACATTTCACAATTTACGAGATATTGCACAAGGTCAGTTCCGCTCCCCAGTCAGATAAGAATAACATGAATACTTATGAATAATTTCAAGTTAGAAATATGGTCGAGCATAAAAAGTCGTAGGAAACTTGCCTATAATGGTAATTAAGACGCTCGTATGAAAATTATGAAACTCGCTTACGCTCGTTTCATAAACATACTCGCGTCTTAATTACTACCATTGTAGGCTCGTTGCATAATGTACTAAAAACTTATCACATCCTTAACACACTGTGATTTGAATACTTTCAATAGCAGAAGGAAAGACATGTGTCAGTTTACTTCACATGCTTTTGTGGATTTCTGTGCAAAATTTCACTGAGACAGGAGAAAAACTCCATTCATTAGAGCATTTTGAATGTTACAAAATGTTGAAAATTGGAAAATCGAGAAAACGAGTATAAGAGTAGGCCTACAGTATGTGTATGCTATATACTATCGATATCCTTCCTTGCTATACAGGTCTATCACACATATTTTTCTCCTACATAAGAGCGCGAAATATGAACTGAATGAAAAGGAAAATTAGTTAGAATGAACAACAAAGTCTGTCAGAATGACAGCTGAGTGTCTTAGAGCCAAAATAAGTACAGATTTAGAAAACTGAAACATTATTTTATTATTTAGAGTTAAAAAGGAAATGTCCATTTTTAATGGTTTTTTTCGTTATTTCACCGACCCAAATGAAATAATTTATCAAAACTTGAAACAAGTATTGGATCTGTTTTAACTGAATCTGTGACAAATTTTTAATTCTCTCTGAAGGATAATCGAAGTAAGACGTAATTAATGGTCCTGATGTAAGAAAAATTTTCTTTTATGATCTTTTGAATCTTTAAACCTCCGATGGTCGCAAAAGAGAAGACAGATGTTTTACTCCCCCCTTCATGTCTTTGGAACAAAAGTAGTATCCAGTACTGATTTTTCTCTCCATACCATTCGTATTCTAGAAGTTATTATAGTTTTATCGTTTATCTATTGGCGGAATTATTCTGTTCATATTCTGTAGACTAGTGTGGGGTGAAAGATATATCATGATCGTTGACTTTCATTACAAAATACTCATAGTAGCTTATGCCTTCTCCTCAAAGTCCGTTATATTCCGTCTCTGATTCACTGTCATGTAGCCTATTTACCATGTAGGCTATAACAAAAATAGTCAGAAATGTTATTACAATCTCGATTCGTCACATAGTGATATTATGTACAGGGACATCATTTTATTTTTACTAACATTTTTAATATTAACCTGTTTATACCTTTAGAGAACCGGAAACACCGCTTGCTCCCCCCTCCAAGACCGGAGTTCGATGATACTGGCGTAAAACACAAATCACTCTACTAGGTATAGGATGGAAGAAAAGTAGTTCATCCATTTACGTAAACTAGGAAATATCACGATTTTGAGTTTGATAATTTTCATTAGGTTTTTCTTTAATCAAAGTACAGTACTGTATTAAGAATAAGTGTTTTTACTCACGAAGTGAGTTATCCATGCGAACCTATTCATTATGCAGTGTATATTATACTGTCTACAGCACATTAGCGTACAATATAGAGAAAGAAGTTAAATTGAAAAATAATCATAATATGAATATTTAAACACAATTTTGAAAATGGTGGCCGTTCATTTCGATACAGGCTTCAGTTCTTTTGTGCATATTATCGCACTATAGACTATTGCATCTAATTCCAATTGCCACTTTCGTCCTTCGTACTAGTAACTCATGTTGAAATAATTCTGTACATACTCTACGTACTGTGAATTCAATTTTCACTTCTGCCCGACCCGAAAATATAAAATTACTCAGACATGCTATCTACTGTCCGTCCAAGTGGTTATGCCGCAGGATTGTAGAAAGGGAGGAAATCACGTTACAGTTAATTACTTAACGAGGCCCTTTTATTTAAGTTAAATTAAACAGCTGTATAATATTACGTAAACTTCCAATTCCTAAGAGAAATTAATGTTTTCAGAAAAGAGCTAAGACAGCCCAGCTTTTACAGAGGGGCGAGCAGAAGCAGGTGGGGGAAATCGGGATGCGACGTAGGCAAACGGACAGTACCTGTGTGAAAATATGATTCAATATTGAAAGCTGTTTCGTCACTGGAAAACGCGAACATATTTCTGGGACGTACTATACTCAGTAACTCAGTACTGCTTACTATCTGCGGTCTTGGTTCTGTGTGGAGTTGGAACTTCTTTAGTAGAAGGGGTGGGAGTGAAGTACATTCAAAAACTCAGGTACAATAAAAATTGAAGTAAAAATAAAATGATGTCCCTGTATAGTTATTACTAGGCTCCGCATTCCAGCTACCAATAAACTGGAATGAAGTTGCCTGATTCGAAGTATATGTGACGTCACAGCGCAGGTACAGGTACGTTCGTATACAAAATAGTTACGCATCCTCTGCCCTCTTCCTCTAGAAAGTCAAAACCGGGACGCAGTCATAGTGAGTAGTCTTATCGATCACTGCTCTTACTAGTCGTATTATTTAAATAACTACATCTTTGTGGCTGATTGAAGGTTCATTGCAGAGGTAAAAATGCCTTGGGTAAGACACTTAAGCGTGTAATATTGCAGGGCATAGCTGAGAATATTTCAACTAATATTTTCACTCTCAATATAGACAACATTACATATAAATTGTGTAAAATAAACGTAAACGTGACAAAATAGTGCACTGAAAGACACTGCAATAGCAAAAGGCACAGTAAGTGTGTTGAACGTAATCATAAGAACCAGTACCAATACAATCTGAAAACTATGAAGATGTTAACTGGACGTTTAGCATGGTTTTGTGTAGC
The DNA here is from genome assembly GCF_040183065.1 of Periplaneta americana. Taxonomy (NCBI): domain Eukaryota; kingdom Metazoa; phylum Arthropoda; class Insecta; order Blattodea; family Blattidae; genus Periplaneta; species Periplaneta americana. Next base: position 151,232,874 of record NC_091122.1, read on the forward strand.
CTACCATGATGTTCAGTGCCAACATCCCGATTAATAAATTAATCTACATTTTAGGGAATTTCTAGAGAAGTACATAGAAATTTAGTGAGTTTTCAGTGATGAGCGACATGAAATATCCTAATGTAACACAAGAAAAGTCAGACAATAGGAATATCTTTTATTATATCATGCATCAATAACTTCCGTAATTTACGAATGCACGTTATTATTCACTGCAAAAATCACGACGAAAATGAACATCACTGCTCAAGCATGCGTTTACTAGTACAGCTTCAGAATGTCGGCAGTTGACTGTACTCCACGAACACGCAGCGACGACCTGTTTGTTTATATTCTTATCCGTTGCATTACCTGTGTTCGGAGTATTATATACTCAATGTGTCTTTAACTTTAGTTTTTAGGTAGCTGGAATACGAAGCCTAATTATTACATTACCGATCGTTCAGTATGGTTGTGAAACTTGGACTCTCACTTTGAGAGGCTAATGTTCTTAGGAAAATATTTGGGGCTAAGAGAGATGAAGTTACAGGAGAATGGAGAAAGTTACACAACACAGAACTGCACGCATTGTATTCTTCACCTGACATAATTAGGAACATTAAATCCAGACGTTTGAGATTGCAGGGCATGTAGCACGTATGGGCGAATACAGAAATGCACATAGAGTGTTAGTTGGAAGACTTGAGAGAAGGCCGAGATATAGATGGGAGAATGATATTAAAATGGATTTGAGGGAAGTGGAATATGGTGGTAGAGACTGTGTTAATCTTGCTCAGGATAGGGACCGATGGCGGGCTTATGTGAGGGCGGCAATGGACCTCCAGGTTCCTTAGATCCACTGAAATGAAGTATGAACTTTAAGATTTCCATGACAGTGACAAGGTTGGGAATCTCTAACATAGTCTTTGCCAATTTTAAAATTCATAAATCTGACCAAGTTGCTTCGCTTAATTTAAGATTCTACCATTGTGTAAGTTTGAAAATGTAATTAATTATGCTATTTTGGAGGTTTTTAAATTGAACCGTAGGACAAGAGTTCAGTAGAATTCTTTTTCCTGAAGAAATAAACGATTACTAATTGGGCTGCATATTTTTAATTAAAATCCGTTATTTTAATTAGGAACAATGTTGATATTGATAAATAAGCGTCTCCCGTAAAGTAACAAAGGATGAACGGTGTGCTGACACTTATAATAATCCGCGATGCTGTGTTCGCTGGTAATTAATGTTGACATTACGATGTGAAAAGCGTTCTTGCTTTCCGCTGATTAAAAATAAAAATACACGAATCGAAAGTAATTAATAAGGCACGTAATTTCAGTTGTTTATTGCGAAAAGCTTTCAACGTTTTTTTTTCTTCGCATTATTCTCTTATACACATTCGTAAGTCTAGTTATATTTTCTGTTTATTTGTCTGTATTTCCTGCATATACTTTTAACCTTCTTTGATTTAAATTTTCATGTGACATAATAATCCCTAATTGTGACTGAAAAAAATCTGTGGGTAATGGAAATGAATATTCTTCGGCGGAGCGTCTGACATTCCAGAATAATTTGTCTCTAATGAAGGTGGAAGATGAAGGATAGATATAAAACCGAGTTTTTCCGGCCATGTTCTTTGCATAAATCAAACAAGATTTATTTTGTGTTTTTCCTCAGGTCTACCAACTAACATTCTATACGCATTTCTGGATTCATCCATTTGTGTTACATGTCCTGCCCATCAGGTGAAGAATAAAATACTTGCAGTTCTGCAGTAAATTAATAGGAATTTTTTTATGGTTATTAACATTTTATTTTTTTAAATTTTATAATACAAATTTCTAGTAAGTTACTAATTAAGTTTACAGCAAAACCCTGTAGTAAATTTTGATCCCATGCATATAAGGATCCATATAAATGAATAATGTAAATTGTGACGCAAGAAACTTTTTATATAAAAAGATTCAATATTTTAATAAATTATTATAAAACGCAAACCATTTATCATCGGTGGATGAAATTTTGTACGTTTGTCATTATTAACCAAATATACCAGCGATAAAAATTTGTGATTCTACAGTCTGATCAGTTAGGGTATGGATAATATTAATTGATTTTTTTATAAAGCTATTATGATAGTAGGAAACATTTCTTGCTTGTTATATTATGATTATATCCTCTCGGACTCAAAAGCAGCGATTTTGTCCATAAATAAAACTGACCAGCCCTACACAGAACAAATCAATAATTGTCAAAAAATACTTGCAACTTTAAAAGAACATGGCAAAACAGTTGTGTTACAATGGATTCCAGGACATTGTAATCTACATGGGAATGAACAGGCTGACACATTAGCTAAGAAGGGTGCCAATCTCAAAATAAACCCACGGAAATCTTTGTCATTTAGCTCAGTAAAACAGTGTATCAAGCAACTACAAAAAAATAACCACAAACAAGAATTGGACATAAACATTTAGCAACATCGTAGGAAATTACTGAAGGATATACCTCCTGAATCCAGAAGACTGGCAGTTGCAAGCTTTCGTCTTAACACTGAACATGACATCCTGGGTAAACACCTCTTGGCATCCTTCCATCAGCATCCTGCATTTTGTGCCATCAACAGGAAGACATGGATAGACACCATCTTGCAAAGTTCCCTGCTCTGAAATCCTCCAAGGAAGTCGACCGCTACTGGGAAGCCAGAGCCCGAATGTTTTTAATTACTTAATCCGCAGTTTTGTTCACCACTTTCTTGTTTTTCGCTCAGTCAATGATAGTAAATATCATGTAATAGCCATCAGATAATACCCACGGCAGACCAATATCGATAGTCGACGCTACTCGCTGGCCATTAGTCACCGGGCCGTACCGAGCCGTATCAAACAAAGGACAATCGAAATGGTGGTAGTCAAATTCGCGACTATATTCTTAAATAATTCACTCCGTTAGTCAAGTTCAAGGTTTTATGTAGTACAACGGCGGTTTTTTGAATGCATTAAAAGAAACTGCAGATGTAGTAAGATCTTAAACTAGGTTATCACAAGGAAATGAACAGGAAGAAAGGTGTGTTTCACGGAATATTATTAAAATGACGGAAAGTAAATTACCGGTTTATGTTCACCAAAGCGTAAAGTACGTAATTATGACCGCGTGGCTGTTTTATTTCTGGCCTAGAGAAAAAAAAAAACCTAGCATTTTACGAAAAAAAAAAAAAAAATTAGGGACCATGAAATTATTCACCACTTTCATTATAGGCCTATCATTGTTTATCAATATTACGAATCAAAAACTGTCATATTATATAATTTTAACTACTACATGAACAATGAAATCAAATTTTATGTTAAAATTAAAAAGTTTCGTCAAATACATGCAAATGATAACATTTATATTACATAGGCCTAATATATAAATTATCTTCATGTTAAAATATCCTGTCACTTCCCTATCCCTAAACTAACCTAACCAAAGCTAAGCTAAGCTAACCTAACCTAACAAAGCTAACCTAACCTCACCTAACCAAAGCTAAACTAACCTAAGCTAACCTAACCAAAGCTAAGCTAAGCTAAGCTAAGCTATCCTAACCTAACCTAACCAAAGCTAACCTAACCTAACCAAAGCTAACCTAACCTCACCTAACCTAACCTAACCTACTCCCATTCCTCGACCTCATATCAATTATCACGTGCAGCTCGCGACAGGATCATATTACCTGTCTGCGCATGCGCGGACTTGATTAATAAAAACCTGAACTAACCAAACCAAACCTTCGTATATGCAAGGCCTGTAACCGGAGTAAGAGAGGATCTCAATCATTTAATCTGCAATGTACACGCGAAAATAAATTTAAGTAAGGATCACGCTCCCACTGCATGAGAGGTCCGCGCATGCGCTACAGCAAAACTGTTTCTGTCCCAAGCCTCTCATCTAAGCCAGTCATAATTTACTCGCAATAGTTACGCAAATACACATTGTCACTAACAGTGGTGCTATCTTTCAATAATGTTCAGAACGAAGGAGGTAGACAGAGAGAAAAAAAAGAAATATAGCAAAACTGATTTGTCTCGAGACTCTCATCTAAGCCACGTAATAAGTCACGTGGTCTACTTGCAATATATTTGCGCAAATACACCTTGCTAACACTGGTGTTATCTCTCAGTAATGTTTAGAACGAAGGAGGCAGAGAGAGAGAGAGAGAAACAAATTTTTCCCGCCAACTACGCCACACACCAACGTCATATTCTTATGTTGGTGACATTGTGTATTTAGTTAAATTTGGTGGTGAACGTAACGGCACGGTTCAAAACGACCGTGGTAATTCTCCAGTTTAGCGAAATAAATAAATATTATGATTGAAAGAAGGGAGTTTCCATAATGCATAATCTGAAAGGAGAAATTAATATCGTACATGAATAAAATGGCTACTACAAATGAACAGCGGGCACAATGTGTTCTTTGGTATGTTAAATTAGAGAGTGTTAAAAGAGTTCAAAGGGAATTTCGACGTGAGTATGGTGTGCGTAATGTACCTAAATACGATTCCATAATATTGTGGTATCGAACATTTTTAGAAACAGGTTCTGTGTTAAAAAAACACGCAGGAGGTCGCAGGTGAAACCCAGTACTAGAAGCAGCTATCTCTTGGCTTGGTCCCAAATCCCCTAACTCCCAGATCTAACCCCTCCTGACTTCTTTGTACAGAGTTTTGTTGAAGATATTGTCAATTCACAGGAACCCAGGAAAATTGATGATCTGAGAGTAAAAATTACTCAAGCTTTTCAACAAATCGTACCTCTTATGTTACAACGAACATGGGCTGAATTGCATCACCGTTATGAGTTGTGCAGGGTGCACAATGGGGGTCATGTTGAGCTCTGAGTAATCTCCCATCTTTCAGTGTTGTATGCACAAAGTTTCAACAAATAAAGTTCAGTAGTAAATGTTTTACGGTGTTTTTTATTTTATCCATACCCAAACGGATCACTCTGTAGTTTCATAGGTATGATAGTTATTGATTTCACTATTGTGAACCCTTAAAAATACGGCACTTGGAAATTTCAGTATAGTATCCCCTTATACTGCACGTTCCCCCTGGATGGTGCCAAAGGGGTAACGGTGATTGGAATATGGCTAACGATAAGAGCAGAGCGACAACTTTCAAGGCTTTTTTTGGCTGTAAAATAAGAACAGAATACTTAGAAATGCTATCAGAACTTGCCAGTCGTACTAGAATATACTAAAACGACATTTCATACAAGTTGAGAGGAAGCGAAGGCATTTCTTTCCCTTTATACTTGCCCTGAGTCCGTCAGTAACAGACCGGTAGCTGTTATCTTTTATACCCGCACCCCCTAAATTCTACACACAAGAAAATAAAATATTAAATAAAGTACGTAAGTGGATATAAAATACAGTGACACAGATGTTTAACAATTACATTGAGTATATTTTAATGCCATTCTTACAATATTTTCAACTAATAATGAATTAAGTTAAGGAATGTTAAGGCTCATTTACAATGAAAATTAAACATAACGTAAGCGTTAACTTAACGTTACAGTAAAATCAAGAAGTCATACCATCATTCACGATAGGAACATAAATATAACAGCAAACATACTTGGTAACCATGGAAACATAACAACGACGCCATTTCCTCATATTCTGTCGTGAACTTCAGCGCTCCACGATTGTGTTCTGTTTGCAAATCACGTAAGCATAAGCATGAAAGTTTGGAGTTTGCAAACTTTCATGTTAACGTCTTACGGTAATGTTTATGTCAATGCTTATGTGAATCATTGTGAATAATCCCATTTGGTAGCCTGGGCGCAAACGTCTGTGTTTATGTTACGGTTATGTTTAATTTTCATTTTGAATGGGCCTTTGGTTTGTATTATAAAGTCAGGGGGGAGTGACAGTGTAGAGTGTCCCATTGTGTATGCTGTAGAGTAGCACTAGCGATGAAAAAAACATTTATCTTCTGCTGTCAGTAGCTTTTTAATGTGACAGTTGATATAAACAACAATAAAATGCAATATAAACGCTTAGTATAGACTCTCGAAAAATAGATTACCGGTAAACATTTTCAATAGTAAGAATTTTCACTGTGTTCAAAGTCAATGGGTCGATTTCTAAAACGAGGTCTAGACCCCGGCCATGGCTTTAAACTCCGTTTGGATTTATAAAACGAGGTCTTTTTCATTTTTCTGAGCCACGGCTCGAAACCATGGTCTGAAGCAGAGACCACGGCTGGGGTATGTTTAAAATCATGGCTTCATGTATACAAGATGGATATAGTAGATCAGCTGGATGATTATCAAAGGAAAATTTGTATCTACGTTATTAAATCACCAGATTAGAGTGTTGAATGACAGGGATAATCCTTTGTAACTATATAACAACGAAAATTTCAGACGAATATTTCGATTTTCGAAGGAATCAACACAAAATTGAGCAAGAACGCTAAATAAGAATCTGCAACGAAGTGCAAGAGGCTGCGGGTTGACAATTTTTTTACACCTTCTAGTTGATTTCAGGGAAGTAAGATATAATATTTTATATTAATTATAAATTTATACCCATAAGACTATATAACTTAATTCTTAGTTTTTACAGTAATTTTGTACATTTTATTTAATACTCGAAATTGATGTGGACCTATAAAAATATAAAGCAAACGTGTTTTTGTCTTGTTATTTTTAAGTTTTATGATACTGGGGCTTTCCAAGTAGTACTAGCCTATTATATGTGAAAACAGAACCATACTACATTTTAGTTTCAATTGAAATTTTAATCCAGTTAATATTTAGGTTATTAATTCCTTAGAACCGGGTTTTCAGGTAGTTAATGTTGGTCGTAGTTATGAACAAATGATAAAGTACAATATAAACGCTAATTATTTGGGCAATATCATTCTTGTACCCAAAAATCCGTTCCCTATTAAATACTAAGTAATACTAGTATTTTAAACGCACATATATTCTGTAAATTTGTAAATATAAAAATACATTAGCTGAGAATAAAAGAATGTGACTTTGAGCAATTGAATATATACGTTAATCCCGATGTTCATTCCTTTCCAATAACGACTGTTTACAAGAATAAAAATCGATTCTAAGCTGCGTTGCCATATATAAACCCATGAACCTCGGTTTCTTCTCAAGCCGCGTCTCTACTTCGTTTTAGAAATCGCATAAGGATTCAGACCTCGATCGTGGTTTAAAAGCCGGGGTTTGGAACCACGATTTCGTCCGTGTTTTAGAAATCGACCCAATTAGTCGAATGTTAGTGAGATGGACAATAGCATCTTCCCCTTAACGGATGGTAAAGTGTGTGAGTAGAGGAGAAGGCCTATCAACCAAACTGAAATGGAGATTAGTGGAGTTTTTATCACGTGTCTGTTAGAAAAGGCTTTAATAAATTACGCACACGTCATAAGTCATTATAAGGATTGAAGGTTGATTGGTTTGCTACCATTGGGTCTTCTAAACGTGTTAGATATCTTTTGTAATGAGCTCGTACATTAATATGACCTCATTAGCCAATTTGTTGTAACCACAACATAATCATAACAAATTAACCTACTATATTAGACAGCATTAATCATGGAAGGGCGGAGCTCCCGTTAAGCATAGGCGCTGATGACCCATAAAATTGCTCGTGAAACTGGATCAAAATATCCGTCCTTAGTGTGTCAACATAATATTGTCACAGCGAGGAAAACATTCATTACATTGCTTGTCTGTATAGGTCCAAGTCGAATCGTAGGAAAGGCTGGAATACATTTGATGTAACATACGTGCAGCTTCCATAGGGTGGCTCAAATGATTATGCTCAAGCTGAATGAACTTACAGAGAGGTTATTATTAGGGAACGAAGTTGAGACACCAAAACATTGCCTAGAGGCGGCTACGGGCATTGCATCATCGATACGTGTCATATGAGCGAGTTTACTCGATTTGCAGTCTTACTGCGAAAGGATAGTTTTTTGGCCGCAAGTGCTGCGAACAGGCGCTTCTGATGCTGGGCTTGAGCGATGCTTAATTGTTTGACTTACAAATAGGCCTGCAGTATTGTAGCCAAGCAATCTCTTTGCCCACCGTTGTGCAAGCTTAATCTGTTGCAGAAGTTATAGACTCGTGCAATAATATACGGAGCCTTCCTCTCAGTCGCGTCGATGCAGTCATGAGCTATTGCTTATTAAATGGCTGATCGTTTTTCCGGACATAGAAATTGCACGCAAACTTACTTACCTCAAAATATATTAATCTCAAAACCATGTGTAGGGGAGTAGTGGGTACAGTGAGACACAAAATATTAAGACATATGTATGCAAGTGAAATTTCAAGTATTTTTAAAATCAAGTGCAATAGAAATATACATTAAAACATGGAGTACAATAATACATAAACAGAAATGTTAATAGATAAAGGACATAATATACAATGCGTGTTTGTAAAAAAAAAAAAAAGGCAAATGTCTCACTGTTCCCATTCAGGAGGGTACAGTGAGACACCACAGTGTCTATTAACGGACATTGAAATGATTTACATTTATTTCAAAAGAAAAGAAAGCTTGCTGTCTCTTTATATTGCCATTTTCTGTAGGCTTATTTAGAATCATTTTGATGTCTGACTTCGAAACCATTGAAACATCTGGAACATTTTGAAAAGTGAATTTTCCATGACTTTTCAAACTTTTGCGAAAAAATAAAATTAATTTTTGGTGACAACAAAGCTCATAATTATAACAATTTAATTTAATTCTTTATTATTTTTTAATATTTTCTTAAATTTTGTGTAAAAATTTTTATTTAAGAAACCATTAAAATGTAATGTACCCATTATTTTAAGCTATAGTTCCTAAATTGGTTACTAGTATGTTCATTTTTAATGTTAGTTACCGGTAAATGTAATATAATTACAGTTTATTTTTGCAAATCATTGGTAAATGGGAACAGTGAGACGTCTCAGTGTACCCTTCAATGGCATGCCTCACTGTTCCCTTTACGCATAGTTCGTTTAAAAATGGCGCCATCACTTCAAAATCAAAACAAAAAAGACGAAACTTTGCCAAACATAACGTCAAATACCATAGTATTAAGTAACAAAACATTCATATTTCTATTTAATTTGTATATCCAATATAACCTTCATTAAACATAAGCCAAAATTTTACTTCTAGAGTGAAAAATTACGAATTATTTTTTGATCACTCACCTTTATAACTAGAATCAAATCGAGTATGAAAATACTGTTAATTTACTCATGCAACATGCAACTCCACTGTTACAAGCATTTCAACATCAAAATTTACCATCTAATGAAATATGTCTCACTGTACCCACTTCTCCCCTAAGTATTTAAATTTCCTCATAAAAATGCAATATGGCAGGTAATAAATTATACCATAAGGCAGTGGTTCCGAACCTTTTTTGACTGACGACACACTTTACTGAACGCCCACGATATCGCGACACAATTATTTGTTTTTATTTATAATAATATAATAATAACAACCAGTGCATTTCTTCTGGAGAGAAAGGTGGTGGAACTCTGTGTAGAATATTTTATAGCGGATGGGGAGATGAAGCTTTTTCTGGTGGGTAAAATGAACGTGTAAGCCCAACATTGTAACATTAAACAGTACCACTATCATTGCAGCCGAACAGAAAAGCAATCTCCTTGCCAATCTTAGACGGCCTCTATTCAAGTAGGGAGGTCAGCTTATCTTGCCATAAATATTTTTACTTGTGCCGTACATTAATGGCTTTAGTAACTGAAATACAACGTTGCCACAACTCTCTTGTATAGCCTACCTTTGTTAAGTTGTATGTTGTAGGAAGTCCATTTGGATATTGGAATTCGTGAAGATATATTGAGTGGTATTATAAGTGTATTTTATATTAGGTTTGCTTCAACACGGTTCAGAATCGATTCTGTACTACTTGCTCGTGCGCAGTAGCTCAATGTGCGTTCCAACAGTTCTTGAATTGATTCTGAACCGATTCTGTAGTCCCAGTTTCCTGTTCTAGCGTGTTTTGAAACTCGTTCGGAACGAGTGATATTGGTTCTCGATTAAGATATAAAGCAATCATTAAACAACATATTGCAATAGGCTTAGTCAAACATAAAACTAAAAGTAAAAACTTCATAATTATTTTAAAATATAAGATCTAATTTACCAGCCATTTCAAACTCATTAATGTTATAAAATGCTTTGGTCACAAGCCAGTTTTTCAATACTCTCTTAAATTTATTAAAACTACAGGATGCTGCACTTGAGGGAAGTAGATTAAATAGCTTAATTACAACAACACTGTAACAATTTTGAACTTTTGCTAATATAGTGTATTCAAAGTCAATATAATTTCCTTTTCTAGTGTTATACTGATGTACATCATCTCTCAAATTGAGTGTATTGTAATTCTCTCTAACAAACAACAAATTGTAAAAAACGTAAAGACAAGGTGCAGTAATTATTTTCAATTCTTGAAAATACCTCCTACAGGAGTCTGTTTGCTTAATCCCCGTTATACATCTTACAGATTTTTTCTGCCATAAGAAAACCTGTTTTTCCCCAGTTGAATTGCCCCATAGGAGAATCTCATGTGTTAATAGTGAATAATAAAACGCAAAATATGCATGCAATACTAACTGAAACTGGAAATTTTGAACTGCTAATGTATGCGCAAATGGTGATTTGATGTTAAAATGAAAACGCTCCGAGACTGGGCAGGTTAAAATAAAAAAAAATACTCGATCATGAGTGATTTGGAAGGTGATAGTGATATATTTTACCAAAAATTAAATTCGGAAGATTAATGAAATTTTAATATGAGAAAACCCCAGATGGCCGTGAAAGAACAATTCAAGAAACGTTCCAAGTACGTAAAATAGCTAACTAGTTGTAAGAACAGACACAACTGGCGCATGCATCGAAAAATGTTCGGTATTAGTTCGTAATGCGTTCTGAATAGCTTGTAGGAACAAACCAAATGTAAAACATTTTTAGGTATTGTAAAATGTACTTTACTTGACACATTCGTCATTTCGCTTGAGGAAGAAAACGCGACAACGCGGCGTACCTGAAAGACACGCACTGTATAATTTATTTTGTTTTGTATCAAATGAGTGAGTCTGGAGTGCGGTGTTAGTGAGATCATCTTTGCTTGACGAGGACTTACGTTTGATTATTGTGCGGGTAACACTGGTGTGAGAGATGCCAAGTGAAGTCTGGTGATGATTGTGGTCAAGTTTTCAAAAATGTCCGAATATACAGTATTATCATTTATGAATTTAGCACGGAGCTGCAGTATTTAAAACGAGACCTCAGGATACTTGTGATTTAATTACTTTTATGCTCGACCATGCCGAAATGTAGTAATTATACACCTGGTAGCAGTCCTTTAATGCATGTCATTAAAGTACACCTACTCATTAAAGTTCAGGTGTTTTCAGCCAATGACAACTAAGCTTACAGGTGTTCAGCCTATAACGAGTCAGCTTTGTACCGTTATAAAACCGCAAGTATCGATTATTCTCGGATATGCAATCGAAAGAGAATTAGCGAAAAGTCACGGAGGCTGGAAATCCAATACTGTCGCAGAAGGTTATGTTCTGTTACTATAATAATTAGCGTTAATTGTAAATAATATTCAAATAAATTCAATTTGTCATCTCGTTTTTCAATGTCGAATTCAATAATCGAAGTTATACCAAGTTTAACGGGATTACACAAGGTCAATGACATTATTGTTCCTCGGAAAAAATCAATACTCTCGCGTCTGCGCACATCTCACAATTCACGACCTAGAACAAGGTCACTTCCGATCTTGTCAGATACAAATAAAATGTATACATCTGAATACTGTAATTTCAAGTTAGAAATATGGTCGAGCATAAAAAGTCGTATGAAACTCGCCTATAATGGTAATTAAGAAGCTCGTATGAAAATTATGAAACTCGCTTGCGCTCGTTTCATAAACATTCATACTCGCTTCTTAATTACTATCATTATAGGCTCGTTGTATAATGTACTACACGTATTTTATATTGAGGTTGTAAGTGGACAGATTATTCACAGAAGAGAAAGATATCTGTACACAATGACTAACATTTGAATACAACATACTCATTTATATATATATATATATATATATATATATATATATATATATATATATTATATTGGGGGCAATATTACGAATTGCCCTTATGACCAATATTAACATGTGACCAGTTGTGTACGGTTACGAATTTTAATTATATGACGAATTGTCTCTGACCAATTTCTGCGAAGAATTGTCCCCAATCCACTGTCTACATATCCTCTAGATTTAAGATTTGATTGCGTATGCTGGCTCGCCTGGCTGAGAACTTTGTGGTTTTTTCAATCTCTTCAGTGCATGAGTTCTTCAAGATCTACCAATATAGGTCTACTGATGCTGAATTACTTCCATATTTGAAAGCGTCCTCGATAGAAATAAATAACGTATGCCATGGTCTTACGAACTATACAGTACATTGGTCACACTATGATTTATTTAGCAAAAGTTGAAGATTTCATTAATATTATACAAGAATGAAAATGCCAGTAGATAGGATCACAGTAGGAGATTCTAAAACATAACAATCACTAGCAAAATCATACAGAGTGGAGTATTATTCATTAAAAAAACTATGGCAAAACCGCGAGTATCTGTGTGGAATTTTCAAACCTCTTCCATGGATTTATACGTAGTACTATTTCCAGACATTTTCGACTAGACATTAGTAGCACAAATTATGAATCTGTTATGGCTTGGATTCGGCACGACCTTGGTCAGCTGAAGAGAACAAAAGAATTTACACTGGCAATAGATAAACATCAATTCCTAAGTCAGGACTCGAACTCACAGCTGTATAGTCTCATAACCGAAGATTCATCGTAAGTGCTATATATAAATACCAAGATCGGTATTAGAATTTTCATTCCTTAGTAAGTATTTAGAATTGCTTTGCGACGGCAACAGGTGTTGATGAATATCTTTTGTTGTAAAAATCTGTTTTAGTTATTTAATTTCTGAATATCGTTGTACATTATTGGGTACAAAATGAATAAATGGAAGGCTGAAGTCTCCTGGTTGTGATATTGTTTGCTCGTAGGTATGTACTGGATTCATATATTGACTTTGTCTATATATTTGCAAGTCTGAGCTGTATGGCGGATAAGAGTCGGATTGTGCGTGGGAAATGGGTGATATCTGGTCATTAATTGGCATTAGAACTACATATTTTTGGTTAGACATTTGTTGAGGATATTGATTTTCATATGAGTATTGAAAGGGGACCTTAATTTCTTCTTGAGATGCAGTTCTTGCATTCATTTTAGGAGTATCTAATACATTTGATATTTTTGAACCAAATTGATCAATAGGACCAGTGTAATACTGATTCCAAAATTTCTGATCGTTAATTTCTTTCCACGATTGTGCACTTGGATCTAGCTTCCAATACTGTGCACTTTGATGTGGGTTCCAGAACTGTGAATTTTGATCTGGCATCCACAACTGTGCACTTTGATCTGGATTCCAGAACCGTGCACTTTGATCTAGCTTCCAGGGCTGTGTACTTTCATCTGTTTCCGAGAACCGTGCACTTTTATCTGGCTTCCAGGACTGTGCACTTTGATCTAGGATCCAAGACTGTACATTTTGACCTGATATCTGGGACTGTGCACTTTGGTCTGGGATCGGGAACTGTACACTTTGAAGGTTTTGATCTGGATTCGAGAACTCTATACTTTGATCTGAATTCGAGGACTGTATACTTTTATCTGAGATCTGGGACTGTGCACTTTTGTCTGGCTTCCAGGGCTGTACACTTTGATCTGGATTCAAGGACTGTGCACTTTGATCTGGATTCGAGGACTGTACACTTTTATCTGAGATCTGGGACTGTGCACTTTTGTCTGGCTTCCAGGGCTGTACACTTTGATCTGGATTCAAGGACTGTGCACTTTGATCTGGATTCGAGGACTGTACACTCTGATCTGAATTCGAGTTCTGTACACTTTGACCTGGATTCGAAGATTCTACACTGCGATCTGTATTCGAGGATTTTACATTCTGATCTAGATTCGAGGACTGTACGCTTTGATCCAGATTCGAGGACTCTACAATTTGATCTGGATTCGACGACTGTATACTTCGATCTGGATTCGAGGGCTCTATATTTTGATCTGGATTCGAGGACTTTACACTTTGATCTGGATTCGAGGGCTTTACAGTTTGATCTGGATTCGAAGGCTTTACACTTTGATCTGGATTCGAAGGCTTTACACTTTGATCTGGATTCGAGGACTTCAGACTTTGTCCTGAATTCGAGAACTTTAGACTTTGATCTGAATTCGAAGGCTCTACACTTTGATCTGGATTCGAGAACTTCAGACTTTGTCCTGGATTCGAGAACTTTAGACTTTGATCTGGATTCGAGGGCTTTACAGTTTGATCTGGATTCGAGGACTTTATACTTTGATCTGAATTCGAAGGCTTTACACTTTGATCTGGATTCGAGGACTTCAGACTTTGTCCTGGATTCGAGAACTTTAGACTGTGATCTGAATTCGAAGGCTCTACACTTTGATCTGAATTCGAGGACTGTACACTCTGATCTTGATTCGAGGATTTAACACTTTGATCTGGCTTCCAGGACTTTACATTTTGATCTGGTGGTCGTATCTTAGATGCTGGGATGTATAATGCTATAGGCAAGTACTGCCTTTTCTCTTCGACGTACGAGTCAAGTGATTTTAGAGTCTCTGCTTGCTGTGTCCTTTGATTTACAGCCTTCTCAGCGTCAGCATAATCTGTAAAGTAAAGCAATTTGTATTTTATGACATTCCTGTTTATGCTACTTCAAATTTTCTTTGCATATACAAAGTCTCCGAAAATGAGGTTACTGTGAAGTATCTACCTAGGTATTATGTGTATTCGATTGAAAGTCTTTTTATTTAAATAACTAATTGAAAAAGATTTCGTTAGTGGCAAGAGAAATAATTGAAAGGTACTCGATCGCGCATCCTTGCAAGAGAGCTGTGAAAAAGGATTATGTGAGCTAAGGCTATTGGTCACTTATATCGCTCCGTTTTTCACAGTTCTGTTGAAGGAAATTAAGAAATTTTGAAAAGCAAAACCGGAAATGGATGTAAGCTAATAATTATCACGTGAGGGAGACACGAAGTTCATTTTTCTCATCAGTTTCAGTGGTACTGTGAGTGATGTCAGAGTAAACTTTTATGTCAAATCGTTACAATTTTTTTCGCCTCGTAGGTTAAATATTGACGTTTTACGTCAAAAAACGTTCTCGTCCTTCCACCGACACTGTTTATACGTATCCATTATATTGCTTCGAATAACAAAAGTGTGTGTGAAAAACCTCTCTTATATAATACTTTACCTCTTTCATTTATCCTCTTGTCACACCATGTCTGAAAATAAAGTAAATTGAAATTTAATTTGTTGCACTTCAGTTGTTGCGGAAGAGATTGTTGGATCTATTCAGTAACGTTGATGATGAATAAAATGACTGTAACTATGATGAAGATGACGGTGATTTAATAAATATGTCTACCATGATGATGGTAATGATTCTAGAACTATGATGATAGTGATATGATGACAGTGTCTATGTGTGTGTGGTCATCTAGAGTCCGAAATTTTGTGTAATTACATATTTTTTTCTTACTATTTATCTGTCTGAAAACTCAGAATGTTGACGAATTAGACTACGAAGAGAGCATTAAATGTAATTTACATATTTTTACAAATTTTCTCACAATACCACATATTTTTAAGATAAATACAAATTTTCAGATGAAATTGAAGTCCATCCCAAATTATTATTAATTTAATATTTTTTTGGAAACGGCATCAGTCATTTCAAGTAAATTTTAGGAAGAGAACAAAAAAACTGTATTAAGTGATTTAAAAAAATAATAGTTGAAATTTTTTCTTCTTCTTAATGTACGACATTCTTCTAAAAAATCTCGTAGTATAGAATATTATAGATTTATTAATTTGTCCTACAGAATAATATCTGTAACATTGACAAATAATATTTGAGGAGAAAAATTCGCTCCGACGCAGGGGATCGAACCCGGATCCTTGGTTCTACGTACCAAGCGCTCTGACCACTGAGCTACGAAGAGTTCAACCCACAGCACCGGACCGAACCCTCCTCCTTCAATGTTTCCCTTTGTGGCCTGACTCCAAGTTAGGCATATATGTTGACGTTATGTCCAATGTCAAATGCCATTATACTAGGAGCGCACTCAGCTGAGTGACTTGTTTGGCCGGGATTCCGCGGTTACGTGCACAGTAATCTGTACAAATATATACACTGCAGCTATGAGAATATTATGGATTTATTAATTTGTCCTACAGAATAATATCTGTAATATTGACAATTAATATTTGAGGAGAAAAATTCGCTCCGGCACCGGGGATCGAACCCGGTTCCTTCGTTTTACGTAACAAGCGCTCTGACCACTGAGCTACGCCGAATTCAACCCACAGCACCGGACCGAACCCTCCTCCTTCAATGTTTCCCTTTGTGGCCTGACTCCAAGTTAGGCATATATGTAGACGTATATGTCCAGTGTCAACTGCCATTATACTAGGAGCGCACTCAGCTGAGTGACTTGTTTGGCCGGGATTCCGCAGTTACGTGCACAGTAATCTGTATAAATATAGTAGTATAGGCTTATTAAATGAGTAAGGACTATAATAATAATTCTTTATTTATATTGGCAGGGTTAAGGCCATAGGGCCTTCTCTTTCACTCTACCAGGTCACAAAGCATACAAACAGTTAAAATTTAACAAAAAGTTAAAGAACAGAATACTAACATATTAAAAAAAAATAATAATAGCATAATAAAATCGACATTAAACAACATGAAAATAATACCATAATAGAAAAAAAGTAAAATACATTAGAATATAGAGAAAGCAACTCATTTAGTACAAATGGTTAATATGGAAAAATGTAAGGCAGAATATATCAAAATGGAATTTAATAAAATAATAATATAAAAGAAAAGAAATACGAAAATTAAATAAAATTCACGATAAAAAGGCTATGATAATAAATTCATCGGCTGATAAAGAGAACAAAAAGGGGAAAGGAAGGAAAAAGAAATATATAGCCTATATTTTTACAAAACTATGGCAGAGAAAAGGGCTTATAACTGAAAGGAATCTAATTCAAAAAGTGCAATTTTAATTTATTTTTGAAACTAGACAATGTCCGACAGTCTCTGACATGTTGTGCTAATGAGTTACATTTTATGAATTTTCGTAATTTTCAAAATGATGCAAGTTAGTGATTGAAGCCCTTTCGGAACAAATATATTCAAATGCCGTTTACTTAAACTCTTTATGAACAAAATTAGCACCACTGATTTTCCGTAGAAACGGTTTCATTTAATTAAGACAACGCAAGTGACAGAAAAAATTCCACTGCGTAGCGCATGATGTAACAGGGGATTCACAGCATCCACACATTAAATAGCAAGGTCACGCTCACGGTCACGAGTGTGGTGCAATAGACAGATAACTCACATGATGATAGGCCTACATTACGAAATACATTCATATTGTGTTTACTTGATGTATTTGAAATGATTTCTTAAATTTAAATTTAAAAAATTTATATATATATACAGGGACATCACTTTATTTTTACCAACATTTTCAACATTAACCTGGCTATACTCGGAAACACTGTTTCCCCCTTCCATTACAGGAGTTTGATGTTACTAGTGCAATATGTAAACAAATCATTTTACTAGGTATAGGAGGAGAGAAAAGTAGTGTATCCATTTATGTTGTAGGGAAATACGATATTACGATTTTCAGTTTGATCATCACTTTTACGGAATTTATCAAAATACAGTAGAGTAGTAACATTTTTTTTTCAAAAACTCAACTTTTCAGGCGGCTATGTTCGTTATGTAATGTCTACTTTATTTAGCATATTAATTATTGATGTTATCATACAATATAGAGAGTGCATTTAAATTGAGGGGGTCATAAGTAAAGGGCTGTAAGTGCACTTAAGTTACTTTTGAGAAAATGGGGTTTAAATATTTAAGCTTTCGTAAAATCGGTGAAATTTTTTATTTAAATTTTAATGTGTGATGCGATTAAAATATCCCTTTGCCACTAAAATTTTAGATACTTTTGCTTACACTGGATGCACTTAACTCATGTTATTACCAAAGCTCGGAACTAGGGGACTTGTGTCGTGTGCATGAGTAAGGTTACAGGTACAGCGTCCACACAGCTCACGCTGCAAGTGCTCAGGGACAGTCGTGTGTACTAAGAAAGTGGCCGCAACTAATGACAGGAAGACTGACGAAGAAACTGTTATGTCGAAGCCAATGACATTCAGAGAATTAAAAGTAAACGGTCTGTTTGAGGAAATAGAAAATACGTGTTATTTCGAATGGGTATTATAGAAGTTTGGAAATACATTTTGTTTTAAATTTAAGATACAGAATTTCGTGGAGAATTCGGAGGAGATACATTATTTTTTTTTCGAATGGAGAGTTTATATTTTGTAAGTTGTGCCACACACAAACTAGAGGCTGGAAACGAAATTCATTGAAAGGCATTGCAGTCCCTCAAATTGTAGAAAAGTCTGTCCATAGCCATGGATCGAGACGTAGAGGGCTTGCCCTAGTAGTGACACACTAATTGAAAACTATTTTCGAGAAAAATGTAGGATATACTTATCTTTCTCAGATACGAGATCAGCTAGCAACTGCTGAAAATCGAACAGAAAACAGTAACAGTGAAAACATTCAGTATTTTAAGTCTGCTACCGAAAAATCTTCGAATGTAGATAGTCATACACTGTAATAAAATGTACACAGCAGAACAGTAAATTTGATATATTTCTCATGTTTATTTTTATTATATATATGCTATGAAATTACGTGTTTCAACCTACCATAATGTTATCAATATGTTGTTGCAGCCAGAAACCACTTTTGTAGCAGACCTGCAGTACCTCCGTGCTGGAAGCGGGAGTTTGTTGACATTGAAGTCCGGTCGCTTAGTCACGTGCAAAGACACAAGTCCCCAAGTTCCGAGCTTTGGTTATTACACATGTCACTAGCATTCCTTTGCTTCTAGCCACCTCAATTCAAAAAAAGCTAATCTGAATTTTTAAACAAGTTGCTGAAAATGATTGCCGTTCATTACAATGCAGGCTTCAATTCAGTACGCATATTATTAAAAACATTTTGAAGCATATTCTCTGAAATTGAATTTATTGTTTCTTGAATATAATTTTTTTAGTACGATATTATTAATATAGGTTCTTTCTTCTATAAAAAACGCAACCATATTCATGAAACACACTATACACTACAGTGTTTACTTCACTGCTTGAAGACTTCGAATGCAACAGCGGCCGTAAGTTTGTGTCTGACGGGAGCAAGGACATTAGTGAAGGGGTGAGAGTGAAGTACATTCAGAAATGCAGGTACAATAAAAATGCAAGTATACAGGGACATCATATATATATGCCTATGAAATAACAAAGAACGCTATTTATGTGTAGCGAAATTATTTAAAATATGTATTTACACGAAAAAATGTCAAATGAAAATACTTGTTTTTCACATAATTATAGGGTTTGATCACAGTCTAGTATATACAGTCGCGAAGCTCAATACGTAGTAAATATGCAAACATTAGGTAGTTGCTCACCACTAGGGTCGCTAATATCGCCTCATTACAGGCAATGCAAAATAGTACCGTCACAGTCTATTGTTTCCAGCACCCTCAAAACTCAAGCTTCGTGACTGTATATAGTAGACTGTGATTTGATGATCCCTTGTCATATTTTTGTCACTTAAAGTATTTTGTAACAAATTTTTGTACTGAATCAGGCTATTGAATACCACTGACTTGACCTACATGATGATTCTGTTCATTATGGAATTATGTTGTTCTAGTTCACTTGCGTAGGTTCGCGCTCGATGCACATCCACGATGAGTAACTCGCTAATTTATTAATTTTAAAGTAAACACAATATCATGGCAAACTGTGTATGCGCAGGCCTATATCGTATGATCGAACAGTGCTGTTCAGAAATGTGTTTATCGTTACCTGTTGTTGAAAAGGTCAAAGAGAATTACTTCTTGCAACTTTGAAAACCTACTGGCTTAGGTGTCTAGATGAAGCATGTCAGAATGGAGGTTGTCGATCAAAAGCGCCAATTTGTGGGAGGAAAGATCGCATAAGCGCCAATGACCGTATTACAAAAGCGCCAACATCAGTATACTCAAAGTACTACGGCGAAACACGTGGAAAATGCATATAAATGTAAATTTGGCAACCAAATTGTGGAATAGGCTAATTATAATCAAACGTTGATTAGTATAATAAATTAATGTATGCCTGCCGATCCGGAGTTGCATTCGGGCGCGGGTTCGATTCCCTCTTGGGCTGATTACCTGGTTTGGTTTTTTTCCGAGATTTTCCCCAACCATAAGGCAAATGTCAGGTAATCTATAGCGAATTCTCGGTCTCATCTCGCCAAATATCATTTCGCTATCGCCAATCCCATCGACCCTAAATAACCTCGTAGTTGATACGGCGTCGTAAAATACCCAAGTAAACTAAATAAATAAAAAATTATTGTATTTGGTTTGAAAGGACATCAGTTACTAATTTATATCATTTGAAAACTTAGAAAACTCATAAATAAATAAATAAATAAATAAATAAAAATTAATGTATTTGCTTTCAAAGGACATCGGTCACTAATTTATATCCTTTGAAAATTTAGAAAACTCATAATAATAGATTAAATAAATAAATAAGTAAATAAATAAATAAATAAATAAATAAATAAATAAATAAATAAATAAATAAATAAATAAATAAAAATGAATGTATTTGCTTTGAAAGGACATCGGTCACTAATTTATAGCCTTTGAAAATTTAGAAAACTCATAATAAATAAATAGATAAATAAATAAATATAAATAAATAAATAAATAAGTAAATAAAAATTAAAGTATTTGCTTTGAAAGGACATCAGTCACTAATTTATATCAATTGAAAATTTAGAAAACTCATAGATGTCGGAAACTACAGACCGATTAGCCTTACATCTGTCGTATGTAAAGTCATGGAGCATTTGATATCGGATTATATTCGTCATGTTCTAAATGCGAAAGACTGGTTTTACAACCGCCAGCATGGTTTTAGGGAAGGCTTCTCATGTGATAGTCAAATTACGTCGCTGGTTCAGGATCTAGCTGAAGAGGTAGATAGAGGCGGAAGAATCGATGCAGTTGTGATTGACTTTTCGAAAGCATTTGATTTGGTGCCACATGACATATTAATAGATAAGTTAAGTAGGCTAGGAATAGATAAAAGAGTGGTGCTATGGATCCAAGAATTCTTAAAAGGTAGAACCCAGAGAGTTAGAGTAGGTCATGAAATATCGGAAATTGGAAATATAAGTTCAGGGGTGCCACAGGGCAGCGTTCTGGGTCCATTACTCTTTATAATATACGTAAATGACCTATGCCAGGATATTACATCAAATGTGAGGCTATTTGCAGACGACTGCATTATCTATAGAAAGATTAGAAATAATTCAGATGTAGATGCTATTCAAACAGACTTGAATAAAATTTACAACTGGGCGTTAAAGCATAGGATGAAAATAAATGGTTCTAAAAGTAAATCTATAACATTTTGTAAAACCCGAGAGGAAACTACTCTTAATTACGAATTCAGTGGTGTTGTAATTCCGCAAGAACAATGTTGTAAATACCTAGGAGTGTATTTAAACTCCAAACTTTCTTGGGGAGAGCATGTTGATAATGTTACAGGCAAAGCATGGAGGGCACTTCACTTTATTATGAGAATCTTGAGAAAGGCTAGCCCCAAATCGAGGGAAATAGCATATCTAACATTAGTGCGACCGTTAATGGAATACGGAACTACATGTTGGGATCCCTATAGAATATATCAGATAAATTCCTTAGAAAGAATCCAGTATAGGGCAGCTAAATTTGTTAAAGGTAAAAGAGAAGATGGGAACGATACGATAAAAGAACTTAAATGGGAAACTTTGGAAAACAGACGTAGGAAAACTAGAATAACATCATTGTATAGAGCACATCTAGGTCAGAAAGCATGGGTAGACATAACGGCTCGGTTAGAAAAGCCAACGTACTATGGTAGGAACGATCATGATTTTAAAATCAAATGTAGGAAACAGAAAACGGATGTAGGTAAATTCTCATTTTTAAATAGAACTATAAATGATTGGAATGACCTACCTGCAGCGGTCTTTGAGGGCTGTCCTTCCTTAAGGAGATTCAAGAATAATTTAAAGAGTTGTGTATAAAGTGAAAATTAAAATTAAGGTGACATTCAACATTTAATTTTTTAAGGTGGCATGTATTTATCTAGCCTGACGAGTTTACTTCCTTGGTTTGAATTGTAAATTATTTAAAAATAGCGTGTAAGAGGGCCTTAGACTAGAAATGTTTAGTTTAAATGTAGTTCTGTTTATAAGTACAGTATGCATAAGAATGCAATTATTTGACTTATTTGAACTGTTGTATCAGTGAAGCGAGGTGAGTCAGTGAAGTTATGGTTTTACAGTGCAGTGAACAGTTCCGATCAGTGATAATTTATAGCATCAATGAAATGTGTTCTATAGTGTCAGTGAAATGTGTTACAGAGTGTCAGTGAAATGTGTGCTAAAGTGTCAGTGAAATGCGTCATAGTGCCACTACAGGGAATGAGATGAGAGTAAAGTGAAAGACTATTGAAAATTATGTAGGACCTATACATAATCATGTAGGTTGTGTTGTAAAATTAGGTGTTTTATTTTATGTTTTATTATTATTGTGTTAAATTGTATTGTGTATTATTTTTGTATTGTGTATAAAATTGTATATGTGTTGTAAATTTTATTATGTATTGTAAATTTTATTGTGTATTGCTTATCATTTTAACTGTGTATTGTTAATATTGTATATACCACTGCCACCGGGTGCTTGCCCACTTGCAGTGTAAATAAATACATACATACATACATACATACATACATACATAAAAAAAAAATAAAAAATAAATAAATAAATAAATAAATAAATAAATAAATAAATAAATAAATAAATGCATTTGCTGTGAAAGGACATCCGCCACTAATTCATATGATTTGAAAATTTAGAAAACTCATAAATAAATAAATAAATAAATAAATAAATAAATAAATAAATAAATAAATAAATAAATAAATAAATAAATAAATAAATAAATAAATAAATAAATAAATAAATAAATAAATAAATAAATAAATAAATAAATAAATAAATAAATAAGTAAATAAATAAGTAAATAAATGAATGAATAAATAAGTAAATAAATAAATAAGTAAATAAATAAATAAGTAAATAAATAAATAAGTAAATAAATAAATAAGTAAATAAATAAATAAGTAAATAAATAAATTAGTAAGTAAGTAAATAAGTAAATAAATAAATATCACGTAAATTATCAAGAAACATAAAGAAAATTAAATTATTGTCTTAATATTGTTTTTGTTGTTTTCCTAAAATTTATGTCAATTGACTGATGCCCTTTCCGAAAAAAGAGAGGAATTCAAATATGATATAAAATAAAACCATTTTATTTTTTTTACACATATTGTACGTTGAAAAAAAATGGTCTACATAGATGTGTTATGTGTTATCTGGTAAAATATCGATTTGTTCAATATTGTAAATTAGTTTGAGCTGTTAATAATGATTTTACTATCCATTTAATACAGAAATTGCTCACGTTTATTAGTCAGAACTTGTACAGTATATTTTTCAGTTGCAATATTCCTACAGCTTCTTTCAAATATTTGGAAGCAATAGGAAGTGAGTTCCTTCTTTCTACTCAGCCATTCGGACATTCAAAATGGCTGTCGAATTTAACTAAATATGTATTTTATATAGATTTTAACTCCTGTCATATTATCCTGATGGGTTTCTCATTTAATAGATCCTCTGCTTTACGATTACAACGACTTCATAAAACGTCGTTTGATCCGAACAAATGTAGCATTTTACAATTCCTTTTCAGAACGAAATGTTACATTTGTTCGGATCAAATTTCTGCACATTTAAAGGACAAAAATAAAATTATTTCAATAATTTATTATCATAATACATTACTCTCTTAAACTAACTCACCATATTGGGAATTCAATCAAGGGCTTTCCCAAAACACGTTATGAAATATTTCATATAAAACAATTTTTATCTCGAAAAGGAAGCAAAAACGAGCAAATTTGTATTAAACATTTTTTTAAATATCTCAAAGAATAACCCCTGAAATTAATGACATTACTTATGGTTCACCTCGTATATTCACATTCCTGACGTCTATTGAAGTGTGCCATTGTGTATGTGTAAATACAGGGACATCATTTTATTTTTACTAACATTTTTAATATTGACTTGGCTATACCTCTGGATCAACGCCGTTTGCTATCCCCTTCCACGACTGGAGTTCGATGATACTGACGTAATATACAAACAAATCACTTTACTAGGTATAGGAGGGAAGAAAAGTAGTTCATCCATTTATGTAAACTAGGAAATATTGCGCTTTTGAGTTTAATCATTTTCATTAGGTTTTTGTTTAATCAAAATACAGTACAGTATTAACAATGAGTGTTTTTACTCACGAACTGAGCTGTCCATGTGGACGTATTCATTATGCAGTGTATATTATACTGTCTACAACACATTAGCGTACAATATAGAGAATGAAGTTAAATTGAAAAATAATCATAATATGGATATTAAACACATTTTGATACAGGCTTCAGTTCTAATGTGCATATTATCGGACTATAGCATATTGTACTTAATTCCAATTACCAGTTCTTCGTACTAGTAACTCATGTTGAAATAATTCTGTACCTACTCTATAAAAGAGTACTTTACGTACTGTAAATTCAATCTTCACTTCTGGCCGAAAAGATAGAATTACTCAGACATACTATCTACTGTCCGTCCAAGTGGTTATGTCGTAGGGTCGTAGAAAGGAGGGAAATCACGTGACAGTTAATTACTTAACGAGGCCCTTTTATTTAAGTTATTTTAAACAGTTGTATAATATTACGTAGACGTCCAATTCCGAACAGAAATTAATGTTCTCAGAAAAGAGCTACGACAGCCCAGCCACTAGCTGGCGAATAAAAGCTGGTTGGGGAAACCGGGGTACGACGTAGGCAAATGGACGACAGTACCTGTGCGAAAATGATTCAATATTGAAAGCTCTTTCGTCACTGGAAAATGCGAACATATTTTTGGAACGTACTGTGGCTACTATGACTGTATATGCGTCTTGGATCTGTGTGGAAGACGGTTGAAGGGGTGGGAGTGAAGTACATTCAAAAACTCAGGTACAATAAAAATTGAAGTAAAAATAAAATGATGTCCCTGTACTACACTTTCTGTTCAGACTTGCACGATTATATAGGCCTATGCTACTGTCTCCTCCACCCAATCCCCTGATTCTTTACCCCTTGAAACTACCCGTAAGTAGCCAGATGACATATGTCGCCCATTACTAATACTCTGTATCCAAATCCAAAATGCTTTAGTTTCCTATCTACATGTTTTGTTCTTTTTTTAGACTAGCACAAAACTCTCACATTGCGGGACGAAAAGGAATTTCGGAATCTTCTTAGAATTCTTAATCTTATTTATTCATCATCATCATCATCATCATCATCATCATAATCATCATCATCCAGAGGGACTAGGCCTTTCGTCCTGTTCCGTCCTCTCAAAGAAATTGATCTCTCCATCTCTTCGTAGGCTTTCCTCTGTCTCTCTTGCCTTAGGGTTTGTACTCTAGAATATTTTTAGGAATACGGTATTCTGGCATTCTTTGTACGTGTTCATAAATTTTTCTTGGTATTCTTTTATTTTATTGTTTCAGTTGAATATGTTCAGTTCGTCTCTTATCGTTTCATTATATTGTCTATCTGTTCTTCTGTATCCGGCTACCGATCTCAAAAATCTCATTTCTGATACTACTATTTCGTGTTTTTTGTTTTCTGTTAGGGTCCAGCATTCTGAGCCATACAAGAGAGATGGGACTGCTAAGACTTTATAACATTTCAAAATGGTTTCTTTTCTTGTTTTGTTTAATAGGGTTCTTTTAATCGTTTCACATATTTGATTAAAATTTTGTAATTTTCTTTGTTGATCTAATTCTCTTGTGTTTCCAATTTCACAGCCCAGGTATTTAAAATCTCTTACTTGCTCTACTATAATGTCGTCAATTAAAATTTTACATCGTACCTGTATTTATTCGTAATTAAATAGTGGCTCGCTGTATGCCGTCATGTGGCTAGCCGACGAGCCTAGAGAATTCAATCTTCCTACACTTCCGCAGAGGTGTATAACCTAAGAGGCAGAGAAGTTGCCTAGCAAGTATGGCGTTCATTCTGAAGAGTACGTACCGATACGTACGGTAACGCCGGTAGTGGCAGGAATGTGAACTGTTTGGAAATACGTACTGTCGGGATATGGGGAGAGGTTTAAGACGATTACTTACGTATTTGTTGACATTAACGTCGACGGTCAACATGAACACGGAGCATTTGATTTGTGTTGTGGAATGTTACCGTACGCAACCGATGATAACAAATACCCTGCGTACGACTTGCCGGCGCAAAACACAGTTCGAAAGAGGTTATGGTAGCACACAGACCGTACAGACCGCCATCTGTTGCTACGACGTTCAAGTTATACCGTACACGTTCTCAAGTTCAGATTGAAGAACGCCTTAAATAATAGGCAACTTCTCTAATATATAAGCTGAAACTCGCTTCAAATCGGTGACCCAACAACAGTGACGTCATGACACACTTTGAAATGAACAGCCAGTAGTTATTCCAAACTCCCTGATCTTGTGGTCAGTGCGATGCAGATCGCCGCAGAGACGTAACACAACAAGTCAAAGGTATGGGGCAAACATCAACTCCCGTCGAATGGGGATAAATCTTCGACCACGCCGGGATTTGAACCATGGACCACTTGGGTAGGAAAACTTAGGTAGGAAACGCACGCGCTATTCTCTAAGCCAGGCATGTCAAAACCCTGCACTTTGTGCAGTCGCGCACATTGTGGAGTTGTCTCTGTGCGATGTGCAGTTCCTATTCCCCTACCTGGAGGGAGTGAATCGGCTTGGAGGGGAACGCGACAGGGCTGTACATTACCTGCAGTAGCAGAACATCTTTGGTTTCAGTAACACAGATCAGTACGGGCGTGCTCATTGAGCTGTTATTGTGAATGCGTTATGAAAAGTAAAGTGAGGAGTCCACAGATATAACGAAGAAGAGGAATCACGAATCATATAACGTAACTGTTATGATGTTTTCCTCAGCCAACAGTAATTATTTTAAAATGAAAGGCTTTTATCATCTCATCTGGACCTAATACTGATGTGAGAATTTAAATCAGATTGGTAAAGTTCTCAAATATGATATTCGCCAGCTCTTATTTCTTAATTAGTACTCTCACGGCAAGACAAACATGACAATGATGTTGTTTTGGAGTCTGTATTAACACAGCCATCAATGGTTAGACGACTTACAACTTTTATTTGATAAGCTGATAAGTGATGAGAATATTGAGTGAAGAATACATGTGAGGCTCTTGAGGTTGTAAGGGAGCGAAGTAAGCGACTATTTGTAAGGCGGAAAAATTTTCTGGAAAAATAATACATAATGGCGAATTTTCCATCTCACGTTACTATCTTATCTTAATAAACTTACGTTAATAAATCTTTAAATCTGACATAAAGAAAATGTCCTCGCTTCACAGCTTGTGAAGTACTCTTTTAACTCAATTCAGTAACGCTCCAACTTGCTGATACTTGCTCTCAACGTTTTCCAAATAAACTATATATAATTTTAAATTCATGCTTAATTTATCCAATTTATTAATAATAATGTGAATTTATATTAATATAAGCAAGAAAATGATTCCAGTGTAAAAGTCTCACAATGTCCTATTGCATGTAATTGGGAGTAAAATATTTTCTTTAACATTTGTGCACCAATGGTCCCAATAATGCTTGAGGAACAATGAAAGAGTATTACTTTGAAATAATCAGTACCTACTACGTAAAATGAAATATTGTGTTCGTTTTTTGTTGTTTCGAAATTACTGCAATATTTATATTTTCTTCAAATACTGTATACAAATCATGTAAATAAATGATTCTTTACAAACGACTGCATTGTGAATTGTAACTGAGTAAGTCTATTGTTTCCTGTGTTACAATTATTGTCAAATATAGACACTGACAATAATTGTGTTTTTGTCCTCCTGCTAAGTGTGTTTATAATGTGCAAATGTCAATTTAATTGAACACTAGAAGCGCAGAATAGATTCTTGTACAGGGACATCATTTTATTTTTACTTCAATTTTTATTGTACCTGAGTTTTTGAATGTACTTCACTCCCACCCCTTCTACTAAGGAAGTTCCAACTCCACACAGAACCAAGACCGCAGATAGTAAGCAGTACTGAGTTACTGAGTATAGTACGTTCCAGAAATATGTTCGCGTTTTCCAGTGACGAAAGAGCTTTCAATATTGAATCATATTTTCGCACAGGTACTGTCCGTTTGCCTACGTCGCATCCCGATTTCCCCCACCTGCTTCTGCTCGCCCCTCTGTAATAGGTGGGCTGTCTTAGCTCTTTTCTGAAAACATTAATTTCTCTTAGGAATTGGAAGTTTACGTAATATTATACAGCTGTTTAATTTAACTTAAATAAAAGGGCCTCGTTAAGTAATTAACTGTAACGTGATTTCCTCCCTTTCTACAATCATGCGGCATAACCACTTGGACGGACAGTAGATAGCATGTCTGAGTAATTTTATATTTTCGGGTCGGGCAGAAGTGAAGATTGAATTTACAGTACGTAGAGTAGGTACAGAATTATTTCAACATGAGTTACTAGTACGAAGGACGAAACTGGCAATTGGAATTAGATGCAATAGTCTATAGTGCGATAATATGCACAAAAGAACTGAAGCCTGTATCGAAATGAACGGCCACCATTTTAAAAATTGTGTTTAAATATTCATATTATGATTATTTTTCAATTTAACTTCTTTCCCTATATTGTACGCTAATGTGCTGTAGACAATATAATATACACCGCATAATGAATACGTTCGCATGGATAACTCACTTCGTGAGTAAAAACACTTATTCTTGATACAGTACTGTACTTTGATTAAAGAAAAACCTAATGAAAATTATCAAACTCAAAATCGCGATATTTCCTAGTTTACGTAAATGGATGAACTACGTTTCTTCCTTCCTATACCTAGTAGAGTGATTTGTGTTTTACGCCAGTATCATCGAACTCCAGTCTTGGAGGGGGGAGCAAGCGGTGTTTCCGGTTCTATAAAGGTATAGACAGGTTAATATTAAAAATGTTAGTAAAAATAAAATGATGTCCCTGTACATCCCTCCTGCTAAGAACTGGTAAGAGCAACACGTGAATGACGCAATCTGCACAGACCGGCTTTCCGCGCACATACACTGCACTTTCAGTGTCTGATTTCTGACATGCCTGATCGAAGCAATAGCGCCGGACCCCTAAAGAACATTACTACCTATTAGAACATGCATGTTCAGCGCGGACATTTCTAGCCTTTAAACGAGGCGCAACTGTGACGTAAAATGCTCGTACTATCTTTTAAGCGTGTGCCTGCGTGCGATTCTGAGATTCTACGTCACTGTTGTACCTATTTAAAGGCTAGATATGCCCGCGTTGAACATGTCTTATTAGAATAAATTGTAAATTAGTTTAGATGTTTGTTTGTTGCGCATATTTTAAGGTAGATACTCACAGCTTGAATGTAGGCCAGCACAATGAAGAGGAGCATTCCAAGCATTTCGAATATTCCTTTCCTTCCGTGACTTTATTCTCGCTTACATTTCTGTAGCTTTGGATGTTGTAGCGGCCAGAAAACAAATGCAACTCATAAAATATTCCAATGCCTTTTGCATTGTGGGTCATATAATACGCTTAATGAGTACTGGCCACGGATGTTAATTATACCGAGGAGATATTACTGTTACATGTGCTCATACGTACAAGTTGAAACTTGAACTACTGTAAAATATTTTGCGACTTTAGTTGAAACTTGTGGCGGTGGGAAATTAATGTAAAAGATTATTTTCTTGACAAACTCACGTCCACACCTATGGAGTAGCGGTTACCGCGTCTGACCGCGAAACCAGGTCGCCCGGGTTCGAATTCCGGTAGGGGCAAGTTACCTGGTTGAGGTTTTTTCTGGGGTTTTCCCTCAACCCAATATGAGAAAATACTGGGTAACTATCGGTTCTGGACCCCGGACTCATTTCACCGGCATTATCACCTTCATTTCACTCAGACGCTAAATAACCTGAGATGTTGATACAGCATCGTGAAATAATTTACTAAAGAAATCGCAAATTCACAAGGCACGGAATAGCTTAGAATTAACCCCTTACCGCATGGGACAGTCTTGCACGCATCGGTTTAATATTCATATAACTTAAGTAGTTCTTTCTTTCTCAACTGATGTCACATACGGTCAAATCCAATTCTTGACCGTATGTCATATCTGTCCCAGTATGCAGTTTGAAATATTATATGCTTATATTATAAATTATATGAATATAAAACCGGTATGTGCCATATCTGTCCCAGAATGCGGTAAGGGGTTAATTGTCGGAAATTTAGTCATACTTGCGTTGACATTCTCAATACAGCCAAACCAAAAGAGCCTCGAATTCATTAATCGATTGATTTGCAGCGACTTTGGTCAATGTTTTTCGGTAGATGTATGTATGGTTCACAGATACATTGGTCTCTTATATTTGAGTCACGTTTTTTCCGCTCAAAGTTGTCTTTAGGTCACTGGATATTAGTCAGAATTTTTATGTCACTCAGTAAATTTGGGTCACGATTTTTCGGTCACTGAAATCGGTAACTAATTTTTGGTCAGAATGAAAGAAGACACAATTTCTTTACTGCATTTTATTTTCGTCGTTTGAATACGTAGTACTTACGTAGCATAAGCACAAGTTATTCTTGTTCGTCTTCACTATCAATTTTTTTCGAAGTTCTCTTGAATTTCAGCGTGTACGCTACATCTTTTAAGGTTGGTTCACAATAAACCGGAAGCGGAAACAACATTAATTCATTCATTCATTTATTTTATTCCATAAATCTTATATGAGCAATGAAGCTTTAAGATGTTGAACAAGTCAAAATTTTACAATATTACAATTACAATTTTTACAAATGTTTATAGTTTTACAATTTAGTAATTTCCTACACTTTTTACAATTTTGTGCAATTTTTTTTACAATATTTTGGAGAGATGTAGTGAGATGAGGTGAGGTCCGAGGATTCGCCAAAATATTACCCGGCATTTGCCTTTTGGTTGAGGAAAACCTCGGAAAAGCCCAACCAGGTAATCAAATCAAAGGGGTTGATATCAAGGACTCGCCATAGACCATCCGGCTTCAGTCCCACGGCTGTGGAAAACCTCGGAAGAAACCAAAGACCAAAGGCGGATCCAACCCAAGCCTGAACGCAGCTCCGTATCAGCAGCCCAGCGAGTCTGCCGACTGAGCTACATCGATGGCTCTACTAAAAGTATACAATACATAGCCAATCAGCTTATTAAATTTACAAACGCAAACGATCATTCATCAGTTGAGCTATATGTATAATACAAAACAAGATCATTAAATTTAAGGCATAAACAATTCAACCAGTTGTGATATACAAAAATTGATAACACATATCATGCAAATTACTTCAAATTACAAACACAAACAATTTATCAATAGAGCTATATAGATTACTATTCAATTTAAAGCATATACAATTCATCGGCCAAAACTATACAAATATATACAATACAAAGTTGCATACTTTCATTAAGCTATAAAAATTTGTGCAATTAATATCAAGTAGATTAATTCAATTTATAAGCTTAAACAATTCATCAGTTGAGATATAAAGACTACTATACAATTTACAGCATATACAATTAATCAATTGAGCTATACAGACTACCATTCAATACAGACTACCATTCAATGCTAAACAAAAATATAGAATGCATAGTAAACAGATTAAGTCAATATAAAAACATATTTTAGTTGAGCTATATAAAATTGTACATGTCATTTAAGTAGAATAATTCAATTCACAAGCATAAACAATTCATCAATTGTGTAGAAGGTATGAGAAAAAGAGAACGGAAATATTGTTAAATTAATTGTATTTAAATGTGAGTATTCACAATTAACGAGAAGCTTGCCGGAGCCCGGGAACGGGAATGTGAAAGTTAAACGTGAATGCTCACATTTAAATACATTTTATTTTGACAATATTTCCGTTCTCGTTCTCGTTGCCGTTACCGTTCTCGGTTTATTATGAACCAGCTTTTAGGTAAATATCCATCTGTCCGCCATCTTTATACTTTTCATATCTTTGTCGCTCCTGGTTGTTAATATACTTGTTAATATACTTCTTGTTCAGGACTGGTCTCACATCCCTCTGTCCTCCAAGGAGCCTTGTAATACCTTGTTCATTGTCATGTTGTTCTGGTTTGAGCTTATCTATAAATTTTTAGAGTGAAGATTGTAGTGCACGTAGAAACTGTTTCCTGGAACTTATTGTGCCAGCCTTCTACAGTATTGTTGGACTGAATTATTTTTGCCATTTTCACTATAGTAATTCAGCTACCTCTGGATAACAATTTGATCTCCCCAGACACTATTGAGAAGAAAAGAGGTGTAATTGACTCAAGGAATGTCAGAAAAATTTTGCGCCTTGAAGAATTTAATAAATGGTGTCAACTGCCACAGAAAGGTAAAGGGGTCAGCTTATATCAAGACTTCACTCCCGCAAACAGCTGGGTCAGACATCATCATACAGGTCTTTCTAGCTCCGAGTGGAGAGATGCGCTAAAGATGACCGGTAATATTGCTCCTGTACGCGCTGTTCCAGGCAGAACTCAAGACAGTAACCACTGTAGGCGATGCCACAGTGAGGTTGAAACTTTGGCTCATGTCTTGGGTTCATGCCCATTTGGCGAAACTCTTCGTAACAGCAGACATCACAAGATCAGGTCTGTAATCGCAACATGCCTTAAGTCCAATGGCTACACTACCTATGAAGAAGTCCATGGAATAGCGGATACCGGAAGTCATCGGCCGCATTGATATTATAACATTTAAACCTGAAGAGACAAAAGGTTATATTCTGGATCCGACCATCTGATTTGAGACGCATCAGAATCAACCCGAGGAGGTTAATCTAGATAATCCGTTATTACAAAACTTCATATAAACTCAGAGATATAGAAGTCATCGGATTAATGGTGGGCGCTTCTATGATAGCTTTGAAGGGTTCTCTGCAGATTTTACAACGACACTTGTATTTCAATTCAAATTAAATTTTCTCATTATATTTTTTATCTGTATTTTTTATTTTACTGCAAATTGTCATTATGTGAAATATTATCTTCTGTAAATTTTAGTTTATTGTAAACAAATTTCTTGTAAGACATTTTTAATGTCATCTTAAATGTTACTGTTTAACATTCTTTGTCTTTGCAACCTCATCAAGTTGAGGAAGATTGAATAAATAAATAAATAAATAAATAAATAAATACATAAATAAATAAATACATAAATAAATAAATTCATAAATAAATAAATAAATAAATACATAAATACACAAATAAATAAATAAATAAATAAATACATAAATAAATAAATAAATACATAAATAAATAAATGCATAAATAAATAAATACATGAATAAATAAATACATAAGTAAATAAATAAATACATAAATAAATAAATACATAAATAAATAAATAAATCAATACATAAATAAATAAATAAATACATAAATAAATAAATAAATACATAAATAAATAAATAAATACATAAATACATAAATAAATAAATACATAAATAAATAAATAAATACATAAATAAATACATAAATAAATAAATATATAAATACATAAATAAATTAAATAAATAAATAAATACATAAATAAATAAATAAATACATAAATAAATAAATAAATAAATAAATAAATAAATAAATAAATAAATAAATACATACATAAATAAATAAATACATAAATAAATACATAAATACATAAATAAATAAAATAAATAAATAAATAAATACATAAATAAATAAATAAATAAGTACATATATATATATATATATAAATACATAAATAAATAAATACATAAATAAATACATAAATAAATAAATAAATAAATACATAAATAAATAAATAAATGCATAAATAAATAAATAAATACATAAATAAATATATAAATAAATAAATAAATACATAAATAAATAAATACATACATAAATAAATTAAATAAATAAATAAATACATAAATAAATACATAAATACATAAATAAATTAAAGAAATAAATAAATACATAAATAAATAAATACATACATATATAAATAAATAAATACATAAATAAATAAATAAATACATAAATAAATAAATAAATACATAAATAAATAAATACATAAATAAATAAATACATAAATAAATACGTAAATAAATAAATAAATACGTAAATAAATAAATACATAAATAAATACATAAATAAATAATTAAATACATAAATAAATAAATAAATAAGTAAATAAGTAAATAAATAACTAAATAAATAAAATAAATAAATAAATAAATGAAATAAATAAATAAATATATAAATAAATATATAAATAAATACATAAATAAATAAATACATAAATAAATACATAAATAAATAAATAAATACATAAATAAATAAATAAGTAAATAAGTAAATAAATAACTAAATAAATAAAATAAATAAATAAATAAATGAAATAAATAAATATATAAATAAATATATAAATAAATACATAAATAAATAAATACATAAATAAATACATAAATAAATACATAAATAAATACATAAATAAATAAATAAATACATAAATAAATAAATAAGTAAATAAGTAAATAAATAACTAAATAAATAAAATAAATAAATAAATGAAATAAATAAATAAATACATAAATAAATAAATAAATACATAAATAAATAAATAAGTAAATAAGTAAATAAATAAATAAAATAAATAAATAAATAAATAAATAAAATCAGGATTTTTAAAAAGTAGTGACGGAATGATAGAAATCATGGGATACAACAAAATTTCTGAGGGTCAAAAAATGACTTACAACTTATAATAATTTGTTCCGTCTCCCTCAGGCTGCAGTTCACATTATATCCGTTCAGTTATTCTGAATTTATCTTGTGAAGAAGATGTGTATTTTAATGGTCTGCTAAATAAATTTGACTCCATTAAATTTCCCCTCTGTTTACTGTACTGTAAAGTAATGTTAGGCAGTGATTAATTCACAAAAAAATAAAGTTAGTTTGTGTACTAATAATGTCCATTATTCCTCTTGCTGTAGTTTATATGGCTTCCAACCGATTCAGTATCGTTGTAGTTGTGTGACGTGGTTGTTCTGTGAACTTCAAAAGCGATTTGTTGTTTTATCTGGGACTCCATTAGCTAGAAAGCTACCAGGATAGTATTTCATTTTCATGTGGCTTGTGAGGTCTGTACAATTACGGCGTGATTACCTCGTATTCATTGCCAAGTCTCTCTCTTCCATTTGCATACAATTTAAATGTTTTCTCTTCGAATTCAGTAGGTAATTACGACTACAGCGAACTTTCCAAATTTTCTGATTAAAGTGATGCATGCAATGGTTATTAAACAAATTTAGGTAGCATTCTATCTACATCTTTAGGTATAATATAGGCCTACTCAATAAAGTACGAGTAACTTTATTGTAGCGAGCCAAAAAGACCTCTGAAGGTGACATTGCCTTGATATGTTTTAATTAGTGCTGTTGATAGAACAAAATATTTAATCGATTAACTATTTGAATTTAATCGATAGATTAATCGAGTTTTGATCGAGTTAAAGTGTTTTAATATAGCCTACTGTAATACGCAATTATTGTTAAATTTAACTTGTATTCGGTGATAAGCATAAGTATTAAATTAATGTTGTATATCTGTATATATTGTATCTTTATATTACAAAACAACTATTTTAATTACTTACTAACATATTTATTATGAGGCTTATAATTTATTGTGTCAATTTCTCCGGGAATTTTTGAGACAAACGTAAATAACAAAAAGTATGAAGACTCACCTAGTTAATATTGCTTCATCTATGATTTTAAACATGTGAGTGAATTCACATGCTCCGAATTAAGTACCGCTCTACGTTTAGTAACAATATTTCCTGCATCACTAAACACAAAAAAAAAACTTTTTTCTGTCAAGCACTTCTCCACGATCGTTCAATTTAAATCCAAACGTTTCACCGAGTTTACCACTCAAATTCTCATATGACATAATGGAGTTAACACTTTTCACAAACCACAGAAAACTGATTTTTTTCTTTATCAACCTAAACACACAACCTTCATATACAAACTCAGTACAGATACTGCAACTGCAAAAATACAGCGAGCTGTCGAAACAGACTGCCATAACGACCAATATCACTATAAAATTTTCTAATATTAAACGTTAAAAGTATAAAAAGAATGATTTAAAAATGCAATTACCTTACTGACATAGAGCTCGTTTCAACACCGATGTGGTGTCATCATCAGTGTCATCGTTGAAACGAGCTCGTCTGTCAGTAAAGTATAACATTACCTTTTCGAACAAGTTTTAGCACCTTTAACGTTTAATTTTATAAAGTTTTATAGTTTTATACAAGTGTCAACAAACAAAGAACAGTGAACAATATGAATAAAATTAGTTTTATCAATTCACTCAAATTAGCCCGTGTAAATAAAGCCATTAATACTGACTATACAAATCCAGTCGGTAACAATTTAAATCCACTCAAACTTACCAAGTTAATGTAATCAAACCGACGAAAGAAGTTCAATCAGACCGGTTAAATAAATCCAACAATTCTAACCAAATTCCAGTAATGCAATCCAACAAAAGAACGACTCCATCCAACAGTGAATTTTATCAACAGTAATCTCACTAGAGGTTTTGATTTATCTAGAGAAAATCAAAACTCGAGTGGGATTTCATTGACTATTACACGATTAAAAGAAAGTACATGAAGATTAGAAGTAACAAAGTACTCCAATACAATAAAATATTAATTGACTTACGAAAATACAACTGTCTTCAAATGTATTATTGTACCATCTCAACATTACAAATATTACGCTAGATGCATGCTAGATGGCAGTAGTGAGTTATGATTACTAGCAATGCCTTCTCGTCGAGAAGTTCTCGATCTATATCACGATGGCAGTGTTACTAGTCAAGAAGGCTTTGTTGATTCAGTTTCATTTTTATTAAAACAGTTGCATTCCACTTCAATTATCCGAATCCCAGTAATCAACGTCACTTGACAGATGATTTTCAATAAATCTTAATATTAAACAATCTCTAATACTTGACTATCCATAATATCATATAGCAGAAGCTATAACATAACCTAACTAATATACACAAGTGTTAGAAAAGTTTTAATTAACGGCGATGACATAAAAAATAAACATGTACAATTTTAAAAGGAATAATTATTGCATGTACAGTTTTCAAATTTGAATGTGGTTGGTGGTTCAATTAATGTTATATTGGACGTGTGCGTAATAGAAGTAAAACTCGTTGATGTAGGCCTACATGGTGTATTCAACTTATTCAGGATTTCCGAATTGTGCTCTTCATTTATTTGTAAATCGGATTTCAGAAGATGCATAGGTGTGATCAGTGATTTTTATTAATTCTTGTTCTTGAATGCCAATGCGAGTCATATCTGAAACTGCTGTGCATCAACTGGAGTGGTTTGTAATTTTCTATTTTTTTTTTTACCTCCAGACCAGCGCAGTTTGAAATGTTGGCAAACAAAGAAACAAATGCTAGGGACGCGATAAAATTAAACAAATGCTAGGGACGCGATAAAATTAAACAAATGCTAGGGACGCGATAAAATTGTGCGATAAGCAGCCATGATTGGTTGAAATACGTCCTTTCGTACCGTTTTATTGGTCAAAAGTAGTATGACGTAGTAAGAGTGTAATAGTCACAGCAAAACAAAACAAAGCAAAGAAGTTGTTAAATCAGGTAATCAATTTAAGTAGGTCTAATTGATCATTCCAAAGAATTAAATCGATAAATTTAATAAATCAATGTTTTCATTATACTCCCATGTTCTTCCTCAAACACCGACATGGTTTTACACCTCAAACGAATTGGAAGTACTCGGATTCAAGCCCAGGCTGTAGTCTGGCCATAACTTTAAGATGTCTTCTCGTTAAGTCAGCATCCTATCGGGTGTTTCCTGCCAATAAAAGACGCGGAAATCGTGGTGCTGGCCATATCTCATTGTACTGTAGACGCCTGGAAAGTACAGAAACTCTTATCTTCCTACAGTCTGTACGCCTCCTCTTTTTAAAACAGTTTTATCTATAGGCCTAGTAATGTCACGAGACATTTATTAGGACTATTTCGTGAATAAAATAAAAATGTAAATAATATATCCCTAAAATTCGATCACAAAATGTTAATAACGAATACTTAACCTATTCAGACATTGTGAAGTTGAAATACTCGTAGATGAATGTCGATTACTGCAATAAAGAAATTCGATGTTATTATTCAGTAATGCCAATTGCGAAAAGCGAAATACAGGTTTAACAATGTTAATTACATGTACTGCACTTTTCTCTTATTATTATAACATAAATACATTTTCATTATCTGCTGAAATCATAATTTAATTTAACAATAACATTGGAGACAGCTATATACTAATGCTTATGTATTCACAGCGAGACATGTTGTTACACAGTGAAGCCATCTCTGTATAGATAGGCCTGATTAAAACACGAATTTTATTACGCCATACGGAAGACAGTTTGATCAAAGACCTTATTATTACTATGCAAGATCTTTGGGTTTGATATGCAATAATGTTATAAATTTGAACATCTGACTTTCTATTAATCGTTTAATTTCATTCACAAAATTCAAATTTTATAGCCTAGAATTATAGGTTAAGTTACCTGTGGGAGCAGGACCAATGTCAGCTGTGTTTTATTTCGACCGTTACTCAAAATCAGTGCTACACGAAAGCATTTTTTATAGCTCGACAAACTCATTCTCGCTGTAGTGTGTAACGGAACTAAAGCTGCATCTACACAGTTCAGTATTCCAATCGCGTATGCGTGCAATCTGGGAAGAATATTGAAGGAATCAAAATTGAAAGGTGCGTTCAATTAAAGTGCATGAAGATTTTGTGCGAGATCGTGCGTATTTGCTTGCTTTCCGCACAAAACCAATACGCGGTAAGTGTGAAATACCACATTCAGTGTTCCCAACGTAACACACATAACAATTTCCCTCTTCTTACCGCTTAAGCGCCACATTCATTTTACTGCTTTAGGCTTTTAACATATTATTTTTAGAGACGTTTAACATAGTAATAATTATAAACTGGAAACTTACCACTGCAATTTCACCTAAATTGCACTGTTAATTATTGTTTTTAAATATTTGCAAAAATTAAGTAAAGTCTACTACTCCACAAAAGTTATTGCATTCCTGATGCAAGTAACATTAAGGAAGCCGTGAAAAAATCAACAAAATTCCAGATGCCGATGTTATTACTGCAATATGTTATATAAATAATATTGTTAAAATATTAAAATGAAAAATAAATCATTACATAACCTTACCGTTTATTTTAAGTTCGCATTTATAGACTGGGGGAAAAAAAAAGAAGACGTATATCACGGCCTGCTGGAGTATAGTAAACACAGAAAACATTTTATAGCAACAATGTTGAAGATAGATATTTTGGTATTCCAAAGTTGCCGTCATTAAACAGAAACCAAGATGGAGATTTCATTGCAACTAATTAGGAATTCCTCTTTCAGGTATGTAATAAACGATCTTCGCACAAAATAATGTACGATACACGAGCGGTATGTTTGTTTTCATGTTCTCGGAAATTAAAAAAGCTCAACTACGTTTCGCTTTTTCAATCTTTTCCTCGAACATGAAAACGTCAACATACCGCTCTTGTAACGCATATTACTATTGTGCCTGCATGGTGCGCAGTTTTGAACGTCGTCTTCACTGCGTAAATATATTAATTAATATTAAATATCAATCTTGCATTCATTGCTTTAAAGTTGAAAGAAAAGTTTAACCGTGTAGTTGCATCTTAATGTATTCATGATCATCAATTTACGGGGAAACAGTGTGCGACAACGACTAAACAAAAGAACGACCATGCGATAAATTGATAGCGATAAATCTAGCTGCAAAAATTATCGCAAAGTATGGCTGTGATTGGTTGGAATTCAAAATTTCATTACACTTCATTGGTCAATAATGGAATGACGTTATATAAACGAAATAGTACCACCTAAAATACTAATAACATCACATTTTGTGTAGTTAGTTCGTAGAGAATAGCATAACCTCGTCTTTTGTGCTGTTTGTTGCAACGCTTCTGATGTTCTCTAGGCATTCCTTGTTCTGGGTTGTAGCGATGACACGAGACTATGCTGAAAAATCAATCCTATAAAATGTCAAAGGTTCTCGCGAGACGCAATATCTGCTCTATGGTGCTTGATCGTGATATTTTGCCTTTGAGCTCACTGGGTAAGAGCTTATCTATACCGGGAAAAAGACCCTTGTTTTAAAATTATGGGAGCTTCCTGTAGTGTGATACAACGGAACAGATTTCATTTATATTACAGACTGACAATTCAGCAAATAGGATTGACAACGGTATCAATAACACTGCAGGGTTACAGTTCAAAAAGGTAACATGATGCAACATCATCTTTCATCTACTCATCGCCAATGTTTATACAGTATTGCCACAGTCTAGTATATACAGTAACGAAGCTCAATACTTACTAAATATGCAAACATTGACATTTGAAATATGCATC
Organism: Periplaneta americana; assembly: GCF_040183065.1. Taxonomy (NCBI): domain Eukaryota; kingdom Metazoa; phylum Arthropoda; class Insecta; order Blattodea; family Blattidae; genus Periplaneta; species Periplaneta americana. The sequence goes on from NC_091122.1 coordinate 151,274,028, forward strand.
CATAGATAGTTGCTAACCGCCAGGATCGCTACTATCGCCTCATCACAAACACTTTCCCCAGCAGACGATAAGAAGCATTGTACTTTCGATATCGTATTCTTTTGACAAAAATTAACACTTTCCTTCCACTATTGAAATGTGAGATACATAAGGTTTATATATTATTTTCATAAAGTATATATTTTATAAACCCATCTTCCTGGATTTTTCGGAAGAAGGATAACTCTGATCTCTTTTTCTTACAATATTTATAGTACCACAAACTTCTTCTTGTCCCATATTATTAGGGGAGACCTGTCTATAGTGGTCCCCCGGGGTAAAGTGGTACCCTCTACTTATCTCTCCAGTTGGTCCTGCCATCTCCGTTCAGAGTTCCGTAGTACTTCCTTCTCTATCCAGCCATTACGTACGTGTCTGCTGAAGTGTTTGGACGTGTTAAATGATAAGATACAGAGAAAATTCCATTTTTTGAAGATCTGATGTAAGGTAAGCTTCTTATTTCATATCACTGTACGTTCTGTCATTAGGAGAGTTACTATATAAAGTTATTGCTCAAGTAAGACCCAGTTGTATACTACATATTTCAATGTTTATCGAAACTATACAAGATGGTATCCGTCCGTAACCGTGACTTTGTTTAAAATAGAGCGGTCGGGGTAACGTGGTCCCCATTTTTTTCTAGGGGATCATTTTGCCCCAGAAATTGTTAAATTCGTGACTGTTTCTTTGTTGTTGCAGAATACAGATAAAATGTCTAGAAATCGACCCCGCAAAACTTCCCAATAGAGCTGGAGTCCAACAAAAATGCGCGAGGCTCTCAGGTGTGTGAAATGGGCTGCAAAAAAAGCCAGCAAATTATTCGGAATTTCAAGAATGACTCTTAAGAGAAGAGTAATGAACTCGAACCAAGACACAGTTTTAGGTCAGTAAACTTTTGGAGAGGCTTATCTACGAGCAGCAACACCTACAAATGCAATAAATGGCTTCAAAAAATGTGGATTATATCCTCTTGATCAAGATGTTTTTGATGATACGGATTTCGCTCCAGCGTTGCCTACTGACAGGCCTCTCAATCGTGTAAATCTTCTAACGATTCAGAAACCTTGCCTGTTGACCCAGTTCCATCCACATCCTCAGATACGCCTAATGATGGTTCCATTATCATTCTTCCTGCAGCAATTTCTCCCCAGCCTAGTTCATCCTTCACAGTAAATCTGGAAGATATCAGTTCTCCACCCAAATCCACTATTGCCCGTTCCCAAAAGAGAGAAACAGGTTCAGCTGAAATCCTGACCAGTAGTCCGTATAAAAATCAATTGGCTCAAGAGAGAGAGAGGACAAAGGAGCCAAAGATAAAACTAAGAACAACAAACAGTCCACAATAAAGGGAGTGCGGAGAAATATTATGATAAATAATCACGTAGAAACTAAGAAACAGCAATAGAAAACGACGAAGGTCGCTCTTCGTGAAGAAACAAGCAGCGAGGAAGGAAGTGATAATGATCATGCGGAGTGCATTTTCTGTAAGGACACATAGGCTATCTCAGGTCAACCGGAGGTGAAGGATGGATACGTTGTTCATCATGCTTAGAATGGGCTCACGAGGAATGTGCTGTGTTTGAAGATGATGGCAGCAACGATTTCAAATGTGATTTCTGTGTAAATAAACTTAAAAAATAAAAAATATATATTATCTCGCACAAAGACTAGCTTGTGTTTAGAAATGTTTACAATAACTTCTTTATTATCCTAATTCTACTTTCAATGTTATGTTATTTTTTTTTAAACTAAGACAGGTTTTGTGTATGAATGTTGACAGCGTTCCTTTTTCCATTGTGCTATGTTCTACTTTCACTACTATATTTTGTTTTTGTCTTTTTGCAATGTGAATTAATGGTGCACTATTCGGTAAAAACGCTTAATATACATTTTTTGTCGAAAAAATTCATAATATAACTGTAATCATTCATTTAGAAGTATCTTTATTTTTGGGGGACCGCATTACCCAGGGCCTGGGGTAAAGTGGTCAATGTGCAGACAAACAAAAAATTCTTGATTGCATAAAAAATTGAATTAGTAAACAATTCGTAATGATTACATTAAAAAGGGGAAGGAAACGTCTTTTTAGTAGCAAAGATTGTGAGAGGAAAACAAAGCTAATTTACGTTCTGTAGCTTATTTTCTCTTAAGGTGACCACTTTGCCCCAGTCTCCCCTATTCAAATTATTGTATTTTAGCCATTTACAGTTATTACAACCGATAACGAACATTTCACAGTTTACACAACTTTTCACAACAAAGCGAAATACGGCACAGTCAATGCCTTTTCGATCTAGATCAGGCAGTAATGTATTTTCGGGTTTTCTATTTCAGTGTATGGAGCTCAGTGAAATATTATATCATAACTTTATTGCGTATCATTGCTAAGCTTTATTTAGTGTAATGTGTCCATAAGTTCCGTTTACTTCTTGTTGCATTATATGTTGCAGAAATAATTACAAAACTGTGTTATTTTAATGTGAAGAGAATTTTACGTGTTAACAATCTGTTCGCATCAACATTTTAAGTTTAGAATGGAAGCTATTTTGAGGTTCAATAAAAACGAATTTATATTGTGATTTTAATTTAGCACATCTACTTTCCTTAATACGTATTCACATACGAACAACGTAATTTTCACACCAAAAATAATATTACACCTTAACTCGCAAGGAATTATGTCTTAAGTGTCCCCTAATCATTGTTTTAAATTTTATTAATGCAATTACGCTACATTTTAGAGAAATATATGTTACCCTTTATACATTGCAATTAATTTATATGGTTGAAACGCCGCCCTTCGTGATCGGGTTAAGCGAGTCACATGGTCTGCCTTACGGCCTGTATTAGATCACGATGGCCGTGACACAGTCTATTGTTCCTAGTACTCACAGCGCTTCAAGCGGCTAGCAACTATCGCGAGAAATGCAACTCGTTGGCAAAAAATCATCCCAAGCTTCGTGACTGTATATAGTAGACTGTGGTATTGCGTCATATCTGGAAAGTTTCCTCTGTGCTTCAAATAGTATGGTTTCTAGTCAATCCGTCATTGATTTCCACCAAGAGAGTACAAATTTATATCTCTCCTTAGCAAATAGGCGTAAGTTCCGAGTTTTCGTTTGCCCTATTTTGTCTCTAGTGGCAGCTGCACGCAATACTGATCATGTGACCATAGACATCGCTACATGAATAATATAAATGCTTCCTAATTCAACAAAATTCGTCATCATAAACATCAGTATCCTCGCTGTTGTCATCACGATCAAAATCATCATCTAATCATCACTGATAACATTATCATTTCTCATTGCCATCATAATCGTTTCCGTCATTCTTGCCACCATCACTTCATCGTCACTGTCATCATTATCGTCGTCATAACTGTCACTGCTATCGTCATAATCGTCATCATCCTTATCGTCGTCAGCATCAGTCACCATCGTCACTTCCACTATTGTCATCACCGTATTATTGAAATAGCATCATTGTCGTCAGAATCATTGTTATTATTGTCCTCATAGTTATTTCATCATTGTCCTCATCGTTATTGTTATCGTTGTCTTCATCGTCATTGTTATCATTGCCTTCATCGTCATGCTATAGTTCTCTTCATCGTCATTGTCATCGTTGTCTTGATCGTCATTGTCATCGTTGTCCTCATCATCATTGTCATTGTCCTCACCGTCATTGTCATCGTTGCCCTCATCGTCATTGACATCGTTGTCCTCATTGTTATTGTTATCGTTGTCTTCATCATCATTGTCATCGTTGTCGTCATCGTCATTGTTATCGTTGTCCTCATCGTCATTGACATCGTTGTCCTCATTGTTATTGTTATCGTTGTCTTCATCATCATTGTCATCGTTGTCGTCATCGTCATTGACATCGTTGTCCTCATTGTTATTGTTATCGTTGTCTTCATCATCATTGTCATCGTTGTCCTCATCATCATTGTCATCGTTGTCCTCATTGTTATTGTTATCGTTGTCGTCATCGTCATAGTTATCGTTGTCCTCATCATCATTGTCATCATCGTCATTGTCATCGTTATCCTCATCGTCTTTGTCATCGTTGTTCTCATCGTCATTGTCATCAATATCTTCATCGTCATTGTCATCGTTGTCTTCATCGTCATTGTCATCGTTGTCTTCATCGTCATTGTCATCGTTGTCTTCATCGTCATTGTCATCGTTACCTTCATCGTCATTGTTATCGTTGTTCTCATCGTCATTGTCTTCGTTATCATCGTCATTGTCATCGTTGTCTTCATCGTCATTGTCATCGATGTTCTCATCGTCATTGTCAACGTTGTCTTCATCGTCATTGTCATCGTTGTCTTCATCGTCATTGTCATCGTTGTTCTCATCGTAATTGTCATCGTCATCTTCATCATTGTCATCGTTGTCTTTATCGTCATTGTTATTGTTGTCCTCATTGTCATTGTCATCGTTGTCTTCATCGTCATTGTCATCGTTGTCGTCATCGTCATGTTACCGTAGTCTTCATCGTCATTGTCATCGTTATCTTCATCGTCTTTGTCATCGTTGTCTTCATCGTCATTGTCATCGTTGTCGTCATCGTCATGTTACCGTAGTCTTCATCGTCATTGTCATCGTTATCTTTATCGTCATTGTCATCGTTGTCCTCATCGTCATTGTCATCGTTATCTTCATCGACATTGTCATCGTTGTCGTCATTGTCATTGTTATCGTTGTTCTCATCGTCATTGTCATCGTTATCTTCATCGTCATTGTCATCGTTGTCTTCATCGTCATTGTCATCGTTGTCCTCATCGTCATTGTCATCGTTGTCTTCATCGTCATTGTCATCGTTGTCTTCATCGTCATTGTCATCGCTGTCCTCATCGTCATTGTCATCGTTGTTCTCATCGTAATTGTCATCGTTATCTTCATCTTCATTGTCATCGTTGTCTTCATCGTCATTGTCATCGTTGTCTTCATTGTCATTGTCATCGTTGTCTTCATCGTCATTGTCATCGTTGTCCTCATTGTCATTGTCATCGTTGTCTTCATAGTCATTGTCATCCTTGTCGTCATCGTCAAGGTCATCGTCATATTACCGTTGTCTTCATCGTCATTGTCATCGTTGTCCTCATTGTCATTGTCATCGTTGTCATCATCGTCATGTTACCGTTGTCTTCATCGTCATTGTCATCGTTGTCTTCATTGTCATTGTCATTGTTGTCATCATCGTCATGTTACCGTTGTCTTCATCAACATTGTCATCGTTGTCATTATTGTCATTGTCATCGTTGTCATCTTACCGTTGTCTTCATCGTCGTTGTCATCGTTGTCCTCATCTTCATTGTCATCGTTGTCATCCTTGTCCTCATTGTCATCGTCATCTTCGTCGTCATCGTCATGACACCGTTATCTTCATTGCCATTATCATCGTCTTGATCATCATCGTTATCATCGTCATTGTCATTGTAGTGTTCATCGTCATTGTCATTGTAGTTCTCGTTATCGTCATCGTTGTTTCCATTGTTTTCTTCATCGTCATTGTCTTTGTTGTCTTCATTGTCATTGTTGTCCTCATCGTCATTGCCATCCTAGTCTTCATCGTCATTGTCACCGTTGTTCTCATCATCACTGTCGTCATCGTCATCTTCGTCGCGTCATTGTCATCGTCACTCCCATACGTCAACAGTTGCAAATATCCGCTGCATGCCATGCAGTATCGCGAAATGTACTTTTAACTCTGGAGCTTTTATTTGACTTATTATGTTCTGAAATGATCTATAGATCAGTCATAAAGAATACAACAAACAAGATCCTCAAGTTCGAACTTCGTTGATGTTCGAGAGTATAGAAGATTGCTGCGATTAGGCAGTTTAGAAAGCATAGTTACAGTCATACTCTAACTGCTCTAATGGACACAATTTATTCTAATCTGCAACAAAGCATATACAGATGATACTATTACCTTTGATGTTAGATGGTGCTCGGACGTACTTTCACCATGACTCTATTACTTGATTGTGATACATGGTAATATACTCTGTGGCAATAACGCTGATTTGGTTTTTGGTAATTGAATCGCTATTGGAGAAAGTGATGCTTAATGTACAGCAGTGTTTCGTTCCAACATTTCAGTTATGTGACACGACAGACACATGAGTGTGTGTGTCTGGTAATTTGGAAATCATTTATCATTTAGCTGTGTCTTTAATTGCATATAACGTAAAGAAGAAAAGTATAATATGAATTGAAATTTCTCCAGGTAGCTCTTTAGCTGCAAATATACCGGAAACGGTCACCAGATCTCGCACACGATCCGAGAACGCCAGGGGAAAGCAACCTAGACGGATATGATTGGCACCATTACCATCCCTCAGATGCTAGGAGTCTCGCCGCAAGGTGTCCGTCGTCTAGCACCGGAAGTACTTCCAGATGTTAGAATGTGTCAATTGAGCGTCTTGTTTCACACAGATGCAAGGCGGTAATATTTTTACAGGAGAGACAGGAAGGCAGTAGTCCGACTAGTCGCATCCATTAGAGATCACCTAAACTCGTATACTTTATTCTGAAACCATAGGTCTATATTTTGTAACATGAAATGAAGATAATACTAGGATGAAATGAAGCGTGTTGATGGAATGAGATTTGTAACATTGACAGAAACGGAGAAACTAAGAAAAAAGTAACTAATTTTCCGCTCAACACCGAGGATCGAAACGAGTTTGGCATATGATGTCTGAACTCTAAAATTGAACTATCGGAGGGATTTTGTAGATCATAATTGGAATATCTGGAAAACCATGGACAGTTTGTCGTAGTGTATATCGTCAGCAAGCTGCAAAACCTTCTGCTTACTATAGGACAAGTGTAATAATAATAATAATAATAATAATAATAATAATAATAATAATAATAATAATAATAACAGTGTAGTTATTCTAAATGACAGTGCAAGGGTTGGGGACGGAGAGGTTCGGTTCGGAGCAGTTACTGTGACGTCATTACTCGGTTGAACCGAGTACAGTACATAGTACAAAGTTGTGGCGGCAGATTTAAAATTTAGATAGATTGAGTCGATTCCAGAACGTACTTTGAAAGTGAAACCAAGCGTGTTTTAAAAGCGTTGTAGTAAAGCGCTTTCGCTTTCCCGATTGACGAGAAAAAAGTGCTTCTCTTCATTGCAAAATGGCGGTTGCAAATTTCATTTGCATGATTACAACTATTTGCGGAGTTATTTTGTATGAAAGGCCTATTTAACTTTCAGTGTTGTTATATATGACAGACGAAATAAAATTGATAAAACAATTTATAATACTAACAGTTAATAAATTAACATGTGAGGCAAACGTTAAACGCTGCAGCTAAGTAAAAAAGAAGATAGAAAGAAACGGGCTCTATTGAAGCGCTGCCTAAAACACTTAAAAATAATTTACAGAATTATTTACTATTACGGAAAGTGGATAAAATAATCAATAAAACGTGGAATCTTAAACTGAAGAACATAATGCTTATTTATTTTATAACATTACTAGCCTTCAATACAACCATGTTCTCTTTGGTAAAGAGTAATATTATTGATAAATTAAAGTAATTAGGTAATATAATTCGTAGAAATAAATACAAATAAAATGATGACTGATGAGATAACACAAATCCAATAAACACAAATAGAAGAAAAACATCATGCACTTCTTTTTTTTTTTTAGCATATTTTAATATTAATCAAACACACTAATATGATGATGATAATAATAATAATAATAATAATAATAATAATAATAATAATATGTTCAGATTCGGTGTTCATTAGGTCCACTTGACAGGTCATATAATAGAATGAAATCCTCTTCAATACTAGAGGCCTTTCAGCCCGCCTTGGGGATAAGGAAATAATTTGTCCTGCAGCAGAAAATATTTAAATACGACAGTACCTACGTTGTTGTCTGCTAGAATTAAGTAAAACACGAGAACTCTGTTTGAACGTTTGAACTGAACGTTTGAACTGACCGGTAACGGCTACGGTTAACAGAGTAACTTCGGTGCTCCGCTGCCAAGCACATAAACCGATAGAACCGAGTAACTCAACAGTTCTACTTGCTCCGTCCCCAGCTCTAGACAATGCAGTTAAATGAAATGGCCATTTTCGTAAATATGAGGAATCACTTCTTAGCCACCAATTTCATTTTCATATATATAGAGATATGATAAAGCTAGAAATTTCTTTGGCTATCTGTTTGCACTCTTATTAAGGAACAGTCTGTACTTATTAATTAGTCAGGAAATGTTTCCAAGTCCACCTGATCCATTCAGAGGAATAACTAGAACGCGCTCACACTACGAGTATGCTCTCAGACATAACTCGACATAGCCTACAACTTCTTTGTTTAGCGCTGTGTAACTTTAGTAGATTTCAAGCTGCAGGTTGCTAAGCGACGGGTCAGAAGCCCTGCTCCGTCTATTCATCTGGAGTTTGTGCAGAAAATCGGATACCTGCTGCATTTATATGGTTCTAGTAGTCGTATTACTTACTGAATACAGACTGGTTATGACGAAAATATATTGCTGTAGAAGAAAATCCCGCTGTTCTGCTGGAAGCCGAGGACACAGGGGCTTTCGTAGTTAATACTGATAAATTAGGTTACACACGGCAGTGATACAGCATTAAAATGTAAGGAGCTAGATCAAAGTCTACGTTATTATACAGCTTCAAAATTATTATGGTCGTAAACGTCATCATCGTCAATAATTAGGGCTAGAATTTTGATGAAATTGCATCTTTTTTCTAGTAAGCCAGAAACATAGCTGCTTAAGTATTTATATGTTATGTAATAAACTGAGTGTTTTAAGACATATTTGTTAGGGCATTTTTTTACATTTTTTGCGTGCTTCAACTCATAAGAGCATTTTTTTGTTTTATTCGGTCATTTTTTAGGCATTTTCATTTAATTTTGGCCATAAATACCCATTATTGATGTAAAATGATGTTTATTTCCTTTGATATTTTCAGTACATATTTTGTCCATTAATACCCATTATTTTGTATATACATATATATATATATACATATATATATATATATATATATATATATATATATATAATTTGAACTGGTAATTGAAATTACGGGAAAACGGCTTAACGGATTTTAATAAATGACCCCTCATTTTGAAGCTTGGACCCAAAGTTTTTCGGAAAAATAGTAGTTTTCAGTGAAATGTCAATTTTCCTACATAATTTTCCTATTTTCCAAAATCCATCTGTCGTCAGTTTTGAGAACTAGCTAATTGCATTCAGGAGAAGCGAGCATCAAGTCGGCCGTGTTGCATTTCAGAATAAAACAAAACACACACTACAGTAAACAATATTACACGAAGGCCATGATTGCAAGAATGCTGACATATTTAGAGCTCAAATTAAATTGGTTATTAAAAACTTAACTTATTAAAAATAATTTACAGGTTCGATTCTGTGGTGTGTAATTTTCTGGGTGCAGGTGTGTTTTCGATATTAAAAACTACAAAACTTGAGGTGGTTTATTACTATTAGAAATGAAATATTATTGTAGTTAATGCCGTGATGTGACTATTTTTCATTAATTATACATATTAATGCTATATTGATGATATGAAAGTGAAACTTTTTGGGTTATATAAGTAGATGTAGAGAATAACTTAAATTAGATTTTGATTTCTATATTTTACTGAGTGGCGGCTATATAATATATATAGTATATGTTACTGAAAGCTATAAAACTTACGTAAGATAATAATATTATTAAAAATAAAATATTTTTATAGTTATTAATCAAGTGGGGTTGGGTTTTTTTCATATATTTAATGCCGGTGTGGTGTAGATATTTATATGCGTGGTTCTCTTCAGTATTGGCTCGAGAGAGAGTATCTTTCATTATTATGGAAGCAAATAACTTTAAGAATGTCTGGTATTCTTCATTGAAAATAAATCTGAAAAATGTTTATTTGAACGTCTAATGAACTTAGTTTGCAGCATTTGCTGCACAAGCCACTAGTAATATTTTAATCGTTTTCCTACACAAATATTGCCATTTTAACGTAGTACACCCCATTTAATGGATGAGTCCAACCTCCCCTTCAATATAGACTCCTCTATGCCTGCTAGTTCCGGATAAGAGTGGCCTTGTGGTGGATTACATGGAACTACTACACATGAAATAATTAATTAAAGTGTAGCCTACTACTTAAAAAAATTATGTAAAATTAAATAAACTTAAATGTTGGTACTAGAATTTAATTTAATTACTAAATATTAAGTAGTACAAAACCTCTTTTCCTACTAAGCCAATTTAGGGCATTTTAAGGGCATTTTTGAAAGATTTTTAGGTCATAAATGCATTGTTTTTAATACTTTTTTTTTAAATGATTTATAGGTCATCAAAATCCTAGCCCTATCAATAACAATAAGCTAATCTTTGTCAGTAATAATAATAATAATAATAATAATAATAATAATAATAATAATAATAATAGTCATCATTAATAATAAATATATTCTTACTTACTCATGGCTTTTAAGGAACCCGGAGGTTCATTCCCGCCCTCACATAAGCCCGTCATCGGTCCCTATCCTGAGCAAGATTAATCCAATCTGTACCATCATATCCCACATTCCTCAAATCCATTTTAATTTTATCCTCCCATCTACGTCTCGGCCTCCCAAAAGCTCTTTTTCCCTCCGACTTCCCAACTAGCACTCTATATGCATTTCTAGATTCGCCCATACGTGCTACATGCCCTGCCCATCTCAAACGTCTAGATTTAATGTTCGTAATTATGTCAGGTGAAGAATACAATACGTGCAGTTCTGCGTTGTGTAATTTATTGTATGGTTTCGTAATAAGCTGTTTTTTACGGTGGGTTGTTAGCCCTTCGGCCAACTCCCAAGCTGGAGGACCATCCTTTATCGGCTGTCCACGATAGCTTATTCAATATGACCCTTAATGACCTTACGAAAAATAATTAAGATTTTGACGTTTGGCATATAGACTGCAATAATTAAAATATTTGCGTCCACACCTGTGGAGTAACGGCCAGCGCGTCTGGCCGCGAAACCAGGTGGCTCGGGTTTGAATCCCGGTCAGGGTAAGTTACCTGGTTGAGGTTTTTTTCGGAGTTTTTCCTCAACCCAATACGAGCAAATGCTGGGTAACTTTCAGTGCTGGACCCCGGACTCATTTCACCGGCATTATCACCTTCATTTTATTCGGACGCTAAATAACCTAGATGTTAATACATAGTCATAAAATAACCCAATAAAATAAAATAAAATATTTGCTGTTACTCTCATAATTAAAAACACAGGAATTGGGTAAAAATCGAGAAGTACATGAGGAAATAATTTTTTTTTAATATTTTCCAATTAACCGATTAATAATAATAATAATAATAATAATAATAATAATAATAATAATAATAATAACAATAATAATAGAATAGTAGTAGTAGCAGCAACAGCAGCATTAATCATCTTTAATAAAAGTATATTCATCGTCATCTATAATAATATTAACAATAATGATAATAATATTCATCGTCATTAATAAGAACAATAATCTTCATCGACATTAATAATACTAAGTCATAATCGTCATCATCGTTAATAATAATGATAATAATAATAATAATAATAATAATAATAATAATGTCAGCGTCGATTTTCTTCAACGACGACATTGAAGACTGACAAGGATGGAGCCACATTTCTGAGCTGTCAGATTTGCTGTAATACCCATTTGTCATCACATATGATAATTTCCTTGATAAATTTATTATCCATAGGATTAGCGATAAGCTGACAACAGATATCCACTGTGCGTTGAGCCTGTTGAGGTGTCAATTAATGAATTACAATTCTACAACTTGCAAATGATTTTTCTAAGCGTCATAATGTGACGAAGCATTGTATCTTTCGAAGCACCAAGTTCTTCTGGCAATATAGGGTAGTTTTTTGTGAATTTCTTCCAAAACTCTACGTGTAGTCTCAATATTCCATATCTTAGGTCTTCCAGGACGTTGTAAATCTTTCACGTCTCCTCCTCCATCATTGAAATTCTGGAACTATCATGGTGCTACTCGCTCACTAATGACACCTTCACCCTCGACTTCACGTATCCTTCGGGACACCACAGCAGCTTCATAATCTTCTTTGCAGTAGTGTTTTAGAAGGACTCTAGTCTCAAACTTCAACAGCTCCATGCCACATTCTTTCTATTAATAATTGACGACTGTACATATGCTCACAGTAACTATAGCGTTCTGTAAATTGCATTTTCGAACTAAATAATAGTATATTATGCAACAAGCCTATAATGATAGTAATTTTCATACGAGCGTCTTAATTACCATTGTAGGCAAGTTTCATAAGACTTTTTATGCTCGACCATATTTCTATCTTGAAATTATTCAGAAGTATTCATTTTATTTGTATCTGACTGGAGATCGGAGTGACCTTGTGCATGGCTCGTAAATTGTGCGATGTGCGCAGACGCGAAAGTATTGATTTTTTCCGAGGAACAATAATGTCATTGACCTTGATGTAATGTAGAGAATAACATGAACTAATTTTGATATAATCTGGAAATTGATATAGAATTGAAAAACGAGATGACAAATTGAATTTATTTGAATATTATTTACAATTAACGCTAAATATTATAGTAACAGAACATAACCTTCTGCGACAGTATTGGATTTCCAGCCTCCGTGACGTTTCCCTCGTTGTCTTTCGATTGCATATCCGAGAATAATCGAAAACCTGAACTTTAATGAATAGGTGTACTTTAATGACATGCATTAAAGGACTGCTACCAGGCGTATAATTACTACATTTCGGCATGGTCGCGCATAAAATCATTAAAGTGTTACAATACGCCTAACTGAAAAGACCGATATGACTCACATGACAATATAATAATTACTTTAAAAATTTTTCAAACAAAAAAAATTGAAATTCGACCATAACAACTAGTTTCGCAGAATTTTTCCAGATTTAGATTAAGCTAATTTATGAAGAAAACTTCTCTTATGAATCTGAGACAAAAGAAAAACGATTTTCCGCTTTGACACAGCTGTGTTCCACTTTGCCAATTTGTAGTTTTGTAAGATAAGGAAGCATTGTTAAAAAACCACAACTAATAATAGAGGTTTTCCTTTGCCTCAACCCAGTGCTGACAACATTGGAAGCCCCTGCATGACTAATGGATATAATCCCATGGCATCAGCCTGTAGGATTATCACGCCAGAAGCGACGACCGCCCCTTCCATACCCTCAGTTTTATACAACGCCCGTGACGTCATTATCCCCCCACCGCCCCGCTTGTTCGACGCCTCGTTACACCGCCATATTCTATCTCTTTTTTTTTTTTTTTCAAAAGTCATTTTCTCCTATAAGCCAAACCCAAGCTGTCAAATGTTTTTGTACAACATTTAAGAGAGCTTAATAACGATAACACATTGCCATAAAGCAGATATTATTGTCACTTTTTTATTGTATTGGTAATCCCTTTGTAAAAGCATAAAAAAGAAACCTTGTGAAACACACACAACGCTTTTAAGCTTAAATCTGCTACAAGAACAAAGAACGACATGAGAGTTTGACCTTACCTCTGTTGCTGGTCCCAGCGTTCTGTGGTGAAGTATTCGGTATCATTTGTGTTCCTTTATTAATTTTGTCCCTTTGCATTTGGTGCCAACGTTCTAAAGTGAAAAGGTTGTTTATTTAGGTCAGAAGTTCCCAAAGAACTGAAAGCGTCCTCTCCAAATAGTTGTAATTTAGCCTGTTTAACGATGCCTTCAATTACAGAGGTTATGTAGAGTCGAAATTCAACATGAGTAAATAATGTCCAACAAACATATGTTGTGGTAGGAGGTTGTCATTTTGTTTGTTCATTTTCTGAGAAATTGCCTATTCCTGAATCATGGCGTGTGATATGTATTGAAGTTCGCAGCAATCCATCTGCGGGCGCTAACGCTCCTTTTAATTGAATTGAATAAACTGCTATTCCATTCAGGATCTTACGCCTGTTCTGAGCTCATAAACCATGGGGTGCGATATTAGGCGCATGTGCGATAATAGGCACAGTTCCCTTATTATTATTATTATTATTATTATTACTATTATTATTATTATTATTATTATTATTATTATTATTATTATTATTATTATTATTATTTGAAGGATTCGTAACAAGCTGTTTTTTACGGTGATGGGTTGTTAGCCCTTAGCTGGAGGACCACCCCTCATCGGCTGTCCGCGACTGCTTATTCAATATATTCACAGCTACCCTCCATATCTGGAGGCCGTATGATTATGTCTCTTGACCAGAATATTGTACGAAATGGAAATATAAAAATTGGAAATTTATCTTTTGAAGAGGTGGACAAGTTCAAATATCTTGGAGCAACAGTAACAAATATAAATTATATTCGGGAGGAAAATAAACACAGAATAAATATGAGAAATGCGTGTTATTATTCGGTTGAGAAGCTTTTATAATCCAGTCTGCTGTCAAAAAATCTGAAAGTTAGAATTTATAAAACAGTTATATTACCGGTTGTTCTTTATGGTTGTGAAACTTGGACTCTCACTTTGAGAGAGGAACATAGGTTAAGGGTGTTTGAGAATAAGGTGCTTAGGAAAATATTTGGGGCTAAGAGGGATGAAGTTACAGGAGAATGGAGAAAGTTACACAACACAGAACTGCACGCATTGTATTCTTCACCTGACATAATTAGGAACATTAAATCCAGACGTTTGAGATGGGCAGGACATGTAGCACGTATGGGCGAATCCAGAAATGCATATAGAGTGTTAGTTGGGAGGCCGGAGGGAAAAATATCTTTGGGAAGGCCGAGACGTAGATGGGAAGATAATATTAAAATGGATTTGAGGGAGGTAGGATATGATGATAGAGACTGAATTAATCTTGCTCAGGATAGGGACCAATGGCGGGCTTATGTGAGGGCGGCAATGAACCTCCGGGTTCCTTAAAAGCCAGTAAGTAAGTAAGTATTGTTATTATTATTATTATTATTATTATTATTATTATTATTATTATCATTATTATTATTTACTACTATGGAATTTATATGAATATTCCTTCTTAACTCTTTATTATGTTATTAATGTTTAAAACACAGCTGCAATATTAAGAAATTGGTGTTAGTAAGTTCACAGGGCTAACGACTTCGAAGCTGGGTACCTGGTTCTAATGAAGTGCACTGGTAGCAATTTAAAACATGGGGGCATGAGATAGTTACTCTGCCTGCCATTAAAATTCACTTCAATTACATTATATCAGTTAGGAACAAAGTCATGGGATTGCAACGTGCTTCCAATACTTTCAATGTTCCCAAGTAAACTTTAAAAGATAAAGTCAATAACAAAGAGGAGGATGTAGATAAACTAGTGAGCACGAAACTTGGTATAAAACCTGTACTTCCATTTGAACTGGAAGATTCTTTGGTTTCATATTGCTTAGAAATGGAATAGCGATTTTATGGTTTATCTGCAAAGGAATTAAAACTATGGCTTTTCAATTAGCATTTATGAATGGTCTGAACCACCCATTTTCGAAGAACGATGAAGCCGCAGGACAGAAGTGGCTGCACAGTTTCTTGAGAAGATATCAGGAACTGAGTTTCCGGCAACCACAAAGCACGTCTATGGCAAGGATCAGAGATTTCAATCAGGAGAACGTAATTAATTTTTTGACATTTATGAACCATTGATGAACATTATCAACCATTCACCAAACAGACTGTACAACTGTGACGAGACAGACTTGACAGTGATTCAACACAGTAGTAGTTAGTCTGAAAGGTAAGAGGCAGGTTGGATCTGTATCTTCAGCAGAGAGGAGATCTTTAGTGATTGGAGTGACCTAAATGAGTGCAGCTGCCATTTCCTGCCCCCGTTTTTGTTTTTTCCTAGGGTCAAGATGAAAGCCGAACTTCTGTTTGCAGCACCAAATGGCAGCTTAGCGGCCTGTCACAAATCTGGCTGGATTCAGAATGAAAGTTTTGTTCAATGGTGTCATCACATTCTCAGCAATGTGAAGACTACGAAAGATGACCCAGTAATTCTAGTGTTAGATGGGCATTATTCCCACACTAGAAATGTTGAACTCCTCGAACTAGCACGTGTTAATGGTGCTCATATTGTGTGCTTACCTCTGCATTGCACGCATAAGATGCAACTCTTGGGTGTGGCATTCATGCTACCTTTCAAAACTTACTATGCGCAAGCAATTGAACAGTGGCTCAAACAAAATGCAGGCAGAGTAGTGACTCACTACCGGGTTGGTATGCTATTGGGAGAAGCTTTCAATAAAGCAGCAACTGTTGCTGTAGCTACAAATGGCTTCAGAGACCCAGTCTGTATCCTTGCAACCGCCATATCTTCAGCGACTTTGAATTTCAAGAAATTTCTCCTAATATCCATGAAACAAGTGATCATTCATTTGTAGCTTTACTAAATAGATTAGATGATGCCAACACTTCCCAACCTCGGCCAGACTCTAGCAGTATCAACTAGCCAAAAACTCCACAAAATTAGTCGAGAGGCAAACTCTATCTTTTGTTACACCTGCTGACATTTCACCAATTCCTAAAATAACTTGCAACAAGAAAGTCCATCTGATAGGAGGCGTAAAAGTGGTTCTGCTGCTCTACTAAAAAGTTCACAATATAAAAATGAATTGGCTGATGATTTTAAGAGGAAATTACTCACAGTTAAGGAGACATATGAACGAAAAAGCGTTCAAAAGAAGCAGACTGATAAAGTACCTACTCAGAGGAAGAGACAGAAAAAACAAAGTCAGGTATCTTCAGATTCAGAAGACGAAGAGTTGGATGAGCCAGTATACATCTCTATTGATAATAAAGATAGCGAAAATGGTACAGAATGTCCATATTGCAACGGGAAGTTTTCTTTTGACAAAAGGGGAGAAAAATGGATCGTATGCACTAAATGTGGAATTAGGTACCATGAAGAGTGTTCTGGGGATGATGTCTACAAAAGTTTCATTGTGTTTTAGGTTGGAAGGTTAGATTTAGTTCCCTAAATATCTGGATTATGTTTAATTAACAAACATTCTATAGCTTGCAAATCAAGCTTTCAGGTATAACTCCCTGTAAAGTTATTTGAATAATTTCGAGGGAAAAATTTTTCCGGGGCCGGGTATCGAACCCGAGACCTTTGGTACGTTAAATCAAAGGTCCCGGGTTCGATATCCGGCCCCGAAACAATTTTTCCCTCGAAATTATTCATTCTATACCTTGATAGCTGAATATGTAGTTATTTACTGTCAAACACATTGTAGCCTATCAGAAAATCTTATAATTTCATGTTGTATTCGTGTGTTATTAAAAAAACATGTTTTGTGCTTAAATACAACAGATATATAATAAATATGTAATAAAATTTGTTTCTATACAATAAACTTAACATTTGTCCTATGTATTTTTCACAAAATGAGGGGTGCGATATTAGGAGCACTATTTCTCCTAGTACCGTTTTTGCAATTTTTCTTTTGTACTTGAAAAAGAAATGTAAAATAAAAGTAATTTTTAAATTTGACCTCACTGATATAAGTACAATAAACCCGTATTAAGAATCCGTATTTATTTCAAATTTATATAATATATTAATACTTGAAATACTACTTTTTCAAAATGGGTGCGATATTAGGCACAGTTCCCTTAATAATAATAATAATAATAATAATAATAATAATAATAATAATAATAATAATAATAATAACTGCCTCCCATTGGAGGTATCCCAGAAGGACTCAGTATACTGTCCTACATGAAATTTACAATATTAAATGTTTACATAAACTTTGTAGAAAGAAAATTAAAATAAACATATATGAATTATAAAGTGAAGAAAAAAAAATTAAACAGAGTGAATATGATGACTCAGAATTTGGCAAGAGCTTTTCAAAACTGAAGTTATGATGTCAGCAGTAAGTGTCTGTGGTAGTTCAAAAGTCTTCCTGAATCTTTCAAAGAACTTGGGAATCACACCACGAGCTCCAATAAGAAGACCAATCACCTCAATGTCTTCAAGCTGGTATTTTGCTTTGAAGTAATCAAGTGTTGGCAAATAAATGTTGATCTTTTCTTTATTCACATCCTTCGGCTGGGTACTCCCCGTTTCAATCCTTATGGTAGGATCAATTATATATCCTTTCTTGGTAGTCTGGGAATACGCTATGATGTCAATACGTCTAGAGGAGCCATTAGTAGCAAGGCAAAAAACTTCCTCTTCTGCTATCCAAGACTTTTTTCTTAAAACAGTTGGAATTAAGGATCGAACAAGATGGTGTCTGGCATTTCGGAGGAGTAAACCTCTGTTATACTGTACTAAGTGAATGAAACACATCATTCATAAAGAAAGTGATATCCCAAAGAAAGAGATTGAGTATGACATGATAAGTTGGAATTGATATTGATGGTATCTTTAGCCTTATAAAAGTAATCAATAAACTAATGAAAATAATATTATAATATAACGCAGTTACCTAGGTATATGTTTTAACTGTAACTAATACTACATAACAAAACTCTTATCGCATTATGCTTTTAAGGTGATATTGGTGCGCAACTTCCTATCATTAGAATATTAAATTATTTTCTCGAAATCTGCTAAACTATAGAGCTGACGTTTTTACAACACATGGGCCCATATCTTTTGTTTATGATGTGACAGTAGTTGCTTTGTTAATTCAATTTCTTACAAACATTTTCTAAATTTTCAATATACAATCTTCAGTAATACATATTTACGGTATATCAAATGTAAGAAAAAATTGTTTCAGTACTTGTAAGGCTACTAAATAAACATATTAAAATTTCACTTTTGTGTAAAAAAGTTGAGAAAGTATTCCTTTTGAATAAATAAATAAAAAAAACAAACTTGTGGAAAACGAGCATTAAAATTAAAACTTAGCATTCTTATAATCCATTTATACTTCTCAGATAAATCTAAAAATTAACATGGATACAGTTTTAATAAGTTCTCTTCCCTTTATCCATTGAATCAGTGCTGGCCATCCCTGTATATAGCTCGACCAAGCGGCATATACTACCTCTTTCGTCTGTCTCTTTCCTTTCCGTTGTAAAGCGCTCAGACTCTCCTGAGCATTTTATTACAGATTATTTATTAAAAGAAGGGAGTAAAGAAAATATTTTTCAGTAGTGACTGTGAATAAAGTATTAGTACAAATTTAATAATTTTCATTTATTTAAATGCCTTTGTATCTATTACAGAATAATTGGTAATTAATCATATAATTATCTTTATTTACTGCCATAATTACAAAAGGAGTTTATAATATATTCATTATATTATACCAATTCTTAAAGGTAGACGTCATTGCTCGAGTCAGTGTTTAGGAAACGAGCGAAGCGAGTTTTTTTACGAATGCAGTAATTGTGTAACCTTAAAAACGTGTTTCATACGCTATTTTTTGTACACCAGCATTATAATAGATTCATTATATTATACCAATTCTTAAAGTTAGACGTCATTGCTCGAGTCAGTATTTAGGAAACGAGCGAAGCGAGTTTTTTTACGAATGCAGTAATTGTGTAACCTTACAAACGTGTTTCATACGCTATTTTTTGTACACCAGCATTATAATAGATTCATTATATTATACCAATTCTTAAAGTTAGACGTCATTGCTCGAGTCAGTATTTAGGAAACGAGCGAAGCGAGTTTTTTTACGAATGCAGTAATTGTGTAACCTTACAAACGTGTTTCATACGCTATTTTTTGTACACCAGCATTATAAAACAATTAATAAAGAAATAACATCAAATTTGTAATTATGAGTAGGTTGATGCCATAGTACATGAAGAAAGGGGTTGCTATGGTAGCATTGATGCACTAAAAATTATTGCACGGCAATAATAATATGCGTTACAAGAGCGGTATGTTGAAGTTTTCATGTTCGAGGAAAAGTTTGAAAAAGCGACACGTAGCTGAGCATTTTTAATTTCCGAGAATTGAAAGAAAACATACCGCTCGTGTATCGTACATTATTTTGTGCAAAGATCGTTTATTACATACCTGAAAGAGGAATTTCTAATTAGTTGCAATGAAATCTCCATCTTGTTTTCTGTTCAATGACGGCAAATTTGCAAAACAAAAATATCTATCTTCAACATTGTTGTTTTAAAATGTTTTCTGTCTTTACTATACTCCAGAAGGTCGTAATATACGTTTGTCTTTTTTTTCCCCCAATCTATGGAATCTTGTTGATTTTTTCACGGTTTCCTTAATGTTACTTGCATCACGAATGCAGTAACTTTAGTGGAGTTGTAGAGTTTACTTAATTTTTGCAAATATTTAAAAACAATAATTAAGAGTGCAATTTAGGTGAAATTGCAGTGGTAAGTTTCCAATTTATAATTATTACTATATTGAACGTCTCTAAAAATAATATGTTAAAAGACTAAAGCAGTAAAATCAATATGTCACTTAAGCGGTAAGAAGAGGGAAATCGTTATGTGTGTTAGGTTGGGAATGCTGAATGTGGAATTTTAGACTTTCCGCGGATTTGTTTTGTGCGGAAACCAAGCAAATACGCACGATCTCGCACAAAATTGTTTATAAAATCAATTTTATGCTACAAGTTATGCATTTATAATAGAAGTCATGACACTTTAATTGTCATGATAATATTTTACGGCACTGTTACAATAATGTGGCATATTGTGAATGATTTTGACTAATGATAGAGACTGTTTATAATGCTGATGTACAAATAAAAGTTTTGAGTATGATAACAATGCCTTTTCCAAACACTGTGAAAAAAGGATACTTTATCGCACACTTCATGGCCTACTATAACATACTATATAATTATCTCTTCACTATAGAAACAGAGTTGATTCATGACCTACTGTAATCTGTTAGAGATTCTTTACTATTTGGATATAGCAAGATATGTTTTTGTTATGGAATTAGAATATTTTTATGCTTCAAAATGTGTCATTTTGTTATGGTAATTAATGACAAAATGTATGCAGCATGCTCTACGGAGTTCTATTCTTTTTGTTGGCTATCTTTCTCTTTTTATGCAACGTGTGTGTTGTGGACGTTTTTGCACTCGTGTGAATTCATAATCTTTCCGCTCGAGCACGAATGTTTCACTTATTACATAAATTGCACAAGTAACTAATATAAATTTTAATTGGGATAATTTTAGCAAAATGCTTCATTAATTAAATTTAGAAGATAAGCGGATCATTAGACGACTGTATTCGGTCCATAAACCAATTTATAGTCGGTTAGAAATTCACAGGTCTGCGAAAATAAACTTTTGTTTGGCGGCACAGGGTTTAACAAGGCTCTAAACGTAATTTTGGTGTGCTGAATTGAAATGTTCTTACCATTTTTTTCGTTTCACGTACAGTTTTTTTTTTGTTATGCAGAAAATAATATTTATTTTTTTAAGCAATTTATAATTTTTAATTGTAAAATGCGCGAACATGATACAATCTCAATTGTACGGATTATTATTATTATTATTTATTATTATTATTATTATTATTATTATTATTATTATTATTATTAAATATAGAATTATGCATAACTATACGTGGTAGCGAAAAAAAAACTAGTAATATTTTCGAAATCGGGGCTTTCGAGTGACTTTTTGACATAAAATATTCCGCGTCACAAAATCGTCACAGGTATTTGTTCTGATTTATTGAAATGATATAGAAAAGAATTCAGTAAATGGTTTGATAAAGTTATAAAATTATGTAGTAATAAGATAAACTAATTTATCTATTTTGTTTTTTTCTTGACTTTCGCCATAATTCCTGATTTACAATAAGCTTATATATTTGTTTATGCTCGACCATGCCGAAATGTAGTAATTATACACCTGGTAACAGTCCTTTAATGCATGTCATTAAAGTACACCTATTCATTAAAGTTCAGGTTTTCGATTATTCTCGGATATGCAATCGAAAGACAACGAGGGAAACGTCACGGAGGCTGGAAATCCAGTACTGTGTCAGAAGGTTATGTTCTGTTACTATAATAATTAGCGTTAATTGTATCAAATAAATTAAATTTGTCATCTCGTTTTTCAATTCTGAATCAATTTCCAGGTTATATCAAAATCAGTTCATGTTCTTCTCTAAATTATATCAAGGTCAATGACATTATTGTTCCTCGGAAAAAATTAATACTTTCGCGTCTGCGCACATCTCACAATTTACGAGCTATGCACAAGGTCACTTCCGATCTTCAGTCATATGCGAATAAAATGAATACTTCTGAATAATTTCAAGTTAGAAATATGGTCGAGCATAAAAAGTCGTATGAAACTTGCCTATAATGATAATTAAGACGCTCGTATGAATATTATGACACTCGCTTGCGCTCGTTTCAGAAACAAACATACTCGCGTCTTAATTACTATCATTATAGGCTCGTTGCATAATGTACTATTTTTTAATCAACAAGGTTTATAGAACCCTGTACAAGGATCGGTTAGTTTATACTCTTAAATTTAGCCCAAACTCAATAACAAGACTAACGGAATCCGGATCGCATATTGACGCATATCGCACCGTTGCAGGATTGTGCCACAGCCGAGGATCCCTGATTTTCGCCCTCAAGCCCTGGAATGTTTATAGCTCCCGGCTGGGATAGGTAATACATCTGCTGCTGTTGGTTCATTAGAGGGTAATATGCAGACTTGTGCATGGGATAGAACGCAGCCAAAGGATTGTTGCCGTTCTCCAGTAGCTGCTGGTTGTACTGCGCCTGCTCGTTGGGAAGGTGGTAATGCACTTCCGTGTTCTTGACTACGTACGTGTCCAAGTACCGCCCCCTCTTATCTAGCCGTCGTAAATCTGAAACAGTCGTAATGGGACCCATTTTTAGTAACTTGGAATGAGGTACGTTGACGGAAGTTTCTTCTCCATTCAAAGACAGTAGTCAAGTGTAAGCACAGTCTAGTACAGGCATGTCAAAACCCTGCACATTGTGCACTTGTCTCTGTGCGATGTGCAGTTCCTATTCCCCTACCTGGAGGGAGAGAATCGGCTTGGAGGGGAACGCGACAGGGCTGTACCACAGTCTACTACTGGGTGTTCAGTTCAAAGTGTGTCATGGCTCGCTGTATGCCGTCACGTGGCTAGTCGATGAGCCTAGAGAATTCAATCTTCCTACACTTCCGCAGAGGTGTATTACTTATCTGCCAGAGAAGTTGCCTAGCAAGTACGGCGTTCATTCTGAAGATACGTACGGTAATGCCGGTAGTGGCAGGAATGTGAACTGTTTCGAAACATGTACTGAGGTGAGTTTTTTCTTACTGTCGAGATATGGGGAGAGGGTTAAGACGATTACTTACGTATTTGGTGACATTAACTTCGACGGACAACATGGACACGGAGCATTTGATTTGTGTTGTGGAATGTTGCCGTACGCAACCGATGATAACAAATACCCTGCGTACGACTTGGCCGCGCAAAACACAGTTCGAAAGAGGTTATGGTAGCACACAGACCGTACAGACCGCCATCTGTTGCTACGACGTTCAAGTTATACCGTACACGTTCTCAATTTCAGATTGAACGCCTTGATTAATAGGCAACTTCTCTGACACAAAAGCTGAAACTCGCTTCAAGTCGCTGACTCATCAACAGTGACGTCATGACACACTTTGAAATGAACACCCAGTATATACAGTCACGAAGCTTGACTTTTGAGGGTGCTAGAAACAATAGACTGTGACGGTACTATTTTGCATTGCCTGTAATGAGGCGATATTAACGATCCTAGTGGTGAGCAACTATCTAATGTTTGCATATTTACTACGTATTGAGCTTCGCGACTGTATATACTAGACTGTGGCTATACATTACCTGCAGTAGCAGAACATCTTTGGTTTCAGTAACACAGATCGGTACGGGTGTGCTCATTGAGCTGTGATTGTGAATGCGTTATGGAAAATAAAGTGAGGAGTCCACAGATATAACGAAGAAGAGAAAGCACGAATCATATAACATAACTGTTATGATGTTTTCCTCAGCCAATAGTAATTATTTTAAAATGAAAGGCTTTCATCATATCATGTGGACCTAATAGTGATGTGAGAATTTAAATCAGATTAATAAAGTTCTCAAAATATGATATTCGCCAGCTCTTATTTTTTAATCAGTACTCTCACGGCAAGACAAACATGACAATGATGTTGTTTTGGAGTCTGTACTAACACAGCCATCAATGGTTAGACGACTTACAACTTTTATTTGATGAGCTGAAAAGTGATGAGAATATAGTGAGTAATAAATGTGAGGCTCTGGAGGTTGTAAGGGAAGGAAGAAAGCAACTATTTGTAAGGCGGAAAAGTTTTCTGGAAAAATAATACATAATGGCGAATTTTCCACCTCACGTTACTATATTATCTTAATACACTTACGTTAATAAATCTTTAAATCTGACATAAAGAAAATGTCCTCGCTTCACAGCTTGTGAAGTACTCTTTTAACTCAATTCAGTAACGCTCCCAACTTGCTGATACTTGCTCTAAACGTTTTCCAAATAAACTATATATAAATTTAAATTCAAGCTTAATTTATCCAATTTATTAATAATAATGCGAATTTATATTAATATACAGCAAGCAAATGATTCCAGTGTAAAAGCCTCACAATGTCCTATTGCATGTAATTGGGAGTAAAATATTTTCTTTCTTAGCATTTGTGCACCAATGGTCCCAATAATGCTTGAGGAACAATGAAAGAGTATTACTTTGAAATAATCAGTACCTGCTACGTAAAATGAAATATTGTGTTCGTTTTTTGTTGTTTCGAAATTACTGCAATATTTATATTTTCTTAAAATACTGTATACAAATCGTGTAAATAAATGATTCTTTACAAACGACTGCATTGTGAATTGTAACTGAGTAAGTCTATTGTTTCTTGTGTTACAATTATTGTCAAATATAGACACTGACAATAATTGTGTTTTTTCCTTCTGCTAAGTATGTTTATAATGTCCAAATGTCAATTTAATTGAACACTAGAAGCGCAGAATAGATTCTTGTACATCCCTCCCGCTAAGAACTGGTAAGAGCAACACGTGAATGACGCAATCTGCACAGACCGGCGTTCCGCGCACACACACTGCACTTTCAGTGTCTGATTTCTGACATGCCTGGTCTAGTATATAGTCACGAAGCTTGAGTTGTGAGCGTGCTAGGAACAATAGACTGTGCTGGTACTAATTCGCATTGTCTATAATGAGGCGATATTAGCGATCCTGGTGGTTAGCAACTATCTATGGATGCATATTCACTACGTATTGAGCTTCTTGACTATATATAATAGCCTGTGGTATAAGCTCATTCAAAACTCACTTCAAACATTAAGTCTTATAAGTGACTTATTTGAGATAAAAAAGAGAGGTCGCTGTATTGGGAAAACCTTGGGGTTTTGTTTTAAAAACCTTTGGGAAAATGTCCGCCGTTCTCTTTTTCAACAAACACCATTCTTTCTACGACTCTAATTACAATATTTTGCAGGCAGTGCAGTGGGTCGATTAAATAAAAATAAGCAAATTATTTTACTTATAAAGTCTATTTGATTGAGATCTGGAGATCTTGGAGGATGTACAGGGTGATTCACGAGGATTTACCGTCCTTTACGGAGCTTATTTCCGAAGATATTCAGAGCAAAAAATGTCATATAAACATGAGTCCTATTCTCAATATTTACAGAGTTACGTTTCGTTATTGGAACGCATTGCTGTGAACGCGTGATCTTGGTCAGCGTGCAGTCAGCAGCCAGAGAGAGCGCTACGGAAATCAAAGATAGCCGTACTGTTCTCCAACCAGGAGATTAGGCCTAACCGTGAAAGGAATGTGCTTACTATAAATTGCGTCATCTATTGGAGCGAAGTAGATAGATAATATGGGAAATGCCTGTTATTATTCGATTGAAAAGCTTTTGTCATCTATTCTGATGTCAAAAAATCTTAAAGTTGGAATTTGTAACAGTTATATTACCGGTTGCTCTGTATGGTTATGAAACTTGGACTCTCACTTTGAGAGAGGAACAGAGATGAAGGGTGTTTGAGAATAAAGCGCTTAGGAAAATATTTGAGGCTAAAAGGGATGAACTTGCAGGAGAATGGAGAAAGTTTCACAACACAGAACTACACGCATTGTTTTCTTCACCTGACATAATTAGGAACATTAAATCCAGACGTTTGAGATGGACAGGGCATGTAGCACGTATGGGCAAATCCAGAAATGCATATAGAGTGTTAGTTGGGAGGCCGAGACGTAGATGGGAGGATAATATTAAAATGGATTTGAGGGATATGGGATATGGTGATAGAGACAGGATTAATCTTGCTCAGGATAGGGACCGATGGCAGGCTTATGTGAAGGCGGCAATGAATCTGCGGGTTCCTTGAAAGCCATGAAAACCATTTGTAAGTAAGCAAGTATAATTCCTCCTTCTCTTTCACCATTTTAATAATCAGCATATACAGAGTGGGTTAAAAGTCGCTTTCTCCAAACGCTGCCTTACATTTAATAATAATAATAATAATAATAATAATAATAATAATAATAATAATAATAATAATAATTTTTATTTTATTTATTTATTATTTATTTATTTATTTAATGTGCTGTACAACAGCCAGTGGCCAATTACAGTTCAGCACAAATATAAGAAAAAACATAAAACAAAAATTATTATTAC
The DNA here is from genome assembly GCF_040183065.1 of Periplaneta americana. Classification (NCBI taxonomy): domain Eukaryota; kingdom Metazoa; phylum Arthropoda; class Insecta; order Blattodea; family Blattidae; genus Periplaneta; species Periplaneta americana. Next base: position 151,300,834 of record NC_091122.1, read on the forward strand.
ACATAAATATAATTACAATTAATTACAATAATGACGATGAAAATAATAATAACAATAATAATAATAATAATAATAATAATAATAATAATAATAATAATAATAATAATAATGATTTCTTCAAGCTACGGCCTTCTCTAACACTCAACCAGGAGTAAAACTGCGTTACAAAAAACACTACAAATTTACGAAGTACAGTACAATTTTACACACAAAACTGAATAAGATAATAATAAAATGTAAACAACAAGTAAATAGAAATCAGACCTAATAAAGGGTGCGTCAGAAAGAACGGATGGATTTCAAACTATCGATACGCAACGAGGAGAGAGATATAGTGAGGGGGACCACGACTGTTGGGTCAGCCATAGAATGCAGTTTCAGTTGAGAATATGGTGTTGGTCTGGTGTACAACGTGCTTTCATCGTAGAGACATTTTTGAAAAATGAAGAGTCTGTGATCGCCACTCAGGACTCATTTCGACATCGGATGTCACGCTAGGATTCCAACTCGGAATACAATTTTGCGGTGGGTGGCTTCATTTCGTATCACAGGTTCAACATTAAAGAAGAAATCACTGGACGAAATTCTATTCCACTGAGATTGTCCGAGGCTACGGTAAGATCTCGCGCCCTGCGACATCTTTCTTTGGGACCATTTGAAGGCGTAAGTTTGTAAACATCGCTCACATACACTGGACGAACTGAAGACAGCGATTCGTGAAGAAATCGTGGCAATTGCACCAACTATGACTGTGAAAGTGATGGCGAACATCAGAAAACGCCTCGATGCCTGTATTGAAAGCCAAGGACATCATATGGATAATGTTGTTTTCCATAAATAAACTGCATGTATTGGTGAATATGTTGATAACAATAAATTTTTGATTCGACGAATCTTTACAATTTTCTTGCCATGTGAAATCCATCCGTTCTTTCTGACGCATCCTGTATATACAGAAAGAAAGAAAAAAGCATAATAAAATGTGAACAGCGGGTCAAAATAAATGAGAGATACAAAGTATAAAGTATAAAAAATAAGACAATTAATAATAATAATAATAATAATAATAATAATAATAATAATAATAATAGTAATAGTAATAATAATGATAAAAAATAAGAATAGTAGTAATAATAATAATGATAATAATAATAATGATGATAATAATAATAATAATAATAATAATAATAATAATACTAATAGTAATAATAAAATAGTGCAGTACAAAGCATATAATGAATACAATATTTTTAAATACACACAGTAAGGAAAATTATGATTATATATAGCTCAACTTATCACATTATAGATATACCATTATCGGAAAATATGAAAACAAAAATATAAAATAAGTTAAATATCTCTAGAACATAAAAAATGTGAATTTACATTTGTCTACATATTCCTTTGCAGAATTTGTTCAAAATGTAGGCACTGTTCCTCGTTACACAATTTTATTCACAACGTTTAAACACTTTTTTGTACAGAGGACAGGACATATCTTAGGATTTTCATCGATTTTCACGAATGACTGTTCGATCATCTGTCGCAACTGATGCAGATCCTGCGGTATCTGAGCAAAAACATCGTTTTTCAGGATACCCCACAGTGGAGAAATCACATTGTGTCAGGTCACATGATCAGGATGGCCATTCTGTTGTGCCACGACGGCCAATCTATTGATGGATTTGCTGGTCAAGAAGTCCCTTACTCCTACACCAAAATGAAATGATGCTCCATTCTGATGCCATATTAACTGCATATCGTCAAAACGAGGGCTGTTTTCAAGATGTGATATCGGAAAAACAGTTGACGCACGAAAATGGTTGTCAACCCATCACTTATTATACCGGCTATTCGGTAATTCAAGTTATGAGATCTGTATATGTGTACAAGTATGAAACCTAAGAATTAGGAATAATGACCAATAGAAAGACGGACCTCGTTTTTGTAAGAGGAACACAGCGAGCAAATGTTTATATTGAAAACATTTTGCAACCTTTGGTGCTTCCGATCGCTGAAGAGTATGGGCCTGAATTCCTCTACATGCATGATAATGCCAGAGTACATGTTGCCGGAGTGGTTTGTCAGTGGTTTCAAACACACAATATTCATGTGCTACAGTGGCCTGCGCTATCTCCTGATCTAAACCCCATAGAGCACCTTTGGAATAACTTTCAAGGAAAAGTTTCGGAGGATCTAGACAACATCCAGTGTCTGGATCAGCTGTACGCTCGGCTTAGACATCACTGGGAGACCATTCCTCAAGATAACATTTCCCATCTTGTTTCGTCAATGCCAAGGAGGTGCCGAGTTGTACTTAACACAAGAGAAGGTGCTATTACTTACTGATGCCAGGAAAGTACTGACAATTGAGAGTGATAAGGTTTTATAAACTTTACAATTCTATGACTGTTTCTTTACAATTCTCATTCTGCGTTACTTATTCTGAAAAAAATATTTAATATTGTTATGTAATGATACGTATATATGGTTGTATTGTATTGTATTGTATTGTATTGTATTGTATTGTATTGTATTGCATTGTATTGTATTGTATTTATTAACATTCCGTGGTATTCATACATTGCTTACAGCTAGAATATGGAACAAGTCAAAAACTTAATACTATTATAAAATCATAATTTATAGTCACAGTTTAGATGAAATATATACAGACGAGATTTACAATATAGTCTACTAGTACAACACAAAGTTTTAGTATCAATTTCATGAAGTGTTATTGAATGTCATGAATTCACCTACAGAATAGAAGGCGTGAGAAATTAGGTACTTCTTTAATTTGACCCTAAATAATTTTATGTTTTGAGTTTCATTTTTTATATCGATAGGTAGGCTATTAAAAATTTTTACTGCCATATAACGCACTCCTTTTTGATAGCACGATAGACTTGCCGATGGAGTATGAAAGTAATTTTTTTGAAGTATATTTATGCTATGAACTGTTGAATTAGTTACAAAGTTTTCACGATTACATACGAGGAAGATTATTAATGAAAAGATATACTGACAAGCCATGGGCATTATTTGTAGTTTTTTGAAAATAGTCCTACACGATTCCCTAGATTTGGCACCTACTATTATTCTAATTGCTTTTTTTTGTAATAGAAATATACTGTTACTATCTGTGGAATTTCCCCAGAATATTATTCCAAAACTCATTACTGAGTGGAAGTATGCAAAGTATATTGTTTTTAAGGTATTGATATTTACTATCTTTTGCATAGATCTAATAGCAAAACAAGCTGAATTTAGTTTGGGGGTAATTTATTTAATATGATATTTCCAATTTAACACATTATCGATTTTTAAGCCAAGAAATTTGGTTGTTGTTGTTTCTAATAGGGATCTGTTGTTAATTATTGCGCTAGAAATTTGAGACGTTGAATTTGGACAGGATTTAAATTGAATTATGTTAGTTTTGTTACAATTTAATACTAATTTATTGACTGAGAATCAGTCACATATTTTGAAGAGAATTTCCTCTGTTGAAGATTGGAATGTGTTGGAGTTATTGGCTGTAATTACTATACTTGTGTCATCTGCAAATAATATGGGATGACCTACATCTTTTATTAGGGAGGCAAGATCAAATAACTAATTAGTTACATGTATTTGATACATATATACCAAATAGACCTCCTATGATTTTTCATTGCAAGAAAAATACTGTGTTCCCTAGACAATTTTGATGTGTGTATAAACAGTTGTTAACCTTAACAGAGGTTGATGAAACGATATCTTTGTTAAATCTTCTCTTAAAAGCACTTTAACGATTAATTAAGCTTTAACGGTTGTTGATGAAACTGACCATAAACTTTTATTCAGAAATTGAATTGAACATCAGTATTAATTAGAGATGGGTAAAAAATAACACAACATTTATTTTGAAACTGTTCCGGTCTCGGAACTGTTGCAAAAATGAACAGTAGGTCGGAACCTCCTGTTCCGAAATAACACTGTTCCGACTCCGAGCTGCTCACTTGTCCAGCTGTGGTGGGCCCGCAGTACTGCGTTGCGCAAGGTATGTTTCGACTCCTAGACAACAGAGAACAGTCGGAACCCGTTCCGTTGAACCATGACAGCTCCGGCTACAGTGTTCTCGTCGTTCTTTATGTTGTACTTGGAACACGTTGGAACTTGGAACTCTCACGTGGATGGATGGGGAAGCATGGAAATTGAAATGCTTGGAGTGTGGTCATGATTAATGACACAGAGCGAGGTGCGATGCGAAGTTTAAATACGTTTCTAACATTTTACTAAGCCAGTGCAGTGGGGAGGTTTCAGGTTTCACTACTGCTAATATATAAATATGTATTTTTATTATTTATGAAATTATAATGTAATTATTATTATAACTAAGCATTAAGAAAAGTAAAAATAAGTATTAATGATTTTTTTTACTACTTAACACGGAGAACAAAAATTACATGCTACACGTTTTACATGTCACGTTAAATTTTTGAGTTGGCTACCGTGTCATTATGAAAACGTACCAAAACTATAAGTGTTGAATTCTGACCTTGTATTCAACAGCTGTTTAGTTATTGAACATGAAGCTTCTGCTCGCATACACAGCAAGTTTCCAAAACCGATTCGAATGTACGTTGGAATGTCATCTATTGAGAAGCATGTGTGCTATGTCATGCCGATAACGTATTTCAAGAGGAGTCCGAGCGATGAATGCTCCAACGCTATGTGGAAGCTGCTTGGGGAAGAGGGAGTGTACTCTTTTGAACTCCTCAAAAGGAGCAAGAGTCAATAAACGATTCCGACTCATCTCTAGACTACTTGTAAAGTTGTAACTGTTATTTCGGAACTGTTGTTTGGAACATAGTATTTTTCCGGAACCGGAACAGTCGGAACTGTTCCGAGAAAAGAACAACTTTGCCCATCACTAGTATTAATTGTGATGTGGTTACCGTAACTTCTTCTTCTTCTTCTCTCTCTAGGTTTCCAGCCTGTTAATCCAGAGTATCTCTCCATCTACTTAATGGTCTTCCTGGGGATCTTCTTCCGGATGGGTAGTTACCGTAACAATATTCGAATACCAAATTTTTAAGTCAACACCTTCTTATTTGGTTCGGCGTCTCTTTTCAGCAGGACTTTTCAACAGAAGATTTTAACATTACAATTTGGCATTTTCATGGAGCGCATGTTACATCCCGGGTGTCATTCACTGAGGTCGTTCACCAGGGAATGCGAACGTCCGCATATAAATTTCAAAGAGGATCCAGGCTGGATTATCGTGCGGATGTTTGCTGTCAATATTAGTGCAGGCAGACACGACCATGACATCCAGATATTGGCTTTGTATACTATTCGTTTATACAAGCTGACAAACCATGTGAAAATCATAATATCATGACCAGGGAACGGATTTATATGGACTAAAAATATATGAAATATGTAAATATATATGTAGTTATTTTTACCAAAATATGGAATTAAATATGGATTTTTACCAAAATATGGAATTAAATATGGACTTAAAATTATAAAAAAATGACCATGTACGTTAAATATTGGTACATTTTAATCAAACTAAACAAAAAATATAATGGACGTACCTTATCTTCCAATGTAGTTTCAACAAAACACAATTTTTATTGTCTGTTACCATAACAATAGGTTACAAACATTTCTTTCAAGTGCTGAAAAGTGAATCTTCTTCTATTGTCTCTGAGGATAGATTTATACTGACTAAAAGAGCGTTCGACGTCACAAGAAGTAACTGGTACATAATTCAATTTCACAATGTCTGCTGGGGATAAGTCCAAGTTAATCTTCACTGTTGATTCACCACTCATCACAGCAACAACCTTTTGTAGTTCTTCATATCCAGGGTTTTTTGAAAGTACAGTGTCCACCTTAGCTCTTACTGCATCTGCAACTTTACCTCTACCACGATTCAGTTGTTCCACAGTACTATTTATAATTTCAAAACTTTCAGATAGTGAAAGGTGCCTATTTTGGAGACTTTTGAGCGTTTTTATGATGCATGAAAATGTATGCTGAATGTGAGCTAAGTCATTCTTCACACTTATGTCACAGGTAACTGTTTTCGCAGTATCAATTGAGACTGCATCTTCAGAGTCCAATGCAAGGAGAACATTGTTAATAGAGTCTATATGTTCGGCATAATATTCAACTGCTTCTAGCCATGTACCCCATCTAGTTAAAATTGGCTTTGGTGGCAATGGAATTTCAGGGTACATTTCTTTCAACACGTTAACTCTACTGGGAGCTTTGAGAAATACTTTTTTCACTGATGAAATCAACAAATCTACTTTAGGGAAATTGTCTCTGACCACTTCTGCCACACGATGAAATGCATGCGCCACACAAGTAAAATGAGTCAATTTAGGATATACAACAGATAATGCTTGTCCAGCTTTGACCATATAAGGGGCAGCATGGCTAATAAAGAATAACACATTATCGTACATAATACCCTTTGGCCACAGGATACCCATAGCTTCGTTGAACAGTTTAACTATAGTTTTGTTATTGCACTTTTCTAGAACATCACAATGTAAAAGAATTCGTTCAGAATATTGTTCACTTAACAAACCGATAACTACATTACCAACAAGTCTACCTTCTTTGTCGGGAGTCTCATCAATGGAAACCCAAATTGAACTATCTTTAATTTCATCTCTTATCTTCTGTATTGTCTCATCGTAGATGGATGGAGCATACGTCTTCCTAAGTGTTGACTCATCCGGGATTGTATGTTGAGTATATTTTTCAAGGAATTCCCTGAAGACCTTATTCTTTAGTTTGTAGAGAGGAATATCAGCAGAGATGAGAGAACGGCACAGGTCGATGTTAAACTCAGATCTTACATTCGATGTTGTTGGTTGTGTTAAAAACAATTGTCTCTGCTTGGAATTTAGTTGTTTGTTGGCCTGATGTTTACTAGTTGTAATGTGTTGTTGCACCAGGAACTTTTGTGTAGATGATACTGCACACTGACACAAATTACAAAATAATATTTTATTGTCAGTTGATAAACCATCTTCTTTAAATTCTGAAATGTAACTTGTTAGTTTTGATTTTAAATTGACTGAATGACGTACTTTTGGCATATTTACCGTCTTTATAGTATGATTTACAAAACTGAACCTATGTGTACTCTGACTGGCATTTAACTGTTGAGCTGCACAACTGAAGTCTGTTAAAAATTTTAAATTAAATTAATACAGTTTTGTAACTTACTTTCCCATTGTTGATAGGACTGCTAATTTTCAAATAACTCTGATGTTAAAGGGATTACTGAACATGTGTTTAAATCTCTATTGTTGAAATGTATTTTTAAAAGTTAATGGAATTTTGTTTTGTTTTATTGTTAAACCTAATATAATATGGACTGTTTTATATGAAATATGGAAAATATATGGAAATTAACGAAAATATGTACTAAACTCTAAAATATGGAAAAATATGGAAAATAAAAGTAGGATTTTTCAACCCTACACATTGTGAAACATAAAGATAATGCAAAATATAAATTATATTAGCTTTATAAGTAAATATGTATTTACATATAAATCCTTTCCCTGATCATGACGTACAACATTTCGACGTGTTCAGAGGGTTAATTATTTACTACAAAAGGAATTCTATCTTGACCACTTGAATTTAACATGTGACTTTGAACACATTTTTGTAAGTGGAACAAAGATAGACTGTTATGAGTTAACATTGTGCAACATTATCTTATATGTTACTTTGTTATTCTAAGAAATATTTTGTCAATTAACTGTTTACGTATAATTTATTTAGCATTATTTCAATCTACACTATATGTATATATGGAATTATAGGTTGGGGTGGAACTTATAAATCCAACCTTTATCCGTTAATTTTACTACAGAAAAAAAGTATTAAAAATATGTTTAAAAAAGTAGAAAGATTACCCAATTGAATTGTTGCTTAAACATTTCAAAGTTTTCAACATTAAACAAATGTATTATTTTATTTTATTAAAATATTTTCATAGAAATTTTATTAACTTTTAAAGGTATATGCATAAATATAGAACTAAAAATATGAATTCTCTGCGTTTGTCTGAACCATAATGTAAAACCAATGCAGCTTTTTATCATAGCATGAGTCAAGGTCCCAGATTATTAAAGAAATTTTATTCCACGAATCCTCTCCAAATTAATAAAAAAATAAAAAAAAATATTGGATTTAAATATATTAAACACTATTTAATCTGTATTCACTCTCAATTTTAAATTTATTTTTGTCTGTATTGGAATCCCCTCCTGAGCACGAGTCTTACTCATTCAGGAGTGGGCTAGTTTATCTTTCATTGTATTTATTAATTTTTATTCATTTCAAACTTACTAGCAATAATAAATAATAAATAAATACGTATTTATGTAACTGAAGGGGAATACAGAAACACAAAATTTAAGAAATTATCTATTTAATAAATTATTCATTACAGAACTTCAAATGTGAATGTTCATCATAATCATAATAAGCGTTGAAATATAATGAACACAGATGAAGATTATCACTGCAAACCCAGCTTTCTCCAGTCTTTCATATTTTCTGTCTTCCTCTTTGTTTTCTCATATGATCCGTATATCTTAATGTCGTCTATCATCTGAGATCTTCTTCTATCCCGAATTCTTCTCCCGTTCACTATTCCTTCTAATGCATCCTTCAGTAAGCAGTTTCTTCTCAGCCAGTGACTCAACCAATTCCTTTTCCTCTTCCTGATCAGTTTCAGCATCTTTCTTTCTTCACCCACTCTTTCCACCTCACTGTATCCCTAAATTTAGCGATGCAAATTCAAATTTCAAATTTATTTATTTTATCCATTAGATTTCAGCTGCATTAGGCATTGCAGCCCGAAAGAGTAGAAGCTCGTGCTCGGGCCCAGTTCAGTTTAGTTACACAAAATTGAAGAGTGAATTTTTTCTATAATGTCTGTAATTTAATTTAATTTTTCTAACGACTTAAGTGATACTCAGAACACTTATGTACATCTTGTCCATTAGTCAGTTTTTGGGATCTATTTTTCTTGTTTTAAATTCAATAACTTCATGTCTGCAGTTCAATTGAATGTAAACACATGTTGGATTATCCCATGTCGACTTGTTTTATAAAGTCTCGTGTTTTATATTATATAATACGAGATGATATACTGAAAGGGCAGAAGCGTCTAATTACAAAATTGTAGGCGAATTAGCATTTTATATCCCCCTGGAGACAGCTGTGTAATAATGAACTCGGTATTCTACTGGTGATGACAAAGAGCATCTGGCTCATTAAATAAGTGGCCTTGCAGTAACATCTTTCTCAGTGATATTTCCTCGTTTTTTATCTCTCGTACGTATGACTGGGTCTTAATTTCTAATGTAATATATTTGCGCTGAAGCTCATCAAATGTATAGGAAGTAACATTGCTTGCAACAGGATAATGTTACTTCAAAATCCTCATAAACTTGAGTATGGGACAAAACAACGCATCATGGCTAGCACATCTCACTTGTATTTGGGGGGAGGGTTGGCTTCGAGTACAAGAACCACCTATTCTGAATAGGTTTTTTTTTTTTGTTTTTGAAGTCTCTCCAGGAAAATTACAGGACAGTAGCAACTAAGGACCACGAATCACTTTCGACTGTATCTTATAATTCTTAATTACCATAATTCTATCATAAACATCTTTTGTGACAGACCAGCCATCTGTCCGGCAAATGTACACTAAATAATAATAATAATAATAATAATAATAATAATAATAATAATAATAACAATAATAATTTATTTATTTATCTCTATAACAGGGCATTACAATAGACAGTATAGACATTTGTTTAAAACATAGAATTTCAGATAATATGAAAAAAGAGATAAAACAGATACAGTATAGGATACAAGTGTAAATACAAATTGAAGAGTCCACTGCAAGAATGATGGATGTCACTTTCTTGTCGAAAATGAACCAAGACTGTCAATGCATAGCTTAAGACATATAGAATGTACATACAGAGTTATATGGCATTAACACTGATAGTCATTGCCCAGTAATGATCGGAAAATCACAGTTAAGCTTTGAGCGCTAAGCATTTCAAACTTTCAATTGCATCTCCTGAAAAATGTATATCAAATGACATCCATCATTCTTGCACTGGACTCTTCAATTAAAAACGAAAAATTAGGAAAAAAAAAAGCAGACAAGTAGATACTATCTAAATAAAAGTAACAGATATAGATATAAATGAAAAATACAAAATAAAAATAGATGCAAAATTGATAAGTATAGATATCATAGCCAAAAATGTAAAATGTAGCTATAAATCGCAAATTACAGAGTAACGAATAGATAGCAATATTATTTAAAATCAACTGCCTTCAGTATATTAATAAGACGTTAAACCAAAGGTCCCGGGTTCGATACCCGGCTCCGGAACAATTTTTCCCTCGAAATTATTCAAATCAACTTTACAGGGAGTTATACCTGAAATCTTGATTTGCAAATCTAGGCAGCTCTAAAAGTAAATATACGCTACATAGCATTAGAAAGATATATTTTTACGTATCTTTCGTTATATGCAGAACAATTATCATAGAATTATTCGTGGGTTTGAGTTTCCTCATTTTCTTCAGGATCCGTACAATTACAATACACAGCAACTCATATATTCAGTGCCTCACCAAATTCCACTGCAAAACCTTTAACCTTCGACATTATTATTCAGCAGATATACTATTTACGCATGCAGACAGGTATTCAGACTGTCATAAATCTGTACATATAATTATGATGTTCTAGCGTTTATGAAAGAACATTTGTAGGCTTTTAATATGAGAAGTGAGATACACAATCATACAACGAGGAATAGGCAATTATTAGATTATCCACTTTGTAGACTTAGTGTGACAAAAAATATTATAAGTTGATTGGAATCAAATTGTTTAATAACCTCCCTATAAACATTCAACTTCTTCCTGTTGAAAGTTGTAAAACAAAATTGTACAGTTGGTTAATTAAAAACCCACTTTACTCAATCAATGAGTTCTTTGAAATGAACATACATTTTAAACAATGCAGTTTTAAATCTTATGGTGGTTGTTTCTTAATGTTTTTTTTTTAGTAGTGAGATTTGAATGAAACCTAGTGGTAAATCAATTTATATTTAAATTTCAATGTAATAATGAACAGAACGAATTGCACTTTTATTTTTAAAGTTTATTATTAACCTCTGTTGTAGTACCTATTCTTAATTAGTTACTAAACATAATGACAATTAGTACTTGATATTGTCCTTTATCTAGTAAATATAGTACTTTTAACTTTATATTATATAATTTGATAAATATCTACATTGTTTTAATAATTAAATTTTATTTTTGTATATCTATGAAATGTATTGCAGTAAGATTGTAACATTTGACAATGTTTATAGTGAAGTTTTTCATTGAATGATAATAATAATAATAATAATAATAATAATAATAATTATTATTATTATTATTATTACCACCGGTTGTTCTGTATGGTTGTGAAACTTGGACTCTCACTTTGAGAGAGGAACAGAGACTACTGGTGTTTGAGAATAAGATTCTTAGGAAAATATTTGGGACTAAGAGGAATGAAGTTACAGGAGAATGGAGAAAGTTACACAACACAGAACTGCACGCATTGTATTCTTCACCTGACATAATTAGGAACATTAAATCCAGACGTTTGAGATGGGCAGGGCATGTAGCACGTATGGGTGAATCCAGGAATGCATATAAAGTGTTAGTTGGGAGGCCGGAGGGAAAAAGACCTTTTGGGAGGCCGAGATGTAGATGGGAAGATAATATTAAAATGGATTTGAGGGAGGTGGGATATGATGATAGAGAATGGATTAATTTTGCTCAGGATAGGGACCAATGGCGGACTTATGTGAGGGCGGCAATGAACCTCCGGGTTCCTTAAAAGCCAGTAAGTAAGTAAGCATTATTATTATTATTATTATTATTATTATTATTATTATTATTATTATTATTATTATTATTACGGTACTGACTGATGAACGGAATGTAAACTTGAAACCATTGTAATGCGCCTCTCGGTCCCCAACATTACAAGCCTAGTTATGATTTATAGAATATAAAACTAGTGACACAAAAAGAGCGTGACCAAGAATTTTGTTCCACCAAATGCTTTATGTAAATGATTTTACAGTGTAAGCCAGTACCTGGCCAGGCAGGATCGACTCTCGATTACAGGTGAGGTGTGCCACGCTGTGGTGGACAAAACTGCGGGAATCCCCGATAGCTCAGCGGGCTGCGACTTATTGGATGTCGCAAGTACTTTGTTCGTCAATTGTTTGTCAAAAACAGATTTCACATTTCATGCACACGTTTGTTTTTATAGTCGTGACACGGCGACTTTTTATTTTTGGAGTTATTACGGAAATCGACGGGGAATGGGAACTGAATTGACTTCCGCCGTCAGATGACCTCCTGTGTTCACAAACATCAAAATTTTCGTAGTACTTTAATTATGAAAAACGCATTTAAAAATTATACCTATTTTTTCCGTAAACGCAGAGCTGCACGCATTGTATTCTTCACCTGACATAATTAGGAACATTAAATCCAGACGTTTGAGATGGGCAGGGCATGTAGCACGTATGGGCGAATCCAGATATGCATAACAGCTGCCAGTGTTCAAAATTTAAAATTTAACGATGAATATAGACTAATAATACACAGTGAAAATTGTTTAGATCCCAAAAGCTGTAAATGTCCACCATTGAAAGAAGCCATGTATGTGAAATATCTGGGTATCATTATTGATCAGAATTTAAAATGGCCTCATCACATTACTTATCTTTGTAAGAGGCTTCGTAAAACAATTTATAAATTCGTAAATCTTCGATGCTACTTACCCATTAGAGTTCTACGAAATGTTTATTTGGCCATTATTCAGTCTATCATTCAATATGGTATAATTGTTTGGGGTGCAATTACAAAAATTAATCTTAGTCCGTTAAATTTACTACAAAAACGAATAATTAAAATTTGTTTGAAGAAACGTTTCGATTATCCAACTAAATTAATTTATTCTGAATTTAATGTATTTAATATTGAACAAATTTATAAGTATACGCTATTAAAATGTTATCATAAAAATCGTAATAAGTTTGTATTACAGACACAGAATTATGACACAAGACGAAATATTAATTCAACATTAGTAGAACCTAAATGTCTCACATCTGCTGGTCTAAAGCATAGTACTAATTTTGGCCCTCGGTTGTGCAATGCTTTAACTAAATTACACCCAGAACTTCTAACATGTAACCCACTAACATATAACAAGAAAATTAGAAACGTGTTAATATCTTCAATTTGATTAAATAAATTTATAGCCTATGTGTATGAATTAATCAACCTATATTATATTTGTATTCTATAATTTTGAAATATATAGTCCTACTTTTCACGTGCGATATTATTCTTCTCTAGTGTTAATATTATATTATATAATTCCATTGCCGCTGTAATTTAAATTTTATTTCCTAGTTTATTTTACTTATTTATTTTTATTATTATTTTTTTCTATATTTCTCTTATATTAATATTGTATTATATAATTTCTGTAACTCTTAATTTTAATTCTATTTCCTATTTTATTTTATATTCTCTTATAGGCCTATTAATATTATATCTGAACTGCGACCGAACACGAGTGCTGCTCATTCGGTCTCAAATTTTGTTAATACTACTGTATCTCCTGTTTCATATTGTTTGTATTATTTTATTTCTATTTCTCTTGTTTGTTTGTAATTATATTCTTTATTCTGTATATTTAAATTTAAATAAATAAATAAATAAATAAAATATAAAGTGTTAGTTGGGAGGCCGGCGGGAAAAAGATCTTTGGGGAGGCCGAGACGTAGATGAGAAGATAATATTAAAATGGATTTGAGGGAGGTGAGATATGATGGTAGAGACTGGATTAATCTTGCTCAGGATAGGGATCAATGGCGGGCTTATGTGAGGACGGCAATGAACCTCCGGGTTCCTTAAAAGCCAGTAAGTAAGTAAGTAAGTAAGTAAGTAAGTAAGTAAGTAAGTAAGTAAGTAAGTAAGTAAGTAAGTAACGTTTCATAAATGAACCACCTTTCAGTTGGATAACATTGCCAGTATATATTACGTGTACATTTTCAGCTGTAACATATTAGTACAAGTTTTAGTTTTAAATGTTTTTCAACGTGGCGCTATATATATATATATATATATATATATATATATATATATATATAAATGTTTTTCAACGTGGCGCTATATATATATATATATATATATATATAGCGCCACGTTGAAAAACATTTAAAACTAAAACGCAAATATATATATATATATTTATATATATATATATATATATATATATATATAGCGCCACGTTGAAAAACATTTAAAACTAAAACGCAAATATATATATATATATATATATATATATATATATATATATATATATATATATATAGCGCCACGTTGAAAAACATTTAAAACTAAAACGCATATATATATATTTGCATTTTGTCACAATGTCTATTCTCGGATCCTATACAGGTTGAAAGGGGACCGATGCACCAAAATTTAACACGTGATTCTACATGTTAAATACAACGAAACTTTTATTACATTTTTCCTTTGATGAGGCGCAGTTAAGCAGGAGAAAATAGTCTTTTCCTAATGTTTGCAGCGCTCTATTGTGGTAATGGCCCGAAAGGAATGGCTGATTGATACTTGTGCGTTGTTTGCTGTTCTCCAACCAGGAGATAAACCGTGAAAGGAATGTGCTTACTATTGCGTCATCTATTGGAGCGAAGTAGATAGATAATATTATCGTTATAACATCAGTTTAAAAACCATGCGCTCTCCTGCATATTTTATTGCCTATATGGAGGGATTAAAAGACCAGGAGATTAACAGTGATCTAATTTTGTAACTAGGGTAGTATAAATATGTGTGTAACAATGTTATTGTTTGTGCTGTGAGAGCGAGCCAATAGAGATACGAGTACCCACGTGTGTGACCTTATGACATCTTATGACATCTTATGACATCAACATTCATTCACAGCATTACCCCGCTCCGTTTCATTCCGCAGAGACTTTCTCGTGGTTGGAGCATAGTATGTGCACTGCATATCGTCTGTAGCGAGCGGGAGCAGGGCGAGGCGCGGGTGATATCTGCACTTCTGGCTGTACTCAACTGAAGTCTACTGTTTTGGTACGAACTTCCTATCTATGATTATCACGAATTATATTCGGCGGATAAATCGTAAAACAGCGAACGCCAGTAGGGGAAGTTATTCCCACCCTCGCCGCTCGGCACCTCGCTCGCCTGCTCTCTCTCTCTCTCTCTATTGTCTCTCTCTACTATCTGCCCCGCTTCGGTGGATCACTGTCTACCGTCTCGCACGTATTTCATATTTTACAACACGCCACAACACAATACAACCAAATTAATGTGCATTAGACAACAAGACATATCCAACGACACACATTGCATTTCTGCAATACGTTACGGCAGTTCCCTTGAACATAAATTAGATTTATTTTCCCTTCTACCACTAACTCGCCTCGGCAGCCGAGAGGTCTAAAGCGTCACCAAAAAGCGTGCGTGCGTTTCGTTAGAAAGATCGACGGATCGAATACTGCCCTCCGCAAAGTCATAAGAAAAAAAAAAGAGAGAGACATGAAGCAGAGAGAAGAGACAGAGGGAAACAAGACGAAGTTCCTCTTTTGCTTCATAGATGCCGCATTCACTCTTTTTGTTCCACTTTCCTCCACTAGATGTCATCCCACCCTAAACCCCTATTTCAACTCTTTCCCGCTAGAGTGTGTGGTGAGCTTGTAGGGGAAAAGTGGACAGGGGTTGTGGGTGGAGCTTAGCGTTCGCTGTTTTACGATTTACCCCAGAAAAACAGTCGATTCGAAGAAGAGATGATGGGCATAAAAGGCTTCTTGGAATAGAAGCAACTGAACATTTCAGGTTGTAACAACACTTTATTTTGAACTCTTGTCATTGCTCATCTTTTTGAACATGTTTAATTTTATTGCAAAACATTTTTAATTATAGTCATTAATTGTGCAATTATTGTAATTAATTATTGTTGCATGTTCTGTTGTAATCATCTGATTGCTGATACATCGAAGCAGAGACGATATAAAAAAAACAAAAGAACGTAGGAGGAAAAATACTATCACTTATTAATTTTGAGCGGCATGCTTTTAACCATCAGAATCATTCAATCCTCATTGGTAAATCTAGCGTCAATAAGCTCGTTCATTGGCTGAGAAATTTTCGCGTGGGATTATTCTTAAAATTAGTATACAGTGCGTTTCAAAAGTCACGCATTTTTTCTGCTACAGCTATATGGAAATGATTTTTCGAAAAATGCTCGGACACGTAAAACATTATATTTTAAAATACACTTTTTCACAAAAACAATCCATTGTTAACATAATTGTTATGCGAGTTTCGACATCATTGGAAACATTTTAAAATGACACCCTGTATTTTTCTGTATACCATCTGAAATATTTTGTTATTCTCCATTGTTACACAAGCTATCAATTGTTTTATACAACAAACGTTGCTATGATAACAATGGCTGTCACCAATCCCATCGACGCAAAAAATGTAATTAATATAGCGTCGTTAAATATCCAAGTAAGAAAAAATATAACTTGTGTCTTACCTGGGAATTGTTGCTGTTGTGGAGAAATGTTTGGGAACGCCAAAGAACACATCTGAAATATAGATTGAAATACTTTTAGAATTATAATTTATTTATTAAGATGCAACGACAAAAATACAATTGCCTTGTATAGTATTACATAATGTATATTATGGTATTCACACATTTTATTTAATATCGTCAGTTATAGATCCCACTACAGATTTCAGAATTCTTAGAAACTTCTCACTAAATAAGGCTCAGTCTTATATGTGATGAATTTCTATACGAATATTTCACGTTTAAAAAATCGTACATTGCTTGAAAATGGTCACAATTCATTATTTACGATGTCGAGTCTTCTCGAGACGCTAGGAGGCATTGTCGTCTAACAACTATCTGTGGCGAAACTAAGGTGTAAATACAGAGTAAGCTTAAAAAATCTGCTTGCCTTATATATTTTATAAGGCAGATGTTTCCCGGGTTTCTATAAAATTCTTTTGTGACACGGACTCCACAAGAAGTTGATGACCACTCATTTTCATCTCCAAACAGAACATATGTAGGCTATAACTTGTCTCAGAGCACCCTGTTATCCAAGGATATTTCTTATAGCATGAAAATTGAAAACTTCTATTTTGTGTTCCTCCATCAGCTATTTTAATATGTAAATGTGATGTCGATCTCCTGTCTTTGTAAGCACATTTTGTTTCATACGTCCTACTTGAAAAAGGTTTCTCTTTCAATTCTACAAATAATGATCTCAGTGTTCTCTCAGTTAAAGCCATTTTACACAAAATTACTAGGTATATAACACACACACTCATGCACTTTTGATTAAACTATAATTCAACAGCGCAGCGCATTTATGGAACACCAATATAGCGTAACGTATTATTGTTGAGGCTAGCCGCGTTTCGTACCGAGATGTAGCGAATCGATACCTGAAGCTTTCGAGTCAAGGTCGTAGCCATGCCTTTAGAGGCTTGTAGCAATGACGTGGAGCTATCTCTATGTCACAAAATGACGTATTCCCTACGAAGTCTTTATGGCTTAGTGGTAGAGCTCTTTCTCTTCGTTACAAAGATCTGGCTTCGAATCTCTTTATGTAAAACGCACGCTTGTGACCACAGCGCACACGATGATTCCAGAGCTATTCCGAAGTGGAACTTAAGGCTGGTTCACAAAAAACCGAAAACGAGAACGAGAACGGAAAAATTGTTGAAATGTATATATTTAAATGTGAACATTCACAATTAACGAGAAGCTTGCCGGAGTCCGGGAACGGGAACGTGAGTTTGCCCAATTTTCAACTTTGCCATTCTCGTTTCCGATCACAGCCTACTAGATTCATTCTGTTGCCATGATAAAGCTATTTGATCTTCGTATATTTTGTAGTACGGAGGCCGTGACAATTTCTTCTTGCATCGTTTCTAACTAACTCGAAAATTCATTACAATCACTTTCAATATATGTTAACTTGTATATGTGTCCAGTTTACCACGTGAATTGAATTCTTAAATATTCTGTGTCATAAATTCTGAAGTTGGTTAACCTTTGTTTATGCTGGCTGGTTTGTTCTCATGAGAGAAAGTCAAAGGTCAATTATACATATATAACATCAGATTGCGTAATATCGACTTTACATAATATCGTTATTGTCATAGATGTCGATATGCTAGTCGTTTCCGTTCTTGGTTTATTGTGAATTAAAAATCTTTACTTTCTCGTTCTCTGTTTCCAATTCTCGTTCTAGTTCTCGTTCCTGGTTTATTGTGAACAGGGACCAATTTCCTTGTCAAAGGGTGTAGTACAACGCAGACGAATATGGGAACTAAGAATGTTCATGTGATACCAAGGCGAAACAAGAACGTTATTGTACCTTACGAATGCACACAGAACTTATGTAATAACATACTATTATACATAGTAAAGCAGTAATACATGTTGTCATTTATATAAATAATGATTCAACTTCCAAACTATGGCTGGGGACGGAGCGGTTCGGTACGGAGCAGTTACTGTGACGTCATTACTCGGTTGAACCGAGTATAGTACCGAGTACAAATTTGTGGCGACAGATTTAAAATTTAGATAGATTTAGTCGATTTTAGAACGTAATTTGAAAGTTAAACCAAGCGTGTTTAAAAGCGTTGTAGTAAAGCGCTTTCGCTTTGCCAATTGAAGAGAAAGAAAGTGCTTCTCTTCATTGCAAAATGGCGGTTGCAAATTTCGTTTGCGTGATCACAACTATTTGCGGAGTTATTTTGTATGAAAGGCCTATTTAACTTTCAGTGTTGTTATATATGACAGAATAAATAAAATTGATAAAATAATTGATAATACTAACAGCTAATAAATTAACATGTGAGGTAAACGTTAAACGCTGCAGCTAAGTAAAAAAGAAGATAGAAAGAAACTGGCTGAATGAAGCGCTGCCTAAAACACTTAAAAATAACACACAGAATTATTTACTATTACGGAAAATGGATAAAATAATCAATAAAATGTGGAATCTTAAACTGAAGAACATAATGCTTATTTATTTTATAACATTACTAGCCTTCATTACAACCATGTTCTCTTTGGTGAAGAGTAATATTATTGATAAATTAAATTAATTAGGTAACATAATTCGTAGAAATCAATACAAATAAAATGATGACTGATGAGGTAACACAAATCCAATAAACACAAAAAAAAACATAGAAAAATATAATGCACTTCCTTTTTTAACACTTTTTAATATTAATCAAACATTCTAATATGATGATGATGATGATAATAATAATAATAATAATAATAATAATAATAATAATAATAATAATAAGTCATATAATAGGATGATCTCTTCAATACTAGAGACCTTTCAGCCCTCGTTGGGGATAAGGAAATAATTTGTCCTGCAGCAGAAAATATTTAAATACAACAGTACCTACGTTGTTGTCTGCTAGAATTAAGTAAAACACGCGAACTCTGTTTGAATGTTTGAACTGACCGGTAACGGCTACGGTTAACCGAGTAACTTCGGTGCTCCGCTGCCAAGCACATAAACCGATAGAACCGAGTAACTCAACAGTTCTACTCGCTCCGTCCCCAGCTCTATTCCAAACTAACAAAACACTATTATAAATTATATTTAGGGAAAATATAATAATACGAACAAAAATATAATTTATAAAACGAATATTTCGAGAGAGTTTGTAAAGAACTCCGATCTTAGGATTCAAATTTACTATCGGTAACCGGAAATTTCCCTTGTGAGACGAAGAAAATTAGCTACCCTTTCCTTACAATTTTGTTGGCGTGTCACGCTTCATAAACCTCAAGTAATCACATCGCAAGGTTAAATATATCCATATCCTTGCCTTATATTATCGAACACTTCCGCTATCTTTAATAGTGCCGGAAAACTCATTCTACATTGTAATATTGCAGAAGTCCATTGTACCAACGTTGAAACTTTAACTCGATTGCTTTTATCACCAGCCATAAATTGCTTGTGATTATCTGTATATTACTTCTCAGGAGAACATTACGATATCGTCTTTTCTTAACACGTGTCTCCAAGTCATATCTTCTCTCCTTCCATTCTGCTAGCCATAAAGAGTTTTATATCATGAACTGTAATATTGACTATTTCTACTTTAGCGTGTTTGATATCAGATTAGTTTCAACAAAAGAAGATATTGAAGAATGTCGAATATAATCGGCGAATCCAGGAACACAGTGACTTTCAAGTACCAAAAGGTCATAATTTGACGCTTTTAAAGTTCTAACTTCCTTATTAAACGAAGTATTGAACATTATTTTCGCACTGCAGAAATATTTATTTGTTATTTAATTAATTATATATATATATTCATTTGTTTATTTATTTATTTATTTATAAGAACACAGGCATTACTGCCCATAAAGCACCTTCTTAAAATTTTTATTTTCAAGGAAAAGGCGAAAACAGTTAATAATGTGAAACAAATTTATATTTGCAGCAGAGTATTATAACATATACAATGAGAAACTGAATAATCTGAATATACTGAATATAATGAGAGAGAGAGAGGGAGAGAGAGAGAGAGATTTGTATCTTCTAAATTAACCAAGTTTGCATAAATGTTTCTTAAATATATCAATACAATTGGGATTATTTAACTTATTATAAAGGGACAACATTCTGATTAGGGGTGAATTTTCATGACTATCTGACCTAGGAATATGGAAAAGTACTTTTTTACGTGGCTTAAGGAATAGGTACGTAAAGATTAATTTTTGGTTCTACAGAATATATCTGTTATTGTAACAAAGATTATTAGAGGAGAAAAATTCGCTCCGGCTCCGAGGATCGAACCCGGGTTCTTAGTTCTACATACCAAGTGCTATAACCACTGAGCTACGCCGAAGTTCAATCCACAACACCGGATCGAATCCCTCTCCTCCTTGGCACTCTCTTAGAATGGTACCTCGTATCAACAAATGCACGTGGGCAAGGATCTCACAATTGGTTCTACACCAAAGTACATCAGTGCGCGATTAGAAAACTACTCCGTATTTACAAATGGTTTCTTGTTTTAAAAAAAATTGCAATATTGCTGTTTACAAATATTAAAGAAGAACTTAGTTACAAATTTATATTATTACAACAATATATACTATTTTCATTGCAATAAAAGGTAGAACGCATTAATACAAAACACGGAAAAGTTGTATATTGCGATCAGATTGAAGTATACACTATGACACTATGCAGTAATAGCAGGTCTAACAATGTTTTATATACAGGATGTTCCATTTATCTTATGAACCTATTATAAATTTTTTGTTTGGATAGGTATTGAAATTTTTGTTTTTGAGCGTTATGTTAGAACGAGGGCTAACATGAGTGTGGAGATTTGGTGCATGTAACTACATTATGGTACAAGATACACGTGACGACATCAATTTTTAAAATAGCACTACATGCCTTAATCATGTTACATTTATTACACACGAGTTCAAAAGACGAGTTCAAAAATGTATCACAGTGTCACCTTTCTAATCAATAACAACAATAAAACGAAACAAAAACCTACTTCCAATTTGATAATGTTATGCTTTGAGGGTCACAGAAGATGTTCCAAATGGTGGCCATTCACATTAATGCACATTCGAAGGCGTTCCGCGAAAGACCGTATGACTGCCCGGCATATTGCTGGCTGAATGGACACACAAGCCTGTCGAATGCGTTGCTGCATGTCGTCTGGTGTTGTCAGAATGTTCTGGCACACAATGTCCTTTACAGTTCCCCACAGGAAGAAGTTGAGTGGTGACAGGTCCGGAGAACGTGCAGGCCACTGCCCGTGGATTGTTGCGTCGACAATTGTGGTTTGTTTACATGTTAAGACAGCAAAAAACACAACATACGACATGTACGTACGACATTCGTCTTTCGTTTTGTGTAAGTTAGTGCACAAGATGAATGGGGCACCGCAACAAACGGCACATTCTGATGTCATTCATTTTGCATTTTGTTTTTGTTATTGATTGGGAAAGTGGCATTGTGATACATTATTTTTGAACTCGTCTTAATGTGTGTAATCAATGTAACATGATTAAAGTATGTAGTGCTATTTGAAAAATTGATGACGTCACTTGTATCTTTTATCATAATATAGTTACATGCACAAAATCTGTACACTCATGTTAACCCCTCGTTCTAACATAACTCTCAAAAACAAAAATTCCAGTACCTATCAAAACAAAAAAGTTAATAATAGGTGCACAAGATACATCGAACACTCTGTATAGCCACTGTATAAACTACAAAAATAAATAATACCACAATTACATATAGTAGGACAGTAAAACATTTAGGGTTATATTTAGATTCAAATTTAAATTTTCAAAGTCAAGTGACCTACATATGTAAGAAAACTTTTTCCATAATTCATTCCTGATCCAAACTTTAGTGATGCTCTATTTCGATTATTGCGATTCTCTATTCACGAATGTAAATACTGATCTTGCCCATAGACTACAGCGTGTTCACAATATCTGCGTTCCTTTCGTTTGTAACATTAGAAAATTCGATCATGTAACACCGTCACTAGAATTGTTGTCTTGGAGTCCACTTAAAAAAAGACGATTCTTCAACTCTCTCTTATTACTATTTAAAATCATCCACACCTCCACACCCTCTTACCTAGCATCTCGTTTCGTTTACCTTTCACTACCTCGAACCCGGAACATGTACCTTCTCTCTATTCCTCTGCACAGAACATCCTTCTACTCATCATCTTTCAGCATATCTATTCCACTCCTCTGGAACACTCTCCCTGACCATGTCAGAGACTGTCGCACAATATCAAAATTCAAATTTAAATTAAAAAATCACATTCTAGTTCATGGAATTGCTTGTTGAACACCTGTTAGGTTGCGCAACTTCGGCTTAACCCATGATATTTATAGTAAATATTGTAACTATGCTGATGTAAAATTGACAATTAATTTGTAATGTATTTGTTATTATTATTATTATTATTATTATTATTATTATTATTATTATTATTATTATTATTATTATCAGTTATCACTAATATCTTGCTATCTCTGTTTTCTTTCTTTTTTCTTGTATTAGCTCGATGAGAGCTCTATAGTCTTCTTTTGACTCTGTTGACCCTCTATAGGGCTTTAATTTAATATGTATTATTTTCATCAGTGTTTGTATTTCTTTCTTGTACAGGGACATCACTTTATTTTTACCAACATTTTTAACATTAACCTGGCTATACTCGGAAACTCTGTTGCCTCCTTCCATTACAGGAGTTTGATGTTACTAGTGCAATATGTAAACAAATCATTTTACTAGGTATAGGAGGAGAGAAAAGTAGTGTATCCATTTATGTTGTAGGGAAATACGATATTACGATTTTCAGTTTGATCATTACTTTTACGGAATTTATCAAAATACAGTAGAGAAGTAACATTTTTTTTCAAAAACTCAACTTTTCAGGCGGCTATGTTCGTTATGTAATGTCTACTTTATTTAGCATATTAATTATTGATGTTATCATACAATATAGAGAGAGCATTTAAATTGAGGGGGTCATAAGTAAAGGGCTGTAAGTGCACTTAAGTTGCTTTCGAGAAAATGGGGTTTACATATTTAAGCTTTCGTAAAATCGGTGAAATTTTTTATTTAAATTTTAATGTGTGATGCGATTAAAATATCCCTTTGCCACTAAAATTTTAGATACTTTTGCTTACACTGGATGCACTTAACTCATGTTACTACAAATGTCACTAGCATTCCTTTGCTTCTAGCCACCTCAATTCAAAAAAAGCTAATCTGAATTTTTAAACAAGTTGCTGAAAATGGTTGCCGTTCATTACAATGCAGGCTTCAATTCACTACGCATATTATTAAAAACATTTTGAAACATATTCTCTGAAATTGAATTTATCGTTTCTTGAATATAATTTTTTAGTACGATATTATTAATATAGGTTCTTTCTTCTATAGAAAACGCAATCATATTTATGAAACACACTATACACTGCAGTGTTTACTTCACTGCTTGAAGACTTCGAATGCAACAGCGGCCGTAAGTTTGTGTGTCTGACGGGAGCAAGGACATTAATGAAGGGGTGAGAGTGAAGTACATTTAGAAATGCAGGTACAATAAAAATGCAAGTAAAAATAAAATGATGTCCCTGTATTTATATGTGCTATCTGGTAGGATGGAAGAGAAGGCCTTATGGCCTTAATCCTGTCAGATTAAATAAATAAATAAATAAATAAATATAGTAGAGGAACAGCAAACCTATTTCATCTGGCAACAAGTTACGCCGTCTGAACATGACTAATCCTGGGATCCATCTTGCCAAATTATCTCTTCGCTACTACCAATTACGAGTACATCGACGCTAGATAATTTCTTACTAGATATAGAATCGTTAAATTAATCAACATAGAATAGTGGTTTGTTTAAATTGCTAACATAAAAAATACGACCGAATCTCATGATGAAACACTTTTCCATATACTCGATATATCAAAGAATTTTGGTATTGTTTTTGCTGATTCAACTACGGTAATACAAGCTCGCAGGCGCAGTATTGCAACCCGCTTTAACACTGATATAACTTTAATTTTATTGCGTCATGCTAAAATATATCGAAAAGCATTTGAAACAGCCGAAATAATTTTCGATTAGATGCATTTTATGTTGTGGCGTTTTATGATCACAATTGTGTTGAAACAAAGCACTTATCGCGTAATGAAACAAGCTGCCATTTCCATAGAAAATAGTCCTGCACCAGCGACTGTTACATCAGTCACGATTTTATTATTTTAACGTGTGTTCTATCCCCGCTGCTATATCTTCGCAATCGCACTTTGCTGGTGGCTTCTATTGTGAGGTCACCCCCTTCTCATATATGGTATACAGAGTGTTAAGAAAAAAAGCATAAAATATTTTAGGAGGTGCTAGTATGCATCAAAACAAGAGTGTTACTTTTATTGTAAAATAGATGAGGATAGGAACTGGGCCCTTGAAATCTGTTGTGTTCCATGTAATTCTATTAACTAGTTGGCTAAAAGGATCCCGTTATAAGCCTTTTCCAGTTCTAATGATATGCCGGGAACCTGACGTTCATTCAACAGACTGTTACTTTCTAAGACTACAGATCAGAAGATTACAGAGAACTTGTCAGCGAGCTGATTCAGAACTATAACGTGATGGGGTGTCATGTATCTCTCAAAATAACTTCTTGGATTCTCATCTATTTTTTTATTTCTTCAAACCCTCCGGGTAGTGAGCTACGATCGTAGGGAACGTTTTTATCAGGATCAGGATTTTTCTGGAATGGAAAGGCGCTACCAGGAAAAATGGAGCACAAATACTCTGTCAGACTACTGCTGGATACTCAAAAGAGATGTTTACGAAGCCAAGTATAGCTTAAAATCTATTTCACACGTTTTAAATAAATAAATATGATTTTAGGTGAAAGGTTACAAGGTATCAATACTAGAAAAATTAGAATTACATTTCATATAATGACTCAAAAACCTTGCGTAATAGAAAAATTTTGAAAACACATTTGAAAACAGCACGGAAAAATGCTATAAGAATCACACATTCTTTATTTTTAACAAAAAACATGTTTAATTTTGTTGACTAGTGTAATTTTTTTTTAACAATTGGTGAACAGTTTTAATGTCCCAGTATCTGAATGCTTACTATTACACATAAATGACGAACAGTCACTGCATCTTGTTCTGCACTTCATTGAAGAGAGAACGGTCTAAGAGGACTAATTTCTGAAGCTGATGATAATGAAGATAATGGTGATTAATCTCTCAAAATGTAAATGAATTTCTGCGTTAATAAAATATTTTAGCATCTAGCTGCAGCGCTGGAAATTGTACCAGATCAATGGAAGGAGTCCATAATCGTACCTATCTTTAAGAAGGGGGACAAGACTAACTGTAGTAACTTTCGAGGAATATCACTTTTGTTGACGTCGTACAAAATTTTGTCCAATATTCTTTTGAGAAGGTTAACTCCATATGTAGATGAAGTTATCGGGGATCATCAGTGTGGTTTTAGGCGTACTAGATCAACTATTCACCAGATATTTTGTATTCGACAGATAATGGAGAAAAAATGGGAGTATAAGAGTACAGTGCATCAGTTATTCATAGATTTAAAAAAGGCATATGACTCGGTTAAGAGAGAAGTTTTATATGATACTCTTATTGAATTTGGTATTCCCAAGAAACTAGTTCGATTAATTAAAATGTGTCTTAGTGAAGCTTACAGCAGAGTCCGTACAGGCTAGTTTCTATGTGATGCTTTTCCAATTCACTGCGGGCTAAAGCAGGGAGATGCACTATCACCTTTACTTTTTAACTTTGCTCTAGAATATGCCATTAGGAAAGTTCAGGATAACGGAGAGGGTTTGGAATTGAACGGGTTACATCAGCTGCTTGTCTATGCGGATGACGTGAATATGTTAGGAGAAAATCCACAAACGATTTGGGAAAGCACAGAAATTTTACTTGAAGCATGTAAAGTGATAGGTTTGGAAGTAAATCCCGAAAAGACATAGTATATGATTATGTCTCGTGACGAGAATATTGTACAAAATAGAAATATAAAAATTGGAAATTTATCTTTTGAAGAAGTGGAGAAATTCAAATATCTGGGAGCAACAGTAACAAATATAAATGATACTCGGGAAGAAATTAAACACAGAATAAATATGGGAAATGCGTGTTATTATTCGGTTGAGAAACTTTTATCATCCAGTCTGCTGTGAAAAAATCTGAAAGTTAGAATTTATAAAACAGTTATATTACCGGTTGTTCTTTATGGTTGTGAATCTTGGACTCTTACTTTGAGAGAGGAACATAGGTTAAGGGTGTTTGAGAATGAGGTGCTTAGGAAAATATTTGGGGCTAAGCGGGATGAAGTTACAGGAGAATGGAGAAAGTTACACAACGCAGAACTGCACGCATTGTATTCTTCACCTGACATAATTATGAACATTAAATCCAGACGTTTGAGATGGGCAGGTCATGTAGCACGTATGGGCGAATCGAGAAATGCATATAGAGTGTTAGTTAGGAGGCCGGAGGGAAAAAGACCTTTAGGGAGGCCGAGACGTAGATGGGAAGATAATATTAAAATGGATTTGAGGGAGGTGAGATATGATGATAGAGACTGGATTAATCTTGCTCAGGATAGGGACCAATGGCGGGCTTATGTGAGGGCGGCAATGAACCTCCGGGTTCCTTAAAAGCCAGCAAGTAAGTAAGCTGCAGCGCTGAAAATTGCGTTCGTAGTCGGACGGCTCGTTTAAATCCCATTCCGTTTTCAAAGCATTAAATTGTATTAGCATTTTCTTGAATTATGACAAACTTCCAACGTCGTAAATATTCTATTATTTTCGGGAACTAGATATTGTCTGCAAAAACAATAAAATTCACGTTACTCTGTGTAATTGCTGATTATGGACTGAATCCATCGCTGTTAATGAATGATTTAAAAACTTCAAAGCAGAGAGGGTTTAAGAGAGTTGATTCCTATTTATACATTTGTCACAAAATGAGAGAAGTTCAAAGTTCAACTTGATGTCATTCTATATTAACGACTGTGAGCCTGGAAACCGGCTTCTCTTTGTGCGGCGCTGTTGGAAATGTGACATGGACACTGTCTAGCGGTGATCAACGCATCATCTTTCGGCAATAAAATCTCGCGACTTACATAATATGCGCCAAAAAAAACGACACTGAAATGTTATTTAATTGCGTTGGTACTGTGTGTGTTTAAAATGTGTACCATCACATGCCACTCATTATTCATAACGTTCTGAAGATTATTAAACATGTTTATATACAAAGGCTTCTGTAAGGACAAAAAAATGACTTTATCTTCTCGCGTAATTCGAGAATATTTGTAGGTGGATTATCTAACTTTTTAAAAATAATTTATTGATCGATCAGCGCATTTAGCGCTATACAGATCATTTCTAAATAAAATATAAATACAATACATGACACTGAATTGAGGGCAGCCTAGATTGGGCTCCTCAATGAACAAAAATAATTGTTAATAAATAATTATTTACATAGGTTGGTGTGATGATAAATTTTGATTGTAATATGAGGTCCATTGGAAGTCGGCTCTTGATTCTGGTGGGAAATATGGACTTTCCTTCCGAGAGAGTAGTGGATGGCGCCTGGAACATTTTCTAGGTTGTTATAGAGCTTCTTAGCTTGTGAATGAATAAACTGTTTGATTGTGTCAATACCAGCTTCTCTGTGTAGTTGACTGTTACGGACAAACCAAGGAGAATTGAGTGAAATTCGTAGGACTTTATTTTGAAATGACTGGATGTGTTTAATTCCACTTACTGCAGCTCCTCCCCAGACAGGACAGGCGTAAAGCAGTAGAGGTCGTAACAGAGATGTGTAAAGTAGCATGCAGTTTTGTAGCTTTAGAGATGATTTCTTGTTGAGGAGCGGATATAATTTAGCGAGTCTAGAGTAGGCCAATTTAAGTTTGTTGTTGATGTGATGTTTCCATGATAGACGGCGATCTAAGTGCACTCCAAGATATTTAACAGCGTCATCCTTTGGTTTCCACGATATCACGTTGGTTGAAAGATTTATGCATGGAGGATTAGCAGGACGACACAAAGTAAATATCATTGCTTCGCATTTATTGTAGTTCAAAGCCAAGGGCATATGATGTTTAAAGCTTCCTGAAGGTGTCATCTAACTTGAAAAATGATTATTTCCACATGCTCAATATGTAGGCATCTGCTGCCGTGAGATCCGGGGAGCAGGAAGGCTACGGGAATGTATTTCCACGAGAAATTAGGCGATCTCGAAAGTGTCGTTGCAGAAGGAAAAGTGACTCCCTCGCGGTGTGAACTGTAGCTCCATCTTGCTGCATCCATTGTTTTTGGAGGGGTAAGTTTCTGGCGTCACAAATACGGCGCAAATTCCGCACAAATGGGGTAATAATGAGATCTCTGTAGAGTGCCTGGTTTACTGTTTTTGGATTCTGTGCAGCATCCTCGACGAAATAAGGGCCCAATATTCCATTGCCGGACAAGGCGCATCAAATTGCAACCCGTGCACTGTGCAGTGGTTTCTGTATAACGACATTTCAAATCCTAATAAAACGAGTTGTTTATCGGTTGATGTAGCCATCAAGGTGATAATGTTATGCATCTAGTGGAACTACGAGGGTGTGCTGTACTACGAATTGTTTCCCCGAGGTATAACCATCACTGCCACCAACTGAGACGTCTTGCACACAAAATCCAAGAAAAATTACCAACAAGACTGCATGAAGTGATATTACTCCACGATAACGCCTGTCCGCACTCTGCTAGTCTGTCGCAAAACTCTATCCAGGAGTTGTGTTGAGAATTCATTCCGCACCCATCTTATTCACCTGATCTTGCGCCCTCAGATTTTCACCTTTTCTGCTCTCTATCGAACAACCTACAAGGAACTTCCTTTCCGGATGAAAATTCTCTCCGAACATGGCTTGACTACTTCTTTAACTCAAGACCACGCGATTTCTACAGGCGTGGAATCGAACAACTACTCCACCGTTAGCATACTTTTGTAAATAGTGAAGGAGAATATATTGTTGATGATTAACTTCTCTCTTATGTGTACCTGATGTACTTAATGAACTTATGAAAAAATCGCTTCGGAATTAGTCACCAACCTAATAGAATCCCGTCAGCTGTGAGATATGCTCGGTGATACGATTTGTTGTGGTGAAAACTGTAAATCGGCTGAAATCCATCATGTTACGCTCTGGGGTGGTTTTTTTGCACAACACCCTCCCGCATACTGTAAATCATACTGTGTCCAAACTGAAAAATTTCAATTGGAAAGTGTTTGGTCATCCTCCACACAGCCCTGATTTGGCGTCTAATGATTACCATATTTTATGCATATGAGGAAGTAGCGCTTTGACGATGACAAGAGTTACATTTCAACGTTTTAGGTTTACTTCAGTCTTAGGCGGAAAAGTTTTATAACTGCAGTATTCAACATTTCTCAATTTAGTCAGAAGCTATGTATAAAACTAAATCAAAGTTTGTAAGTTGTAAACCAATCCTGTAACCACATTATCATTTTTGTTACAATAAAACTGAGTTTACTTTATGAATAGCACCGGTATATGAGTAGACCTACTTGTTAAATATGACGTATAAATAAAAGCATGCATTTTCATGCAAATTCTCGTGTAGATATCAGAGCCAATACCCACCAGGTGCACGAAGAAGATGACGAAGACCAGCGATTCATTCCACATGATGCTCTGATGGTTCCTCCACCACTGTGAGGGTCCGCCATGCGACGTAGGCCCCAGCAAGACTTATCATCGGCTGGAATACAATGCCACATTATTTAGATATGTGTTAATCACCGCTACATTATGGAGTTATCTGGAATGGAAACAGCAGTCTTTATTGCTTTGCAAGTCTTAACAGTCTTTCAGAAACTGAATAACACGATCAAGTCGTAAAGAAATTGAATTAAAGGCTGCAGATTCCGAGTTAATGAAACATTGCAGTCCAATATTTCTGCCTCTGTTTCTCGTAAAACGCGAATAACATTTTCTTCTACAGAGAAGCAAGGGCATTATTGAACATAAAGTTCTCGCTACCCTGTGAAATATCTGAACGATATCAATGTGTTCCGTTTCTGTCACAGTTTTTGACGATGAATGACATTCGCATTCTATTCTATTACGACTTTAGAAAGTATGTGCCTATTAGTATACAAAATACAGAGTGAACCGTAATTTTATTTTTATTTTATTGGGTTATTTTACGACGCTGTATCAACATCTAGGATATTTAGCGTCTGAATGAAATGAAGGTGATAATGCCGGTGAAATGAGTCCGGGGTCCAGCACCGAAATTTACCCAGCATTTTCTAGTATTGGGTTGAGGGATAACCCCGGAAAAAAACTCAACCACGTAACTTTCCCCGACCGGGATTCGAACCCGGGCCACCTGGTTTCACCGCCAGACGTGTTGACCGTGTAAACTGTAATTAATGTAATTAATTTCAGGGG
Source organism: Periplaneta americana (assembly GCF_040183065.1). Classification (NCBI taxonomy): domain Eukaryota; kingdom Metazoa; phylum Arthropoda; class Insecta; order Blattodea; family Blattidae; genus Periplaneta; species Periplaneta americana. Next base: position 151,332,163 of record NC_091122.1, read on the forward strand.
GTTATTCTTTGAGATATTTCAAACAAAATGTTTAATACAATTTTCCTCGTTTTTGCTTCCTTTTCGAAATAAAAATGGTTTATGTGAACGCCATTTATTTAATTCCCAATATGCTCAGTCAGTTTAAGAGAGCGATGTATTATGATAATTAGGGGACGAATGTTTATGAAATAGTAATATGCGTTACAAGAGCGGTATGTTGACGTTTTCATGGTCGAGGAAAAGATTGAAAAAGCGAAACGTACGCACGACCTCGCACAAAGTCATCTTCTTAGTTTCCACATTAGGTCGATGCCTATTAATATAGAAACGTAAAAAATTATTTCCTTATACTGTATTTTTTTTACTTATTTGAACTAGTAGGTCATTTCTATATTTTTTTTTCGGTGTTTTTGGTCATTTTTAATACTTTGAAGAATTTTTAGATCATTTGGAATGCATTTTACTTTATTCTTTACCGATAGGTCTGTTAAATCTTTTTCTAGGCAAATAAGTCAGTAGTAATTACCTGCTGAATAAGTGAATAACAGTGAAGTTTGAGTTTTATAATTTGGAACAGAATCTAAAGTCCGTCCCTCATTCCACAGAAGGCTTCACATCACACAATGGAAGTAATATAAAATGCTTGACAACAGCTTAGTTTAAGTGAGGGCTTTGACCGCTACTGTTCTTTTGTCTGTACGAGGATGTCTTTAGAATTTGTTTTTGTTTGGAAGGGGAGAAACTTTCACCGTGTCCTGGACAGGACGTTGTGTCCCCATGGAAGGGAAGGAACAGTATTTTTAACAAAAAAGATTGCAAGAATGCAAGCTGAACCCACAATTTGTTTTGTCATTCACACTCCCCATCTGGAAGATCTGGTAACAAAAGTGAAGAAGGAAGGAGGAGGAGACGAAGAATGAAGGCACTGACATGAACCACCACCGATTGAAACATATTGTAAACCCTCATTAAAATCTATAGTGTTCTCTTAAAACCTTCATTTTTTGCATGTCCTTTTCCTCTATCTTAGCCAAATTCCAGGAAGTTGCCTCCTCTCTCCGAGATTTGCAGGGCAGTCATTGAAACAAGGTGACTAATTTTTAAGACGTTGTGGTGCGAGTACGGTGAATAATATTTAAATGTCATTTTCTTTTAATTTTATGTCATTTTTCCGTTAGTTTAAGGGCATTTTCATGATCATTTTAAGTAGATTTTTAGGTCAACAACATCCGGCCCCTAAATTATAAATTATTGAAAGAATAGTTTTTTCCTTTAAATGTGCCGAAATTTAATCCGAACAAATGTAACATTGAAAAATTCCTTTGCAGAACGAAAAGTTATATTTGTTCCGATCAAATTTCTGCACACTTAAAGAACAACATTAAAATTCTTTCTATCATTTATTACCGTAATACACTGCTTCCTTATATTGAAGTATTTCGTATAAAATAATTTTATTTTTCAGTTGTTCATAGATATCAAAAAGGCATATGACTCGGTTAAGAGAGAAGTTTTATATAATATTTTTATTGAATTTGGTATTCCTAAGAAACTAATTCGATTAGTTTTTATGTGTCTCAGTGAAACTTACAGTAGAGTGCGTACAGGCCAGTTTCTATCTGATGCTTTTTCAGTTCACTGTGGGCTAAAGCAGGGAGATGCACTTTCACCTTTACTTTTTAACTTCGCTTTGGAATATGCCATTAGGAAAGTTCAGGATGACAGACAGGGTTTGGAATTGAACGGGTTATATCAGCTTCTTGTATCTACGGATTACGTGAATGTGTTAGGACAGCGATGTCAGACAGGGACTAAACGGAGCGGAGCGCTCCACTAGACTGGTTGCATGCTCCGGTGTTTCCACAGACATAAGCAAGTTCAAGCTCCGATCTAGCTCCACAACCGGTATTGGAGCTTACAATTCTGACACTACTGTGTTAGGAGAAAATCCACAAACGATTAGGGAAAACACGGGAGTTTTACTTGAAGCAAGTAAAGCGATAAGTTTGGAAGTAAATCCCGAAAAGACAAAGTATGTGATTATGTCTTGTCACCAGAATATTCTACGAAATGGTAACATAAAAATTGAAGATTTAACTTATCCTTCGAAGAGGTGGAAAAATTCAAATATCTTGGAGCAACAGTAACAAATATAAATGACACACTGGAGGAAATTAAACTCAGAATAAATATGGGAAATGCGTATTATTATTCGGTTGAGAAGCTTTTATCATCCAGTCTGCTGTCAAAAAATCTGAAAGTTAGAATTTATAAAAAAAAAGTTATATTACAGGTTGTTCTTTATGGTTGTGAAACTTGGATTCTCACTTTGAGAGAGGAATAGAGATTAAGGGTGTTTGAGAAAAGGTTCTTAGGAAAATATTTGGGGCTAAGAGGAATGAAGTTACAGGAGAATGGAGAAAGTTACACAACACAGAACTGTACGCATTGTATTCTTCACCTGACATAATTATGAACATTAAATCCAGACGTTTCAGATGGGCAGGGCATGCAACACTTGTGGGCGAATCCAGAAATGCATATAGAGTATTAGTTGGGAGACCGGAGGGAAAAAGACCTTTGGGAAGGTCGAGACATAGATGGGAGAATAATATTAAAATGGATTTTTGGGGAGACTGGATGATAGAGACTGGATTAATCTTGCATAGGATAGGGACCAATGACGTTGGTATGTGAGGGAGGTAATGAACCTACGGATTCCTTGAAAACCATATGTAGATAAGTAAAATAATTTTTATCTCGAAAAAGAATTAAAAACAAGGAACTTAACTCATTATTCCCCAGGGTGCTATGTCTGGTAATGGGATATAGACCAAAGGGATCAAGACAGTAGAAAACAAAGAGGGAAATTAAGTCTATACATTATGAAATTCACATTTGTTGTAAATTCTTATGAAAGTTCGATTCAGAATTTATACTTTGCAGTAACTCCCAGTTCTCTGTTATTCTGTAGCAATCACTTTATCTATTTGGCTTACCCATTGATTTGAGATTCTCTCTCACGTATATGCTCCGCTTTTTCGTGAGTCTGCGAGACCCAGGGGACCTCCACCTTGGCTCGAATGTTGATACATAAAGTGCAGTCACATTCTATAATAATGACTAAGAGAGTTGGTTGGAACGTTCCACACATTATCACATTCCCCCGGGAATGTGTCCAGGTTTAGTAACTCAAATTTAGAAGCTCTCGCAAACGGCACGTGTTCATTTCTGACTAGATACCGAGTCGAACACAAATTAAGCAAAGGGAATGTGCTATTACGAGATTTGTGGAACTCAAACTGCAAATTTATTTCTGTTTGTGTTTTAGTCATAGATGAGGTTAACTTGTTGTAGCTTATTTAAATTTTCAGCAATCAGAGTCTTTGTTTGCTACACCTTTATTGCGTTGCTTTGAATCTGAAGGTTTTGTCTTCTCTGTGCAGGTTCTGGCTTATCCGATGTACGCTCACACTGGAAACTTCTTCGTGTCTAGGATTATTGGCTACAATAACCGCAGCTTCTGCAACAACGTGTCTGGACTCATCTGCACGTATTCCGGTTGAGGTCTGCGAGGTTTCCAACTGAAGGTACAGTTTCAAAATCTTTAATTGTTACTGTGAGCTTTTAAGCTCCGATGTTTTTCGTCTTCATGATGCGTCTTTTTCCGGGTGTAAGATTTTCAGCCCGGAGTCAGTTCATAGAATACAAGGCACTGATAGTATACAAAATTATATTTTGCTGTGTTATTTCTAATGATGTTAATACTAAGTCAGAAACATCAAGAATAATAATATAAGACGAATTAGAGATAAATTAAGTAAGAATCAACATCGAAATAAAGATGAATGATTTTTTTCTGCTTTCATTAATTCTACCCTTTCTCGAACATAATACGCAAGAAACATTACACATAATAATGATAAATTATATAATACATACCTGGAAGAGCGACCATTCCTCATTAAAATAGGGGCGAGAGTAATAGGGTCTAGTCTTCTGTAAGAATGAGATTTTAATATTTATGCCACGAACAAAACCTATAAGCTGCGAGATGTCAGACACGTCTGTGCTTTCCACAAGAAATAATGAGGAACAAATTAATTGATTCTTTGCATAAGTATACATTTTCTTCAGTATCCTCTGCTAATTCTTGTATTCTCCTTTTGGCTATAGTGTTTCTGGATAAGTATATTTCATCGTACTTTCTTACCTCATTGGGAGATATCTTGCCTGTAGCGTCTAGAATACAACTCGTATGAAAAGTTCATCAGAGAAAGAATGAACGTCATTGCAATTTTGAAGGACATATCATAGCTAACTGATAAAGCTACACAGATTTCATCAGATATTGCAGTGCGAAACATGAGGAAAGTGCATAGTAAACTGTTGTGACATGTAGATTGATATTTAAAATTAAAAATGAAAATAAATACAATTCGTAATTAATTTCATATACTTACATCAGAAGTAGATTCTTTGTTAAGTTCAGTTTGTGGTCACCTTCAATATTTTTGTACTTTTCTTTGTGATATTTTTAGAAGTGTCCTTGCACGTTGCATTTTTTTTAGATTTGCTTTTGCACACTACGCACCACTCTTTTTTTACTCAAAAATAAGTCTCCATCTTGGTTAAATTTACTGTATGCTCTCTTTCATGTAACTTACGTAAGCGTTGCACATCTCTGGCCTACGGCTTCCACTATTATTAGACTAGCCTGTTCAGTTGATATGTTCTTGTCTAATCTGCCGACGAGAGCTGCGGGCGCACTGAGTTCTAAAGCGTGCGCTTGCGCCTACGAGCATCAGTTCACATAACTGGTGTATGCGATAACAATTCGAAACGTGCAAAGTAAACGGGAAGATAGTGTATAGGTACTATATGATCGTAGTGGTTGTTGCACCCACTTTAGTGATGAAAATGATCACGATAATGATGATGATGATGATGATGATGATGATGATAGTGTTGATTATAATCACGACGACGACAAAAATGGATGGCGGCTAGGATGACGCTGAATGACGAGGGTCAGGATTAGACAAAGTAGACGAAGTTGACGACAGTTATGTTGACGAAACTGACAGCGTCCATGGTAAATAGATCCATGCTGATGAAGGTGACAAGAGACAATTCATTCGTAAGTTTTAGAGAGACTATGGTGTCGATGGTTACGACAGACAATGGTGCCGAAGGGTACAGGCTGTGATATCGAAGGTTATGACAGACTAGTGTCAAAAGTTACGATAGATTGTAGTGCCGAAGGTTGCCACAGACTGTAGTGTAGAGGTTACGACATGCTATGAAGTTACAATAGACTATGGTACTTAAGGTTGCAACAGACTATGGTGTCGAAGGTTATGACAGAAAATTGTGTTTAAGGTTACGACGGACTGTGGTGTAAATGCTTACGATGGACTGCGAAGTATGATCATTAAATTCCGAGACCTGTTCCATGAATGGAAGTAGAATTACCTTAATTTTAATTTGGCTGCCATCCCTTTTCAGAGTAGTCCCCTTGGGCAACTATACACTGATCCCAACGTGTCTGATAATTTTGGAATGCCTCCTGGAAGTCGCGTTCTTGAAGCCTGTCAAGTACCTTCTTCTATGATTCGCGTTGATCTCCTCCACCGTGCCAAAACGGCGACCCTTTAGCTTCAATTTCATCTTTGAAAACAAAAAAACTCGCAGGGAGAAAAATCTGGGATTGAGGAACGACGACCATCTCGTTTCGGGTGCAAAACTGGCATGTTATGAGAACTCTGTGAGCTGGCGCATTGTCATCATGGAACATCCATTTGTTCTCTGTCCAGAGTTGTGGTCGTTCATGTTTAAAGTGGAAGTGAGAATCATTATGCACAATTTGTCGAATTTTTCGACATTTTCGGCAGTGTTGCACGTGTGTGGTCGATCTGGCCTCTCGTTGCCCTCCAGCGATGTTCTTCCATTTCTGAAACTCGAATGCCACTCAAAACACCTCACCTGACTCAGTGCTTCATTCTCTTAGGCTTGCTTCAACATTCCATGCGTTTCGGTTGCCGATTTCCCCAAGAATTTGATGTTGGCTCTCTGCTCCAGTTTCGAGGCCATCCTGATTTCGCAAATGCGCGGATGCACGTGCTAACGAAACTTTGTGTAACACAGGTCTGAATGAAGATAGCGCTTTGAAACTTTGTATCGCGTCTCTTCAAGGTCGACTAGCGTCACTGCTGCGAGCGTGTCAATCACGTGATACCTTCACCCACAGCAGACACAGTCTCGAAATTTAATGATCACACCTCATATAGTGCCGAAGCTTACGACAGATTAGCTGACAAGATTTACGTAAAATTATTATGTCGAAAGTTAGGACGATTATACTGGCGAATGTAAGGATGGCATTTTAGACAAAGTTGACGACTTATCGTGGTGATTACAAGTTGAGATTAAGCAACAGAGAGGCCTTAATTACGATTATAATGGTGGTGACACTTTGAAAAGAAAGTAGGTTGTGTGTGATATTTGTTTCCAGAAGTTTCTGATCATTGGTAGTCACTATGTACGAAGATTTGTGTGATTTTAAATACGAGAGTTACTGACCTGTAATATGAAATATATTGCTTTCCAATTCTTGTGAACAGTGTGTAATTTCAGTACCTTCACAGCAGTACATACGTACGTAATGTTACGCGTAAATATTAAAGAAACATTTGTAGATAATGAAGGAAAGAAAACGTTAAAGAAAGAGTAGAGGCCGATAACAAAAGCAGAGCCCAGTTTTTTGTGACTTTCTAGCAAGCGTCGTCCCTTATATTCTGAGTACTCTCTTTGCATTTCAAGCTTTCTATTTTAGTATTCCTTTTGAATTTATTACGTTGATGCGTCTTTCAGAAAGTTATTCAAATTTGATCTCATAGCTCATTTGTTTTGTGAATAATGTAGTGGCAGTGTATTTACATTTGCTGGAAATGAGTTGATCAAACTAGACAAGAGTTCAGGTGTACCATTCAAACTACAAGCTGTGTTACGATTCTGTTATTTCGAATAATAGCCTATGTATATTTTTACAATAGGATATATTTCCTGGAAACTTTGTTTCTCCTCAACATACCATTGAAAAGAAAAATTCAGTTTGCCAGTAAAGCCAAAGGACACTTAAAGTCCGAGACAGAACAGAAATATAGTTGATGGTTAGAATATATCGTGCAAACGTTTTATTTTCTTACCGCTGAGTGACGCTGTAGGCTTCCGCCATGCTACCATTCAGATTCTCGCACAGGAATTCCTTGGATAGTCAGTCATTACTATACTTGTTATTACCTGAGATCACATATAGATTGCTCATTCCTACGTTAAAATCGGTTGCATTTTGAAGAGAACAACCCCCAGGATCGCCACCTGTCCGCTGTAAACGAACACGAGATGACAGTACAGTCGCTAATGCAATTCAAATGGGAGTTATGACGTGACTCCTTATGTAACAACTAGATGGCAGCATAATAAACCTGACAAAAGTTGTTACCCTCAAAGCCTATAACTCCGAGCAATCTGGGTATATATGATCTAGCTTATTACATACAAAATAACAGAATATAGTAGAGTCCCGGACACCCGACAATTGCAGAAGTTTCTCTGTTTTTTATAGAGGATAAATCATGATATAAGTCTCTTTATTTTATTTCTCTGTGGACCAGAGGATTTTGGAAACAATGTAGAGGCGATACAGGTTCAAATGCTGTCTTCTCTAATCCTAACCAAGGAAGAGAGCCACGAGATGTTAGACTGAATAAAATTGACCTACTGAATGTAGTAGCATGAATTTTGGAATCTTGTGACGAGGTTCAGTCTGTAAGTCTTGTTCGCTTGCTTGACTATGGTGGGAACGAGTTCCAAGGTGCTGGAGAAGAGACAGAAAATGTTGAATTAATGGACTTGCTGAAAAAGATTCCGGGCTGCGTACACGTTACTGATGGTGATGATGGAGAATGGATGAGACGGAATAAAAATGGCGAATTAATAGGCGACAGGGAAATAGAGGGAAGAGAAAGTTGAAGAAGACTCAGACAAATGCATATGGAGTGTTAGTTGGGAGGCCGGAGGGAAAAAGATCTTTGGGGATTCCGAGACGTAGATAAAAAAAGATAATATAAGAATGGATTTGAGGGGGTTGGACTATGTTGGTAGAGATTGGATTAATCTTGCTTAGGATAGGGACCGATGTGAGGTCGGCAATGCACCTTCAGGTTCTCTAAAAGACATAAGTACTCGTAAAGACTAATGTATATATACAGTAGTGGCAAAAAAACCGGACCGATCCTTGTAGCTGATTTCAGAGCCTTGTTCACTCCAGAGTACGATAGACTGGTAACTAAGACTTTCGTGGTTCGAATCCTGCCTGGAAAGGAAACTTTTTTGTTTCTTATTCAAATTTATTCCCAATACTTTTCGATTGCAGCGATATTTTACTACTTAATAAACTTATTATTCCCAGAACATGAATTTTACCAGCAATCGAAAAGCATTGGGAATAAATTGGAATAAGGAACAAAAAAAGTTTCCTTTCCAGGCAGGATTCGAACAACGAAAGTTTTAGTTACCAGTCTATCGTGCTCTGGAGTGAACAAGGCTCTGAAATCAGCTACAAGGGTTGGTCCGGTTTTTTTTGCCACTACTGTAAGTTTTATAATTATTTAAAGAAATTAATTGTTTTAGATTGCATTTTATGTTTTCTTTTGGCATCTATATGTTCAAAACTTTCAGTTTTTTAATATCGGTATATTTTATCCACAAGTCCGCAAAACTCGACATTTTCGTTCAGTCCACATCAGGTCGAGTTTGTGACACTCTACTGTACATACTTTTCAAATAAAACTTTCTACACCAATTGTAATACTGTATTGTTTATGGTAGCCTGAATCAAAGCATGCCGCCTTCTCCTTAAATTTCTAACAAAATTATGAACCGTGGCACAACTGAAAAAGAAAACTGACACCTCGAAAATTCTCTGATAAATCTTTTTAAACTTTTCGCCCTAGTTAATGAGTATACGGGAATCATAAGTAAAATCTGTATATTAAACCAAGAGACAATATTTCTAATCACACGATTAACACAAAAGAAATTCTCATTTGTTCTGACTACCATACCCATTAGGAAACTTTTCTTCCATAGGGATTCAACGAGTTTAATTTTCTTGTATTTGTGTCATGTTATCTTATTAATAGGCTATCCGAGACCACGATGTTCATCAGCATACACAGCGGAGGGTTACTAAGGCCGTGTCTCAAGGCTCAAGTCCATACTATACTCTAGTGACTAGCAACTAGGTGACTTGTGAACTACACACTAGGGAGCTTTGGAAAGGTATGCTTGAAACTTGGCCTTCTTCATAGACTATTTTTCTAAAAACCACGACATCACGGTGCATCACTGAATTAAGAAGGCAGTGTCCTAATGCAGTTTCATTACGAGTTATGTGGAAAAGATAAGGGCTTAATATATTACAATAATGTTTAAAACATTGTACAGAAGGTACTAACAATGTCAGTGTTCGAAGTTAACGTGTTATTCTACAATATATTTACATTATTTCACTTCCAAAGCATTTTCAGATTTCATAACCTCAATTGCTGATGAGGTATCCATGTCTGTTTAGTGAACAAGTAACAATCAAGCAAGCATTTTCGTTTACTAGCTACTACGGACTTGATTGCTATGCACTATGTAGCTTTGGATCGTAACTTCTGACGTCACATCCGGCTATTTAGTCAACAATCTAGCTCAGTTCAGCTGAAAATGTAGCTTTGAGACATGGCCTAAGTATATATGCGACTCGGTGCACGATTAGAATTAAATTAATAGTTAATTCCCTAGAAATTTCTCCTTTCATTTGAAGGTTCTACTGCAAGAATGATGGATGTCACTTTCTTGTCGAAAATTAACCAAGACTGTCAATGCATAGCTTAAGACATATAGAATGTACATAAAGAGTTATATGGCATTAACACTGGTAGTCATTGTCCAGTAATGATAGGAAAATCACAGTTAAGCTTTGAGCGCTAAGCATTTCAAACTTCCAATTGCTTCTCCTGAAAAATGTATTCCAAATGACATTAATCATTCTTGCAGTGGACTCTTCATTTCTTAAGCGTTTGTAAAAACTGAATATTTTAATATTAACGGTACAGTTATCACGTTTTTAGTAGTAGTACTCAATTAATAATTAAATATTAGCCGAATTGCCTTTCTTTTTAAAAATTCGTTGAAATAAGAAGCCTACGCAGAGGGATTAAAACGGTAATAGTATTCACACATGCGTTATCCGTTGTTGAGAAATCCACTCAGGATTGAGTACATTAAGCCGTAAGGTAGTTATGTCTGGGATTGCAGCTAATTATTCCCAAGTGGCTGGAATCGCGTTACGATAATTCCCTCTGGGGTGTAGAAGCTGAGATGTGTTGACAGCTAGTACGAAGTCTATGATTCTGAGAGGAGTTCAAAGCCTTGTTAGAGCGGTTCACGTTGCAGTAAGTTAATACATGACTCTTTGATTACCAGTACTCTTGACGTATTCCCAAAATAATTGTTTAAGTAATTATGTATCACAGATTATACAGACATAGAGAATGTAATAGCTCCATAGTCTATATACTCGTAGTATAGCGTTCTTAGGTACGAAAAAGCCTTCCACAGAACAGCCATACCAGGCTTTGGTAAATATCAAGGGGCCCTGTTTGTGATTGGGGGTCAAAAATTTAATTTTTATTGCTTGTTAAAAAATAAAAACTTGCTCTTTAAAACAATATAATAAATAAATAGTAAAAATAGAAACATTAGAGATTTATATAAGGACATAAGCGAATTTAATAATGGATATCAGGCAAGGGCAAACGTAATCAAGGATGAGAATGGTGACTTGCTTGCAGACACTCATTCCATACTGAACAGATGGAAAAACTATTTTGGGCAACTACTAAATATACATAGGCCAAATAGAAATGATCGGGACGAAATTGAAATACAAACTGCTGGGCCATTTATACCCGAACCTACACTTTCTGAAGTCGAAATTGTGATAGAAGATCTAAAAAATTATAAGTCTCCAGGTATCGAACAAATTCCAACAAAATTAATACCAGAGAGTGGAAGCGTATTATCTAACGAAATTTATAATCTTGTACTTGCTATTTGGGAAAAGGAAATTGTACCAGAATAATGGAAGGAGTCCATAATCGTACCTATCTTTAAGAAGGGGGACAAGACTAACTGTAATAAATTTCGAGGGATATCACTTTTGTTGACGTCGTACTAAATTTTGTCCAATATTCTTTTGAGAAGATGAACTCCGTATGTAGATGAAATTATTGGGGATCATCAGTGTGGTTTTAGGCATAATAGATCAACTATTCATAACATATTTTGTATCCGACAGATAATGGAGAAAAAATGGGAGTATAAGGGTACAGTGCATCAGTTATTCATAGATTTCAAAAAGGCATATGACTCGGTTAAGAGAGAAGTTTTATATGATATTCTTATTGAATTTAGTATTCCCAAGAAACTAGTTCGATTAAATAAAATGTGTCTCAATGAAACGTACAGCAGAGTCCGTATAGGTCAGTTTCTGTCAAATGCGTTTCCAATTCACTGCGGGCTAAAGCAAGAGATGTACTATCACCTTTACTTTTTAACTTTGCTCTAGAATATGCCATTAGGAAAGTTCAGGATAACAGAGAGGGTTAGGAATTGAACGGATTACATCAGCTGCTTGTCTATGCAGATGACATGAATATGTTAAGAGAAAATCAACAAATGATTAGAGAAAATACGGGAATTTTACTTGAAGCAAGAAACGAGATAGGTTTGGAAGTAAATCCCGGAAAGACAAAGTATATGATTATGTCTCGTGACGAGAATATTGTACGGAATGGAAATATAAAAATTGGAAATTTTGAAGAAGTAGTAAAATTGAAATACCTGGGAGCAACAGTAACAAATATAAATGACACTCGGGAGGAAATTAAACACAGAATAAATATGGGAAATGCCTGTTATTATTCGGTTGAGAAGATTTTATCATCCAGTCTGCTGTCAAAAAATCTGAAAGTTAGAATTTATAAAACAGTTATATTACCTGTTGTTCTTTATGGTTGTGAAATTTGGACTCTCACTTTGAGAGAGGAACATAGCTTAAGGTATTTGAGAATAAGGTGCTTAGGAAAATATCTGGGGCTAGGAGGGATGAAGTTACAGGAGAATGGAGAAAGTTACACAACACAGAACTGCACGCATTGTATTCTTCACCTGATATAATTAGGAACATAAAATCCAGACGTTTGAGATGGGTAGGGCATGTAGCACGTATGAGCGAATCCAGAAATGCATATAGAGTGTTTGTTGGGAGGCCGGAGGGAAAAATACCTTTGGGGCGGCCGAGACGTAGATGGGAAGATAATAATTAAATGTATTTGAAGGAGGTGGTATATGATGGTAGAGACTGGATTAATGTTGCACAGGATAGGGACCGATGGCGGGCCTATGTGAGGGCGGCAATGAAGCTCCGGGTTTCTTAAAAGCTAGTAGGTAAGTAAGTATAAGTAGAATTGTTATCTGTTATAGTATAAGTTAATATTATATATATATATATATATATAATGTCTAGAAATAATAAAAATATTGACAAAAATTTACATTAACGTAAGAAATTATTTGTGCATGCAAATAGTCCGAGAGTTGTCTGTGGGCAATGTTTGCTCATTTAGAGGGAACAAACCGCACTGTGGGCAAAATAACCGACGCGAACATGTTCCCCATAATCTTCATTTTTCCTGACTATCAGGAAATTTCTAGCTTTCCTAGTTAGAACAATAGAACAAGCGGTATGCAGTAGGAGTTGCATATCTGTCTGGTACTTGAGCTGAATGCAGATTAAGATAATCAAATAGAATAGAAATTATCTTGTATTCCGGCTATTACAACGTTCTGTCCTGAAGGTATAAAACAGAAAATGCGTTTGTAGCAAATATTTACGCTATACCGTACACGATTGTTCGATGAAAATGCATTTCTGTGTTCAGATAACATAACAACAAGACATGCTTGCAGTAGTAAAATTTAAATTGGAGAGAAAGTATTATCTAAAACAACATATTGTGCACGCAGTTTCTGTACCATATTTTCATACACTCATCAGTGTATTGTGTTACATTTTGTATGTACTGCACACCCACTTCTACTCTTATAGAGTCAATTGTGTACCGACACTTAGAAAACGTAGAGAATTCATAGAATATTCCGGTAATTGTTCTCGGTTGGCTGTTATTGTGATAGGCCTACTTATATATTTAAGGAATTTGTTCTTATTTATAAGGATAGTGAATATCATTAAGAAAAACAAACGCAATATAGTTTGTGTTGTATTATTAGGATTGAGTCTCCCTTCATTTCTATATTGAATCTATATGATATATACATATGTACAAGCATATACAATGGAATAACTATATCTTTTTTTCCTTCGGAGAAAGGCCCGTAGGCAAGCACCGTAGCATTAGGCTTATTTTACAATCTCCTTATATTGGAATGATTTTGAAGTTCTTAGGACTGCTCATCGATCACGTGATTCACTGTCTATTGCCATCGGTTTCAGGTTATTACGTCTAAGGATAGCAGGTCTAATGGACAGTAAGTCTACTAAAACATGAAGTCCAAGAAAATAAAGTCCATTAATAACTCAGGTTTAAAAGAAAAATACCTAATGCCTAAATAAAATTTAGGTCTAATGTGTAAATGTCTAAATAAAATTTACGTCTGATGTGTAAATGTCTAAATAACATTTACGTCTAATGTGTAAATGTCTAAATAAAATTTACGTCTAATGTGTAAATGTCTAAATAAAATTTAAGTCTAATGAGTAAATTTATAAATAAAATATGTGTATAAATCTAAAAAAATTGCCAACCTGCTAAGGAACAGGGAATGGGAAGTACATGAGGAGATTCATTGTGTACGTCTAATGTGTAAATGTCTAAATAAAATTTACGCCTAATGTGTAAATGTCTAAATAAAATTTACGCCTAATGTGTAAATGTCTAAATAAAATTTACGTCTAATGTGTAAATGTCTAAATAAAATTTACGCCTAATGTGTAAATGTCTAAATAAAATTTACGCCTAATGTGTAAATGTCTAAATAAAATTTACGTCTAATGTGCAAATGACTAAATAAAATTTACGTCTAATGTGTAAATTTATAAATAAAATGTTTGTATAAATCTCAAGTAATTTCCAACCTGCTAAGAAACAGAGGATGGGAAGTACATTAGGAGATTCATTGTGTGTCTGACGGTGATTCTCATAGAAGGGTGGACACTGCAGATAAATGATGACACGCGAGCTAAATATGTACCGTACCTTGTCTTCCATACCTCAGTGAAAAATATGGCATTTCGCTTTACAACTGGGATGTTACAGGCTTACTATTTGGAGCGAGGGATTGTTTACCAAAATTTACATGAAATATGTTTAAATCCTTTAAAATTCCCTTTTATGAGGTTCAGAAGATTTCATCACAAACTTCAACAGCTGAAGTTCTAATCTGTCTCGCCTTCAAAAGGAACAATCCAGTCTTTTGTTCGCATTCTCTATTGCCCATGAGGTCAAGACATGAATACGAACTCCTATTCTGACTTACCATCGAGGGTGGTAGATATTTTCTCCGGATATGTTGCAATTCGACACACTGCAATAAAATATGTCTCCAGGAGTCCTTTTCTCCGCACAGTGGACAAAGGCGCTCTCCTTCTTTGTTCACAATTTTATTACCCTTCCATGCCCCAATCTTAGCCACGCTAAACCTGCTCTACTGTCTTTGTTACAAGAGTTTATGTAGTCACACCTCCCCCAGTTAAGCATGAGATCTGATTTTAAATGTAGTGTATTTATTATCATAATACACTGATCTCTTAAATTGACTGAGCATATTGGGAATTAAATCAATGGCTTTCCAAAAACACGTTGTGAAATGTTCAAAAAAAATAATTTATCTCGAAAAGGAAGCAAAACCGAGCAAAATTATATTATTTTTTTGTTTAAAATGTCTGAAAAAATAACTCCCTGAAATTAATCACATTACTTAAGGTTCATACTGTATAAATGAAATATCAATATTCACAAAAAAATAAAATACACTTTTGTTTTATAGACTGAAAAAGGAAGATATTTTTATATTGTCTAAAAATAATTGAATTCATTTATAAATTATACGCTCCACGCATCTGTAATTAATTTAACACAGATAAAAAATTAACAACTACTCTCATACTGTAATATATTACATTATTTTTATATCTACATAAATTGGTACTTAAAGATGATATATTCATACATACACAACACAGAACTGCACGCATTGTATTCTTCACCTGATATAATTAGGAATATTAAATCCAGATGTTTGAGACTGGCAGGGCGTGTAGCACGTATGGGCGAATCCAGAAATGCATATAGAGTGTTAGTTGGGAGGCCGGAGGGAAAAAGACCTTTGGGCAGGTCAAGACGTAGACAGGAGGATAATATTAAAATGGATTTGTGGGAGGTGAGATAGGTGAATAATTGCTATTTATTTTTAGATGGAAAATACTGTCAAGGGATTTTACAATAATCAAATATTGTTTACATATCTTGTGGGCCAATACTTTGAGCTTACAAAAATACAGTTACTTGATTTTTTCAATCACCGATATGCTGGGAAGAAAGAAGTTTATACAATATTAATTTATTACTTCTATAACAAGAAACGCCATGAACATCATAAGTGTCCAACAAAGGCCGTTATAGACAATCCTGATAGGGGGAGTTATTCTTAAAATATCTGACTATCGTAAGGCGCGTAGAAATGAATGGTGTGAATGAAACTCACAGTGCGAAAAAATATTAAAATCTTTTTATCGTGTGTGGGCCAAAGTAACACGCGCTTGGCCAAACTAACCCCAGTTTACGGTACATTAAATTCAGAGTACAGATTTTCTTTCTAAAATATATCAGTGCCATAATTCACATTTTAAAATCTTCCTATCCATTAGCTCACTCTTTATTAAAATATAAAATGTAGGCAACAAAAATGGAATTATTACGATGTACCAAAGTACATATGATATGAGTGCACCTCTCCACATGTATGGACATTGTGCCACTGTCATACATCTACGACGCAGTGCATGAGGGTAGGCGACTAGAGGGAATTAATATTTGAGGAGAAAAATTCGCTCCGGCGCCGGGGATCGAACCCGGGTCCTTGGTTCTACTTACCAAGCGCTCTGACCACTGAGCTACGCCGAATTCAATCCATAGCACCGGACCGAACCCTCCTCCTTGAATGTTTCCCTTTGTGGCCTGACTCCAAGTTAGGCATATATGTTGACGTATATGTCCAATGTCAACTGCCATTATACTAGAAGCGCACTCAGCTGAGTGACTTTTTTGGCCGAGATTCCGCAGTTAAGTGCACAGTAATCTGTACAGACATATGCACTGCAGCTATAAATATTAATTGTCAATATTACAGATATTATTCTGTAGGAATATTATGGATTTATTAATTTGTCCTACAGAATAATCTCTGTAATGTTGGTAATTAATATTTGAGGAGAAAAATTCGCTCCGGCGCCGGGGATCGAACCCGGGTCCTTGATTCTACGTACCAAGCGCTCTGACCACTGAGCTACGCCGAATTCAATCCACGACACCGGATCGAACCTTCCTCCTTCAGTGTTTCCCTTTGTGGCGTGACTCCAAGTTAGGCTTATATGTTGACGTAAATGTCTAGTGTCAACTGCCATTATACTAGGAGCGCACTCAGTTGAGTGACTTATTTGGTCGGGATTCCGCAGTTATGATGCAGTGTTAGCTATGAGAATATTATGGATTTATTAACTTGTCCTACAGAATAATCTCTGTAATATTGATAATTAATATTTGAGGAGAAAAATTCGCTCCGGCGCCGGGGATCGAACCCGGGTCCTTGGTTCTACGTACCAAGCGCTCTGACCACTGAGCTACGCCGAATTCAATCCACGACACCGGAACGAACCTTCCTCCTTCAGGGAATCATCCATCAAGAAATGTCGACAAGCTGCAATTAATAACAGCGTACAGTTGGAGAGGTATCAATAACACTAGTCTGCGATGAAATTCCTGCCTCCAAAGTTTTTATGTTTTTAGGGTATTTTTAGCATGCTGAAATCAAATTCAAGGCCAAAAAGTTCGTATCACGTACCATTTTTTTGTTATTTTTATTTTCTTATAATTTATTACGACAATTTATAGCATAATTATTTAAACTGTAATATTTTAATATATGTAGGTTTAGTATGTTAGGATATGAAAACCATATGTATTCAACATATTTTTAAGGTGTTTATATTGAAAACCAAGGACACTGGATGTTTCTTAGCAGATAGGGGGTGCAAGCACATAAGGAAGTTAGGGCGAAATAACTTGCAGCCTTGTCATTATTTTTATTTGTGGAAGATAGAAATGTCAGCCACTCCTTGGTGAGAGACTGAACTCAGCTTGTCTAGTTTCTCTCACATTTCATTAGTCTGCGTTTCATCTGGAAACGAAACGAAATCAGTTTGCGGCTTTATTGTGGAGTAGAATGTTGAAAGTTTTTAGTTCAGTAAGAAAGTATTTACCATGTTGCATCGAGAATATCTAAATAATCCAGACCACTTTTGTTATATAACTTATGTAGGAGATACACATTGCTTAAGCAGATGTGTATTATTACAGATTTTGTGAAAAAGTCATACCATGCCTATTTTGGAATCAAACTTGGAGACCAAAGTAAAGCTTGGGCACCACACAAAGTATGTAGAGTATGCACTGAAGAATTTCATCATTTGATCTTTTGGAGTACCTATGGTTTGGAGAGAGCAGTCGAACCATAGTAATGACTGCTACTTCTGTTCGTGTGATGTGAAGGGGTACGATTCTAAACATAAAAATCAAATCGGGTATTCAGCTGTTCGGTCAGGCATTTTACCTGTGCCTAATGTACCAACCCCTGTGCGACCAGAAAATCTTAAACAAACATCATTCTATTGGTACTGACAACGTGAAATAGATTTTAAATACTTTTTCTCCGAAGATGATAATCTTGTATATTGCCGTAATGTGAAAGAATTTATGCTAAAACTTGGACTTCCATACTATGACCTAAGTGAATGGAGACTGTTCATTGATGCTTCCAAGCGAAGTTTAAAGGATTTCCTCCTTCATAATGGAAACATTTTTGGTTCAGTGCCCGTTGCCTATTCAGTGATCCTAAAAAAATCATACACAAATTTGCAACTAAGAACTTACTGTTGTTGCGACTAGACTATAAGAACACTAGTGGCAAGTTTGTGATGATTACAAAGTTCTTACTATATTCCTGGATCAACAATCTAGTTTTACCAAATTTCCATCCATTCTTTGCCTATAGGATAGTAGGGTACGAGTTGATCACTGGACTATGAAAGACTGGCCACCTCGAAAAAATTTGGAAGTCGGTTGTAAGAATGTTGTGCGCCAAAGCCTTGTGAGTTCTTCTAATGTTGTGCTGCCATCTCTCCACATCAAGCGTGGCTTAATGAAACAGCTTGTAAAAGCTTTAAATAAGTAAGGAGGCTGTTTTAAGTACACGTCTGGTGCAGCATTTAAAAACAGTGTGAATGAAAAGGATAAATCAGCATGGATTTTTTTTGTGAAGTTGTTTTAAAATTTCTTGGCAACAAGGATCCTAATTACCGAAACATTGTGTCTAACATGCTTGAAGCATACAAGGAATTTGGTTGTAACGTGAGTATCAAAATTTTCTGTTTTCTCAGCTAGATTATTTCGCCGAAAATCTAGGATTTTTCAGCTAAGAGTAAGATGAACGATTTCACAAGGATCTGCAGGAGTTCGAAAGAAGGTACCACGGACTCGGCAGTATGTTTGGTGATTATTGTTGGATGTTAAAGCGTGAAATACCTGAAGACAAACATAAGAGAGAGAGGAACAGGAGGACTTTCTCAACTAAGAAGCAAGTGGTGTAATTTTTGTGTGATACATTGTGCTAACTTATACATCCAATAGTGAAGTAAACAAGACAAAACAAAGCAAAAACACTCTAGTGACATGTATGAACAACCATACACATAATTTCAGCAAGTTGTGTCTTTTAAATATTGATTTTGAATTTGAAATAAAAAAGTGAAAGGAAAAAGTTGGTGATGAAATTGACGTAATTATAAAATACATTTAAAGTGATTTTGCAAACAAACCTGACGTGATAGAAGCAAACGGATTGAAAATTCGGATTCAGCACATCGACATTATATAAAATGACATTACTTAGTATAGGCAACAAACACAAAGTTGAAATTCGCAGGCTAGTGTAATCAACATGATCGTAGCTTGGCATCTGATCTGATCGATTCTTTAGCATCCATTGATAACCGAAATCTGATGCACATTGCAATAACTGACACGTGAATAATTCATACCTATATATAGAAACATTTAGATAGTTTTGTAGAACAGTTTCTGAAAAGAGATTTCACTGTTGGTACAGATATGAGGCTATCAAGTGCAAAACTCGCCTTATTCAAAATTTAAAAAAAAGAGTTACATTTGGGATGTTGTACTTCTTGCAACTCTCTATCTACTGATATAGTCGGATTGTGCAAATCTTGTCTAATTCCTCTTTCATACAGCTCAGAAAACTACTATCAAATGCAGAACTGTCTATATCCATAACTGTTTTCCCTGTTTTCTGACAAATCACTTTACCTGGATAAGGCGAGTTTTGCATTTGTAGCCTCAATATGTATAGCCGGTGTATAAGCAATGAATTGTTAGTTTGCGAGGTTTTTTAAAACTCTACATTGAAATTCGTAGTACATGATAACGTTTCTACTAAATATGAAGTCCCATGAGCTCTATCTAAATCGGAGAACGAGTTGGTGTAAAGGGGAATTAGAATTAAATATTTAAAGCAAATATTAATAGTGTCAAGTTAACCGTAAAATTTATGACGTTGTTATCCGTATGACTGCATCTACGGGCTCATAGTTATATACTATACTGAATACTGCGCTACATTTCTTCACGAAAAATAACAGTTCAGCTTCAGCAGGCCTTTATTCGTAAGACTAGATTATAATGAGCATTAAATTTAGAACGTTCTTTAACGTGATCCTTAAAATTTTAATGACTGGTATAAATAAAAAATGTATCTAAAAGTTTTAATGATATTGACGTCTTCCTATAAAAAGCTAAACTAACAAAAGTGGATGTGTATGTGTGTATGTATTTATTCACACTGCAAATCGGTAAATACCCGATGGCTGTAGTAACTAATTACACTCAATAATAACAATTAATAATAAACAATAAAATACAATTGATAATAGTAATAATAATAATAATAATAATAATAATAATAATAATAATAATAATAATAATAATAATAATTTTAAAGGTCATGTTGATTCAGATAAGTTTTTTGAAATTAAGTCAGTAATAGTTTTGTATTCCCAGTCAAACACTTATCAAGTATATGATGGCAGAAAAATAAAATTCTGTTACATCATGTTACAGTTTTAAAATATCACAAATATTTTCGACTTTTTTTATAAGTCATCCTCAGGTGAGTTTTCTTGTAACGTCGGGTGAGAAGGCCACCATCGTCTGGATACCCTCAATTGAACATCTTTTACAAAAACGCCTATCACCACGGTGAAACAGACTGAGAATCCTCTTCACTTTCTACAACATATCGAATAATAATGTACAATTTTTCAATTTTAATCTTTAATTTTACAACTTTTACATGCTTTTAATCTTTTAATTTCACAATTCAAGCATGCATTATATGCTCAAGTAACTATGATCAGTCAAAGATCAAAGAACCTCGATTCTACATGTCCAATCTAAGGCCATAGACGCCATTTAACCTTTATGTAAACGCACGCAATGGCAGATTAATCATCAATGTAAACATGTGTTTTAAATTTTTAAATCTCTGACTTTATATACATTAATTAATTTTAAGGCTACGGAAACCATACTTATGTAAATGCATGCATGAGCATTTTAATCACCAGTGTATAAATGTGTTTGATATGTTTTTCACCTAGTTCTACTAATTGTCTGTCAGAAAACTCACCTGAGGATGACTTATAAAAAAGTCGAAAATATTTGTGATATTTTAAAACTGTAACATGATGTAACAGAATTTTATTTTTCTGCCATCATATACAGTACTTGATAAGTGTTTGACTGAGAATACAAAACTATTATTGACTTAATAATGATAATAATAATAATAATAATAATAATAATAATAATAATAATAATAACGAGCATTCGAAATTAAATGAAGTAAGATCATTTAAAATAACATTTAAAGTAAATCTAATTTGTATCTTAACTCTAAGTTCGATCTAAAACTCACGAGCATGATGTGTTCATACATGCACAAGTACCTTTCAACACTACACTCATTTCGCTATCAACTCACTCACTGCACTGGAATTACGACACATTTCACTGACACTATCCTCATTTCACTAACACTTCGAAAACATTTCAGTGTTCAAATACTTTACACTGTCACTATAAACTATAAAACTTCACTGACACATACTTTAATTACACAACACACTTCACACTTCACTGACACAACACACTTCAAATAACAAAACATCAAGTACACCCTTTAAATAGTGTGTATAATATACTACCGTCTATTAGTAAAGTCCTTAAGCCTATTTTTAAATATATTTTTGGTTATTGGTAAAGCCTTTAGTAAGTCTGCAGGTAAAGCATTCCAAACCCTGATAGGACGATTGAGAAAAGAAAACTTTCCAGTGTCCGTCCTCTGTCTTCTTTCCCTAAATTTATATGAGTGTTAAGAGTAATTTGACAGCTGCAACCTATTTTTTATTTTTCTCCAGGCAGGCTCACCTCTGTATATTTTGAACATTGCGCATAATCGAATTCGCGTTCTCCTGTCCGTGAGTGTGCCCAAAGCATAGCCTAAATGTAGATTATCTTCATAGTTGTTGTTTTTGTTGTTGTCGTTGTTCTTAACATTATTTGTGTCGGCATAGGGCTTGCCATTTTTTTTTTTTTTTTTTGCTTTCGTCGTCATCCTTTCCGCCTGTTGTTATACAGAGTGTCCAGAGAAAATCCGCGTGACTATAAATGGGTATGTCGTCTTTGCGAATAGTCGTATGTGCATGAAAATAGTGACACCAAAAAAGAGCAACTCAAAAATGTTATAGTACATACCTCACAAGCACTCTATGTTCACCCCGCTTGTAACACAGCAGATTTCAAGCCTATATTCCCATTCACGCCACACGCGCTTCAAAATATCTACTGGAATGCACTCAGTGACACCGAATATAAGATGTTGCAGCGCACGTCAGAGGTAGTGTAGGTACATAACTGATATTTTGTTTGTAACCCCATAATGAGAATTTACAGACATTCAAGTCAGGCGACTTCGGTGGTCATTTGCAGAAGATTTTGTCTAGGCCTCCGGCGCGTCCAATCCACCTTCATGCCATTTATTTGTTACGATGGTTACGAACATTTGCTACAATGCAATAATGCAAAAATAACAAAAGACTGGCAAAGCAGAACGAACGTAACCCATATTGACAGCTGCTATTCCCTTCTGCTGTTCATCTATTGCTTTTTTGTCCACACCTGTGGAGTAACGGTTAGCGTGTCTAGTCGCGAAACCAGGTGGCCCGGGTTCGATTCGCGGTCGAGGCAAGTTACCTGGTTGAGGTTTTTTCCGGGGTTTTCTCTCAACCCAATATGGACCCCCGGACTCATTTCACCGGCATTATTACCTTCATCTCATTCAGACGCTAAATAACCTAAGATGTTGATAAAGGGTCGTAAAATAACCTACCGGTACTAAAATAAAAAAAAATCGTTTTTGCCGGCAATATTCGAAATAACTGAGCGAATTGGCTCAGGTGGTAGCAATTGAGACTTGTATTCGGGAGGTCCTGTGTTGAAACCCCGTTACCGACCAATCTGACTAGGGATTTTCATGGTTTCCCTCAGTCACAATAGACAAATCGACCCTCCCAAGTACTAACATTGTAACTCAATTTTTTTATGGTTTTGAGTTGTCCTAGTTAATATGGTCTTAAATTGTTTCTTTTTCTCCCAGTACTATCATTGTATAGCTCTAAACCTCCCCAATTGTATGTAAAATCTTATTGCTACTCTACATATATACACTAATTTACACGATCATTTTAAAAATTCATTTTCATCTCCTGAAAAATGTAAGAAAGTGAGTTACAATGTTAGTACTTATATGGGTCGAAATGTCGGATTGGAAATTTATATACCATAATTCTGTGGTGTTTGGGTAATGGGAGTTAAGTCATAAAAATGAGTTCGGTGATAAATGAAATTTAAACTTGGAACCCTTATTACAAATAATTTTCTACACAAATAAAACACATCAACTGCTTGTATTCTTTTGGTTTTTGCACACCCACTTGTATAATTTAACTTGTGTGTTCATCTGGGGAACAAAATTCCACCTGGACAAAAAATGACTTATGCTTCTTTACCCGAACACCACAGAATTCATCATCGCCTCAGTCACCAATATCATAAACATTAATTAAAATATATCAGTAACATGAACACAACACAACAAACAACGGCCTCCTAGTATACCACAGATCCTAAATACGCGATATGACCACAGAGGTTTAAGCGAGTATAAACAAACTTAATATATATAGGTATATATACACACACGCACGCACACACGCACAGGCACAGGCACAGACACAGACACACACACACACACACACACACACACACACACACACACACACACACACACACACACACACACACACACACACACACACGGTGAGCCTTAAGTAATGCCATTGGTTTCAGGGAGTTATTCTTTGAGATATTTCAAACAAATGTTTTAATAAAATTTTGCTCGTTTTTGCTTTCTTTCCGAGAAAAAAAAATGGTTTTATATGAAATTCATAGCGTGTTTTGGAAAAGGCATTCAATTACGTCCGAACATGCTCAGTCAAGACAACAGTGTATTATCATAATAAATGATTGAGAGAATTTTAGTTTTTTGTCCTTTAAATGTGCAGAAATTTTATCTGAACAATGTAACATTTTAAAAATGTCTTTTCAGAACTAAAATTTGCATTTGTACGAATGAAATTTCTGCACATGTAAAGGAAAAAACTAAAATTCTTTCAATAAATTATTATCATAATACATTACTCTCTTAAACGGACTGAGCATATTGGGAACTAAATTAATGACTTCCTCAAAAGACGCTTTCAATTGTTTTATATTTAACAGTTTTTATCTCGAAAAGGAAGCAAAAATTATCTTATGACGAGTTGCCAAACTAACTTACTATTATGACACGTGTTGTATTGCATGTTTCCACGTATTCACATTTTTTTATGTTCTAGTGATATTTAACTTATTTTATATATTTTTTTTTCATATTTTCCGGTAATGGTATACCTATAATGTGATAAGTTGAGCTATATATAATCATAATTTTCCTTACTGTATATTGTATTCATTGTATACTTTGTACTGTACTATTTTATTATTATTATTATTATTATTATTATTATTATTATTATTATTATTATTATTATTATTATTATTATTACTTACTGGCTTTTAAGGAACCCGGAGGTTCATTGCCACCCTCACATAAGCCCGCCATTGGTCCCTATCCTGAGCAAGATTAATCCAGTCCCTACCATCATATCTCACCTCCCTCGAATCCATTTTAATATTATCTTTCCATCTACGTCTCGGCCTCCCCAAAGGTATTTTCCCCTCTGGCCTTACAACTAACACTCTATATGCATTTCTGGATTCGCCCATACGTGCTACATGCCCTGCCCATCTCAAACGTCTGGATTTAATGTTCCTGATTATGTCAGCTATTATTATTATTATTATTATTATTATTATTATTATCATTATTATCATTATAATTATCTTATTTTTTATACTTTGTATGTCTCATTTATTTTGACCTGCTGCTCACATTTTATTTTGCTTTTTCCTTTCTTTCTGTATGTTATATTTTATGTCTGATTTCTACTTACTTGTTGTTTACATTTTATTATTATTACCTTATTCAGTTTTGTGTATAAAATTGTAGTGTACTTTGTAAATTTGTAGTGTTTTTTGTAACGCAGTTTTACTCCTGGTTGAGTGTTAGAGAAGGCCTTAACTCTGCCAGGTTAAATAAATCATTATTATTGTTATTATTATTATTATTATTGTTATTATTATTATTATTATTATTATTATTATTATTATTATTATTATTAAAAAAGGGGCCAAAATGTATTGAACTTTTTTGTTTGAAATATCTCAAAGAATATCCCCTTAAAATTAATGACAATACGTAAGGTTCAACCTGTATATATTCAGAATAGGAATTGTTTCAATCGTCCTGTCCTATAACACTACTATATATTTCGTAATGTGCACCGTTACAAAATTATACTCCTTTGTTATCATCACTTATTACGGAGGGTTGCTGTTTATTTGTCGTTCTCATGTTGTTCTTACGTATTTATTCTCCCCATCATTGTTATTACAGATATAACTATAGCTCAGTTATTTAAACATTATGAAAACATCAAATCAAAATATTTTTCTCATAGTTACTATTCTAAGAGGTACATAAATCTTACGGATTCCATGGACTTTTGTTTCTATTCTTACTGCGCATTATAATTATGATTCAAGAAACTAGTTCGATTAATTAAAATGTGTCTTAGTGAAACTTACAGCAGATTCTGTATAGGCTAGTTTCTATCTGATGCTTTTCGAATTCAATGCGGGCTAAAGCAGGGAGATGCACTATCACCTTTACTTTTTAACTTCGCTCTAGAATATGCCATTAGGAAAGTTCAGGATAACACAGAGGGTTTGGAATTGAACGGGTTACATCAGCTTCTTGTCTATGCGGATGACGTGAATATGTTAGGAGAAAATCTACAAACCATTAGGGAAAACGCGGAAATTCTACTTGAAGCAAGTAAAGGGATAGTGTTGGAAGTAAATCCCGAAAAGACTAAGTATATGATTATGTCTCGTGATCAGAATATTGTACGAAATGGAACTATAAAAGTTGAAGATTTATCCTTCGAAAAGGTGGAAAAATTCAAATATCTTGGAGCAACAGTAACAAATATAAATGACACTCGGGAGGAAATTAAACGCAGAATAAATATGGGAAATGCCTGTTATTATTCGTTTGAGAAGCTTTTGTCATCTAGTCTGCTGTCAAAAATCTGAAAGTTAGAATTTATAAAACAGTTATATTACCGGTTGTTCTGTACGGCCGTGAAACTTGGACTCTCACTTTGAGAGAGGAACAGAGATTGAGGGTTTTTGAGAATAAGGTTCTTAGGAAAATATTTGGGACTAAGAGGGATGAAGTTACAGGAGAATGGAGAAAGTTATGCAACGCAGATCTGCACGCATTGTATTCTTCACCTGACATAATTGGAAACATTAAATCCAGACGTTTGAGATGGGCAGGGCATGTAGCACGTATGGGCGAATCTAGAAATGCATATAGAGTGTTAGTTGGTAGGCCAGAGGGGAAAGGACCTTTGGGGAGGCCGAAACGTAGATGGGAAGATAATATTAAAATGGATTTGAGGGAGATGGGATATGATGATAGAGACTGGATTTTTCTTGCTCAGGATAGGGACCGCTGGCGGGCCTATGTGAGGGCGGCAATGAACCTCCGGGTTCCTTAAAAGCCAGTAAGTAAGTAAATAAGTAAGTAAGTAAGTAAGTAAGTAAGTAAGTAAGTAAGTAAGTAAGTAAGTAAGTAAGTAATAAGTAAGTAAGTAATTCAGTAAGTAAGTAAGCAATATAATTATAATTTTAAGAGAAAACTGTATAATTAACTCCAACCTACTTTCTAAAATATATTATACTAAGTTCTGTGCATGAAGGTGAAGCTCTTCTGCTAAGGGAAATGCACGATCTGCAGAAATACAATTTTCGTTACACAGGAGAAATGAAATGTAAGCTCGAACTCAAGCAGAGGGTTTATGGAGATGTAAAGTTGGCGTTTCTGAGACTGTCACATGTATTATTAACAGTGCGATGAGCTGGAATTCATTCATAATTTGGATCTGCTAATTACGGAAAGCGTCGTGCAGTTTATCCAGTGCACTGAGTTACCAAGTTTAAGTCTCAGTAACTTCAAAGTGAAATCATCAGTGTACACCAGAAATGATAGTGAAAGCGGCATAACAAGCAATGTCTTTCTTTAGGCCTACTTGGGAGTTGATATTACCAGCGACGAATTCACGCGAGTAGAAATAAAATGCTATGTAAATAAAACCTACAGATCGAACAGAATAAATATCTAAGGAGGAACAAAAGTAAACACTTAAAATACACTGCAACACTTGAATAAAAAAAAAGCAACACTTGAATAAATTTCAAATATCAAATCATAATACCATAATATAAATTATGACATTATTGTGTGCTTCTATGTACCTGTTTGTGTTAGTGAAGTGTTAATTTATGTTTTGGGAAAGTAAGCATAGCCATTGGGTGGTTTATGACACGCTCTTTGCCACTTCTCGTCTCTCACCATACACGAGAGGATCCCTGCGAGGGGGGTATGGTCCTTGCGGGGTAAGAGGAGAGAGTAAGCCAGTAATTCAGCGTTCTTGAAGGAGCAGGTGGATGGGAGTGATGTCATTGGCCGACTGGGACAAACAAGGCTCAGTCAATGGCCGGCCGGTTCCGTGTTGGGAGTAGGTTATAAGAGTGGGGGGAAAACTCGCATTCCTTGCTCGGATCTTCTCGTGAAATGCGGACTGTATGTGTATTGCTGTGCCGTTGAAATGTACAACCCTAAACACAGGCAATACAAAGTTATAACACTATTGTTTTATTTTTTTGTGTATAATGGAATTCTGTGATATTGAACTCAGGTTTAAGCAACATTTAAGAGAGTTAAGATGTTGATAGAGCAGTTGCGTTGGCAGAGGATGACCACAGCTTACGTTATGTGGTTCAGGTTCAGGGAAAATCACTATAGTAAATATGATAAATATTATCATAAAAATTGCCCCTATGAGTGCTCCTTTTCTTCTGAAACTCTCAAGGTTCAGAGTTAAAAATTTTGTACCAGATTTTCTCTTTATTTCTATCTCTAGTGATAGAATTTGTTTTATTTAGCTTAAGTAGCTTCAATACAAGAAAAAAGAAAACTAAAATTTTTATATGTAATTTAATCATGTACTGGAGAGTTGATGGGATCTACGAAAAGAACCGGAGATTATTTTGAAATGCAATTTCATATATGAAAGTAGAGAAGATGTCGTGAATCGAGCCCTGGAGCGTTCTTGCTGTTTCATCACCATACCAATCAAACAGTTTTCTGTAGATTGATCATATGTGAGTCTTAATTACTAAATTATATCATTTGGTGTGTTACTAAATAGTGCAAATCTGTGTTTAAATTAGAAGCACGCACGGAGGCGAGAATACGTAACGAGAAACGCAAATTAACAGCTGGATCTTCGATCGCTCTGAATACAAACTTGCAAATTACGGACTACAGCGGGACCTGTTCCCCCATCGGAGAACTGAACGCAAAGCGTTGTTTGCAAGGTCCTCAGTGAAAGTTCACGAAATGTTTCTCTTCCAGTGTTCAATAAATTAACTCAGTTGTAAAAGTATGCATAGTTGGATATGTTAAGGAACGAAATTTGTTTCATTATAGACACAAATGCATGTCTTACGCTCTTACTAGAATGAATTTTATCTCTTATCATCGCCATCACTACCACCACCATCAGTACCACCAATTTCACCATTTTCTTCTCAATCTTTTTTTTTTTTGCCTCTATAAAGGAATCTAACATAATCTTCTGCACTATGGCCATTTTACATTCTCGATCGAATTTGTCATCTTCGTCTCTTCCATTGCCTCCAACCTCTTACATCATATTCACCACTACTAAGACCACCATACCCACCGTCACAAAACCATCATGCACACTAACACCAAAACCTCCATGTCCACCATTACCAAAAACAATCATGTCCACTATCGCCAAGACCACCATGTCAACCATCGCCAAAACCACCAGCTGCAGCAACGCCAAAATCACCATATTCATCATTATAAAAACTATCATATTCACAATCCTCAAAGCCACCAAGTACACAAATGCACCATGTATAATATCGTCAAAACTATGTCAACAATCGCCAAAACAATCCTACATTCACACTCGCTAAAATGGCCATGTGCACCATCGTCAAAAGACCATATCCACTACCGCCAAAACCAACACGTCCACCATCGCCAAAACCACTACATCTATAATCGCTAAAACCACGATATACACCATAACCAAATCACTATGTACTCGTACATCAAAATCAAACCCATCATTTCCCTCCAGCGCGCATACCACCATATCACACCATCGCACAGTCAAAATCACCATATCCCATTGACAGAACAACCATATCCCCACTTATCAACAATTTCCAAAACCAGTATGTACAGCAGGTTCGTCTATCATCGCCAAAACCGCCATATACACCGTCGTCAAAACGGCCATATACACCATTCCAAAACCGTTATACCCACCATCACAAAAACCACTATGTCCACCATTGCCGAAGTCATTATGTACACTATCACCAAAACCACCATGTAGGCTACACCTTCGCCAAACAATTACATTTAAAAATGTCAAAATCTTCATATTCAACATCGCCAAAACCATCATGTCCATCGTCAAAAACTACTATGTCTGCCATCGCCAAAACCCCATATATTTAAACGCCAAAACCACCATGTATACAATCGCAAACTACCACGTACACCAAAGCCAAAATCACTATATCTCACTAGTGCCCATAGATTACTACTATATCTCACCATCGCGTCGCCAAAATAACCATATCTTACCGTCGACAAAACCATAATGTATACCATTCCAAAAACCACCATATCAACAATCTTCAAGATTACTTGTTACACCAGCTTCGTCCACCATCACTAAAACCACTGTCTACCATCGCCAGAAGCATTGTGTAGCCTACACCATTTCCAAAACCACCACATCAACAATCACCAAAACCAGCTTCAAAACCATCATATAACTGCCATAATCACCATGTTCACAATAGCAATTCATACATCGTTGTTAAATAAATTATTAGTAAAACACTTCATTTTCAACACCATTCTTGACATTCGGTAATTTAATGGTAGGATTGATTTACACTGAATTGCGTCCTTTGGAGAGGAACTTGACGTTAATCATTATTAATTACGGCTTCTGCTTCCCCTACAGGTAAATTAAACATTACCAAAAACAATATCTAAATACAATAGATGAGTTCCAAAGCAAACAACTGTTCATGGATTAATTGTTTTATTGCATGCGGATTAAGTACAAATCTCCGAATATTTAATGACGGCTCTGGCACGGATGCCACCGTACTCAGTTTTTGCGACTGGTTTGCGATGATGTACGATTCATACTTTGTTTAGAGACGATGTCAAAATTGCGCTAAGCGACAAATTTTTCAAGTTGGTACACGCATGTCATGTAGCTGGGAAATGACTGAGCGAAATTTTAAATATTAAATGGAGAGAGAGAGAGACCAGTACGTGCACGTGGTGGAGTGCGTCCTAACGTACAGCGACGGCCAGCGTATGTCTGAATAATGGACAATGGCTGTATTCCTCTGAAGTGGCCAAGAGTTCGATCATCTAATAGGAAAGCTACAAACGTAGTTAAAACTAATCTGAAATAACTGAAGTTTACAGAGATTCGAACTTTAAAGCATTGACTCTAATTATCAGAAAATCTTGAGTAACTTCCACCGCTGTGGAGTAACGTTTAGCACGTCTGACCGTGAACGAGCGGGCCCGGATTCAAGTATTGGTTGGGACAAGTTACCTGGGTGGGGGTTTTTCCGTGGTTTTCCCTCAAGTAATTGAAGTAGGATTACTGGGTAACTTTCGGCGTTGCATTTCGGAGTCATTTTGCCATCATTAATTCACATATCATCATCCACACCATGGTCCGGGTTAAGTTCACGGTGCGGCGTGCTGTACTTGTACAAGAGCTCGACCGTTCGGCTTCCTAATCATCCGGCTTCGACACTTTGGACCCGATACAATAAGTTTACTGTTTGTACTATAGGTTGTTGACTCGCTGCAGGTAGTGAAAGGTAGAGATGTGTTGAGGTAACAACGTTGCTGTTTAGAGTAGAGTACGGTAGTATGGGGAAACACACATATGTACATTCTGAAAGTAAATATACATTACACAATGATAATGTGAAAAGAATGTGAAAAGTATTTATTCTCCTGTATTTTATAAACATTTGTGTTTACACATTGTTAATGGTGGAAATAAACATGTAGCAATTTTAATTTCTTCATTTATCCTATTGGTCGTCTTTAGGAAGTGGGGTTACAGTACCGAATTGCAATGTACTACAAAATACATTCTCAGTCTCTCAAACGTATATCTTTTTCGGTTATCTGTCCAATACAGTTTGTACTGTGAAAAGTTGCGCTCTACGTCGCATGGCGTGATAGGAGCAAAACGAAAACACCTAACATCATTGCAGTCTCTAAGGGTGCTATGCATAGACATTTCGCTAGCCCGCGCTACGAGCGTGCTAAACTAGCCCCGGCTATCGAGTGATTACTTGTACAGGATTCATATCATATCATATCATATAATATCGCTAGCACTGGTTTATGAATACGAAAAACGTTAGTTCGCTGATCATCCACCGGAAGCCCGCGCTAAGAATGTCTATGAATATGGCCCTAAGAGACAATCCTTTATTCTCGGGTGACTCTATTCCCACTAATTTGCTGTTTATATTACACAATGTTCAATATCCATTATTATTACATAAAATTGATTTACACTTCTGTTTTACACGTTCAGTAACCGGTGTACTTGGTGTCTCATTAATTCTTTGTGTCATTTCCTCAACTAATTTGAGGGCTTCCGGCATCTCTTGCTCTGACTTTTCTAACCGTGTAATAGTTTCAGACACAGTTTGAAAATAGGTTTGTACGAAACCAAATTATTCGCCAGAACCTTCAAACCCAGAGCGTTTTCGTTTGCGTATTTGTTGGCATTCATTCTACAGTACCCCCACCCAATGTACGCTTTACCACTATACTCAGTTCGCCGTTATGTGGATTTCCCACTGAACTGCTCTATTGGGTCCGAAGTCTCGAAGCCTACAACCATTGACAGAATAGGAGTGGTAAGCAAAATAAGCCTTAGGCTGCAGTGTAAGCCTTCGAGTCTCTTCTATGTACAAGAGAAAAAGAAAAAGGTCCCCTCTGGCTAAATTCCAAGTTACAAGTTTCGCGACTGGTTCTTGTTATATTCAAAATAGCTGGTTACTTTCTAAACAAGAATTCGAATGTCAGTTTTAGTATTAAATTTTATTCTGTAAGTTCTTTATTAATTTATTAACTCCGTATTGACATTTTACCGCTTCTGAATTTCGTCTGCTATTGAAAAGGGACGTTAAATAAAGAATGATCACACTTTCAACACATTTCGGAATCAGACTACGAAACCTATTATCGAATGCTTATGAAGCTGGACGTTATCTAAGTTGACATTTAGGACTTCGGCTAAATTTGCTTCACTGTCGATAATTTTCGAAAGTAAAAAATGCACTTTATATCCAGAATAACTCTGTCATTGATTGAAGATAGTCAAATGTCAAATCTATACAGCGTTGGCTGTATGACGACTGAATATGATTGACGTATAAGACTGTACGTAGGTGAGACTAGTGGGACTCCAACATGAAATATGCCGTGATGAACCTGGGTGTTTGCATATAAGAGCGGGAAACGTAATTTTCGAAGAGTGGGTGTAATCACCCACATCAGAAATAAATCTTTTAATAACATTTAATCGACTATTTAACTGTGTGTATCAACTACTCTTTATAGTGATGACTAGACCACGGAACTTTATGCACTAAAAACCTGAAAATATGCATGCAGTTATGCAGTAAAACTGCTGAAATATGCTCTAAAAATTGTATTACTCGTATATGGAGTAAAGAATACACTTTAGAGCAGTGATGTCAAAGCAAGCGCATTTTTCTGACCTTGACGTCGTGCGCGGGCAGCAAGCGCTAAGTATGGAAAGAGGAAGGGTTGTGTATATGAATAAGCAACCTGTTGGATTAAGAAAACAGTGGTGCACAACCTTCAAACGGAACGTGAAATTTTATGTCGTTATTTTTATATGGCTTCTTTCTGTTTAATATTATCTATATTGTCTGTAAAACAAAAGTACTAACACTCATTTCTTAATATTGCACTTGTGATTTAAATCTTAATAACATAATAGAGAGTTAAGAAGGAATATTCACTTAAATTCCATAGTAGTATAATATTATACTGTATTAAGTGGATGAAACACATCATTCATAAAGAAAGTGATATTCCAAAGAAAGAGATTGAGTATGACATGATAAGTTGGAATTTATATTGATGGTATCTTTAGCCTTACAAAAGTAATCAATAAATTAATCAAAACAATATTACAGTACAAAGCAAAGTTACCTAGATACTGTATCTGTTTTAAGTGTGACTAATATTACATAACAAAACTCTTATCGCATTATGCTTTTAGGGTGATATTTGTGAGCAAGTTCCTATCATCATCAGAATATTAAACTATTTTATCGAAATCTGCTGCAGCTATAGAGCTGACATTTTTACAACACATGGGCACGTATCTTTTGCTTATGATGTAACAATAGTTGCTTTGTTAATTCATTTCCTTACAAACAATTTCCATGCGAATATTTTCAAAATTTTCAATACACTATCTTCAGTAATCTGTATATACGGTATATTAGGTTTACGAAAACATTCTGTAAGGTTACTAAATAAATAGGCCTATAATTACCTGAAAAATTTACTTTTCTATACGAAAAGTTGAGAAAATATTTCTTTTGAATAAAAAAAATCAAACTTGTGAAAACTAGCATTAAAATTAAAACTTACATTCTTATAATGCAATTATACTTCTCAGGCAAATCTAAAAATTAACATGGATACAGTTTTAATAAGTTCTCTTCCCTTTATCTATTGAATCAGTGCTGGCCATCCCTGAATATAGCTCGACCAAGCTTCATATACCACCTCTTTCGTCTGTCTCTTTCCTTTCCGCTGTAAAGCGCTCAGGCTCTCCTGGGCTCTAAAGCGCGCGCTTGCTCCTATGGGCATCAATTGACATGCCGGCTTTAGAGGTTTATTTGGTTTAATAATATGATGTCCAATATTGGATATTTTGAAAGAATTAAATATTGACCCAATTTTAGAGAAAATTCAAAATTGTAGACAGAAATGGAAATCTCATATATTCAGGATGCCTAGAACAAGGATAGCACACCAAGCACTAAATTAGCGCCCTTTAGGAACAAGATGTTTGGGCCGTCCGCTGAAACGATGGAGTGAGACCGTAACAAGCCACCAAGTTCTTTTTTCATTATAATTACAGTATATGTAAAAATAATGAAATTTTATAATTCATGGCAAAAAATCGCAAAAAAAATTCTGATTTCTATGTTCAATTGATGACAGTAATTTTTTTTTTTGCTCAACCATGCCGAAATGTAGTCATTATACACCTGGTAGCAGTCCTTTAATGCATGTCATTAAAGTACACCTATTCATTAAAGTTCAGGTTTTCGATTATTCTCTGATATGCAATCGAAAGACAACAAGGGAAACGTCACGGAGGCTGGAAATCCAATACTGTTCTGTTACTATAATAATTAGCGTTAATTGTAAATAATATTCAAATAAATTCAATTTGTCATCTCGTTTTTCAATTCTAAATCAATTTCCAGGTTATATCAAAATTAGTTCATGTTATTCTCAGATTATATCAAGGTCAATGAAATTATTGTTCCTCGGAAAAAATCAATACTTTCACGTCTGTGCACATCTCACAACTTACGAGCTATGCACAAGGTCACTTCCGCTCTTCAGTTAGATACGAATAAAATGAATACTTCTGAATAATTTCAAGTTAGAAATATGGTCGAGCATAAAGAGTCGTATGAAACTTGCCTATAATGGTAATTAAGACGCTCGTATGAAAATTATGAAATTCGCTTGAGCTCGTTTCATAAACAAACATACTCGCGTCTTAAATACTATCATTATAGGCTCGTTGCATAATGTACTATTAACCCACTCATTACGAATAAAAGAAAGAAGACAGCATTGAAATATTAAAAATTGTACAAGATATCAGCGAAGTCTATTTTTCTTGCATAAATTGCACCCTCCCTCCGAATTTAAAAATATAATTACTCTTAATAATAAAAGGTTTTCTTTCCAATTCTAAAAATTATTTATTAATATACAGGGTGATTGACGAAGTTCTGCGTTGGTTTGTGAAGGTGGCTCCTGAAGTTATTTGGAACAAAAAATGAAAATAAATTAATAGAATCACATTCATAATTACGAAGTTATGGTAATTTGAAAACGGGAGAAGAAAATTTTATTTCAGGATTTCACTAACAAAAATGCAAAAAAATAATTATAATACAAACAATTGATTATTTATGTATCAGCGTTTTTCATTTAGAGTGGATTTAAATCATATTTTCGAAAATGCCTTCCTGAATCTCAAGGCAGCGGTTCGCACGGTTGTGAACCGCGCGTGTAGCATTTCGCAGCTTCACACGTTTGTTCCGTAGTGTCACCGCGCCATCCAGAATGCGTTTGTACCTTAAGCTGATACACGATGTCTTTCATCCACGTCCAGATGCAGTTATTGCAACAAACATGTCTAACGCTCCATTCACTATGACGCGTTTCGAAAATGTGTTGTAACTCCGTAATTATGAATGTGATCACATTAATTTATTTACATTTTTAGTTCGAAATAATCTCATAAACCGGGAGAGAACTTGATCAGTCTCTCTATAGAAGTATTGTTTAATCACTAGGCCTTTATCAAATTTCAACGCAAAATTAATTCGGTATGTAGAAACTAAATTTTGAACTTTACTAAATTTATATCAGCGAAAATCGTATATACCCCTCAAAACAGGTTGCTTATTTTATATGGTATTGAAAATTCCAACACGTAAAACTGAAGTGAATGTATGTAGTTAAAACAATATGGTATAATAAATTGGGGTGGAGTAGCATCATCTGTACTTAATGTCATTGCACAGAAGATTAATAAAAATATGTCTAACCAAAAATATGGATTACCCAACAAATTTAATTTATACAGATTTTAAAGTATTAACTATTGAAGAAATTTATTTATTTATTTATATTTTTTTTATTTATTCATTTGTTGTTGAACATAACAGGCAAAGCCCAATTACAATGTTCACGAATAACAAATTAATTTATAAAACATAAACAAGGAAAAGGAAACATACACTTATTAAAAACTGAAACAAAATAGAAATAAGAGAAAGAAAAAAAGAGAAATTGAAATAAGGTGTGAAAGTAGCTTCAAATTAACTAACAACAATATTCTGTAAAATATGATAATAAATAATTCTGTATCTAGAGAAATTCATATTGAAAATGTCAACATTAGGATGAGGATGTAATTTATTGTATAACTGTAACATTTGGAAAACTGGGGAATTTTTGTGGGATTCAGTATTTGTCCTTGGTATGTAAAATAAATTTCGAAATTTCGTTTTAAACTTAGGTGCATATAATGTTATATAATAAAATAAACCAACACAGTCCAACTTATTGTTAATAATTTTATAAAGAAAGTTTGAAGATTGACAATTTCGTCGAATTTGCAATCTAGAAAATGGAAATGTTGAAACATTGTAGCATAACTCTCATAGGTAGGATAATCATTATAAAGTCTGTAATATAAACATTTTAGAAATTTATTTTGAATTTTTTCTAGTAACAGAATATATTTTTTAGTAACTGGCTTCCAGATAACAGCAGCATACTCTAATTTAGATCGAACAATGGAATTATACAAAATTATTATAGTTTTGACTTTAAATTTACAAGAATTTCTCAAACAAAACCTATTCTTTTATAGGACAAATTTATGATATTATTAATATGACTATGAAATGTAAAATTACTCCTAAATAATATACCTAAATCTTTATAACTTACTACCACTGAAATCAAGTAAAACATAAATCTAATCGACATGAATATCGTACTCGAAAACAAAAGTCTACTTTCCCATTAATTGAGCCCAAATGTCATACACGTGCAGCTCTTAAACATGGTGCTAGTTTCGGCGCAAGGTTTTATAATAAAATTGCAAACCATTTTCCAAATTTGAAATATTTTAAAATTGAAGCTTTTAAAAAATAAATT
This sequence comes from Periplaneta americana, assembly GCF_040183065.1. Taxonomy (NCBI): domain Eukaryota; kingdom Metazoa; phylum Arthropoda; class Insecta; order Blattodea; family Blattidae; genus Periplaneta; species Periplaneta americana. Next base: position 151,369,618 of record NC_091122.1, read on the forward strand.
TATAAAATTGTTCACGATATATAATATTAACAATACTGTGTGTTTTTTAACTTTTTATATCTGTGGACTATATTCATGTTTTTATTGAATATCACTGGCTTCTGTCTGATTGTCAATTTATATTAAATGTGTTTTTTCTCTTTCTTCTTTTTTTTTTTGTTCTTGTGTGTTATTTATTGGTTTGAATTAAGTTACTTACTGTATTTAATAAACTGTCCTTGTAAATTTTATGTTATGACTAAGACCACACCGTACACGAGCCTGGTTCTACGGTAGTGACTAGAAACATTTTTGTTTTATAATTTAAATTTGTACTCACTAGCTAGCTAGTTTAAATAGATGGATGGATGGATGGATGGATGGATGGATGGATAGATAGATAGATAGATAGATAGATAGATAGATAGATAGATAGATAGATAGATAGATAGATAGATAGATAGATAGATAGATAGATAGATAGATAGATAGATAGATAGATAGATAGATAGATACATAGATAGATAGATAGATAGATAGATAGATAGATAGATAGATAGATAGATAGATAGATAGATAGATAGATAGATAGATAGATAGATAGATAGATAGATAGATAGATAGATAGATAGATAGATAGATAGATAGATAGATAGATAGATAGATAGATAGATAGATAGATAGATAGATAGATAGATAGATAGATAGATAGATAGATAGATAGATAGATAGATAGATAGATAGATAGATAGATAGATAGATAGATAGATAGATAGATAGATAGATAGATAGATAGATAGATAGATAGATAGATAGATAGATAGATAGATAGATAGATAGATAGATAGATAGATAGATAGATAGATAGATAGATAGATAGATAGATAGATAGATAGATAGATAGATAGATAGATAGATAGATAGATAGATAGATAGATAGATAGATAGATAGATAGATAGATAGATAGATAGATAGATAGATAGATAGATAGATAGATAGATAGATAGATAGATAGATAGATAGATAGATAGATAGATAGATAGATAGATAGATAGATAGATAGATAGATAGATATCTTTCATGTCTGATAAGTTGTATGTATCTCCCTTATTTAGATTATGCCCTGTCTCTAATCTCGGTCTATACGGAGTGAACCGTAAGATTTGTCATTAATTCAAGGGTGTTATTCTTTGAGATATTTCAAAGAAAAAATTTTCATACAATTTTGCTTATTTTTGCGTCCCTTTCGTGAAAAAAGTTTTATATGAAATGTTTCATAGTGTGTTTTGGGAAAACCATTGATTTAATTCCCAATATGCTCAGTCAGTCGAAGAGAACAGTACGTATACGCAGACAGGTAGATTATTTGTGGAGGGAGAAATGAAAGAGTGGTGTATACAGTGCCCGTGCGGGAACATAGTGCCCATGCCTGCCTTATGGCTTTAATTCTCTCACGCAAATTAAAGCTACTACTACTACTACTACTACTACAACTTCATATTTTTACTGTAAATGCTGTGAGTTGCTCACAATATAATGTACTGTAATTATAAATCAAAATGTGGTTTTAGTAATTTCATTTTTTTTGCAGTCCGTGGAATTCTCTGATACGAACATCTAGTTCTGTAAACATGTAGTTTCCATTTTAATACAGTTTATACTGGAAAATGTTAATATTGATGTTAAACAAAAAAAAAATGGAAATATGATTGTAATGTTGATCAATCGGTAACTGTTTTAACGACAAAATTCATAAACAAGTTAGGGGTCAACTATTGAATTCCAACGAAAAGCTGTATCAATTTAGTTCCTAATTTGATTTAAACTGCGCAGTTCCACATTTTCATCGAATCACAATTTAAAATATGGTCAAAGTGGACAAAGGGATGTTTCTTCGTTGTATTAAGGGGGAGGGGGAAGTACAACATTGGCCTGCAAAAATTTAGTAAAATTCATTTTTTTATAGGTCAGCTACTATAATAGATAAATTGAAAAATAATATTAGATGTGCATAATTATTTTACAACCGAAAAGCAAATGATTATATATGGGAGGTGAGAGGTTTGCTTTTTGGTACCCGCGGATCGGCTCATAAATAGACTATACTACTGACATTTTAAAACAATATGACGACATCCCAATATATTAAAAATATTTGTTTAAATATCTTAAAGAAATTTATAGACATTTTACATAATAATTTATATAGGCTTTGATTTTTAAACTTTCCAAATTGTATATTGTACTAAGATTGCTACCTATTGTATTGATTTTTCTCTCTATTCCATATAGGGCTATGCATTTTTTAAATTGTTTTCCGGACGTATATGGTCATCTGTTATGACAGGCGGATGTGTTACAATTAATTAAATATCTGCATGATTCTTTTACAGGAGTATTCTAAAGGAATAGGTAAAAGATCCTAGACTATGTTGTTGATGTAGATCTTTAAAACATTCCAGTAAAAGCATCGTGCAGATATTATTTAATTAATTGTATATTTCATTATGTATAAATGCTTTATGGCTGTAAAAAGTTTTCATATTTGATATTATTTTTACAGACTATTTCGTTTATATGTTGTCATTCCATTTTCGACCAATGAAGTGTAATGAAATTTTGAATTCCAACCAATCACAGTCACACTTTGCGATAATTTTTGCAGCTAGATTTATCGCATGGTCCTTCTTTTGTTTAGTCGTTGTCGCCAACTGTTTCCCCGTAAATTGATGATCATGAATACATTAAGATGCAACTACACGGTTAAACTTTTCTTTCAACTTTAAAGCAATGAATGCAAGATTGATATTTAATATTAATGAATATATTTACACAGTGAAGACGACGTTCAAAACGGAGCACCATGTAGACACAAAATCTTCATGATTCTTAATTGAACGTAACTTTTAAACTTGATTCTTTCAATATTCTTCCCAGATTGCACGCATACGCGATTGGAATATTGAACTGTGTAGATGCAGCTTTAGTTCCGTTACACACTACAGCGAGAATGCGTTTGTCGAGCAACAAAAAATGCTTTCGTGTAGCACTGATTGTAACGGTCGAAATAAGGCACAGCTGACATTGGTCCTGCTCCCACAGGTAACTTAACCTATAATTGTAGCCTATAAAATTTGTATTTTGTGAATGAAATTAAACAATTAATAGAAAGTCAGATGTTCAAATTTATGTAACATCATCGTATATCAAACCCAATGACCTTGCATAGTAATAATAAGGTCTTTGATCAAACTGCCTTCCGTATGGCGTAATAAAATTCGTGTTTTAATTAGGACTATCTATACAGAGATGGCTTCACTGTGTAGCAACATGTCTCGCTGTGAATGTATAAGCATTGGTATATAGCTGTTCCCAATATTACTGTTAAATTAAATTATTTCAGCAGATAATGAAAATGTATTTATGTTTTAATAATAAGGGAAAAGTGCAGTACATGTAATTAACATTGTTAAACCTACATTTCGCTTTTCGCAATTGAAATTACTGAATAATAACATCGAATTTCTTTCTTGCAGTAATCGATATTCATCTACGAGTATTTCAACTTCACAATGTCTGAATGGGTTAAGTATTCGTTAATATACAAATATTAACATTTTGTAATCGAATTTTAGGGATATATTATTTACATTTTCATTTTATTCACGAAATAGTCCTAATAAATGTCACTCGAGGTCTGAGATTTCCCAGATAAACCGCAGATCTCTCGTGACATTAATACAGATAATTATTAGGTATTTTAATATTCTGAATAGTGTTTTATAAAGTGTAATGTATGTGTATTAAGAGTGAAAAGTTTTGTTCATTTAGCTTTTATAGTAGCTGAGATATAAAAAATAATAATTTCACTAAATTTTGCAGGCCAATAATGTACCTCCCCTCTTAATAATGATACACAGTAAATTATTTCGATTGGAAATACCTACAGAGTACAGTAGCATCCAGTTGGATAACATACTAGTCAGAAGAGCCAATTCTCTGGTACGAATTTTATTTACCTTCGAAAGGAATATTGCTATTAGGCCTACGAATACATAAACGAAGGTTGATCATTAAGTAAGGTTTGTCGATAATATTTCCCTGCATGCTAGGAGAAATTAATTTTTTCCTTATGTATATACTGCTAATAATCGAATTGTTCCAACAGTACGACACAGCGAGCACGGGAATTTTAGCAGTGTTTCCATGGAAAGTTATGAAGCATCCTCCTTACAGCCCGGATTTAGCCCCATCCTATTTTTATTTATTTGGTATTTCAGAAGAAATATAGAACTTTAAAGAAACGTCTTCATCTAACTCCTTATAAACTTCAATTGTTACATGCACTTCATCCAGACGATTACCCTAGCACAAAAGGTATGAGTTTGCTCTGTGAACTGTTGTTTTCGGAAGTTCTAATTGTCAGGCACATTTACGAATAAATTTCTTTGGACTCTGAACAAATGCTCTTCGGTTTATTCCCGGACATTTTCCCGAATCCGCATTCCCGAACATCCATTTTCCCGAATACAAAATTCTCGAATCCACTTTCCCGACAGACATTTTCTCGATTTATTTGATTTCTATTTTCCCGAATCCACATTCCCGATTTCATTGATTTTCATTTTCTTTGATTTCCATTTTCCCGGTAATACAGTAATGTATATTACCACACAAATGTGTTTTCTATAATTTTGATATAATTAATTACATTTTCTCTTTACAAAATTACATGTTGTCCAAGTGTCCTTAGGTATGCATGGGTGTGATAATTCTGCATGATATTTCGTATTCGTGTTTGAAGTTGTAGACACTCTCTGCGGCTGGCCCTTTCAGTACTTGCAGGTTATTAGGCGGCCCATAAGTAATCGCCCGTACAGAACATTCTTTGGAACGTACTTTTGCACAATTCCAGTATATTTTTCCTACAGCCGCACTCTCGTTCTTTAAATACATGTAATCTTCCAACAAAAGATTTTTACCTCCTCGCGTTGAAGTTATAATTGTACCTTCATCTGCTATGCTTGTCATAACATAAATTTAATACGCAAATCAAGATTTCAGGTATAACTCCCTGTAAAGTTGATTTGAATAATTTCCGAGGGAAAAATTGTTCCTGAGCCGGGTATCGAACCCGGGACCTTTGGTTTAACGTACCAACGCTCTACCACTGAGCTACTCGGGAACTCTAACCGATACCGATCCAATTTTTCCCTCTATATCCACAGACCTCAAAGTGGGCTGACAATCGTCAAGCAACCAACTTCGAGTGCACACTAACTCCGTGTGACTTAAATTGTGGTTTTCTGTTAACGAACAGTGACGTGTATTATGCAAATCAAGATTTCAAGTATAACTCCCTGTAAAGTTGATTTGAATAATTTTCGAGGGGAAAAATTGTTCCGGAGCCGGGTATCGAACCCGGGACCTTTGGTTTAACGTACCAACGCTCTACCACTGAGCTACTCGGGAACTCTAACCGATACCGATCCAATTTTTCCCTCTATATCCACAGACATCAAAGTGGGCTGACAACCGTCAAGCAACCAACTTCGAGTGCACACTAACTCCGTGTGACTTAAATTGTGGTTTTCTGTTAACGAACAGTGACGTGTATTATGCAAATCAAGATTTCAGGTATAACTCCCTGTAAAGTTGATTTGAATAATTTTCGACGGAAAAATTGTTCCGGAGTCGGGTATCGAACCCGGGACCTTTGGTTTAACGTACGTTTGGTATCGGGTTCGATACCCGGCTCCGGACAATTTTTCCCTGAAAATTATTCATAAATTTAATACATTTGTTTGTCTAAATGTGTTTTGTGCGAGATCGTGCGTATTTGCTTGTTTTCCGCACAGAACCAATGCGCGGTAAGTGTGAAATACTACATTCAGTATTCCCAACGTAACACACATAACAATTTCCCTCTTCTTACCGCTTAAGAGCGACATTCATTTTACTGCTTTAGGCTTTTAACATATGATTTTTAGAGACGTTTAACAAAGTAATAATTATAAATTGGAAATTTCACCTAAATTGCAATGTTAATTATTGTTTTTAAATATTTGCAAAAATTAAGTAAAGTCTACTACTCCACGAAACTTATTGCATTCCTGATACAAGTAGCATTAAGGAAGCCGTGCAAAATTCAACTAGATTCCAGATCTGGATGTTATTACTGCAATATGTTATATAAATAATATTTTTAAAATATTAAAATGAAAAATAAATCATTACATAACCTTACCGTTTGTTTTAAGTTCGCATTTATAGACTGGGGGGGGGGGGAAGATTGACGTATATCACTGCCTGCTGGAATGTAGTAAACACAGAAAACATTTTATAGCAACAATGTTGAAGAAAGATATTAAGTTTCTCGAAGTTGCCGTCATTAAACAGAAACCAACACGGAGATTTTATTGCAACTAATTAGAAATTCGTCTTTCAGGTATGTAATAAACGATCTTCGCACAAAATAATGTACGATACACGAGCGGTATGTTTGCTTTCATGTTCTCGGAAATTAAAAAAGCTCAACTACGTTTCGCTTTTTCAATCTTTTCCTCGACCATGAAAACGTCAACATACCGCTCTTGTAACGTATATTATTATTTCGTAGTTTTTTGTTTCCTGGCAACATGTGGGCTAGTGATTATCAATTCATTTCTTTTACTGTAGTTTTTGTAATTTATTTTGTTTCCTGGCAACATGTAGTGATTGTCAATTCTTATCTATTACTGTTTGGGAATTTCTCGCATTATAAATTCGGGAAATTGAATAGTAAATTAAATTCGGGACCGTGGCTTCGGAAACTTGGCTTCGGGAAAGTAGCATTCGGGAAAACGTCCATTCGGGAATGCGGATTCGGGAAAATGGGTGGGAACGTATTCGGTTGTCTTCTATCGTTTCATCATTTGTTATCGGTCTTCCAGTACGCTTTTTCTCCGATAGGCTTCCAGTCTCTGATAACTGTCTATCCCAACGAAGAATGTTATTCTCGTGTGCTGGTTCCTCGTTAAATAGCGACGAAAGTCATGTCGTACACGAGTAATTAACAGAAAAGATTGCATTAGAGACCTCGGTGTATTAATTGACAATAAATTATATTTTCACAGCCATATTGATTATATTTATAATCATGCAATAAGAATGTTAGGAATAATTCGATCAATTACTTATTATTTCTCAACACCTGACTCTCTTTTAATACTATACTATACATCAGTAGATCGAAACTCGAATATGCATATGTAGTTTGGAACTCTATTACTAGTTCTGATTCGGCAAAACTGGAAATTATTCAAAGGACTCTATTTCATTATGTTCGTACAGATTCGTGCCTAATAACTCTGGGTATAACTATGATAAAAAATGCGAGCATTTTAAATGTCGAAGCCTGTATGCCAGACGTCATGATCTCGATTATTTATTCTTATGTAAGTCCTTAAAGGTGACATTAATTGTCAAGCTTCGTATTCCTATGAAGGACATGAGACATCACTAACTCTTCTATATTAGAAATTTTAAATCTTCCTCTCCGGTCTCCAGATGTATTAAACATGCTAACTTACATGTAGGCGATTTCGATCCATTCAATGTATAGAAGTATATGCCGATGTCCTTGTTAATATTATACACAAATTGGTAGTAAGAATCAACTCCTTTCCTAATATTTTATAGTACGAGGGGGATCCAGGAAATAACGACCGTTCGCGCATACCCGCCGCGCAGCTGACTCCCCTTCCTTGTTTGAAGGTCAACTGGCTTCCTTAACATGTGTTCTCATAATGTTGTGAGTACTGGTTGCAACAAGTCGCCATTGTGCATTTTGCGTTACTTCAAAATGAACGACGTGATTGATAATCCCGCCGACTGTGAGGTGAGGAGTGTGATTCGATTTTTGAATGCCCGACATTTGAAAACTGCAGAAATTTACCGGCAATTGAAAGAAGTGTATGGTGATACTGTAATGAATGAAAGAAATGTGAGAAAATGGTGCGAAATGTTCAACAATGGGCGAACAAATGTCCACGATGAAACTCGACCCGGACGCCCATCACTCATCACAGAAGACCTGAAGACTAAAGTGAACGACAGAATCTTGCAAGACAGGCGCACATCGCTCGACGAATTGCATATTGCCTTTCCTGACATTTCTCGTTCTTTGCTTGGTGAAATTGTGTCGCAACATCTTGGCTACCACAAAATCTGTGCACGATGGATTCCACGGCAACTGAGTGACCAACGCAAAACTCGGAGAATGGCCTCAGCATTGACATTCTTGATGCGATATCACACAGATGGAGACGCCTTTCTTCATCAAATTGTGACTGGTGTCTCACAACACCCCAGAGACCAAGCTCCAATCACGTCAGTGTCATCATCCCTCATCACCCAAGAAACCGAGAAAATTCAAACAGACTCTCTCAATACAAAAAGTCATGACTACTGTCTTTTGGGATCGCAAAGGTGTTCTTTTGCTGGATTTCATGCCAAAAGGCACTACGATCAATGAAAATCGTTATTGTGAGACTTTACGAAAACTACGACGAGACATCCAAAACAAGAGGCGAGAAATGCTTTCGAGAGGAGTTGTGCTTCTTCACGACAACGCCCGCCCGCACACTGCTGCTTCAACTAGAGAATTGCTGGATCAATTCGGTTGGGAAATCTTTGATCATCCGCCCTATAGTCCAGACCTTGCTCCTAGCGATTTTCACCTTTTCACTAAGCTGAAAGACTTTCTGGGTGGTACGCGTTTTGGAAGTGATGAAGAGTTGAAGAAGACAGTGAACGCCTGGCTTAATGAACTGGCGACAGAGGAGTATAACACGGGAATTCTAAAGCTAGTGAACAGATACGACAAATGTTTAAATGTAGGTGGTGATTATGTAGAGAAGTAAAGGAAGCTTCAGTTATGTAACAGACTTTGTTTTTTAAAATAAATATTTTTTTAATTATTACAACAAAACGGTCGTTATTTCCTGGATCCCCCTCGTATTAATTCTTGTAAATTTATTATTGTAATCTATGTTCTTTATTTTGTTGTTAACTCAAGTATTTAATTTGTACCATAGTTGTTCATTTTCATGTATTAATTGTATCACTGTGCTGGACTTTTATTGGCCAATGGCTGTTGTCCAGCATAGAAATAAATAAATAAATAAATAAATAAATAAATAAATAAATAAATAAATAAATAAATAAATAAATATATTATTATTAATACTAGAAGAATTACAATCACATTTGAATACTTTTAAAATATGTTCTGACTACATTAAAGTACGTTGAATCCATAATTTTTAAACGAATAGTGAAATGCATGAAAGAGACGAACCATTTTGAGAAATGAAAGGTCAAAGGCTCTCCTTTGGAGCCACATATTGTGATTACGAAAGTTGTGGATGTACGAGAGAGAGGTCACGGGTCCCCCAAACGCTGTCCGTAATGAGATTGCTGCATTTCCCTCACGTAGTATATATTCCACTCACACCCAGCGCTGCGCTGCGCTGGAATCGAATTCTAAAACACGTCAAGCAGAAAGCAAACTCTCGCCTCATTCCCACCTCAGCAGCCCACTTTTTTTTATCTCCTCCCCCAACCCATAAAAATGCTCGGTCGGTTGGTTTGTTCGGTGAACTGTGCTTCCAGGTAATCATAGAAACGAACCATCTGATTACACCGAGTTGAACATAACGTTTCGAAAAATGTCGCGCAATTAATGCGAGGTGACCATTACCTCATGTAGAAACTCCGAGGGATTCGCTCGCAGCGTGCAGGTAACTAGAGGCCATTAACTTCTCCTACCTAGCTCTGAACAAAAATGGGATAAATAATCATCTGTAGATATTCGGCCTTCGTTTTAAGATTCAAAATCAGATTCTCTGTGTAATATTAATGTGTTTTAGCAATGTTTCTCAGACTTTTTCGAACGCGTGTGAAGGTACTAACTCCATCAATTCAGAAAATGGATTACAACTGACCAGAAATACGGATAGTAATGTTGATTTCTTAGATATTGATAATTTGTAGTCTTTCCTATGGAATCTACAGGGACATCATTTTATTTTTACTTCAATTTTTATTGTACCTGAGTTTTGGAATGTACTTCACTCCCATCCCTTCTACTAGTAAACTTCCAACCCTTCACGACAAAGAGCCGAGGGCGCGTAAGCAGTACTGAATTACTGAGTATAGTACGTTTCAGAAATATGTTCGCGTTTTCCAGTGACGAAAGAGCTTTCAATATTGAATCATATTTTCGTACGGGTACTGTCGTCCATTTGCCTATGTCGCATCCCGGTTTCCCCCACCTGCTTCTGTTCGCCCCTCTGTTAAGTCTAGTAGCTGGGCTATCTTAGCTCTTTTCTGAAAACATTAATTTCTGTTAGGAATTGGACGTCTACGTAATATTATGCAAGTGTTTAAAATAACAAATAAAAGGGCCTCGTTAAGTAATTAACTATCACGCGATTCCCCCCCCCCTTTCTACAACCCTGCGTCAAAACCACTTGAACGGACAGTAGATAGCATTTATGAGTGATTTTATCTTTTTGGATCGGGCAGAAGTGAAGATTAAATTTACAGTACGTAAGGTACTCTTTTATTATAGAGTAGGTACAGAATTATTTCAACATGAGTTACTCGTACGAAGGACGAAACTGGTAATTGGAATTAGGTACAATAGTCTATAGTGCGATAATATGCACAAAAGAACTGAAGCCTGTATCGAAATGAACGGCCACAATTTTCTAAAATGTGTTTAAATATCCATATTATGATTATTTTTCAATTTAACTTCATTCTCTATATTGTACGCTAATGTACTGTAACAGTACAATCTACAGTACACTGTATAATTAATACTTCCGAATGGATAGCTGAATTCGTGTGTAAAAACACTAAGTGTTAAAACAGTACTGTATTTTGATTAAACAAAAACCTAATGAAAATTATCAAACTCAAAATCGCGATATTTCCTAGTTTACATAAATGGATGAACTACTTTTCTTCCCTACTATACCTAGTAAAGTGATTTGTATATTACGCCAGTATCATCGAACTCCGTCGTGGAAGGGGGAACAAACGGTGTTTCCTGCTTCAATCGTTAATAGAAAGGTATAGCCAGGTTAATATTAAAAATGTTAGTAAAAATAAAATGATGTCCCTGTATGTTTCAAAAGTTGTAATTATGACAAGGTTTTATAACAATACAAGTAAATAAAAGTGTGACGTATACTAGCGCTATTACCTGCAGTGAAGGTAATAACGCCACTTACTTTTTTTTTTGTCCTTAAACATTTATAGGGGTATTTTTAGACCATTTCCCACAAATGCAGTTATGCCGTTTTTGCATACGGGCGATTCCATATGAAATCGATCAGTAAAAAAAAAAAAAGCATTTTTTAATTCTCTAATTTTTTCCCTATTTATAAAAGGTGCTGAGGAGAGTGCATTTTCGAAAATATACTACCGAAAGTCAAACGGTTTTCGTACTATTGAGGGACAAAATTACCGTATTTTATAAAAACAAGCCTCTTTCAGCGCTCAGAACTCAGGAACCATTTACTGCGGAACATTGAACGAGAGCTCATTTTGAAGCTGACATTTGGTAGGTTATGTTAAGAAGTAATTCTTATTTTTATTGTACACAGAGAGACAGGTAATCTGATTTTACTTACTTTTAGGCTTTTTGCCCATTTGTAAAAATGTAAAAAAATATTGAGAAAAAACCTTGCATTAGCGTTGGGCGTGATTTTACTTCTGTGTTTATGAAACCGTGTGATAAAGCTAGCCCAGCTATGCGCTACGAGACGGAACATGACGTGTTTATGTCTCCTGGCCTTGCTTGCCTCGGCTAACTCCCGCCTCACAGTCAGCTGGTTAGTTCACGCGCGTACTATTTATTTTCTTTATTTGATATTTTCAATACTTTCTTATCAACGGTGCACCAGTAAAAAATATGTGTTTGTTTGTACTTCCAATGCAGAATCTAACCATATATTTTAAAAATATTTTTTCGTGGGCAAAGGCGTCTTAATGAAGAAAAATCTAAATTTTTCCATTTCCATAAAATGTAAGAAAAACTGTTTACTTGTCAATATAAACTTTAATTTCTCAGCATCAAAATAAACCATGATTTTAATCATTGGGTGAAAGGGTTTTGGAGCCACAACAGTTGAAAGTACGAAAATACGATAGATTAAAATATTTTTAATTTAAACACTACGAAGTTCTGAGGCCTCAAACTTTGCACAAAACTTTGTATCACAGCTGGCAACGGACAGAAAAAGTTTCATTGTATTTAAAAATTGCAAGGTCAATTTTCTCTATATTTCGATCGATTTGAGATGGAATAGCCCATACATTTCTATGTAATCAATGTCGCCAACATAAGAAACAACTCGTCAAAAGTAATAATAATAAGTTATGTAATAATCCTCTAAATACTAAATTCGGTAGGAAACGTTGGTTAATATGACGAAGGTTAGGTTTGGTTTGTTAAGGTTTTTAGAGCTTGTTCTCATTCGAATAATCTGATAACAAATAATGATAGATGAAGTATAGGAATTTTTTCCACGGCCTACATTAATTTGAAACTGGCATGGCATAGTTGCTTCTGTTGGTAACGCAAGAAAAGGCAACTTGGCGGATGTCAGTGAGAAATGGCCTAAAGTTCCTTCCATTTATAGTTGTTTAATTCTATAACATAGTGACAGAATCATTAAGTTTAATAAAAAAATCATCATGACTGTAATTTATGTTACCGCAGTTACAGTGACCCTCGCAATCATTGTTTAAACAACAACAAAGCCCTGGAAGAGTAGCTGATTGACAGAAATAACGAAACTAGTGCTTTACGGAAAGAAATGTACGCAGGTATCTAATGGTACTCCAGTGTTGTTATATCGTGGTATATTCTGATGTGTAGGGGTACATCTTTAATTCTTGTGTGCGATTGCGTGACCATCTATACGACCAATATGGACTCTCACGCCACTACTGCAGTCATCAATGACCTTGTAATTGTTTTAGATAATTCAAACTGAGACTGATCGAAATGAATGCTACATGAAATGGAGATATGTGAGTTGAAACATGAGTTTAGAAGCATGCATTTCAAAGTAACGATCAAGCACACTCTGGAGTCTGAAACAAAGCTAACTTTTACACACTTCTTACTTATCTACTTATATATATATATATATATATATATATATATATATCTATCCATCTCGTGAATATATCAGGTGTTAAGAAAAAAGTATCCAATATTTTAGGAGCCGCTAGTATGCATCAAAACAAGAAAAAAATATCTAATAAACATGGGTCCTACAACACACACCTTCTGAGATCTGAACACTTGTTCATAGGAGGTGCTCAATGTGACGTCCATTCATGGTAATGCATTCCTCTGCCCTTCGGCGTAAGGAATCACGCACTCTTTGAAATTGACCTGGTTGTTCTTATATATTATTTTAATGTACCGAAGTACATATGATATTTCCATGCAGATATTCTGCGTCATCATACGATGAAAGAGTAATGGAACGGAGAAAAATTCTCTCCGGCACCGGGATTTGAACCCGAGTTTTCAGCTCTACGTGCGGATCCTTTATCCACAAAGCCACACCGGACACCCACCCCGGTGTCGGACAGAATCGTCTCAGTTCCAACTCTTGGGTTCTCTCTAGTGGCCGCCCTCTGCACTACGTCATAGATATCTATGAACGTAGGACTGAATAAATAATATATATGATATGCGTAAATCACTTCTTAAGACGGCGCTTATTTCGTCGGATCCCGGCCAACTAGTCACTCATAACGAGTGCACCTCAGCACATGTGTGGACCTCAGTCCTACGTTCATAGACATCTATGACGTAATGCAGAGAGCGGCCACTAGAGGGAACCCAAGAGTTGGAACTTAAACTGAGACGATTCTGTCCGACACCGGGATGGGTATCCGGTGTGCCTTAGTGGATAAAGCTTCAGCACGTAGAGCTGAAAACCCGGGTTCAAATCCCGGTGCCGGAGAGAATTTTTCTCCGTTCCATTACTCTTTCATCGCCTGGTTGTTCTTGATAACCAAAAGTCTATGGGATTTAGATTTGAGGAAAGAGCAGGCCAAGGTGTGGGGTCTCCCCAATCAATCCAGCGGTCCTGAAATATCAGCGTCGGTGTTCACGCTCATTGCAGAAAAAATGTGCTGGTATGCCATCATGCATGAACCACATCTGTAGTCTTTGCTGACATGGCACATACTCCAGCAAGGTAGGCAATACATTAATAAGAAAGTCCTGATAACGAGCCCCAGTTAATCTCTGTGGTAACACGTATGGCCCTTAATCTATCGCCAAGAACGCCTACCCATACGTTGATTGAGAATCGGTGCTGATGCCTTGTTTCTTCAACTGCATGGGAATTTTCATCAGCCCACACATGCTGATTACGAAAGTTCACAACACCATCTCTGCTGAACCCCGTTCATATCCGCAACCAGACTTTTGTTTTCAGTATTCCTTGCGACGTCACAGTATTCCAAGTCAGGGTGTCAACTACGGTATGATTATCTGGTAGCCTGCTGTATTGTAGGGCAGAAAAATGCATTGCCATAAATGGACGTCACATTGAGCACCTATGAATAAGTGTTCAGATCTCAGAAAGTATGTGTTGTAGGACCCATGCTAATCAGACATTTTTTCTTGTTTTGCTACATACACTCACCTTCTAAAATATTGGATATTTTTTTTCAGTCCACACCTGTGGAGTAACGGTCAGCGCGTCTGGCCGCGAAATCAGGTGGCCCGGGTTCGAATCCCGGTAGGGACAAGTTATCTGGTTGAGGTTTTTTTCGTGGTTTTCCCTCAACCCAATACAAGCAAATGCTGGGTAACTTTCGGTGCTGGACCCCGGACTCATTTCACCGGCATTATCACCTTCATTTCATTCTGACGCTAAATAACCTAGATGTTGATACAGCGTCGTAAAATAACCCAATAAAATAAAAATAAATACTTTTTTCAACACTCTGATACGATATAGAAAATAGTCCGGTAAATATTTCATTATAACTAACGTTTTTACACATATTATATCAATTCAAATCAGTGCTATGTAGTTAACCATTATGCTAGATTGAAAGAAACGTATCAATACATGATTGTGTACTTGATCTTTTCTGTTTACCGAGGGTTAGTGATATGTTAATATGGTTCTTGGCTTGGATAGATAATAGTATATGTCGAATATAGATGTTAAAGGTAAAAATAATATTCGGAATATGTATGATAAGACTTTCTTGTGTTAAATTCTAACGTACCTTGTTTACATGTTTCGAGCTATTTATGGGTCATCTTCAGAACTGGTCGTTGCTGCTCTTGATGCCTCTTGTTTTGTTTCCTGTGAGGGTGTGTTCGTGTGGTGTAAAAAGGAGTCGAAGAGTGTGTGCGTTCAGAAATTTAGTTGTGTGTTGAGAATTTCATTGGGGTGTGTTTTTGAGTGTCTGTATATTTCATATTGTTCTATGTGTTTAGTTTCTGGCTTTTTGGTCGGATGCCCTCACAGAAAACAAAACAAGAGGCATCAAGACCAGCAACGACCAGTTCTGAAGATGACCGATAAATAGGTCGAAACATGTATCTATGTATTTATTCACACTGCAAATGGGTATATTATACCCGGCGGCAGTGGTAACTAATTACACTCAATAATGACAATTAATAATAAACACAACTAATAAAAACAATAATAATAATTAATAATAATAACAACAACAAGGAGCATCCTAAATTACATAAAGCATGATCACTTAAAATAACATTTAAAGTGAATCTAATTTGTATCTTAACTCTTAGTTCGAACTAAGACCTACGAGTGTGACAGGTTCATATCTGCACAAGTACCTTCCGGCACTACACTTATTTCGCTGTCAACTCACTCACTGCACTGATTCTATCCTGATTTCACTAACACTTCTAACCACTTCACTGTTCAAATACTTTGCACAGCCACTTCACAGACACAAACACACTTCACTTACACAATAGACTTCACTGACACTACACACTTCACTGACACAACACACTTCCTCACTGATAGAACACTTCACATAACAAGATATCAATTACACCCTTTAAATAGTGTGTATAATATATTACCTTCTATTAGTAAAGTCCTTAAGCCTATTTCAAAATACATTATATTTCATGTAAACATGTAAACAAGGTACGTTAGAATTTAAGACAAGAAAGTCTTATCATACATATTCCAAAGTGATACAGTGTTAAAAGTTGTGTAATCAAGATGTATAAAAATAATAGTTCTACGAAGACAAAATATTGTATTAATAAAATTCATACATAAAAATCGAAATAATTTTGAATTGTATTCTCATAGTTATGAAACAAAAGGTATGAATTCTTTAAGATTGTTTGAACCAAAATGCAACACTGTTACAGTATTTAATCATAGTAGTAATTTAGGCCCAATAATATATAACAAATTTATATTTAAATAACCTAATCTTGTCAATTCTAATAGTTCCAGTATTAAATTTTAAAAGTTATGTATGGATTTTATAAAATTGAAAAATTGTAAATTTAAATTTATATACTATAATTGCATAGTACACATAAGACAAATTGTATTGTATAATTTTTAATTTCAATTCAGGAATCCGCCCCTGAGCACGAGTTCTACTCTTTCAGGGGCGAGCTAAAGTTTTTCTGTAGGCTATATATTATATTTTATGTTACAATTATTAGCAAAATAAGAAATAAATAAATAAAAACAAGCTACAAAGTTTAATTGATAACAAAATAATTTCTTGGATGAGATGTAAATAAGTAATCATTCGAAATCAGACTAATTTTGATATAACATTTTGACTTTGAAAGGAATCCGGTAGTTCTGTGTATCAAGCAAGGAGGATATGAAAGTGTAACAGACCTCATAGAGATGATGAAAGAGTTTTACTGTCACTTAGGAACAGTACAAGCCGACCTATTCGTGTAATAGACAGAGGAAAGGTCTTCAGTTAGAATTTATACTTCTGGCAGTAGGCGAAATAGATGTAATTCGCTCTTGAGCTGAACAACAGGGATGGTGGGATTTGGACGCTACGGGAAACATGACTGTCCCCTTGTGAATATTTCATGGAGTGTCCATCCATAACTTTAAGAGAAATGGACTGACGCCGCGGATTTGAAATACTGGATAGGTGTGGAATTGAGAACCGGGAAAATTAAGTTAGGTCTAAGCCTTGCATGGCGTTATGAATGTGTGAAATGACGGCATTGAATTATTCTAATCGATCGGCTACAGTTTTAAAATGAGATTGATGGATGATGTGTGTGTCCTTGCAAATCGATTGCGTGGCTACCGCTGCGTACTGGTACGTATTCTATACATTTTTATGGGGTCACTAGCGTTTTATTTCTGTAACCGACGCTCTAACAGGCACCGACTTTATTTAGCACGTGGTCCATAAGTGAATTATATGTGGTTAGGCGCCTGGTAGCTACATTGGTACAACACAGGCTTACGACGACCACGGACGAGAGTTCGAGACTCGGCGTTGGCGAAATTACAGGCTATTTGTGGCTGACAAAGCTTTGTCGTGAGGGTTTCTTGGTGTTCTCCCGCATTACCTTTTCATTCTACTAACACACTTTGTGATTTACAATTCTTTTATTATCATCATCATCATCATCATCATCATCGTCATGACATACCGTCACTCCATGACTGTTTCTAAATTATCTCAAATACTCTCGACCCTGGCAAAATAGAATGAGGTCAAACTCATCTGGATACCAGGACATTATGGTGATAAGGGCAATGAATAAGCTGACAAACTTGTAAGGTAAGTAGTTAATACAAAGTATAGGGTAATCGAAAGTCTTGAACCATACAAATATCTTCCTTGATTTTCGATTACTATAGGTGTTACCAGTATTTGTAAGATCAAATGCTCTACCAGTGACACATTCAATTCTAGCCCTCAGCTATCTCAAAAGCAGCCATTTTGGATGCAACTTCGAAATTTTAAATAGAAAGGGGTCATGTAGCTACTCAAAATCATGTGAAATTTTCTGAAAAAATAAAAACAATGGTGCAATCCGTTTTGAGATATCTCTAATCGTTTTCAGGCTATTTAAAGATAACTGTCATAATGACACAAACATTAGTTACTGTATCTACAGATATTTTGTAACATAGTACAGTACTCACAGTAATGCTCACAAATTTGACCACATTACACCGTCATTCAAATCTTTATCCTGGCTGCAACTTAGTAACCGTAGAACACTTCATTCGCTGTCTCTTCTGTTTCGAGTTATCCACACTTCTACTCCAAATTATCTTCGTTCCCGGTTTAACTACTTATCCTCCAGTCACAATCTAAACACCAGGTCACAGGAGAGCCAAATTCTAGCAATTCCTGCCCATAGAACATCCCATTATTCATCCTCTTTTACTGTCTCAGTTCCCCGTGAATGGAATTCTCTACCTCAGAAGATTAGGGGCTGTCAGACAATAACCACTTTCAAGAAAAGGCTAAACGATTTCTTACGGGCGCAGTCAAATTGAAATTATACTTGTGATCGAGCTTAATAATTTAATTTAATTTAGATATGACTATCATTACTATTATTATTATTATTATTATTATTATTATTATTATTATTATTATTATTAATATTATTATTATTACATAATTATTTTATTGGTGTTGTGGAAACGAAAAGAATTGTCATTGTATTATATTAATTATGTATTATATTGTCTTGTATTTGTAGTATTGTATTGTTTTGAATTGTATTGTATTGTATTGTATTGTATTAATTATGTTATATTCATAGCACTGTAGTAATTTTTTATCATACTGGTTGAGTGGAAGAGAAGGCCGAATGGCCTTAACTCTGCCAGTTAAAATAAACCATTATTATTATTATTATTATTATTATTATTATTATTATTATTATTATTATTATTATTATTATTATTATTATTATAGTACTAAGGAGACTTTGGAAAATATATTTTTATGCAATTCTGGTAATTAACTTTTCCTGCTCTGCTGTTTGATTAACCTGTGATAATTTCAATGCATTAACAATGGTGCAATCTCTTTTGAGATATCTCTAATCATTTTCAGTTCATTAAATGATAACTGCCATAATGACACAAAAAGAAAATTCTACAAAATGCGCTCAATATGTTGTCCATTTTCGACGATACACATGTGTAGACGGATTTTCCACTGAGAACATTTTGTAGCATTTCCGGGGTGACTTTAGTATAGACTTCAATGTTACGGTTCTTTAAATATTCGACATTATCAATTTCCTCTTCATATACCAAGCTCTTTATGTAATCTAAAAAGAAAGAAATCAAGGGGTGCTAAATCTGGAGACCTGGCCAACCATTCTACTGGTCCACGCCGACCAATCCAATGTCTAGGGAATTGTTCGTCCAATCTGCTGCAACATTTTTGTGGCTTAACCTACCAGAATGAAGAATGATATCAATTCTTAACTCTTTCGATAATGCCACTACGAAAATCAAGCAATTTATTATAGGAAAGATACAAATAATCAAACAATGCATTGAAACTGTCACAGGTTAACCAAACAGTAAAGCAGGAAAAGTTAAGTACCAGAATTGCATAAAAATACCATTTCTAAGGCCTCCTTAATACTGTACCATGTTACAAAATATCTGTACATGCAGTGACTAATGCTTGTATAATTATGACAGTTATCTTTAAATAACTTGAAAATGATTAGAGATATCTCCAAACAGTTTGCACCATTGTTTTTTTTTTCTTCAGAAAATTTCACAAGATTTTCAGTACCTACATGACCTCCGTTCCATTAATAATTTGAAAATTGCATAAAAAATGACGGCTTTTGAGATAGCTGAGGGCTAGAATCGAATGTGTCTCTGGTAGAGAATTTAATCTTACAAATACTGGTAACACCTATAGTAATTGAAAATCAAGCATATGGAAGATATTTATATGGTTCCAGACTTTTAATTTATATTGGACCAGAGCCGGCTCTCAGAATATCTTGATGTTCAGTAAAAGAGGCTATTAAAAAGTGGTCTGAGATTGAACATCCAAAATCTGGAAGAAAATACCAGGAATTCAACATGGGAAACAATTTACTACCGGACCTTATAACAAAATCTCTTTCTCTCTTTTACGGAGGGGAAAACCGAAAGCTTACACTGCAGCCTGAGGCTTATTGTTCTTATCACTCCTATTCTGTGAATGATTGGGTAGCCGAACTGCCGCGCTCTTGTACAAGTACAGTACGCCGTACCTTGAACTTAACCCAGACTATGGTACGGATAACATGTGAATTAATGATAGCGAAATGAGTCCGAGGTCCAACGCCGCAAGTTCTGCTTCAGTAGGTTTATGCGGATGACGTGAATATGTTAGAACAAAATCCACAAACTATTAGAAGCAAGTAAGAAGATAGGTTTGGAATAAGTCCCGAAAAGATGATTATGTCTCGTGACCAGAACATAATACAAAATGGAAATATAAAATTTGAAAACTTATCCTTTGAAAAGGTAGAAAAATTCAAGTACTTGAAGCAACAGTAACAAATATAAATGACACTCGAGAAGAAATTAAACTCAGAATAAATATGAAAAATGCCTTTTATTATTCGGTTGAGAAGCTTTTGTCATCCATTCTACTCCCAAATAAGCTGAAAGTTAAAATTTGTAAAACAGTTATATTACCGGTTGTTCTTTATGGTTGTGGACTCTCACTTTGAGAGAGGAATAGAGGTTAAGGATGTTTGAGAATAAGTTGCTTATTAGGGGCTAAGGGGAACAAAGTTACAGGAGAATGGAGAAAGTTACACAACGCAGAACTGCGCGCATTATATTCTTCACCTGACATAATTAGGAACATTAAATCCAGAGATTTGAGATGAGCAGGGCATGTAGTACGTATGGGTGAATCCAAAAAAATTCATATAGAGTGTTAGTTGGGAGACCTGAGGGAAAAAGACCTTTGGGGAGGCCAAGATGTAGAAGGGAGGATAATATTAAAATGGAGGCAGGGACGCAGAATTTCTTCATGGAAATATCATATGTACTTCGGTACAACGTAATAATATATGATATGCGAAAATAATCACCTAGTGATTTAAGACGGCGCTCATTCCGTCGGATTCCGGCCACTCAGTCACTCTTAATGAGTGAACCTCTGCAAATAGCGTGTTGGACATTGTGCCACTGTCACACCTGTGACGCAGTGCATGAGGGTTGGCCACTAGAGGGAACCTAAGAGGTGGTGGAGCTTAAACTGAGAGGATTCAATCCGGCATCGTAATGGGAATCCGGTGTGGCTCAGTGGATAGAGCGTCAGCACGTAGAGCTGAAGACCTGGATTGAAACCCCGATGCCGGAGAGAATTTTTCTCTGCTCCACTCATCCTTCATAATATGATAACGCAGAATTTCTGCATGGAAATATCATATGTACTTTGGTACAACGTAATAATATATGGATTAATCTTGTTCAGGATAGGAACTGATGGCGGGCTTATGTGAGGGCGGTAAAATGATAATAAATAGTCATCATCATCATCATCATCATCATCATCATCATCACCTCCTTCATGAATTAGATCATTACTGATCTGTTCCGGCTCCAAAGTATAGTTGATCACTCCATTTTTTGGTTGGTCGTCCTCGACTTCTGTGACCTTGAGGCTTATAATTTAGGATCATACGGGGCAACCTTTCTTCATTCATTCTGCTGACGTGTTCAAACCATTTATTTCTGTATTCTTCCATTTTTGTTACTATGCTATTTGTAGTTATTTGCGGATTTCTTCATTCCTTTACTTGTCTAAAAGAGTATATCCTGCTACATATCGAAGAAATCTCATTTCTGCTGCTTCCACTCTTCTTATCATGCTTTTATTAAGGGTCCAGCATTCCGAACCATACATCAATACAGGCAAAGCTAAAACGTTATAGAACTTGAGTCGAGTTTCTCTTCAGGTTTTCCTTCCTAGTGTTCTCTTAATTGTACCACAAATATGTTGGAACAGATTTAATTCTCTGTTAATGTCCTTTGTCCTATAATTTCCTAGGAAGGCCCCTAAATAGTTAAAATCAGTTACCTGTTCTATTAAAAGATTATTCACTACTATTTTGCCTCTTATTATATTCTTCCCATGGAACGCCATTACTTTAGTTTGACTTGGCGATATCTGTAGGTTATATTCAGCAGCAACTCTTTCTAATTGAAAAATGGCTCTCTGTAAGCTGTCCTCATCAGTTGCTGTCACTGCCTGATCATCTGCAAAGAGGAGTGTATGTAATTTTCTATTATCAATTCTAAACTTTTCTGATAAAATATATTGCCATTTCCTTATGACATCGTCAATATAAAGGTTAAACATAGCGGGTGCTAAAGGGCATCCTTGTCTTATACCTCGATTTATCTCTATATTGGTAGTTGACTGTCTGTTATCATTTTTATAGTCATAGTAATAATAGCTGTTCTTTTGATACTATTTTTCCCTCCGCCATCCATCATTAAGAAAATCTGTTTCCTTACTAGACCACCAGGGGTTCCAATTCTTGTAGTCCTGCCCCTTTTCTCTCACTCCGCTTCTCGCCAGGTGGTATACAGTTGCAGTCCAGACGTCGTAAAGCGTGCTGTCGCTCTAGCTCTAGCCAGTTGATGGCAGTCTCGTCTGTTCTCAGGTTATTTCCCTGAAATAGAACTTCTAAGAATCGACATTTGGTCCTTAAGGGAACTAATTGCTTGAAGAGGAAATGCTGGCGTTCCATGGGAAGAATATAGTAAGAGCCAAAATAGTAGAGAATAATATTTTAACAGAACAGGTAACTGATTTTAACTATTTAGGGGTCTTCCTAGGAAATGATAGGACAAAGGACATTAACAGAAAATTAAATCCGTTCCAACATATTTGTGGTACAATTAAGAGAACACTAGGAAGGAAAACCTGAAGAGAAACTCGACTCAGGTTCTATAACGTTTACCTTTACCTGTATTGATGTATGGTTCGGAATGCTGGACCCTTAATAGAAGCATCATAAGAAGAGTGGAAGCAGCAGAAATGAGATTTCTTCGATATGTAGCAGTATATACTCTTTTAGACATGAAAAGGAATGAAGAAATCCGCAAATAACTACAAATAGCATAGTAACAAAAATGGAAGAATATAGAAATAAAAGGTTTGAACACATCAGCAGAAAGAATGAAGAAAGGCTGCCCCGTATGATCCTAAATTATAAGCCTCAAGGTCACAGAAGTCGAGGACGACCAACCAAAAGATGGAGTGATCAACTATACTTTGGAGCCGGAACAGATCAGTAATGATCTAATCCATGAAGGAGATGATGATGATGACTATTTATTATCATTTTACAAATGAATTTAAGGAACCCGGAGGTTCATTACCGCCCTCACATAAGCCCGCCATCAGTTCCTATCCTGAACAAGATTAATCCATATATTATTACGATGTACCGAAGTACATATGACATTTCCATG
Source organism: Periplaneta americana (assembly GCF_040183065.1). Classification (NCBI taxonomy): domain Eukaryota; kingdom Metazoa; phylum Arthropoda; class Insecta; order Blattodea; family Blattidae; genus Periplaneta; species Periplaneta americana. The sequence continues at coordinate 151,393,162 of NC_091122.1, forward strand.
CAGAAACTCTGCGTTATCATATTATGAAGGATGGGTGGAGCAGAGAAAAATTTTCTCCGGCATCAGGGTTTGAACCCGGGTCTTCACTCTACGTGCTGACGCTCTATCCACTGAGCCACACCGGATTCCCATTACGATGCCGGATTGAATCCTTGAAGAGGAAGAGGAAATGCTGGCAGGCATTTTCCATCGCGTCATTTGCTCTCGCGTGTAGGAAAACGGAAAACACAGTTATGCAAGGAATATAGCTACACTCTATGAAGTGTGCACGCTTATATTATATTCAAACCTTCCCTCCGCTTCTGTAGCGTTTCCGGCTATAAATTCAACAAACTCGCTTTCGATATCCGGCAGTAAAATGAAGATTTTTCTCTCTTTCCTAGGAAATGGATGTGTTTTCTTGCCTTGCCTTTATTTGTGTTCTCTTAAATCTCCTACTGTCTGTGTTATGCGAAGATAAGACGTACAGGGTGTTGTCATAGGCTTTTTGTAAGTTAATATTGTCGGACCATCGGATCTGTACCCCTTCAGCGCTGTCGTCGTTCTTGGAAAAGTTAACGTCTGTACTCACTCCATTCCACCCGCTTTCCTCCCACCACGTTAAACAGCAGGCCACGAACCTTGCCGAATAGGGATGTTGCCAAACTTCCGTCAAACGGTGTCATAAATAACTGGTCCTCCATGCTACAATATTATTTCTTTCAATCAAAATACATTTTGTATTTCTACATTTTTTTAAACCTAAATCCCATATCTCGAATCACTTTCCTTACTTTTTCTCTCCAACCTTGGAAATTATTGCTTCTCTCGCAGCCTTCAGTAATTTCTTCAATGTTGAAACTTCTTGCTGATCGGTATAAAATTCTTGTATCTTTCTACTTAAAATACATCGGTTCATATCATCTACAATAATTAAAAGTTCCCTTGGTATGCTCTTCTCTGGTGATTCTAGCTTTTCATCTCCTGCACAGACTGCCTCTCTCCTGATTTTCTTTAGGAGTTCTGACCTGTCTATATAAATTACATAAAATATTGTATTATTAGTATTAGTTAAGTAAGTAATTTTAATACATAATCAATTGAAATAAAATAAGCCTCACCTGTGGTATCGGTTGCTCCTTTCGTTGCCTGATTTATAGGAAACAGATATTGACCTGTTTGTTTCTCTTCATCGCAAAATGCTATTACGTACTTGCTTAATAATATTTCTTTCGCTGCTCCGTGCTACAGTATTCATGTTGAGTTGACAACACTGGACTGCAAGTGCAAATATTGTAAACTGTTCCGCAAGAAGGCCAAAATTTGAGTAGTGGGGGACAGAAAGGGAGAGAGACAGAAAAGAGAGAGATAGGAATGCAGGGAGAGAAATGAATTACCGAGGCTGAGAAGGAATTAGGGTTCAGTTCGCATATCTTACGGGGGCACAGATCCGATGGTCCGACTATACACAGAATGCAACGATACTAAATAAATCCTTTTGAGAGATGAATGAAGGCAGTGAGTGAAATATCTAAATCTTATATCATTCTGGTCTTTTATGGACGGATATTAAGAAAAGTATAATTTTATTTGAATTTCGGAATGTGTATTCCAGGAAAACGGAAGACTTTCGAGAAATGATGATGAGGAATTTTGTAGAACAAGTTCCAACAAATGTATTAGTTACTGATTTGTTGCGTAACATTGACGGTTTGGCAGTAATTTTATTGTAGATCGATAACGAAGTGTGTGGCAGGAAGTAGTGGCTACTGTGCATTCAGTGACGGTGGAAGAAGCGAGTCAGAAGTTCAGTATCAGAGTGTTGCAGAACAGAGCTTAGAACCGGTTTATATTCGACCAGTCGCAGATCAACCGGCGAGGTTGGACTTTCGTTCGAATATCCGACCTTGAAGCGATTGCGCATGACTAGACACAACCACAGATATGTAGGAAGAATGCCAAGCTCATTTCATTAGGCCCGTAACACACTTGCAGAGTTTTCGCCAGCGAGAAATGCGTTGCGAGAAAGAGGCGAAGAGCCTCCTCCACACACTTGGCGAGTTCTCGCTATCAAAGATCACACCTCGCTATGATCATCTATGCACTGTCGTCATGCAGAAAGCATTTTTCTGATTATAAATGACTCGCTGGAGGAAATATTATAGGTTATGTATGTACGTATATTGTCGTACTTAAATATATAACCTGTAAGTATATTGTCGTACTTTACAAATTACGTACGAACGCTATGTTGAATCTGAGTATTCGTGATGAGAGAAAAAGTAGGCCTAAAATTAAAGCCAGAAATATCTGAAAATGACATTGTATCTTACGAAAATAAGAGCGAGTTTTGGACACTGATTTCGATTTGAATGATGATACGTTTAGGCGTTATTTCAGGTTCAATGGACCACAGTTTTTTTTGCCATTCACGATATGATAGAGAATTCTTTGCTATATTCTGATTAAAATTACGTAAACTGTTAAGACATGGATACATTATTTCAAATGTTTAATCAACTATTAAATCTCATCAAAATAAAATATAGCCCTATTTATACCCAGATAATCTTATATTTGTCTCTAGATTTATTCTTTAAGTTTCGTGTTTTTGTAGTTTTCATCCCGTGTATCATATAAATAGGCCTACGGGTGACATCGTACAAGTTCGATAAGTTTTTGACTGCAATTATTTATCAGCCATCTTTCCTCATTTTAAAATAAAAACAATACAATTCATCGCCACCTGTGATATCTTTTTCTACATTCAATCGTCATAAAGAGTATAAATGTCAAACATCTTTGATAAATGTGTCAAGAAAATTCGTTGAGCTACCGATTCCAGCGAGAAACTGGCGCGAGGTTTTTGTCTCGAGCGAGAATCTCTTCCAGTGTGTGGACGTCTATTTGAATCCATGTTATCAATATTTTATTTTTTTCGCAACACATTTCTCGCTGGCGAAAACTCTGCAAGTGTGTTACGGGCCTTATACAGGAATCTGATGACATTTTCTAACTACACAAATGGAGTAACAATTGAAGGAAATTTACTTTTCCTAATTAAAGTGTTAGCTTGAAATTCTTAAGAAAATATTTGGGGGTAAGAGGGATGAAGTTACAGAAGAATGGAGAAAGTTGCACAGCACAGAACTGTACGCATTATATTCTTCACCTGACATAAGTAGCAACATTAAATCCAGACGTTTGAGACGGGCAGGGCATGTAGTACGTATGGGTGAAGCCATAAAATTGCATATAGAGTGTTAGTTGGGAGATCTGAGAGAAAAAGACCTTTGGGGAGGCCAAGACGTAGAAGAGAGGATAATATTAAAATGGATTTGAGGAAGGTGGGATATGATGGTAGGGACTGGATTAATCTTGTTCAGGATAGGAACCGATGGCGGGCTTAAGTGAGGGGGGCCTTGAACCTGGGGGTTCCTTAAAAGCCACAAATAAGTAAGTTAGCTTGAAATAGGATTATAATTGATTTGACACTTTGGTACATTTATCTTCATAACTAATATATAAATCAACTAATGGACAATGGGAAAAAACAAAGGAAATAAGCATAATGTATAGATGAAATGTGACATGTAAAAAAATACAAGAATAAAATAAATTACAATTACTTACAAAATAGAAGAGCAAATATATACACATTTGCTATGGGAGCGTTCATACTTTAAACTCAAAATAGCCTACATAGGCTACCTCTGAAAGAGTAGTTATTAACAAAGCCTATGTCTATTAATTATTCTAAGTGGATGTATTACTGTTGCACTAATAAATCATTTTTAAGGAGATAAAAAGTTATTAACGAAAATAAAAGCATTCTCAAGTCTAATGATTGTAGCTTCATGATGCGTGCTGTTGCAATACCTGTATTGCTGAATCAATCAATCAATCAATCAATCAATCAATCAATGAGGAGAGAGGAGGAAATATCAATTGAAAGGTACACGATGGTAATTGCGTTCTTGCAACGATTCTTGGAACTCCTGGATGGCTCAATATTATCTGTATCTCATGATCCAGAGCCGTCCATCCTAGAGAGACTCGGACATTCGTTAAACCGAACTTTGGACCACTCCGCGAGACGCAAGAGCTTCGCATACTGTCTATAGCGCCAGGCGTTCAGTAGCAATATGTCTTTTTTTTATCTTTCTATTCAATAAATGAAATGCGCAAGAGAGATAGGTGAGGAGACCATTGTGAGAGCTCCCTCCCGCATCGCCTATCTCAAGGCTCCAAGTCTGCGAAGTACCCCTCCAAGTACAACATTAGCTTATCCAGTCTTCTGCACATCTATCTGAGTAGTCTCAGATAGTTTTACCAGCTTTGTAAGACCATAGTGTGGAAGAGAAAATGCACAGCCACCGATGTGCCGATGTCTAACCGATGCGTTAGATTACGGAATTTTTCTTGTAATTACGTAGGCCTACATAATTTTGTGAGTCAAACGCTACTGTTAAGGTACGGTCACACGTCGTTACTTTTGCAGCGCTGCAGTACAAAAAACTGCGCAACTCTTGTACTGCGACGTGTGAACAACGGTGCAACCAGAAAAGTAGCGGCTGCCGAACCTGCTGCCCGCTACTTTTCCATGCTGCGCGCAGCTTAAAAGTAGCGACGTGTGAACAGGGTTCTCAGGGTTGCAGCCGCAGCATTTTTGATATCGGTTTTGTTGAAACTTTTGCTGCGGTTGCAACCAGTGTTACTACCCAAATGTGTCAATGATACTTTTATTGTTCGGATATATTTTAATGTTAAATGTGATGAAAATAAATTATTTGTAACAGTTATTAAATACACAACACAGTCTGAGCGTAATTGGTGACGATATAATTCATTTTTTAAATTTTCCGTAGCGTAGTTCCAAATAGGAGGGTTGCCAACATTGATTACGTGAATATACTGTTGGTTATCATTTAAGTATATAGGTGTTTTTAAAAGCTTTATAGTCAAAATAATGTCAATTTCTGAATACTAGATACGACAGAAAAGCAAATAATAGATAAGGAAGCTTTCGCATGAGTTTCTTAATTATGCGAACATAACCACAAAATGTATATTGAGAAGTCAACACTGAGATGGGAACCTGCAGCATGACTGCGGCTGCAAAAGTAGCGCCTTGCGTGTGAACAGACTCGCAACCTCCAGTTGCAACTTTTGCTGCACTCGGGTTGCGCAGCACGAAAAGTAGCGTGCAGCACGACACGCAACTTTTGCAGCTGCAGTATAAAAGTACCGCTGCAAAAGTAGCGACGTGTGACCGTACCTTTACGTGAACACGTGCTGCAATGTTGCCTAATGTTCGGATTTATTTTGTATCAATACCTCAAAAACCGTTCTCAAACGACGACAATGATATTAGACTTTATTATTAACTCTCCTCTCTGATTCATCTCTCGAAATGATACTATTTATTCTTCATTGTTAGATACAATCTTTTAACACTTGTACGAGTATTATCACTGCATAACTTTATAATTCCTTTACTGTGTTAATATTATATATATTTTTATAATATAAACACAGTAAAAAAGTTACAACGTTAATGAGTGACTATTTATTTCTATGCCATCAGATACAGTATAATGAAAGATTTTATTTTGTCCCTAGTAAAGTCTCTTTTCATTATTCTTTTTTATATTTTTGTTGTTTAAGGTTTCCCCACATACAATAAGCCTACTGATTATTGCTACTCCGAAAATGTTCTTAATAAATTATTACTTACACTTCCCGTCAGGGATCTGCAAGCGTGAGTGACGTCACGTGGTGTGTAGAAGCAGTACTATGTATCCTCGCGCATGCGCACTCTCTGTTTTACAGACGAAGCTAACGGCCGCTATGCTTTCAGATTCCAGGCGACTAGTGTACTTCTTGCGAAATATTCTGAATGGCTTGTTGGATATTTCCTTCCACTTTTTGCATTACTTGAAACTACGAAAACTCGCTGCAATGTACTATAGCCCTACACCATTCTCAAAAAATTTAAAGAAAACAAAGTAGCTTGTACTACACTATGCACGAATGAGTAATCCTTCCAGTGTTCTAAACAATTAGTAAAAATACTGTCTCTTCAATACCTTGCACTACCTTACACACGAATGAGTAAGCCTTTTAATAGGTTATAAGAAATTGAGATGAACTGTATGCATGCAACGCCCGACAAATTGTTGAATTTTTACGCGTATGACAAACACACTGTGAGAGGCAACGTTTCTGTACGTCCCTTGGCATCATATATGTAGGCCGGTGGTTCAAAGAGATAAACCATAAACCTAAGATCATTGAGAATATGATCAAGTAATTAAATAATGATCTCAAAACGCATTGAGTCCATTTTTCAGAAAGGTCTGGGCTAGTTTTTTTTTTTCTTATCCACCAGCCTGCGGACTGAGTGAGTTTTCAAGCAACATACACAATAGCATAAACCTTTAGACAAAGATTGGCGTAGTTTTGGAAGGAAACAAACTTAAAAATAATAAACATAATCGTAGATATATGGCTAAATCATAAAAATGGCCAAATGGATTGAGTGAGTTTGGGGATTACTCTCTTCAATTGAGTAGTTCTGAAATAAAATGTTTATCGAAAAGATAGGCCTATGCTTCAATTCGTTAACGTAATACGTCGTGGATTGAAATGAAGTCATAAATGAAGGCAAAGAAAGGTAATAATGGCAGTTTTAGTACAATGAAATTAGTAATGTAGAGAGGAAATTGGAAAACTCCGAATAAAATTCTTGTTCCAGAATTACAGTTACCTTTCTAGTCAACGCCGTGAATCGAACATGAGTTCCCTAAGTGATAAGTCATATATTGAGCCACCGGAGATGCAAATCTGAAGATAAATTATTTCATAAGATTGGATTTTATAGCAATTCAATTGTTTTCTCCTTCTACTAAAAGTCTCGTAATCTCCAGACATCGGCAAAGTCGAGGTAGAAATGTGGTTTGTAAGGTTCTTTGAGAGTGATTGCCTATGCAAGCGGTATTCCAGAGAATCCGAGACAAATAAAACCACAATTCCCACCAAGTTGCGGTTAGGTACTTCTTTCCCCGAGAAGTTGTCAATACGTGAAAATTCTTACGCATTGAATAAAACATCAGAGTTTTGTGGATGTAACAACGGAAGCAAAGTCTCTTGGGATAGAATCTGTTGCAGTGTGTGCAACCTTTGTATAGGATTTTTTTCTTCACATTTCATTGCTTACCTTTTCAACATTGCTACATGAATAAACGATTTCTCCCTACGCTGTATACATTTCTCTTATAAGAAAAATTACAAAGCAAGAAGTATGCACAGGAAAAAAAGTGAATGAACCTTCTTTCTCGTATGAAATATTGAAACTGTGGAAAGTATGAAATTGTGTAAAGGATGATGTAGAATCTTTAGTATTTTAGCGCACCAGTCAGTTTTTTTTGTAATATTATAGTGTTTGCATTGAACAGTGCAATTTAAGCATCGGAATACTCAGGTTCAAATTGCGGCTCGTTTAAATGAATGTTTAAATAATGCTCAACTGATGCGATATCGAGTTAGGTTTTCTCCAAATTTTAATAGTACATTATGCAACGAGCCTATAATGATAGTAATTAAGACGCAAGTATGTTTTTTTATAAAACGAGCGCAAGCGAGTTTCATAATTTTTATACGAGCGTCTTAATTACCAATATAGGCAAGTTTCATACGACTTTTTATGCTCGACTACATTTCTAACTTTAAATTATTCAGAAATATACATTTTATTTGTATGTGACAGAATATCGGAAGTGACCTTGTTCATAGCTCTTGAATTGTGAGATGTGCGCAGACGCGAAAGTATTGATTTTTTCCGAGGAACAATGTCATTGACCTTGATGTAATGCAGAGGATGTATAACCTGGAAATTGATTTAGAATTGAAAAACGAGATGACAAATTGAATTTATTTCAATATTATTTACAATTAACGCTAATTATTATAGTAAAAGAACATAACCTTCTGCGACAGTATTGGATTTCCAGCCTCCGTGACGTTTCTCTCGTCTTTCGATTGCATATCCGAGAATAATCGAAAACCTGACCTTTAATGAATAAGTGTACTTTAATGACATGCATTAAAGGACTGCTACCAGGTGTATAATTACTACATTTCGGCATGGTCGAGCATAAAGTCTCTTTCGCTTTATGAAGGAATTAAACAATATAAAGAAAAAATGGGAAAGATAATCGACCTTTTAATTAAGCTTAAAAAGTAATTGGATGAGGAAATTGTATTAGAGAGTTTTCGCACCTTCTTAGTCCGCTAAACGATTGACGCAATATTGACGTCCGTAGTGACGTACTTTGTGATGTATGTTCACGTTCGTAAAGCTTCGGGAAGAATCGTACGGGATGGGTGCACGTAAGGCTCTAGCTATTATTTCCGTTCCGTTAAATATTTATCATGACATAGCTTTTATGAAAGTCAAACAATCGCACTGTAATATTTTTAATTGATAGCTCAATATCTAAGGAAAGCATAGAAAAAAAATCGAAATGAAAATATTTTTTTGAAAAGTGAGAATAAATAAATCAAACTTCGAAGTGGTCTGTTGAAAGTAGACATATACTCCTTCAAAAGTTGGTAAGCGGCAAACGTTTTTATTTTTTCACTTTAGCCGGGGGCTCAAAGCGAAAAAAATGTCGAGAAAGAATGGAAATTTCTTTTAAAAGTGGTCACTACTAAAAATCTTTACTGGTGTCCAAGTTACGACGAGTTAAACAGAGGAGCGTTTTCGCTTCGCGGAGTCCTCACGACTTAGCCTTTTGTCTGTTGAAATCTCAACGAAATATTCTTTCCTGAGCCTTCCTGTACTTCGGCCTGAATATTTTATCCATCTTGAGTTCTTATAAATAGATCAATAAAATCAGCAGTGGTAAATCTCAAACAAGATGCCACATTTTAACACCGAATTAGGCCTAAGGTAAACTTCATCAACTTCCACGTTATCTGCCTAGAGAAAGCGGACATCTATGGAAATAACGTGAGATGAATGACTCTGATTGGCTCTTTCATCAATGACGTCAACATAGAGTTAGCTGTTTAACAGGACTAGGGTGCGAAAACTCTATTAATAGAGATGTGCGTACGTAAGTGTTGTTATGTCAACTGTTCGAAGACAGATCTGAACTTCACAAGTGATACAAAGAAGGTACCACTTATAAGGCAACTAGACCAGGAGGCAGTGGGATAGTGCGGCCAGTTCCTTTCCCCCTCCATTACATACATCGCTGACTAGAGTCTGTGTGATGTATCTTGTCTCACTGTGAAAAGAGAGAGAAAGGAGATATGTCTTACTTCGTCTGTATTGTTATGGCAATGGGTGAGTGGAGCGGTGCCGTCCATCCATCCAGTGGCGGAAGGGACCAGTTGGTACATTCTGTAGCGCAAAATAAAATTACAAAATATCTCTCTTTGTGCAGTGTGTAGTTCCGTCACTGAGCTTGTCTTTCAAGAAACTGAGTTCCGGTAGCCTGCACAATAACAAGGTTTTGAAAGGAATCCTGAAAATTTACAACCCTCCTATAATCTCCACCCTCATTTGAAGGGACTTGGTTTTATTGCTACTGAGACAAGATAAACCTTACCAGGTATACCTACATATTCTCCTAGTCAGACTTCAGATGCATACAAACGCTTGTTCTTCCTCTGACACATATCTTCAAGTGAGATGTACTGCCTGATAATAGATGTACATATCAGCCAGAACCTCAACCGAAGGATGTGCGTAAATTAACATTGGTAATTAGCCTGTTGAAGGCTTATTAATTAACGACAGAAATTCTTTGTATTAAGTTACAAATGTCTAAATAGTATCAACGAAATAACAAGGATGTTAATATGATGATGCGAGTACTAGGAAACGACGCAATCTGTTCGAGAGAGTCAAAAGTGTGGAAAAGTGCGTGAAAATGTTCTTACATGACGTGACCATATCCCTCAGAGTCGAATATGGGACCAAATGGGTAACTCCGCAGCAAGCCCCTTCTCGATAATTTTTCCGATCAGGTACAAACTTTATTTTACGCGCAGCTATATCTGCTTCTTATTTCCACTATGTTTCCGCACTTACGGACATCAAATATGAGCCATGACAACGCGAATAATCGTTATTTCTTATTTATTTTAGTAGGTTATTTTACGGTGCTTTATCAACATCTCAGGTTATTTAGCATCTGAATGAGATGGTGATAATGCCGGTGAAATGAGTCTTGGGTCCAACACCGAAAGTTACCCAGCATTTGCTCGTATTGGGTTGAGGGAAAACCCCGGAAAAAACCACAACCAAGTAACTTGTCCCAACCGGGAATCGAACCCGGGCCACCTGGTTTCGCGGCTAGTCGCTCTAACCGTTACTCCACAGATGTGGATACGAATAATCTTATAATAATAATAATAATAATAATAATAATAATAATAATAATAACTGTAATTTTAATTGTCGCCTTAAAATCTGCAGAGAACTCGTCAAAGCTATCATAGACATTTTCTTAATTGTTGTTGGGACTTCAAATTTATGACAGAATGAGACGAATTATTTTGCTATGGTCCCTCTAGCGCCCATTATTAATCCGATGACGTCTACATCTCTGAATTTATATGATTGTTTTAATAAGGGATAGTTGGTTCATAAATTACCCATTTCTCTAGATTATCTCCTCGGGTTGATTCTGATGCGTCTCAAATCTGATGGTCGGATCCAGAATATAACCTTTTGTCTCTCCAGGTTTAAATGTTGTAATATCAATACGCCGAAGACTTACGGTATCCGCTATTCCATTGACTTCTTCATAGGTAGTGTATCCATTGGACTTAAGGTATGTTGCGATTACAGACCTGATCTTGTGATGCCTGTTGTTACGAAGAGTTTCGCCAAATGGACATGAACCCAAGACATGAGCCAAAGTTTCAACCTCACTGTGGCATCGCCTACAGTGGTTATTGTCTTGAGTTCTGCCTGGAACAGCGCGTACAGGAGCAACATTACCGGTCATCTTTAGCGCATCTCTCCACTCGGAGCTTGAAAGCCTGTATGCCTACTCAGTTTGTATATTTTTAATTGTAAATTATTTTCGCCGTTTCATGTATGAACATTATAAATAAAATCGTTAGACCCTAGTATCTGCTAATCCACTGAAAACATATTTAATTTATTTATTGGTTGAAATGTTCGTTTATTAGTCTTCTGTTAGTTTATTCAGTTTATACCACCGTTAATTGTAAAAAAGAAATTATAAATGCAATCAATAGGTCCTGATGTCTGTTAATCTGCTGAAAACATATTTCATCTTTGAAAGGCACGATAATATTCCGAACTGAAATGGCAAACGTAAATAATTTTTCAACTGAAGATTGATAAACGTTGCTGTCACAGTTGTATATAGCTCCAGCGGGAAAACACGAAAATTGTCACTGCGAGTTGAGTGTGACAACATTCAAATTTAACGGCGATGGATGTACGAATCTGAAGGCGTGTCGCTGAGTTTTCTAATGACGCTTCAGAAACAGATGTTCAGTAATTTGTATGGGAACGGTGGTTCGTATTTTAGATTTGTTGAAAATACAGACACATTCTCTCAGAAAATAAAACTAAATCAATGGCTGTAACAGTAAAGAAAGATTCAATAGTCGAAATATTTTTAAACAAAATAATTGAACAGGTAATACACTTTGTATATTTTGGCAGGCATATATTTCATAGTTCACTTATCAAAAATATATAGAGAAAAATTTATTAAATTATAACAAATTGAATATAAATTTGAAAACAAAAAGTTCGGATATAAGCGAGGGAAGACATCCAAATTAGATTTCTCAACATAATTTCAAAACGAGCCCTCCTTTACGATAGTAAATGTTGTACCATTGGCATAAAGATAAATCAAGGACAAACAGCTCAAAAATGAGTCTCCTGCGATCCGTAAGTGGTTTAACATTAAGCAATAGAATGAAAAGCGAAGATCTGCGCAATAATGAAAAGCGAAGATTTGCGCAATAATGAAAAGCGAATATCTGCGCAATAATGAAAAGCGAAGATTTGCGCAATAATAAAAAGCGAAGATCTGCGCAATAATGAAAAGCGACGATTTGCGCAATAATCAAAAGCGAAGATCTGCGCAATAATGAAAAGCGAAGATTTGCGCAATAATCAAAAGCGAAGATCTGCGCAATAATGAAAAGCGACGATTTGCGCAATAATCAAAAGCGAAGATCTGCGCAATAATGAATAGCGAAGATCTTCACAATAATGAAAAGCGAAGATCTGCGCAATAATGAATAGCGAAGATCTGCGCAATAATGAAAAGCGAAGATCTGCGCAATAATGAATAGCGAAGATCTGCACAATAATGAATAGCGAAGATCTGCGCAATAATGAATAGCGAAGATCTGGACAATAATGAAAAGCTAAGATCTGCGCAATAATGAAAAGCGAAGATCTGTGCAATAATGAATAGCGAAGAACTACGCAATAATGAATAGCGAAGATCTGCGCAATAATGAATGGCGAAGATCTGCGCAATAATGAATAGCGAAGATCTGCACAATAATGGAAAGCGAAGATCTGCGCAATAATGAAAAGCGAAGATCTGCGCAATAATGAATAGCGAAAGTCTGCGCAATAATAAAAAGCGAAGATCTGCGCAATAATGAAAGCGAAGATCTGCGCAATAATGAATAGCGAAGATCTGCGCAATAATTAAAAGCGAAGATCTGCGCAATAATGAAAAGCGAAGATCTGTGCAATATTGAATAGCAAAGGTCTGCGCAATAATAAAAAGCGAAGATCTGCGCAATAATGAAAGCGAAGATCTGCGCAATAATGAAAGCGAAGATCTGCGCAATAAAGGAAAGCGAAGATCTGCGCAATAATGAAAAGCGAAGATTTGCGCTATAATGAAAAGCGAAGACTTGCGCTATAATAAAAAGCGAAGATCTGCGCAATAATGAATAGCGAAGATCTGCGCAATAATGAATAGCGAAGATCTGCGCAATAATGAAAAGCGAAGATCTGCGCAACAATGAAAAGCGAAGATCTGAGCAATAATGAATAGCGAAGATCTGCGCAATAATGAAAAGAGAAGATCTGCGCAATAATGAATAGAGAAGATCTGCGCAATAATGAATTGCGAAGATCTGCACAATAATGAAAAGCGAAGATCTGCGCAATAATGAAAAGCGAAGATCTGCGCAATAATGAATAGCGAAGATCTGCGCAATAATAAAAAGCGAAGATCTGCGCAATAATGAAAGCGAAGATCTGCGCAATAATGAAAGCTAAGATCTGCGCAATAATGGAAAGCAAAGATTTGCGCAATAATGAAAAGCGAAGATTTGCGCTATAATGAAAAGCGAAGATCTGCGCAATAATGAATAGCGAAGATCTGCGCAATAATGAATAGCGAAGATCTGCGCAATAATGAAAAGCGAAGATCTGCGCAATAATGAAAAGCGAAGATCTGGGCAATAATGAAAAGCGATGATCTGCGCAATAATGAAAATCGAAGATCTGCGCAATAATGAATAGCGAAGATCTGCGCAATAATGAATAGCGAAGATCTGCGCAGTAATGAAAAGCGAAGATCTGCGCAATAATGAAAAGCGAAGATCTGCGCAATACTGAATAGCGAAGATCTGCGCAATAATAAAAAGCGAAGATCTGCGCAGTAATGAAAGCGAAGATCTGCGCAAATCTGCGCAATAATGAAAAGCGAAGTTTTGCGCAATAATGAAAAGCGAAGGTCTGCGCAATGATGAAAAGCGAAGATCTGCGCAATAATGAATAGCGAAGATCTGCGCAATAATGAAAAGCGAAGATCTGCGCAATAATGAAAAGCGAAGATCTGCACAATAATAAAAAGCGAAGATCTGCGCAATAATGAAAAGCGAAGATCTACACAATAATGAAAAGCGAAGATCTGCGCAATAATGAAAAGCGAAGATCTGCGCAATAATGAAAAGCGAAGATTGCGCAATAATGAAAAGTGAAGATCTGCGCAATCAATGGAGAGCCGAAGAAATGACGCATGACATTCAAAATTATCAACTGAAATAAGACCATAATGTTCTAACAATACCAGAGGAACAGCTATCTTCAAAAGCACTTCATTAGCAACTACAAGGAAGGAGGGACTCAGGAAGAACCTATCGCAGTCGCAGAATAGGCAATTCACCCAAAACTGCAAAAGAAAAGAAAAGAAAAAGAAACAGAAGAAGAAGAAGAAACAGAAGTATGTAACGTAAAGTGAAGCTTCTTGACACACCTACGGATTACTTCTATGAAGATAATTTCTTTGTTCGGTTCAGCCTCTGTCATTTAGTTATTCCTAGACGTTTGAGGTCTGGCAATATTCAGAACTTCATCTTTTAAAAGGGAGCACCTTGCAATTCACTACTGTCTGTGGAATATAGGCTAAGTGAGGGTGATGCATTGCAGGAAGGTCATATTAAATACAGATTTCTTAGGGTAGTACGTTATTGACACAATTTGCATTACATTCAGTTATAAGATTTTGGACCACACCAGGTTTACATATTCATTTCATTTCATTCATTTAGTGTTCTGCCCAAGAGCAGGTCTTTCATTGAAAACTCAGCTTTCTCCAATCTTTCTTATTTTCCTGCCTTCCTCTTTGTTTCCTCATGATCCATATATCTTAATCTCTTCTATCATCTGATATCTTCTTCTGCCCCGAACTCTTCTCCCGTTCACCAATCCTTCCAGTGCATCCTTCACTAGGCAGTTTCTTCTCAGCCACTGACCCATCTAATTCATTTTCCTCTTCCTGTTCAGTTTCAGCATCATTCTTTCTTCACCCACTCTTTCCAACACAGCTCCACGTCTTATTCTGTCTGTCCACTTCACACGTTCCATTCTTCTCCATATCCACACCTCAAATGCTTCTCTTCACTTCGTCGTAATGTCCATGTTTCCGCTGTATACAATGCTACACTCCACATAAATCCCTTCACTCGTCTCTTCCTTAGTTCTTTTCACAGAGGTTCGCAGCAGATTCTCCTTTTTCTATTAAAAACTTCCTTGGCCGTTGATATTCTCCTTTTGACTTCCTGGCAGCAGCTCATGTTACTGCTTATAGTAGGCCTACACCCCAAGTTTATCTTCTGTATTCTTCTTCCTATGACCATTCCATGCAGTAGTTCTTGTTCTCTCCATTTAGTTTCCTTCTACCAATGAGCAGCTTATTAACCCCGCAACATGGCGCCTCCAATCACAGCTCAGTATCCTCACAATATGGCTTCCCAAACGACGTGGCACCGTAAGTTCTACAAAGCGCTTCATAAAACTTTGATTTTGTACTTTTTCTATTCCTTCCTTTAAACTTTCTCTTCAAATGCAATTTCAGCGTTTTATTTTATTTAATGATATTTTCAGACCTACAGAAAAAGTATACGAAATTTACATCGTATGTACAGCTAAATGAACAAGCATGCATATTCTTTAGAAAAATAATGTTTTTTAGATATTAAAAAAATTTACTATAGCGAATTAGTTTCAGATATTCCTAGGATTTCGTTACACTGATATTTTACTATATTAAAAAAAAAGTAATGTTATTCAGTTTTGTACACCGGAGGTAAAGGGCACTATGTCCATTTTTTACGAAATTGAGGTTTTTGCATATTTCTATTTTATTTTTCGGTCTCTTTTCAGTGGCGCAAAGCACTTCTACGCATAATACACGAATTAGCCTGTTGTAAAGGGTACATGTGCCGTAAGGTATCATGTTAAAGAGTACTTTCATTTAGCTCTCCTGTAAAATTCAGTATATGTGACATAGTGTCTTTACCTCCGACATACAGAGTTGTGCTTTGACATGGGCGGGAAACAGACGCGGGCACAATACATGCGTAACTATGAATGTTAATAAAAGCTTGGCAATATTCACAAACAGACGGTAAATAGCAATAACAATATTTATGGGATATTCTCATGTGTTTATATATATTATACCAGTTAATTGTTAATTGTCTGTGGCTCAAAGCAGTTATTTATTTTTCGTCTTAATAGTACATTCTGTTTTAATGATTAATTGTCATTCACAGCTTATTTTTTCCATTCGTTAAATACCAATATTACAGAAAATTGTATTTTTTACCCTAATCTCTTTGGCCTAATTCCTATACAGGGTGTCAAAAAAAGTTCGTTTACAATTTTTCAGGAATTATAGAAGAGTTAAACGCAAACACCTTTTTTATGTGACAGAAATTCTACAGATGCACCATTTTGCTAATAGGTGTCCTAAACGGGCAGGTCGCTTGGCTTCCGTCAGACCATTTACCAGTCAGCTCTGTTTTGACTATTTTTCTGCAACACTTTGTAAGACTAATTGTGTTACAAACGCAGTGAGTAGATTGCCAAGAAAGATAGGTTTGCATTCTGCTAGCAGTATCATGGCCACCTCGATCGCCTGACCTAACCTCTATGTATTTCTTTTTTGTGCGGGATATGAAATGCCTGGTTTACGGCAGAAGAACTGGTTGTTCGCGTTTTTTAAGTTGCAGCAATTATTCGATAAACTTTTGTCTTTCAGACAGTCCGTATAAATCAATTGTGCATTCTATGAAACGGAAGGCAGTTTGAACCACATCTCTGAACAACATTTTTTTAACATCTCTGCATTCAGGTAACAGTCTGGACACGAACTCTTCACACCACTTATTAACTCGTAGAGCGGAAATGACAAACTGAGAGGTTTTTGTCACACAAAAAAGATGTTTGTTTTTACCTCTTCTATAATCCCTGAAACGCTGTAAACGAATGTTTTGACACCCTGTATAGACATTACACGTATTCATACGTATTTTCTCAAATCTCTTGTTACTTTTTCACTAGTTTCCATTATTCTGAAATTTTAGAATAATTCAAATTTTTGGGTGGGTCATGACTAGGGCTTGGATTCTGATGAAATTGCATCTTTTTTCTAGTAAGCCAGAAACATTGCTGCTGTAGTATTTATATGTTATGCGATAAACTGAGTGTTTTAAGACATATTTGTTAGGGCATTTTTTGCTTTTTTTTTGCCTGTTTCAACTCATAAGAGCATCTTTTGTTTTATTCGGTCATTTTTTAGGCATTTTCATTTAATTTTGGCCATAAATCCCCATTATTAATGTAAAATAATGTTTATTTCCTTTGATATTTTCTTTACATATTTTGTCCATTAATACCCATTATTATGTATAATATTTTAATCGTTTTTCTACACAAATATTGCCATTTTAACGTAGTACACCCCATGTAATGCATCAATCCAACTACCCCTTCAATACAGACTCCTCTATACCTCCTAATTCCGGATAAGAGTGGCCTTGTGGTAGACTACATGGAAACTAAAAGTAAAGTAAATCCATGACGCTACAGCCCATGAAGGGCCAAGACCGACCAGCCGACTGCTGACCTCACGTCCACATGCCGAAGCAGAGGTAAACAATCATACATGGAAACTACATCAGGTAAAATAATTAATTAAAGTGTACTACTTAGAAAAAATTATGTAAAATTTAATTTAATTATTAATCTAAATATTAAGTAGTACAAAACCTCTTTTTCGATCCCAGGTTGTGACAGAAGTTTTTCTCGTTGCCAAACTTTCAGAACGGCCCCGAGGTTCACTCAGCCTCCTATAAAATTGAGTACCGGGTCTTTCCCGGGGGTAAAAGGCGGTCAGAGCGTGGTGGCGACCACACCACCTCATTCTAGTGCCGAGGTCATGGAAAGCATGGGGCTCTACCTCCATGTCCCCCAAGTGCCTTCACGGCATGTTACGAGGATACCTTTACCCTTTACCTTTTACCTTTTACAAAACCTCTTTTCCTACTAAGCAATTATGTAAGATCAATTTTTAGGACATTTTTAAGGGCATTTTTTTTTTTTAAGATTTTAAGGTCGTAAATGCATTGTTTTTAGGACATTTTTTCATGATTTATAGGTCATCAAATTCCTAGCCACCTGATCCACCCGCTAAATCCACCATTGAAGTACATTAAAACAGAAGGAATTGGATTGGCGTACATTCATGGGTGTATATTTTTAACTACAAAGTACTCTTCAGGTTCTGAAATGTATATTCTATCGATATCTCCGTGTATAAAGCTTTGTAATGTATTCTGTTGAAATTGGAATGAGAGTTAAGCTGCACGCACGCTGCCACAAAGGTTTAGCATATGGTAATATGTTTTGGTGCTGAGATAAAAACTTCTACTTGTGTGCACTTCACTAAGAGCTTTAATCTGCACTTGGGGAGCAAGTATGTAAATCAAAGTGTCGACCAGACTTTTAGTCATATTTACAGATGCCTTCTGCATGCAAAACACAGCTCTACCCTTACACCATGAATACTAATTAAGGTCACACCTGTGATAACACACAATACTCGTTGTTATTTTCATTTTAACTGTATTCCAATCGTTATTTAAATATCATATCATAAAATACTGACCTATAGTACATTCTATAACCTGAATTTTGCATAACATTTCCAAAGATTATATGTGTGTATGCTTAATATAGCAAAGAAATGCAACTGTGGTGCGTGAGCTATATACATAACAAACAACACTTACAGGGTGTTAAAAATAACGTTTACAACGTTTCAGGATAATAGAGGAGGTAAAAACAAATATATTTTGTGCGAGATCGTGCGTATTTGCTTGCTTTCCGCACAAAACCAATACGCGGTAAGTGTGAAATACCACATTCAGTATTCCCAACGTAACATACATAACAATTTCCCTATTCTTACCGCTTAAGCGTCATATTCATTTTACTGCTTTAGGCTTTTAACATATTATTTTTAAAGACGTTCAACATAGTAATAATTATAAATTGGAAACTTACCAGTGCAATTTCACCTAAATTGCACTGTTAATTATTGTTTTTAAATATTTGCAAAAATTCAGTAAACTCTACTACGCCACAAAAGTTATTGCATTCGTGATGCAAGTAACATTAAGGAAGCTGTGAAAAAATCAACAAGATTCCAGATGCCGATGTTATTACTGCAATATGTTATATAAATAATATTGTTAAAATATTAAAATGAAAAATAAATCATTACATAACCTTACCGTTTGTTTTAAGTTCGCATTTATAGACTGTGGGAAAAAAAGACAGACGTATATCACGGCCTGCTGCAATATAGTAAACACAGAAAACATTTTATAGCAACAATGTTGAAGAGAGATATTTTTGTTTTCCAAAATTGCCGCCATTGAACAGAAACCAAGATTGAGATTTCATTGCAACTAATTAGAAATTCGTCTTTCAGGTATGTAAT
Organism: Periplaneta americana; assembly: GCF_040183065.1. Taxonomy (NCBI): domain Eukaryota; kingdom Metazoa; phylum Arthropoda; class Insecta; order Blattodea; family Blattidae; genus Periplaneta; species Periplaneta americana. The sequence continues at coordinate 151,412,466 of NC_091122.1, forward strand.
AAACGATCTTCGCACAAAATAATATACGATACACGAGCAGTATGTTTGTGTTCATGTTCGAGGAAAACATCAACATACCGCTCTTGTAACGCATATTACTATTGTAAGTGACAAAACTTTGGCAGATGCGCCGATTATTGTGTACGTAGGTGTTAGTAAAATTCATAAGGAACGAGACCAATTGTCGTTTTGGAGGTGGTGTTCAAACTGCCGTCCATTGAAGGCATTGCACAACTGGTACTTTCGTACTATGGAGTGTCTGCGATACTCAAAAAGACCAACATTGTCTCTAATAACATGTGCAGCTTCAACAACGCGAGAAACTATGTCTTCAGCCGATGCCGTATCGATCAGTGTCCCATACACAAAACGTTTCACGTCTCCCCACAAAAAAATCCGGTGGGGTTAGGTCCGGTGATCGAGGTGGCCACGGTACCGGCCCAGCCCCTGCCAATCCAACAATCGGGGAATGTAGCATTTAGGTGGTTCCTGACACGACGATCAAAATGTGGAGAGGCACCGTCATGCTGAAACCATATTCGTTCTCTGATGTTCAGTGGGATATTTTCTAAAAGTTATGGTAGGACGTCGGGTAGAAAAATAAAATAATTACCACCACGGACAGTGTTAGGCAACAGATAAGGCCCTACAAGATGGTCGTGCACAAATAGAACTAACCAGTGTGTGTTGTGACGGAAGTCAAGTCATCTATCCTTCAGGTCATCTAGCGGCAAAACGGCACATCTGCTAAAGTTTTGTCACTTTAAACAAATGTTTGTTTTTACCTCCTCTATCATCCCTGAAACGTTGTAAACGTTCTTTTTTAACATCCTGTAAAACCTACATGAAGGAATTTGCTGAAGATATTCATGTTTTTTTATTTTTTCTCCCGCCATAGGAAAACGTGTGGTTAAAAATTTAATAATTTAAAAATATATATCTAATTTCAATATCCAAGTCGAATGTTATATTATTTTATTTTCTTATTTTAGCAATAGTGTAACCAGATTTAATCTTCATAAATTGCCAATAGTGTTTTTATTTTAAGAAATTGTACTTTATCGTGCTTTCCACATCGCCTTCAACTTAAGACGCAACCCAGGCACCGGTAGATGGGCAGTACTCTCAAGCGGTAACACCCAGCGGCGTTGAGCGGTAATTGAATTGCTAAGGGGCCCGGTATGCATTATTTCTACCCGTATTTAGTGTTAGTTTGTCTTCTGTAAAACAATTGAATAGTGTTTATGTCCTTACCTTAAGACATAAGATGTTCAAAATGACCTCCACCAGCTTCAATACAACGCTTACATTGGCAAAGAAGATGCTGAAATACGCGATCCAATTCCTACCTTGAAATGCTGGAGATCACGGCCCGAATATTTTCTTGACATTCCTCTAATGCATGAGAATTGTTCACATACACTTTATGCAGGCCTATTCGCCCGATCGCCCGCCTACCTATCGCCACACAACACCGCTGGGTTTTCCCGCCATAGAGACCGGCCTATCGCCCGCCCGCCTGCCGTGACCAGGGTTGCGTCGTAAGTTGAAGGCTCTGTTTTATATAGAGTGGCCCACATGAAGGGTCAAGAGTTAGCCTAGTTTCTCTTAAAGTGGTCTGTAAACGTAAATGCTTACTTTCAAATTTCTCATTAGAGAAGGGGACTTTTCAGATTGCATCATAGATGACATTCCGTCGGGCCCCACTTATGGGGCACAGAGGTCAGATCTGATATTTTGAATGGAATGATGTAAGTAGGCTTATTCTATTTCTACTCAAAAAAATCAGGCAACTTTTGTTTGAAACATATTTTTTTTATATATACTGAGGTCTAAGAAATTACAGCGAGTTTTAAATGAAGTTTAGGAGGTAAAGATACTAAATAAATAATAACAATTAACTAATAATAAGCTAATACTTTTCATCAATTTATTAAGTACCGGTACTTCAATCTCCAGTAATTTCATCATCATATATTAAATTAAATT